>NW_023416312.1:38955134-39575134 GCF_014176215.1 Rousettus aegyptiacus
TTCTCCCTAAAGGAAATACAAATGGCTAACAAATAAATGAAAAGATGCTCAACATTGCTAGCTATTAGGGAAATGCCAATCAAAACCACAATGAAATACCATCTCACACCTGTTAGAATAGCTATAATCAACAGGACAAGTAATAGCAAATGCTGGTTAGGATGAAGAGAAAAAAGAACTCTCATACACTGCTGGTGGGACCGCAAATTGGTACAGCCACTATGCAAAATAGTATGGAAATTCCTCAAAAAAACTAAGTATTGATCCACCATATGATTCAGCAATTCTTTTACTGGGTATTTACCCCAAAGTCTTGAAAACCCATATCCAAAAA
Source organism: Rousettus aegyptiacus (assembly GCF_014176215.1). NCBI lineage: Eukaryota > Metazoa > Chordata > Mammalia > Chiroptera > Pteropodidae > Rousettus > Rousettus aegyptiacus. Next base: position 38,955,469 of record NW_023416312.1, read on the forward strand.
GATATTTGCACATCGATGTTCATAGCAGCATTATTCACAGTGACCAGGACATGGAAGCAACTAAAGTGTCCTACAATAGATGATTAGCTGAAGAAGCAGTGGTACATATATACAATGGAATATTACTCAAACATAATAGTAGATGAAATACTGCCATTTGTGACAATATGGATGACCTCGAGATAATCATGCTAAGCGAAATAAGCTAGGCAGAAAAAGTTGAAAATCACATGATATCACTTATATGTGAGATATATACCTAAAAGCAACAAATGAACAGCATAAACAAAGAGACTCATGGACATGGACTATAGGCTAGTGGTTACCAGAGGACTATAGTGGGGTGGAGGAGAAGGAGGGAGATAGTCAGGGTAAAAAAAAAGTCAAATATATGGTTTAATGGGAGGGTTAAGTGGGTAAAGGGGATAAATATATGGTAGCTGAAGGAAACTGGACTTTGAATGTTAAACACACAATAGAATATACAGATGTCAAATGATAAATGCACACCTAAAAGTTATATAATTGTATTAACCAATGTTACCCCAATTAACTTAATTTTAAAAAAGAAAAAGAAAACAAAGTCTACAAAAGACACGGAAGAGCATTACATAATGATAAAGGGCTTAATCCACGAGATGATATAACATCTGTATATACCAATGCACCCAACATAGGATCCCCTAAATAAATAAATCAATACTAACAGACATAAAAAGAGAGATCAGCAGTTATACAAAAATAGTAGGGTACTTTAACTCCCCTCTCATATTCAATGGCTATATCACCCAGACAGAAAGTCAACATGGAAATATTGGACTTAAACAACACATTAGATCATATGGACTTAGATATGTAGAGAACATTCTATACAAAAGACAGCAGAATACACATTATTTTGAAGTACACATGGAACATTCTTCAGGATAAATTACATGTTAGGCCATGAAACAAGTCTTAATAAATTTAAGAAGATTAAAATCATATCAACTATCTTTTCCAGACACAACCATATAACATTAGAGTTCAACTATAGGAAGAAAACTGGAAAAAAACACAAACACATGGAGGCAAAATAACATGCTACTAATGGGTCAATAAAGAGATCAAATAGAAAGTAAAAAAAATACCTCAAGACAAGTGAAAATGGAAACACAACATTACAAAATCTTTGAGATGCAGCATAAGCAGTTCTAACAGGGAAATTTTTATCAATACAAGTGACCTCAATAAATAAGAAAAATCTCAAATAAACATTCTAACCTCATGCCTAAGGTAACTAAAAAAATGACCAATGTTAGTAAAAGGACGAATATGGTAAAGATTAGAGTGAAACTAAAAGAAATAGAGACTTAAAAAATGATAGTAAAGATAAATAAAACTAAGAGTTGGTTCTTGGAGAAAATGAACAATATTGATAAATCTTTATCCAGACTCACCAGAAAATAAAGACAGAGGGCCCAAATAAGTAAAGTAAGAAAAAAAAGAGAATTAACAACAGAGACCACAGAAATGTAAAGAAACATAAAAGATTACTATGAATAATTAATACCAATTAATTGGACAAACCAGAAGAAATGGATAAACTCCTAAAAATATACTATCTTCCAAGATTGAATCAGGAAGAAACAGATAACCAGAAAAGATGAATTGTGTGTAAAAATATTGAATCGATAATCAAAACACTCCCAACAAACAAAATTTCAGGAAAAAAATGAATTCACAGTTGAATTCTATACAACATTTAAAGAAAAAAATAATGCCTATCCTTCTTAAACTATTCAAAAAACCTGAAGAGGAAAAAAATGCTTCTCGACTCATTTTATAAGGCAAGCATTACTCTGATACAAAAACCAAAGACACTACAAAAAAAATTATGACTCAATATCTCTAATAAATAAAAATGCAAAAATTTTCAACAAAATATTAGCAAACAAAATTTAATAATACATTAAAAGGATCATACAACACGATCAAATGAGATTTACTCCCAGGATACAATGATGGTTCAATATCTGCAAATCAATCAACACGATAAACCACATCAACAAATTGAAGGATAATAATCATACAATCATCTAAATACATTCAGAAAAAGCATTTGACAAAATTCAACACCTATTTGTGATAAAAACTCAAAAAAGTGGTTGTAGAGGGAACATACCTCCACATAGTAAGGACCATATATGACAACCTCACAGCTCTCATAATTGTGAAAATCTCAAAACTTTTCCACTAAGATCAAGAACAAGGATGCACACTCTCACCACTTTTATTTAATGTATTATTAGAAATCCTAGCCACAGCAATTGGACAAGAAAAATAAATAAAAGGAATTCAATTGAATAGGAGGAAGTAAAACTGTCGCTATTTGCAGATGACAGGATACCACATACTATATATAGAAAACCCTAAATATTCCACCAAAAAAACTATTATAACTAATAAATGAATTCAATAAAGGTGCAGGATATATAATTGATACACAGAATTGATTGTATTTCTAAAAAATAATAAGCTACTAGAAAGAGAAATTTAAAAATTCCATTTATAATTTATAATTATATCAAAAAGAATAAAATATCCAGGAATGAATATAAGTATTTATTATTATTAACAAAGGATGTGAGATGCCTGTACTCTGAAAACTATAAGACATTGATAAAGCGAATTAAAGATGACACAAATAAATAGAAGTTAATACAGTGCTCAAGGATTGGAAGCATTAATATTGCTCAAATGTCCATATAACCTAAAAGCAATCTACAAATTCAAAGAAATATCTAGCAGAGAGAGGGGAGAAGATGGTAGACTAGGTAAAAGCAGGGTTCATTTCCTCCTAGGTCCACACTGAAATTACAACCAAATTATAAAATAATTAATGTGGAGAATAGCCTGAAATCCAGCTGATCATAACACGAATGTCTGATAATATAAAGGAGCCACATAGAAGCTGGTAGGAGGGGCAAAGTCACTAATTGGGCTGGACCTGCATTTGCAGGTGGTAGAGGCTCACTGGGATGGAGAGCAAGACTACAGAGGCACTCCTGTAGGAGTGAGGGAGTCCTGGTGTCATCTGGGGGCTTTCCGCACCATAGTGCCAGCCCAGGGAAGAGGAGATTCTAATAACTCTGCCTGTGGAAACCAGAGGGATTCTGGCCATCTGGGTGAGACGGATGGAGATTGAATCCCTAGACATCCCTTTGAAGGACCCTCGCACTGGTATTCTGACCTGTGGACACTCACCAGGAACACTGGTGGTGGTCAGAGGCTTGCGTGGGATTCATTCTGAGAAGGTCTACTTTACCTGGAGACAGAATGAGGGCTGGAAGGGCAACAACCATTGTGCCTTAGTCCGGCTCCCACACTGGGCAATCCACAAACCATGCCAACTCGACTGTGCCAACTCCTCCCACAGGACCATTAGAAGGCAAACTGAGGCCGTATTGACCAGATGGACCTTGTTTCCCTGAGATCCTGCTTCACCCAAGCCACAAAGTGCCTACAGCCTGTTAACAAGCAGCCTCTCATGCCCTTCTTGGCTCTGGGGTTATGCAGTCAGCACAGGCAACAGATCTTGGCTAGTGCAGTGAGCTCATTTTGAGGAAAACAGTTGTGAACAGATGACTACTGCCTGTACAAGATGCAATGTCTCCTGAGGGGATTGCAGAGGTCTGTATTGGCCTAATGGACCTTGACTCCCTGTCCAATCCAATACACAAAGTGCCAGTTGTGCATTGATAGGCAGCTGCCCCACACTGAGGTAGCACATTTAGGCCCAGAGTGGGCACCAACTGACCTTGCTATGAGTGGAAACCTGTACAGGGAGCCATAGAGAGAGTATTGGCATGTAAACTGACACTGTACTGGCAGGGGGAAAATTACTCAATAGACCCAGAAGACTCCCAGGTCCCTGTGCCACCCAACACACATATAACCCAGAGGCACATCCAGTTTCAGAGACCTACAGGCAACTGACAGGCACTATCAGACCTTGAGGAGCACTTGTCCCTTCACTAAACAGCCATAGGTAATGGACGAGGAATGATCGACTGCCACCTACCGCATTGTCTCTGCCATTTACCTATAGCCCTGAGCAATCGAAAGCAACAGCTGACCTTGGCCTATGGGAGAGCACCTCCCAAGGGGCCAGAAAACCAATGCATCTAGAGGTTGGCACCAGACCACAATGGAACAACTCCTCATTAATCTTATTAGTGATACACACAAAGGGTGGTTTCAACAAGTACACAAGCCTGCTAGGGCAAATCCCACTCAGTGTAGTCAGCACCCACACACCAACTCTTACCTTGGGTACAGCCAATTCCCATAATTAGTGAGCCTCAGCATTAATTCCACCTACTGATCTACTAACAATAATAAAGGCTTGGAGAGAGCAGAAGTTCACACACAACCCACACAAAAAATCACATCCAGAGCCCCCTGTATAAGAGATGAAGGAGAGCGTGCCACTAGGCCACAAAGGACACCTTCCATATTAGGCCAACTGGCCAAGGCAAATATTCCTGACACATAGAAATGAACACAGAGAAGCTAATAAAACAAGTAAAAGAAAGAAAGAAAGAAAGAAAGAAAGAAAGAAAGAAAGAAAGAAAGAACGAAAGAAAGAAAACCAGACAGAAAGATGCCACAAATGAAACGACAGTAGAAAACTCCAGAAAATAAGCTAAATATAATGGAGGCAAACAACCAGAGACAGAATTTAAAATAACTGTTACAAGGATGCCCAATGAACTTATGTAGAGAATGGATGAGCACAATGAGAACCTCAACAGAGAGATAGTAAGCATAAAAAGGACATAGAAACCATAAAAAAACAGACAGAAATGAGGAATACAATGACTGAAATGAAGAATACATTAGAAAGTAGATTGGACAAAACAGAACACTGAATTGGTGAACTTGAAGAAGAGGTAGCTGAATACACCCAATCAGAACAACAACAAAAAAAGAATGTTAAAAAATGAGAATAGTTTAAGAGACCTCTGGGACAACATGAAGTATAAAAATATCCAAATGATAGGAGTACCTAAAGAGGAAGAGAGCGAGCAAGGGATTGAGAATCTATTTGAAGAAATAATGACAGAAAATTTCCCTAACCTGGCCAAGGAATTAGACATACAAGTTCAGGAAGCACAGAGTCCCAAGCAAGAGGAATTCAAACAGACCTACACCAAGACACATCATAATAAAAATGCCAAAGATAAGACAAAGAGAGAATCAAAAAGCAGCAAGAGAAAGGAATCTAGTTACTTACAAGGGTGCCCCTATAAGAATGTGTGCTGACTTTTCAATGGAAACTTTGAAGGCCAGAAGGGACTGGCAAGAAATATTCAAAATTATGAAAAACAAGAATCTACAGGCACAAATACTCTACCCAACAAGGCTTTCGATTAAAATGAAAGGTAAGATAAAGAGCTTCCCAGACAGGAAAAACCTTAAGGAATTCATCAACAAGAAGCCAGCCTTACAAAAAAAATGTTAAAGGATCTTCTGTAAAAAGAGAAGGGGTAAAAAAGAAAATAGAAATAACAAATATGAATAATAAAATGGCACTAATAAGGTACTTATTAGTAATCACTTTAAATGTAAATGGATTAAATGCTCCAATCAAAAGACATAGGGTAGCCAAATGGATGAGAAAACAAGACCCATAGATATGCTGTCTACAAGAGACCTATTCAGATCAAATGACACTCACAGACTGAAAGTAAAGGAATGGAAAAAGATATTTCAGGCAAATAGAAATGAAAAAAAAACTGGGGTAGCTATACTTATATCAGATAAAGTAGACTTTAAAACAAAGGTTATAATAAGAGACAAAAAGAACATTACATAAAGAGATCAATAAATCGAGAGAACATAACCCTAGTAAACATATACCCACCCAACATAGGAGCACCTACATACATAAAGCAATTATTGACTGACATAAAAGGAGAGATCAACAATAATACACTCGTAGTAGGAGACTAACTCCCTTTTAACACCAATGGACAGACCTTCCAGATAAAGAATCAACAAGGAAACAATGGGCCTAAAAGACACACTAAACCAAATGGATTTAATAGATATTTTCAGAGCATTTTACCCCAAAGCAGCAAAATATACATTCTTCTCAAGTGCACATGGAACATTTTCAAGGATAGACCACACATTAGGACACAAATCAAGTACCAACAAATTTAAGAAGATCGAAATCATATCAACCGTCTTCTTTGATCACAATGGTATAAAACTGGAATTCAACCACAAGAATAGGTTATTAATTAGATCAAGGAAGAAATCAAAAGATAACTAGGGACAAATGAAAATGAAAACACAACTCAGAATTTATGGGACACAGCGAAAGCAGTCCTAAGAGGAAAATTCATTGCAATACAGGTCTACCTCAAGAAACAAGAAAAAGCTCAAGAGAACAATCTAACCTTGCAATTAAAAGAACTAGAAAAATAAAACAGCAAACAAAGCCCAAAGTGAAAAGAAGGAAGGAAATAATAAAGATCAGAGTGGAAATAAATAAAATAGAGTCTATAAAAACAATACAAAAGATTAATGACGCCAAGAGCTGGTTCTTTGAAAGGATAAACATTGACAGACCCTTAGACACACTCATCAGGAAAAAAAGAAAGAGGATTCAAATAAATAAATTCAGAAATGAAAGGAGAGAATAACCACAGACTTCACAGAAATAGAGTGGATCATAAAAAATACTACGAGCAATGACATACCAACAAATTGGACAATCTGGAAGAAATGGACACATTACTAGAAATATATACTTTCTCAAGACTGAGTCAAGAAGAAACAGAAAATCCAAACCAACTGATTACCACCAATGAACTAGAATCGGTAATCAAAAACCTCCCAAAAAAACAAAAGTCCTGGACCACAGGGCTTTCTAGGTGAATTTTACCAAACATTGGGGGAAAAATTATCGCCTATTCATCTCAAACTATTCCAAATAAGTCAAGAAGAGGGAAAGCTTCCTAACTCCTTTTATGAGGTCACCATTATCTTGATTCCAAAACCAGACAAAGACATTACAAAAAAAGAAAACTATGGGCTTATTTCTCTTATGAACATTGATGTAAAACTCCTCAATAAAATCTTAACAATTCACCAATACATTAAAAATATACACCATAAATAAGTTGGATTTATTCCTGGGATGCAAGTCTGGTACAATATTTGCGAATCAGTTAATGTGCTACACAACATTAAAAAATCAAAAGTTAAAACCATGTGGTCATATCAATAGATGCAGAAAAAGCATTCGACAAAATCCAGCATCCATTTATGATAAAAATTCTCAGCAAAATGGGAATAGAGAGAACATACTTCAACATAATAAAGCCCATATATGACAAATCTACAGCTAACATCGCATTCAATGAGGAAAGGTTAAAAGCATTTTTCTTAAGATCAGGAACAAGACAAGGATGCCTACTTTCACCACTCCTCGTTAACATTGTATTGGAAGTGTTAGCCACAGCAATAAGACAAGAAAGCCATCTGAACTGGAAAGGAAGAAGTAAAACTCTCGTTATTTACCGATGATATGATACTATATAGAGAGAACTCTTAAGATTCCACCCAAAAATAACTGTTAGAATTGATCAGTGAATTCAGGAAAGTAGCAGATTACAAAATAAATATTCAGAAGTCAGTGGCATTTTCATACAACAATGATGAACTTTCAGAAAGAGAAATTAAGAAAACAACCCCATTTATGATTGCATCAAATACTATAAAACACTTGGGAATAAAATTAACCAAGGAAGGTAAAAGTCTTGTTTTCAGAAAATTATAGGTCATTGAAACAAGAAATTGAAGAAGATACAAACAAATGAAAGCATATATCTTACTCATATGTAGGAAGAATCATGGGTTTGGAGAAACATGGCACAGTGAGAGACATCTCCAGATCTCACCCCTTGAAACAACAATAAGCTGAACATCTAAAACAAACAAAAAAAAAAAAACCACCGAAACTACGCACAGCACATCTGAGCATGGCATTTGTGCATAAGAGCTACCACAAGTCAGAACCCCCAGTGTTGGGTGTAGACTGGGACAAACAAAGAAGGTGGCTCTCACAGCCAGAGCTCCCTGTAGGAGGAGAGAGAGGGGAAAATGTGCTGCGAGTTCACTGAACTGCCCTGCCTGGGAGAACTGTGAGCTCAAAGTGGCCGGAGGCAGAGTCCAGTCATCAGGGCAGAAAGTAGAGAAGTGGAAACAGCAGAGAAACAACAGTTGATTTTTACCAGCCATGGATGCAAAACCGAGGCTGAGCAGCAGCCCCCACCCCTCAACCCAGAGGGCCCATCCCCCATATCCTCTGAGACCGAGCGCTGCAGAGCCCTAGGATTATCTGAGCAAATGCTACTGAAACTGCTGCTGACACTGAAAGGGACTGATCTTGAAGGTTGACAGCATAACTAAATATTTATAAGAAAAATAGGCATTATTAAGACTTTATATAAAGCAGGAATTCAAGCAGCTTAGATTCTACCTATTGGAAGACAAAATAAAATGCCTTCTTTGCAACAGGCTAAAGAGAGACCTTTGTATAATAAATCTTTCTGGAAAAAAAAATCAGAATACACTTCCATTAATGCCCAGGTGCAAAATAGACCATTAAATACCATGAACAACCAAGGCAATAAGGCATCATAGAAAGAAAGAGAAAAATCTCCAGAAACTAAGCTTACAGACATAGAAATATGTGAATTAAATGACAGAAAATTCAGGATGGTACATATAAAAAAACTCAAGGAGATCCAAAACAACTCAGATCAACAATTTCAGGAATCAAAAAAAAAACTAGATGAGCAGAATAAGGAGATTGAAGCCCTCAAAAAGAACCACATAGAATTTCTGAAGATGAATAACACACTGAAAGAGATGAAAAATGAAATAATGAGCTTGGGAAATAAAGTTGTTCAAATGGAGGAAAGGATCCGTGATATTGAAGACAGAAAACTAGAAATAAATCAGAAGGAAGAAGAGAGAAACTGAAGAACGAAAAATAATGAAAGAGAAATGCAAGAACTAGCTGATACCATCAGGAAAGGAAACATAATGGGCATTCTTGAAAGGGAGCAAAAGGAGCAGGGACTTGCAAGTATTTTCAGACAAATAGTTGATGAGAATTTCCCAAATCTAAGGAATGAATTGGAGCTTGGAATTCAAGAAGTCAACAGAACACCCAATTATCTCAACCCAAAAGGCCTTCTCCAAGACACATTGTATTAAAATGATCAAAAATCAATGACAAAGACAGAATTCTCAAGGCAGCCAGGGAGAAGAAAATGGTAAGTTATAAAGGAAAACCTTTTAGACTATTGTTGAACTTCTCAGCACAAACCTTACAAGTCAGAAAAGAATGGAATCAAATATTCGAACTCTTAAGTGAAAGGAACTACCAGCCAAGAATAATGTATCCAGCTAACCTCTACTTTAGATATGAAGGCGAAATAAAGACCTTTCCAGACATACAAAAGTTGAGGAAATTCTTCACTAAGAGGCCTGCACTACAGGAAATACTGAAAGGAATCAGCTCGCCTAAAACAAAATGACAAAAAAATATACGTAATTAGGGGTAAAGTGACTATCAAGCAAATAGAAGTAGAAGAGTGCAACCCTTACAAAGAACAAAGCGTTATAAGCTTAAACAACAAGAAAAGGTATGCTATAGCAAGATAGTAATGAATGTTCAGCATACATATGGAAAAATTGAGACAACAATGAATGAAAAGGAGAAGATTCAAAGATCTAAATTCACAAAGGGAAATGGAGATAAGGCATGTGCAGAAAACAATGAATGACTGTATATATATATATATATATATATATATATATATATATATAACTATCCTTTACATATTCATAATGTTAACCACATGCCAAAGATTCAGAACTGAAGTATATAATGTGAACAAGAAGGGCCAGAGAGGAAAAAAAAACACAAAACCAACCGAAATAAAGAAAACAGAAACATAGGGACAAGGAAGAAATGGAAACAAAGAGTTACCTAAAAGCCGAAGACAAAATGGCTATAAGGAAGAATCAACATCATTAAAATGGCCATACTAACCAAAGCAATCTATAGATTCAATGCAATTTCTATCAAAATTCCAATGGCACTTTTCAGAGATAGAACAAATAATTCTAAAATTTATATAGAACCATAAAAAAACCTCGAATAGCCACAGTAATCGTGAGAAAGAAGATCAATGTTGGAAATATCACAATACCTAATATCAAACTATACTACAAGACTATAGTAATAAAAAAAGCATAGTACTGGCATGATAACGGATACACTGATTCATTGAACAAAATAGGGAGCCCAGAAATAAATCCATGCCTATACACTCACTTAATATATGACAAAGAAGGTAAGAATATACAATGGAAAGATAGTCACTTCAATAAATGGTGTTGGGAAAACTGGACGGATATATGCAAAAAAGATAAAGAAAGAAGAAAGCAAGAAAGCAAGCAAGGAAAGAAAGAAAGAAAGAAAGAAAGAAAGAAAGAAAGAAAGAAAGAAAGAAAGAAAGAAAGAAAGAAAGAAAGAAAGAAAGAAAGAATCTGGACCACCTTCTTATATCATATACAAGAATAGAATCAAAATGGATTAAAGACTTAAATGTAAGACCTCAAACCATAAAACTTCTAGAAGAAAACATAGGCAGTAAACTCTCTGATGTTACTAATAGAAATGTCTTCTCAGATATGTCTCCTTGGGCAAGGGAAACAAAAGAAAAAAATAAACAAATGGGACTACATCAAACTAAAAAGTTTTTGTATAGCAAAGGAAACCATCAACAAAACAAAAAGTCAACTGACTGTTCGGGAGAAGATATTCACTAAAAATATATCTCATAAGGGGTTAATATCCAAATCTTATAAAGAACTTATACAACTCAACAACAAAAAATAAACAATCTAACTAAAAAATGGACAGAAGACCTGAACAGATACTTCTCCAAAGAGGAAATACAGATGGCTAATTGACAAATGAAATGATACTCAAGGTAGCTAATCATCAGAGAAATGCAAATTAAAACCACAATGAGATATCACCTCACACCTGTTAGAATGGCTATCATCAATAAATCAAAAATCAACAAGTGCTGGTGAGGATGCAGAGAAAAGAGAACCCTCATTCATTGTTGGTGGGATTGCAAATTGGTACAGCTGCTATAGAAAACAGTATGGAGGTTTCTCAAAAAATTAAAAATGGATATACCTTTAGATCCAGCAATTGCATTTCTGGGTATTTATCCAAAGAAAACCAAAACAATAATTGTAAAGATCTATGCACCCCAATATTCATGGCAGCACAATTTACAATAGCCAAGATATAGAAGTAACCTAAATGTCCATCAAGAGACAATTAGATAAAAACATTATTGTTCATATATACAATGGAATATTACTCAGCCATTTAAAAAATGAAATGAAATCCTACCATTTGCAATGACATGAGTGGACCTAGAGATTATTATGCTGAGTGAAATAAGTCAGACAGAGAAATATAAATACCATATGATTTCACTTATATGTGAAATCTAAGGAACGAAAAGAACAAACTAATCAAAAAGAGACTCACTAATATAGTGGACAATTTGGTCATGGACAGAGGTAGTGGGTTGTGTGGCTAGGAGGATGGAGTGAAGGGTTAAAGAAGTACAAATTAGTAGCTGAGAGTGGTCACGGGGATGGGAAGCACAGCATAGGGAATGCAGTTAGCATTAAGATAATAGCTAGGTGGAGGGCCAGGGGAGGGAGGGAGCGATTGGGAGGATCATTTTATGAACTATATCGATGTCTAGCCAATGTACTGTATACTTGAAACCAATTTAACTAAATAAATTTTTAAAAATCTCTATCAAAATACCAATGATATTTATCACAAATAGAACAAATAATCCTAAAATTTGTACAGAACCATGATAGATCCCAAATAGACAAAGAAATGTTGAGAAAGAAAAGGAAAATTGGAGGTGTCATGCTTTCCAATTTCAAACTCTATTACTAAGTTTTAATACTCTGAACAGTATGGTATTGACACACACAGAAAAGGCACATAGATTAATAGAAGAAAAAAAAGAGCCCAGAAATAAACCCATATGTATATGTTCAATTAATCTAGGTCAAAAAAGCAAGAACACACAGTGGGAAAGACAGAGACAGTCTTCATTAAATGGTGTTGGAAAAACTAGACAGGTACGAGCAAAAAATAATTAAATAAAACTGGATCGCTTTCATACACCATACACAAAAGTTAATTCAAAATGAATTAAAGACTTAAATGTAAGACCAGAAACTCTGAAACTCCTTAAAGAAAACATAGGCAATAACAAACACCATACGATTTCACTTATATGTGGAATCTAGGGAACAAAATAAATAAACAAACAAAATAAAAAAAGACTCATAGATATAGAGAACAAGCTGGTGATTGTCGGATAAGAGGGTGGATTGAGGGGGGTGCTGTGTTAAAAAGGAGAAGGGATTAAGAAGTACAAATTGATAGTTATGAAACCATCATGGGATGTGAAATACAGCATAGGGAATATAGTCAATAATATCGTAATGGCTATGTATAGTGCCAGGTGGGTACTAGATTAATTGAGAGGATCACTTCATAAATTATATAAATGTCTAACCATTATGCCATACACCTGAAACTAATTTTTTTTTAAAAAAAGGCAGTAAACTCATTGAAATCGGTCTCAGAATTTTTTTTATATGTCTCTACAAGCAAAGACCAAAAAAAAAACCCCAAAATAAACAAATAAACAAATTGGATTATATCAAATTAAAAACTTTTGAACAATGAAGGAAACCATCAACAAAATGAAAAGACACCCCACCGAATGGGAGAAGAATTTTCAAATGATATATACTATATAGGGTTAATATCCAAACTATATAAAGAACTCAAACAACTCAAATTTTTAAAAAGTCCATTAAAAAATGAGCAGAGAACCTGAATAGACAGTTTTACAAAGAACACATGCATATGGCAACATACACATGTAAAGATGTTCAACATCACTAATAATCAGAGAAATGCAAGTCAATACCACAATGAGATAGCATCTCGCACCTATCAGAATGGCTATAATCAAAAAGAAGTAACAAGCGTCAGTGAGGGTATGGAGAAAAGAGACCCTGAGTGCACTGTTGGTGGGATTGCAAATTGGAACAGGCCTTATGGAATATAGTATAGAAATATAGAAATTCATTGAAAAATTAAAACTAGAACACCATATGACCCAGCAATTCCATCTCTGAGTATCTATTCAAAGAAAACAAAAACACTAATTTGAAAATATATATGCACCCTTATATTCATTGTAATATTATTTATAATAACCAAGATATGAAAGCAACCTAAGTGTTCAATAGATGAATGAATTAAGAAAATATTATATATTATAATATATATTATATAAAATATTATATATGAGATATACATATATGGTTTATGTCTGTCATAAAAATAAATGAATTCTTGCAATTTGTGACAACATACATGGACCTAGAAGGTATTATGCTAAGTGATATAAGTCAGACAAAGAAGGGCAAATACCATATGATTTCACTTATATGTGAAGTCTAAAACAATAACACAAATGAGCAAACAAAACAGAAACAGACTTATAGAGAACAAACATGATTGCCAGAGAAGAGGGGACAGGGGATGGCTGAAAAGGTGAAGGGGAATAAGAGGTACAAACTTTTAGCTATGAAATAAATAAGTCGTGAGATGTAACGTACTGAATAGGAAGTATAGTCAATAATATAATAACTTTCTATGGGGTCAGATGTGTACTAGACTTAACACGGTGATCACTTCATTAGGTATTAAATGTTAACTACCTAGCTGTACACCTGAAACTAATATAATACTTCATGTTAACTATACTTTAATTAAAAAAGAATTTTTACCACTCCATAGGAACTTGAAACACTAAGAAGCTGAAGGAAAATTAAAAGATGTGCTACTTTTTGGACTCACTGCCTGAGCAACTTTTGACTCCTGCTATCTTCCATAGTTTGGTATTTGGGGAAAGCCATCCATGACTGCCAAAGTCTGTGTCAAGGACGTAATATTTTGATGAGGCTTTATGTTTACCCTAAGGGTTCAAGGACTTAAATGTATATAACATACTCTGGTGCCTAGTTGAACTTCTGCAACAAATAGTTACCTTAGGTATTGGGTTTACATCAGCCTACCGATCATGGGGCCAATCAAGTACCATGTGTCCTGCAGAGTTTTTAATTTTCTGGTGCCAGTATTTCTGGCACATATTTATGTTTCTTGGGATTCCTTAGGCCCTTGAGATTCTCCTATGTTTTGTCTCCTCGGGAAGCCAAGCAAAAGTATGCAAGGTATGGCAAAGGTACAGGGTCAGGAGAGGAATATTTGGCAAATTTGGAGATCTGTGTTTCTACTGGTGAGCTATGTCCTAAAAGACAAGAGCTGTATAAGAGTCACCTGAGGCTGACCTCTCTGAGGCCCTAAGGGTCTCTGGCCTGGCTGGACTTCAAAGAATCTCGAGTTCTAGACAATGCTCAGCTACTAACACTGTGAGACCTTGGGCAGACAATTTCATTTCCCTGGGCCTCTCAGTTTCCTGAAACCTCTTCTAGCTCAAACACTGTAATTCATGAAAGCTTAACAGTACTGGGAATTGTCTTGGTCATGGTAATATAGGTTTTTAAGGAAAGAAATGAATAGACTTGGTAAAGCTTAACCTTCCCATGGAATATAAATTTTTTTTCCCAGTTAAATGCACATCTCCTAAAACAGTTTCCAGTTAGCAGGGCCATTGTGAGTCAGTCTTATGATGAGGCTGCATAAACAGGGATTCAGAATCCAGGAAGTAGATAGCAATAGGCACACAATGCTTCCTACCTGTCATAGCAAAGCAAGAACATGGTGCTCAGAGCATTTTAGGGGGACATAGAAAGGCTAAAAAAGTTCAAGAGCTGTGACTAGGATGATGAGAAAACTCTAAACTATGCCACATTAAGAACCTAAGGGGGAGAGTAACTGGAATAAGACCAACAGGAAGTTCTGAGCGCCTGCTTACAGCTGTCTTAAGGACTCTCATGGGGAAGAAGAGTGACTTCACCCAACTCAACTGGCATAATATGGTTTGGTAGGTAGATTTAACAGAGGGACATATTTCAAGTTAATAAAAGAATCCTACTAAGTTTTAGATGTATAGTGTACCTCAAGAAATGTGGGTTTCTATTAAGAGTTTTTGAAGAGACACCCAATTAACACTTGATAGGAATAATATAAAGATGGTCAGATATTGGAGTTTGGAGAAATATGGCAGAATGAGAGACATCCACAGATTCCCCTTGAAATAAAAATAAACTGAATAACTAGAACTCAACAAAAAACACCCAAACTATACACCAGCAATCTGAGCATGATATCTGCAAATAGGAACTACCACAAATCAGAAGAACCCCACGTATTGGGTGGTAGACTGGGAGTTAAAAAACAAGCTGCCTCTCACAGCCAGAGCTCCCTGTAGGAGGAGAGGGAGGAAAGAAGGTGCAGCAAATTCCCTGAGCAGCCCTAGCTGGGAAAGTTCTGAGCTCCATGCAGCTGGTGGCAGCACCAAGTCATTGGGGCAGAGTGTAGAGAAGCACAGATGGCAGAGAAACGGCAGTTGATTTTCACTAGCCTTGGCTGGAAACTGAAGCTAAGATGCATGCAGCCCCCAACCCACAACCCAAAGGGCCCCTCACCATATATTCTCCAAGGCTGGACACTGCAGAGACCTAGGGGAATCTGAGCAAATGCTACCTAAATGTCTCCAACACTGACAGTGACTGAGACTGAGAGCAGTGAGCATGACTAAACATCTATAATAAAAAAAAGACATTATTAAGGCTTTATATAAAGCAGGAATCCAAGAGACTTAGATGCCACTTACTAAAAACCAAAATAAAAAAGTACTTCTTTACACCAGGCTAAAGAGAGACCTATACACAATAAATATCCTTTCTGGACAAAAGGCAGAATATGCTTCAATTAAGGCCCAGGGGGACAAAATAGTCCATTAAACACCATGAGCAACCAAGGTGACAAGGCATCTCAGAAAGAAAGAGAAAAATCTCCAAAAAATAAGCTTACAGACATAGAAATATACAACTTAAATGACAGAGAATACTGGTACTTCTGAAAAAACTCAGTGAGATCCGAAACGAATCATATCAACAATTTCAGGAACTGGAAAAACAGCTAGATGAACAGAATGAGTTCCTTAGCAAGAAAGTTGAAACATTCAAAAAGATCAGAATACAACTTCTTGAGATTAAAAACACACTGCACGAGTTGAAAAATAAAATATCAAGTTTGGGAAATATAATTGACCAAATAGAGGAACGGATCAGTGATATAGAAGACAGAAAACTAGAAATAAATCAGAAGGAAGAAGAGAGAAACTGAAGAATGAAAAATAATGAAATAAAATGCAAGAACTAGCTGATACCATGAGGAGAGGAAACATAATAGGTATTCTTGAAAGGGAGCAAAAGGAGCAGAGACTAGAAAGCATTTTCAGACAAATAGTTGACAAGAATTCCCCAAATCTAAGGAATGATTTGGAGCTTGGAATTCAAGAAGTCAACAGAACACCCAATTATCTCAACCCAACAGGCCTTCACCAAGACATATAGTATAAAAATTATCAAAAATCTATGACTAAAACAGAATTCGCAGGGCAGCCATGGAAAAGAAGATGGTAACCTATAAAGGAAAACCCATTAGATTATCCTCGGACTTCTCAGTGCAAACCGTACAAGCCAGAAAAGAGTGGAATCAAATATTGAAACTATTAAATTAGCAAAGGGGAATGGAGATAAGGCACATGAAGAAGAAAATGGATGACTGCGTATGTATATATACATATATATATATATATCTGTATTTAAGGATATATAT
The DNA here is from genome assembly GCF_014176215.1 of Rousettus aegyptiacus. NCBI lineage: Eukaryota > Metazoa > Chordata > Mammalia > Chiroptera > Pteropodidae > Rousettus > Rousettus aegyptiacus. The sequence continues at coordinate 38,972,480 of NW_023416312.1, forward strand.
ATATGTATATATGTATATATACATATATACATATATGTATATATATGTATATATGTGTATATACATATATATATGTATATATACATATGTATATATATATGTATATACATATATATGTATATATATACGTATATACATATATATATACATATATATGTATATATATATCCTTAAATATTTGTAATGCTTAGCACACGTCAAAGATTCAGAACTGAGGTATATAACATAAAACAAAAATGACCAGAGGATAAACCAACAAAAGCCAACCAAAATTAAGAAAACAGAAACACAAGGACAAGGAAGCAATGAAAACACGGAGCTACCAGAAACCAAAAGATGAAATGGGTATAAGAAGACCTCCTATTTCAATAATCTCCCTAAATGTAAATGGATTGAACTCACCAATAAAAAGGTACAGAATTGCAGAATGGATCAAAAAACAAAATCTAACCATATGCTACTTCCAGGAGAAACAGCTCAGCTCTAAAGACAAATATAGGCTCAAAATAAAATGGTGGAAAATGATATTTCAAGCAAATGGCATTCAGAAAAAAACTGAGAATCGCAGTACTAATATCAGAAAAAGTAGAGACTTCAAATAAAAAAGGTAAGGAAAGACACTTCATAACAATAAAAGGTATCATGCACCAAGAAGATATAACACTTCTTAATATCTGTGCTCCCAATAAGGGAACCTTGAAATATATAATTCAATTACTAAGAGAACTAAAGGGAGAAACAGACCAAAATGCTATCATAGTAGAGGACCTGAATACTCCACAGTCAGATATGGATAGATCATCTAAACAAAATTAAATAAGAAAATAAAATCCTTAAATGACACATTAGACCAACTGGACATAAGAGACATTTACAGAGCCTTTCATCCCCAAATTGCTGCTTATACATTCTTCTCTAGTACACATACAACATTCTAAAGGATTGACCACATAGTAGGACGCAGAGATAGCTTCAACAAATATAAGAGGGTTGAAATCACACCAACCATATTATCTGATCATAATGCTTTGAAACTAGAGATTAATTGCAAAACAAAAGCAGGAAGAATCACAAATACATAGAGATTAAACAACATGCTACTGAAGAATAACCGGATCAGAGAAGAAATAAAAAGAGAGATCAAGTGATACACAGAAACAAATGATAATGATAGTAAAACATATTGAAACTTTTCAAACATGGCAAAAGCAGTCATAAGAAGAGAGTTCATAACATTGCAAACCTATCTTCAAAAACAGGAACGGGCCCAAATAAACTACCTCATGCTTCATCTTTAAAAACTAGGAAAGGAAGAACAAATGAAGCCTAAAGTCAGCAGAAGGAAAGAAATAATCAAAATTAGAGCAGAAGTAAATGAAATTGAAAGAAAAAAAAAACAGAAAAAATAAATGTAACCAAAAGCTGGTTCTTTAAGAAGGTTAATAAAATTGACAAACCCCTGGCTAGATGCACTAAAGAAAAAAGAGAAAGGACACAAATAAACAACATCAGGAATGAAAGAGGGGAAATTAAGACAAACACTGCAGAAATACAAAGGATCATACAAGAATACTATGAAAAAGTATGTAACACCGAATTTAATGACCTAGAAGAAATGGACCAGTGCTTAGAAAAATACAACCTTCCTAGACTGAATCAAGAAGAACTGGAAAATCTAAATAGACCAATCAGCAGTATGGAAATTGAAACAATTATAACAAAGCTACCAAAAAGTAAATGCCCAGGATCAGATGGCTTTGCCAGTGAACTCTATTAAACATTCAAAGAAGATTTAATACCTATTTTCCTCAAACTCTTCCAAAAAATCAAAGAAGAGGCAATAATTCCGAACTTATTTTATGAGACCAATATTACCCTGATACCAACACCTGGTAAGCACAATGCAAAAAAAGAAAACTACACACCGATATCTCTCATTGACACAGATGCAAAAATCCTAAATAAGGTACTAGCAAATCAAATACAGCAGCATATTAAAATATTATACACCACAATCAAGAGGATGTCATCCCAGAAGCACAGGGATGGTTCAACAGACACAAATCGATTAATGTGGCACAACACATAAACAAATTAAAAAATAAGAATTATATGATCATATCAATAGATGTAGAAAAAGCCTTCAACAAGATATAGCATCCATATGTGATCAAAACACTTCATAAAATTGGTATAGAAGGAAAATACCTTAACATAATAAAGGCCATATATGACAAACCCTCAGTCAACATTAGACTTAATGGTGTAAAACTAAAAACCTTTTCTCTAAGATCAGGAACAAGTCAAGGCTGTCCACAATCACCACTGTTATTTAATATAACATTGGAGATCCTAGTGAGTGCAATCAGGCAAGAAAAAGATATAAAGGTCATCTAAATAAGAAACATAGAAATCAAACTGTCACTATTTGTGGATGACATGATTCTCTATATAGAAAACCATAAAGACTCTACAAACACAGTACTAAAAACAATAAGCAAATATAGTAAAGTTTCTGGATACAAAATCAACGTTCAAAAATCCTTAGTGTTCCTATACTTTCATAATGAAGTGTCAGAAAAAGAATTGAAAAAAATAATTCTTTTTGCAATTACAACAAAAAGTAAAAATACCTAGGAATAAATCTAATGAAACATGTCAAGGACCTAAATAATGAAAACTATAAGACCCTATTAAAAGAAATTGAAGAAGATACAAAGAAAAGGAAAGATATTCCATGTTTTGAATTGCAAGAATCTACATAGTAAAAATGACCATATTACCTACAGCATTATATAGATTTAATGCAATCCACGTCAAAGTCCCATTGGCATTTTTTAAGAAAATAGAACAAAAAAAATCATCAGATTTGTATGGAAGCACAAAATCCCCTGAATTGCCAAAGCTACACTGAGAAAAAAGAATGAAACTGGAGGCATCACTCTGTCTGTCTTCAAATTATACTACAAAGCAACAGGAATCAAAATGGCATGGTATTGGCATAAAAACAGACACATGGACCAGTGGAACAGAATCAAGAGTCCAGAAGTAAACCCATACTGATATGGGCAAATAGTTTTTGACAACAGAGCCAAAAACATACAGTGGAAAAAGGAAAGCCTCTGCAATAAATGGTGCTGAAAAAACCGGAAAGCCACCTGCAGAGAATGAAGTGAGACTGTTGTCTATCACCACACACCCAAATTAACTCTAAATAGATTAAGGACCTGAATATAAGACCTGAAATAATAAAATACATAGAAGAAAACATAGGAATTAAACTCATGGACCTTGGACTTCAAGAGGATTTTATGAGTTTGGCCTCAAAAGCAAGAGAAGTAAAGCTAAAATGAATGACTGGACTACATCAAAATAAAAAGCTCCTGCTCAGCAAAAGAAACCTTCAACATGGCAAAGAGACAACCATTCAAGTGGGAAAATATATTTGCAAGCAACACCTCCGATAAGGGGCTAATATCCAAAATATACAGAGAACTCATATAGCTCAATAACAACAACAAAAACAAACAATCCAATCAAAAAAAATGGGCAGAGGACCTGACAGACACTTCTCCATAGAAGACATACAAATGGCCAATAAATATTTGAAAATATGCCCAACTTTGCTAGCTTTTAGGGAAACGCAAATCAAAACCACAATGACAGACCATCTCACATCTGTTAGAATAGCTATAATCAACAGGGAAATTGATAACAAATGTTGCAGAGGATGTGGAGAAAAAGGAACCCTCATACACTGCTAATGGGATTCCAAATTGGTACAACCACTATAGAAAACAATATGGAGGTTTCTCAAAAAACTAAGAATTGATCTACCATATTATCCAGCAATCCCTCTGCTGGGTATTTACCACAAAGACTTGAAAACTCATATCCAAAAAGGTATTTGCACACCGATGTTCATAGTAGCATTATTCATGGTAGCCAGGACATGGAAGCAACTGAGGTGTCCTACGATAGATGATTGGTAAAGAAGCTGTGGTATGTATATAAAATGGAATATTGCTCAGCTATAATAAGAGAAGAAATACTGCCATTTGCAACAACATGGATTGGACCTCGAGATAATCATGCTAAGCAAAATAAACGAGGCAGAAAACGTTGAAAATCATGATATCACTTATATGTGGGATATAAACTTAAAAGCAACAAACAAATAGAACAAACAAACAGCAACTCATGGACATGGACTACAGACTTGTGGTTACTGGAGTGTAGGTGGTAAGAGGAGGGAGTAGGTAGACAGGGTAAAGGGGTTCAAATATGTGGTGACAGAAAGAAATCTAAGTATGAGAGGTGAACACACAGTGTATACATATGCCTTACTGTTAAAGTGTACAGCTGAAACTCATTGGATTTTGTTAATCAATGTCACCATAAAAACAAATAACTAAACAAATTAATTAATTAAATTAAAAAATCATCAAGTTGACAAAAGTCTGGCTTCTCTACCTAGCATAGCTTTTCTGATTCACAGATCTATTTCACACAATCTGAGGGGTCTAGTAGAAGGTTCTCCCTTTAAAATTTTTAGATATATCTCTTTCTTTCCATTTTCTTTTTTTGGAAGGAATCAATGAATAAAAAAATCACATGATCAATCTTTGCATCAGTAAGCATAAAATTATCATATTTCTCCAGAAAAGGAAAAATAGAAGGGGATATTGAATCTTCCCATTTCTTCATCACTTGGGAAAGACTAAGTTCTCCTTCCTCAGAACCAGAAATAACAAGGCCCCAGTAAGGCATTTCTCAAACATTTATTGTAAAGTTCCAATTATAAAATGAATATGAAGTAAAAATAAGGTTATTAGGTTATTTTGGTGATCAGAAAGCCCCTAAGAGTATCATACCTTCACTTATGCTATCTGTCTAATCATTTGAATGTAACATGAAAGAATAATGGTTCATGGCATTTCTTGTGTCTGGAATCATAATGTGGTTTTGTTATATTAAGCATTCCATGGTAGGTGATTCAAAATGATCAAACCAGTCATAGTTTAGTAATTCAGAGAAATTCATCTTTTTGGTTATGTGGTAACTTTCAAAGGAGTCATCTGATATGGAACATATTATGTCATTAACTAAAATACAGATAGACCATAAATTCATTGCGTGAATTTACTTTGTTGTTGAAATTAAATTATGGTTACCAGTTTTCGTAATTGGCTTATTTTTTTTCCTCCATAAGTTTCCACAAAAATTGGAATGTAACTGGAGCTAATGGAAGTTATTCCAAGAAAGGTCCATAATTCATTAAAGTGCTAATAAGATGTCTGGCCTCAATGTCACAGAGCTCACAGAAGTCCCAAATGGAACTGAGTTCAGTCTACCAATACACATGATGAATTTCTAATCTCACCAGCCAGAGAGAAGGAAAGGTAAACTATTGGACTTTTGGTATAATTCGAGACAAAACAACTCTTTAGAACTTTTACCTCTTCTCATCTCCCCACATTATTTCAATTAGTTCCCTGTGTTCATATTTAGTTTCATGTTAGACTATACTTAACATATCCTGGTGTTCATAATTATCTTAGTGTAATAAAAAATATCAACTTAAGTCCAGTCTGTAACACATCAGAGTTTAAAAATCTTCTGAGTTCCTGCCTCAATAAAAATTTCAGCTCACCTCACTAAAAGTAATTATGTTATATTCCTAGGAGTTCAAAGAATTCATAATCTTTGGGTGATAATAGATATAAGGGTATATAGAAATTACTGAGGCCAAAAATCAGTTAGAAAGGTAGAGTTGCTTTCTTGATAAGAGAGATAATGGCAGTGCAAAGGGCACAAAGATCATGTGGAAACCTAAATCCAGCTTGCAGTGTCTTAGAGTAAACATAAAGCCTATCAAAATAAATGGCCTCTAGTTAGGGGCTAAATGCAAGGACTAAACACAGGTGAATACTAAAATAAGAGGAAAAGGGGTTACCATTCCCTAAATTATTCTTCTGCCCATTTTCTTTATCATTTACATGAATTTTTAAACATTTTTTTTTTTGGTGGGGAAACTCAAATACATAAGACAGATGAAAACATCTGCTATGATTTGTAAACAAGCTGGGAGACCTAGAGCACTGTTTGTTGGTCTCCCCTTCTCTACCTTCTACTTTTGTTCTGGTCCCTAAGATACTTCTTTGGAACCCGAGGGTAAAAGATAGTTTGTAGATCTTCATAAGTAGTCCAACCTACTTATTTTGTATATGGGCAGAGTAAATACCTGAGAAGACACAAGAACAACAGGATTAAAGTTACCCAAGGTGTTTGGCAAGAAGTAATGTTGTGGTTGATATCATAGGCTCTAGAGTCAGGCTACCAGGTTTTAGAACTAATTCTACTACTTCATAGCTAGGTAACCTTGATTATTACTTTACTTGACTTGCTTCAGTTTCTCAGTCTGTGAAATGAAGATTAAAAATGAGTTACTACACATAAAATACTTAGATTAACACCTGGCACACATGATGTGTATATGTTTATAGTGCGTGTATATGTGTGTGTGTGACTATAGTCCAAGAATTCTTTTAATGTACCATGCTGCCTTTCATATCTTTAATAATGAAATTTTCAAGTGAATTTTGGTTTAGTGTGGTCCCAGGTAATGTAACCAGGAATAACAGCTAACTCTAGACCTGAGAGTTGATCAAGTGACTAGAATTTTGTGAGATTTTTTTTTCATAAACTATGCTGAGCCCTGTTTTGGTGTTTTGAACAGACCAACACGGGCTATGGAATCAAGTGAATCTAGTTTTAAATTTCAGGCCCACTACTTTCTAATTTTGTGTTCTCATATAATTTTCTTAATCCATTTAGGTCTCAATTCACATATTTTAAGAATTGTAATAATAATTACCTCATAGAGTGGCCACGAAACACAACTTTTTAGGGTTCAAAAGCATTACACAATGGGAGTATGACAAGTACATTCAAGCCCTAGAAATCAATAGACAGTAAGGGAGCAAAAAGGCTTAGTGTGGTCCCAGATAATGTATCCAAGAATAATGACTAAAGTGAAGCAAAGGAAATATTAGATCAAGGAGAGGGAAAAATTGAAAGTATGCAGTATTAAACCATGGAATGATCATTCCCAAGGGAAGATAAAAAAGTCCCTTGGTTTGAGTCATTTCACATTGAGGTAAGGTAAAGTAGAATCTATTTGGGGAACAATTTTTCCCTGGCTAGGAGACAGAGGAGATGATATAATAAGGGTTTTTCATCTGTCTTTTTTTCTGAGCTGGGGGAGGAAATGTCTCCTGAGGAATATCTGCATGAAGTCTGAGCCAGCTGGGGATGATAAGAAGCAAAAGAAACCTATGGATAGGGAGGAGAAAATGAAGGAAATGTAAAACAGGGATAATGGGAAAAAATAGGAAAGAGAGGTTAAGAAATAAAAGACAAAGAAAATAAAGGGGGGAACAGAAGAGTAAAGCAGAAGGCAAGGAGAAAAAGCAGAGAACAACTGCGAAGGGCTTTAATTAAGAGTACTGAGGTGTTACTAGGCACGGTGATGCTGATATCCACTGTTAATTAATGATATATCTATCCTCTAATTACGTAGGCCCTGTGACCTGGAATTTGGATTCAGAAAAGAGTTGATTCCTAGCAGCTGATAAATAAACAAGACGAAGCCCAGAGACAATTAGACAGAGACATCGTTTTTCCTCCCCAGTGAAAGAAATGTCATTTTTTTCTTCTCTTCAAAAGGTAAACAATGTTTGTTTCCTAGAAACAGCTGTGAGTATAGGGAAGAATATCAGGTGTTTTTGCCAGCCCCAGAGTTCATTCCTGGGATCCAATTCCCTTTCCCATTATACTGGTTCTTTAGCCAACCCATTTGCAGAGACAAAGCTCCCCACCCATCATACCTGTGCCAAAGAAAGTAGAGGCTTTTTGTACGCTTTCAGAGCCCTCAGGCTTTGGACAAAGATCTCTAGCCTAAGGAGGTATGACTAAAAAACTACTGTACAATAAAAGAACACATTTCTAAAAGTTTTCACTTAGAAAATTCTGGAAGCATCTGCATAAGACACTGACTATTTGATTCACCTTGGCTTTTATATGTTCTATTCCCGATTCGGCTGAAACATGCCCCACTTCCCCAATCTCTTATATAGCTGCTGCTATTTTGCTCTCCACTCTCCTACCTTCAACTACTCATTATCTTCAACTATTTCTCTCCATTTTCTCTTCACATGGCTTTAGTGGGAAAAGTAGATTCCAGAAGTGAATTTAAGGTTAGCAATCATCACTTAGAGGCCTAGAGGGAAATACTCGGCTAAACATCTACCTCTTCCTATCTTGTGGAAGCTGTCCTTTAAACTCTATCAGAGACAAAATTGTACTCAGGCCAGTGAAAACACTAACAGCAACAATTCTGTACTTTTCTGTGGCACCTTACAACATACTAAACAGCTTTACATTCATTATCACATTTATTTATTTTTATTTTTAATATTTATTTATTTTAATGGTGACATTGGTTAATGAAATCCAATAAACTTCAGCTGTACACTTTAACAATAAGGCATATATATATATATATATATATATATATATATATATATACATACACACACTGTGTGTTCACCTCCCATAGATTTCTTTCTGTCACCACATTTTAACCCTCTTTACCCTACCTAACATCCTCCTCCCCGACCCCTTACCCTCTGGGAACCACTAGTCTGTAGTCCATGTCCATGAGTCGCTGTTTGTTTGTCCTGTTCTTTGGTGCTTTTAGGTTTCGATCCCACATATAAGTGACATCATGTGATTTTCAACTTTTTCTGTCTCGCTTATTTCGCTTAGCATGATTATCTCAAGGTCCATCCATGTTGTCACTAATGGCAGTATTTCATCTCTTCTTATGGCTGAGTAATAGTCCATTTTATATATGTACCACAGCTTCTTTAGACAATCATCTATCATAGGACACTTCAATTACTTCCATGTCCTGGCCACTGTGAATAATGCTGCTATGAACATTGGTGTGCAAATATCTTTTTGGATATGAGTTTTCAAGTCGTTGGGGTAAATACCCAGTAGACGGATTGCTGGATCATATGGCAGATCAATTCTTACATTTCTGAAGATACTCCATACTGTTTTCTATAGCAGCTGTGTCAATTTGCAGCACACTGACAGTGTATAAGGGTTTCTTTTTCTCTGCATCCTCTCCAACACTTATTATTACTTATCCTGTTGAATATAGCTATTCTAAAATGTATGAGATGGTATCTCACTGCAGTTTTGATTTGCATTTCCCGAATAGCTAGTGAGGTTGACCATCTTTTTAAATATTTGTTGGCCATTTGTATGTTTTCTTGGGAGTGTCTGTTCAAGTCCTTTGCCCATGTTTTGATTGGATTTATATTTTTGTTGTTATTATTGAGTTGCATGATGAGTTCTTTGTATATTTTGGATGTTATGCCCTTACTGGAGGTATTGCTTGAAAAAATATTTTCCCATTTGGATGTTAGTATCTTTACCTCGCTGATGGTTTCTTTTGCTGCACAAAAGATTTTTAGTTTGATGCAGTCTCTTTCATTTAGTTTAGCTTTTACTCCACTTGCCTTTGAGGTCAAACTCATAAAATCGTCTTTAAGTCCAAGGGCCTTGAGTTTAGTTCCTACAATTTCTTCTATGCATTTTATTGTTTCAGGTCTTATATTCAGGTCCTTAATCCATTTAGTGTTAATTTGGGTCTGTGGTGATAGACAACAGTCCAGTTTCATTTTTTTGCAGATGGCTTTCCAATTTTCTTATTATCATTTATTGAAGAGGCTTTCCTTTCTCCACTGTGTTTTTGGCTCTTTTGTCAAAAATTATTTGCCCATATCAATATGGGTTTACTTCTGGACTCTTGATTCTGTTCTACTGGTCCATGTGTCTGTTTTTGTGCCAATACCATGCTATTTGCCTTTTAGTATAAATTGAAGTAGAGCAGAGGGATGCCTCTAGCCTCATTCTTTTCCTCAGAATGGCTTTGGCATTTCAAGGTCTTAGTGCTGATTTTTTGTTCTGATGATTTTTTCTTCTATTTCTTTCAAAAATGCTGATGGGATTTTGATGGGGATTGCATTAAATATATATAATGCTTTAGGTAATAAGAGCATGTTAACTATGTCGATTCTTCTAATCCAAGAACATGTAATATCTTTCCATTTCTTTGGATCTTCTTCGATTTCTTTTAATAGGGTCTTATAGTTTTCATCATATCGGTCCTTCACATGCTTCGTTAGATTTATTCCTAGGTATTTTATTCTGTTTGTTGCAATTTCTAAAGGAATTATTTTTTCCACTTCTTTTCCTAACACTTCGTTATGAGAGTATAGGAATGCTACGGATTTTTGAACATGGATTTTTTTATCCAGAAATTTTACCGCATTTGCTTATCATTTCTAGTAGTGTTGTGGAGTCTTTATGGTTTTCTATGTAGAGAATCATGTCATCCACAAATAGTGTCAGTTTGACTTCTTCTTTTCCTATTTGGATGCATTTTATATCTTTTCCTTGCCTGATTGCACTCGCTAGGACCCCCAATATTATATGGAATAACAGTGGTGATGCTTGACAGCTTTGTCTTCTTCCTGATCTTAGACAGATTTTTTTTTAGTTTTTCACCATTAAGTCTAATGCTGGCTTAGAGTTAGTAATGTATGGCCTTTATTATGTTAAGGTATTTTCCTTCTAGACCAATTCTATGAATGTTTTGATCACAAATGGATGCTCTATTTTGTCAAAGACTTGTTCCACATCTATTGATATGATCATATGATTCTTATTTTTCAATTTGCTTATGTGATGAATGATATTAATCGATGTGTATATTTTGAACTAACCCTGTGCCCCTGGGATGAAGCCCACTTGATCATGGTGTATAATCTTTTTAATATGTTGCTATATTCAGTTTGCTGGTATCTTATTTAGGATCTATGTACATGAGAGACATCGATGTGTAGTATTCCCTTTTTCTGTTATCTTTACCAAATTTTGGTATCAGAGTAATATTGGCCTCATAAAATGCATTAGGAAGTATTGCCTCCTCTTTGATTTTTTTGGAAGAGTTTGAGGAGACTAGGTATTAAATCTTCTTGGAATGTTTGGTAGAATATACTGGTAAAGCCTTCTGTTCCTGGACTTTTACTCTTTAGTAGGTTTTTGATGATTGTTTCAATTTCCATACTGCTGATTGGTCGATTTAGATTTTCCAGTTCTTCTTGATTCAGTCCAGAAAGGTTTCATCTTTCTAAGTACTTGTCCATTTCTTCTAGGTTATTAAATTTGGTGTTATATACTTTTTTGTAGTACTTTTCTATGATCCTTTGTATTTCTGTGGTTTCTTTCATAATTTTCCCTCTTTCATCCCTTATCATGTTTATTTGTGTCCTTTCTTTTTTATTTGCTGAGTCTAGCCAGGGATTTGTCCATTTTATTAACTTTCTCAGGAGCCAGCTCTTTGTGGATTTAATTTTCTCTATTATTTTTTTTTAATTTTCAATTTCGTTTAATTCTGCTCTAATTTTGATTATTTCTTGTCTTCTTCTGACTTTAGGCTTCATTTGTTCTTCCTTTTCTAGTTATTTAAGATGAAATGTTAGGTTGTTTATTTGGGCTCATTTTTGTTTTTGTTTTTTGTTTTTTTGTTTTTTTTTGTTTTGTTTTGTTTTGTTTTGTTTTGTTTTGTTTTGTTTGCTTATAAACCTGTAATGACATGAACTTTTGCCATGTCTCAAAAGTTTGGATATGTTATACTACCATTATCATTTGTTTCTATGTATCTCTTGATTTCTCTTTTTATTTCTTCTCTGACCCAGTTATTCTTCAGTGGCATGTTTTTTAATCTCCATGTATTTGTTCTTACCTCTTTCTTTTTACAGTTGATCTCTAGCTTCAATGCATTATGATCAGAGAAAATAGTTGGTATGATTTCAACCCTCTTATATTTGTTGAGGCTATCTCTGTGTCCCAGTATGTGGTCAGTCCTAGAGAATGTTTCATGTGCAGTAAAGAAAAATGAATAAGCAGCTGTTTGGGGATAAAAATGCTCTGTAAATGTCAATTATGTCCCATTCGTCTAATGTGTCATTTAAAGACGTTATTTCCTTATTCATTTTCTGTTTGGATGATCTGTCCATATCCAACAGTGAAGTATTTATGTCCTCTACTATGATAGTGTTTTGGTCTGTTTCTCCATTCAGTTCTGTTAGTAATGGCTTTACATATTTCAGGGCTCCCTGATTGGAACATAGATATTAATAAGTGTTATGTCTTCTTGGTGCATGATTCTCTTCATCATTATGAAGTGTCCATCAGTATTTTTCTTCATCTTTTTTGTTTTGAAGTCTATTTCATCCTATATTAGTACCACTACTCCCACTTTTCTCTGAATGCCATTTGCTTGAAATATCATTTTATATCCTTTGATTTTGAGTCTATATTTGTCTTTGGAGCTGAGATGTGTGTCCTGCAGAAGGCATAAGGTTGGGTTTTTTTTTTATTGTTGTTCTAAACTGCAACTCTGAGTCTTTTTATTGGTGAGTACAGTCCACTTACATTTAGGGTGATTATTAAAACATTAGGTTTTCCAATAGCTATTTTATCTTTTGCTTTCTGGTAATTTGGTATTTCTATTACTACCTTGTCCTTGTGTTTCTGTTTTTGTTGTTGTTGTTATTGTTGTTTGTTTGTTTGTTTTTGGTTGAGTTTGTGGGTTTTCCCTCTGGTCCTTCTTGTTTTATGTTATATACTTCAGTTCTGTATCTTTGGCATGTGATTACCAATACAATTATGTAGTGGATAGTTGTGTATATGTATATTAGTCCATTTTCTTCTGGGAATGCCTTATCTCAATTACCCCTTGTGAATTTGTATCATTGAATCCTCAACTTTTCAATTATTGTTTTCTCAATTCATCCCTATGTATGCTGAACGTTCAATATTATCTTGCTATAGCAAATCTCTTCTTATTGTTTCAGCTTATAATTCGCTGTTCTTAGTAAGGGCTGCAATTTTCTGCTTCTATCTATCTGCTAGTCACTTTACTATTAAATATATATATATATATATATGTATATATATACACACACACACATATATATATTTGTGTATGTATACATTTTATATAGTTGTCATTTCGTTTAGGTGTGCTGACCCCTTTCCATATTTCTTATAATGAAGGCCTTGTTGTGAAGAATTCTCTCAATTTTTTTATATCCTTTAAAGTCTTTATTTCTCCTTCATATGTAAAGGAGATCTTTGCTGGACACATTAATCTTGGCTGGTCATTCCTTTCATTTAATAGTTTGAATATTTGATTCCACTCATTTCTGGCTTGTAAGGTTTGTGCTGAGAAGTCCGACGATAATCTAATGGGTTTTCCTTTATAGGTTACCATCTTCTTTTCTCTGACTGACCTGAGATTTTTTCTTTGTCTTTGATTTTTGATAATTTTAATACAATAAGTCTTGGAAAAGGCCTTTTTAGGTTGAGATAATTGGGTGTTCTGATGACTTCTCGAATTCCCAGCTCCTCTCTTTCCTTAAATTTAGAAAATTCTCATTAATTATTTGTCCAAAAATGCTTTCTAATTCCTGCTTCTTTTCCTTCCCTCTGAGAATTCCCATTATTTTTATGTTTCCTCTCCTCATGGTATCAGCTAGTTCTTGTATTTCTCTTCCATCATTTTTCTTTTTTTGGTTTCTCTCTTCTTCCTTCCTGTCTTCGATATCACTGATCCTTTCCTACATTAATTAGACTCTATTTCTCAAGCTTGATGTTTCATTTTTCATCTCTTGCAGTGTGTTCTTCATCTCAAGAAGTTCTATTTGATTCTTTTTGTGGATTTCAATCTTCTTGCTAAAAAACCTTTTTTCTCATCTAGTTGTTCCTTCAATACTTGAAAGGTCGATATGATTTTTTTTGGATCTCCTTGAGTTTTTTCAGAAGTATCATCCTGAATTCTGTTATTTAAATCACATATTTCTATGTTTGTAAGATTATTTTCTGGAGATTTTTCTCTTTCTTTCTGACCTGCCGTGTCGCCTTGGTTGCTCATGGTGTTTAATGGACTATTACTCCACCTGAGCATTAATGGAAGTGTATTCTGCTCTTTTTCCAGAAATAAGATTTATTATATAAAAGTCTCTCTTTAGCCTTTTGTAAAGAAGGTACTTTTCTTTTGGTTTCCAGTAGGTGACGACTAAGCAAGCCTCTTTGATCCCTGCTTTATAGAAAATCTTAATAATGCCTTTTTTTCTTATAGGTATTTAATCATGCTCGCTATCTTCAGTCTCAGTCCCTGTCAGTGTTAGCCACAGTTTTTGTAACATTTGCAAAGAATCCGCCTGGGCTCCGTGGTGTTCAGTCTTGGAGGATATTGGTGAAGGGACTTTCTTGTTTGGGGGATTGGAGCTGCGGCTGAGCCTCACATTTTGCAACCGTGGTTGGTAACAATCAAGTTTTGCTTTTCTGCTTCCCCACTTCTCTGTCATCTCCATTTTTCTGCTTTCTGCCCTGAACCCTGAGCCCTGCTGCTGCATGGAGCTCACAATTCTCTATGCAGGGATGTTCAGAGAATCCACTGCACCTTTTCTCCTCCTCTTCCTCTTGCAGGGATCTTCCACTGTGTGAGGCAGCTTCTTTGTTTCTCCCATTCTACTGCTCATGTCATGGGGTTCTGGCCTTTGTTAGCTCTTATGTGCAGATGTTCAGACTTGCTTGTATGCAGTTTGGGTGATTTTTATTGAGTTTTAGATGTTCAGCTTATTTTTGTTTCAAAGGGAGATATCGAGGAACATCTCTTACTCTGCCATGTTTTTGTCATTCTAAAATCCATTTTCATCTTGTAATTGATTTCTGGTTTTATACAATTGTGATTCAAAAAGATGCTTGATTTGAATTGGGTCTATCCTGGAGAATGTCCCATGTGTGTTTGAGAAGTCTTTGTATTCCGTTACTTTTTTATGGAATGCTGTGTGTGTATCTCTTAAGTCTTTCTAGCAATTCATTTACAGCCTGTGTTTTGTTGATTTTTCTGTCTAGATGGTATACCCATTGATGAAAGTGAGGTATTAAAGTCTCCCTCAATCTTTTTTCATTGCTGTCAATTTCTCCCTTTAGGTCTGACATATTTGCTTTATATATTTAGGTGCTCCTGTTTTGGGTACATAAGTATTTACAAATGTTATATATTCTTGTTCAATTTACTCCTTTATCATTATATAAATGCCTTCTTTTTCTCGTTACAGTGTTGATCTTAAAGACTATTTTTTCCTATACCAGTATAGCTGGCAAAGCTTTCTTTTGGTTTCCATTTGCATACAATATCTTTTTTCCATCCCTTTACTTTCAGTATGTGTGTGTCCTTACATCTGAACTGAGGCTGTTGTAGACATCATATATATGTTGGTTTTTTAACCCATTTAGCTACTCTGTATCTTTTGTTTGGAGAGTTTAGGTCATTTACATTAAAGTAATTTTTGATAGGTACAGAATTATTGCCATTTTTTCTTGTTTCAAGTTTGTTTTGTAATTCTTTGTTCCTTTCTTCTCTTGCTATCTTCTTTTATAATTCGATGATTTTCTTTATTGGTATGCTTAGATTCCTGTCTTTTTATTTTTTTTATATTTAAGCTATAGGTTTTTGCTTTGTGGTTACCATGAAGCTTACATAAAACAACTTGTATTTATAAAAGTCTATTTTAAGTTGATAAGAACTTAAGTTTAAGTGCATTCTGAAGCTCACTAAAAACACCACCCCCTGACAAAGCAATCAATGACCGGGAGGAAAATCACAACTCTGAGCATTTCCCTGAGGTGTGAAGGGTATGAACAAATTTTAGGAAACATATAAATAGCTGGAGATGAGCAGAAAAATAAGGAAAATCCAGGTCATTAAGTGAATATAACATAAGTAAAAATGTAAAAGTATGTACACATATATGTTTTGATAAGCAGGTTGACACCAATAAAGGGTTCATCCCGGGAAACTGTAGAATGTTTATTTATGAATACTTGGACCCAATTGTGAAGAATCTTGAATTTAAAACTAAATATCATTTTTAGAAGATGCTAACAAATAATCTTAATTGAGAATCAATACTACCAAATAAACTTTACTGACCTGCTCCTTTTAGTTTTCATCTAAAATCATTGCCAAATTTATTTCCCAATATTTTTGATATTTATGTAAACAACCTTCTATGTGTAAATCACTCTGCAAAGTACATTGAGAAATAAAGAAATAAGATTATTACAGAGACAATTATTGGCTTCTGTTCCTATGTGTAGAAATGTGAGAGAACTATCAATGAAAAATCTGTTTGTCATGGTGAATTGCATTTTATCTCCTCCCCCTGTTGTCCCTTTTCCTCTTTTCTCCTGTGTAACAAACAGGCTCACCTTCTCCATCAACATTTGTGTTTGTTCCCTGAAAGCATGAGAAAACATATTTTTATTAATGGTGTCACTTTTGAAGAAAGCATACTTGAATTAGAAATACATTCCAATGAAAATGTTAAAAATCAACCTAAATGCCCATAAGCAGGTAATTAGATAAAGAAATTATGGTTCATATATACAATGGACTATCAATCAGCCATTAAAAAGTGAAATCCTACCATTTGCAACTACATGAGTGGACCTAGAGGTTATTTTGCTGAGTGAAATAAGTCAAACAGAGAAAGAGAAATACCATATGATTTCATTTATATGTGGAATCTAAGGAAAAACAAGAACAAATTAATCAAAAACAGACTCACAAATATAGGGGATGATTTGGTGATAGACAGAGGGGGTGGAGGTTTGGGAGACCGGGATAATGGGGTGAAGAGTAAAAGAAGTACAAATTAGTACTTGAGAGTTGGTCATGGGATTGGGGAGCACGACATAGGGAATGCAGTTAGCATTAATATGATGATTAGGTGGAGGGCCAGAAGAGGGAGGGAGCAAATGGGGGATCATTTTATGAACTATATAGATGTCTAACCAATGTACTGTACACTTGAAACTACTGTAAACAAATAATGTCTTTTAAAGTCACCCCAAATTGCCATAAATGGGACATCAATGTTTCATCTTGACCTTTTTGCAAAAGGAAAAAATACCTTCTGGGATGCACAAGTAAACACAAATTTTTTGGAAGGGAAATAAGTAAGGGAGCCTCTCTTCTTCATAAAACATGTTGGTAGAGCTGTTGTTGTTTAGTAGTAATCCTTATAATGAATTTTAAAAATGCAAGATGTAGAGTGTTTGTGTGGTTGAGCTTCAAACTCTAATGGCAAATGGAGTTTATTCTTCCCCCAATGATTTGAGAGTATGTGAATTTCATATTTTATTTTCCTTATTCAGTTCATTAGCTACAATTTCAAAAATAAAATGAATCAGTACTTCCTGGTGTGAAAACAAAAGCAGCATTTTGTTTTGGGGAAATTCCTCACAGTAGTTAACTCCTATTTATATCTCTCTTCTGCTATATTTAAAAGTTATTTTGTTTCTGATGATGGCCACTTGGTGATCTTGGATAGCAAGAAAAATGTCACCAGATTTCTTTTAACTCTGGGATGGGTTGAAATGGTCCACAAGTGGTATCTTGAGGTAAGAAAAGTATGTCAGCGAGACACCCAGGCAGCTCTCCAAAGATGGATTTTGCTTCCTCTATTTGCACTATTAGTGTTGCGGTTGACTTTAAGGTAAAGGGCTGAGCACATTGTTTAATCCTAATTTTGGATCTACTTCTTAGGCAGTTTCACTAAGTTGGTTTCAAAATCACCTTTCCTTCTTGCTCAGTCATAGGACTGTAATAGGATTAGTATGTTGGATGAGGAGGGAATAAAATGGACATAATTGTTGTACCAGTTATTGTTCTTGAATTCTCTCTCAGGGTGTAACCACCTTTTAATTGGTTCTCCCTTCAAGAAATAAGGGAGGAAAAGGAAACTAAGTAATAATGAAAACAGAAAATATAGACATCATTAAGATGATAGGGGACTTGCTATAGGAGTTTGAAAGGTGGTTGAAAGTGAATAACATCTCAAATATTCAAGGAAATTTCTGGAAATGTAATATCTAATTTAAAGTCTCACAAGTACATTTTAAGAGTTTGAGCAAATTCAGGAAAGTACTTAACCCATCTATATGAATTATGGAGATTTCCTAAACATAGGCATAATAGGCGTCTACCTAGATAGTCTGATTTGAGAACCACAGCTCCATATTTGCCTTTAAATATCTACCTTCACTATATTCTATCTTCTTCTCCTGTCAGACACAAATTCCTATGATTTAAATTATTCTCTTGGATCAGACAACAAGAAGCCTGCTACCAAATGAATATGCAACACATATCTAAATAAGGGAGACTTCTAGCACTTTTCTGTAAGTATATTGTTTGTATGAGTTTTTTTGACCAATTTGTCATCCTCATAAGTCTCATTTCTGGACTACAGGGTAGGGAGTAAGAAGGATGATAGGAAGCAGCATGAACAGTTTGGAAGTCTTGAATCAGCAGGAGCTGGGAAGGATGTTCCATGAATAATGGGGCACCTGGTATAGGAAGATGGCCAAAAGAGTATGAACCACTGAAAAGCTATGTAACATTGGGAGTCCAAGCAAGATGGTGGAGTAAGTAAGCTCTGTGCTCTCCTCCTCCCATGATCACATTAAAATTGCAGCTAAATTATAGAACAGTCAACCTGAAGAATCATCTAAAGATGAGGTAAACCGAAGTTCTATAACTAAGGATACAAAGAAACAACATCAAGACTGATAGGAGAGGCAGAGAAATGAAACAGACTGGCCCCACACCAATGTGTAACAATTGAGAATCAGAAAGGATCTCTCACCTGCACTCCCTGAAGAGCAAGGAGTCCAAGCCACACACTGTACATCCCATCCCAGAGCATCAGTGCTAGGTAGAGACCCCACAATATCTGGCTGTGAAAAACAATGGGGATTCTGCTTATCTGGGTGAGATGGATGGCTGCTGGAAACCCAGGCATTCTCTTAAAGGGCATACACATACACACACACACACACACACACACACACACACACACGCTCTGAACTTTGGCAGAGGGATGGGGGATCAGGAAGTGCCGGAGATGTACAGGTAAAGACTGAGTTGTGTGGCTTCAGGGTAAGGGCTGAAGGGACAGCCATCATTGTCCCTGTATTGAGCCCCGCTCCAGTGCTGCCTATGGGCTAGCTACATCTTTATTGCATTGAACCCTCCCCAGACATGGTCAAATCTGAATCTGCATTGGCCTGGTGAAATCTACTCACTACAACTTGGTGATTTCCTGGGATTCCGCCCCACCCAACTCAAACACCACCGGAGGCACTTTCAGAATTGGGCAGCCAGCACGGGCCCACACTGCAGTCTTTCTTGGACAACTCTTGGAGGTTTTAGGGCCTAAAGCAGGTGGCAGATGGCTTTGGTAAGGTCTGAGGCTTTTGCTGAGTGGACTCAGGCTCAGCACTGTTGCCAAACCTGAATCTGCATTAACCTGCTGAACACCACTTGCCCCCCCTCCCCGCAGGTAACTCTCTGAGATCCCACTTTACTCAACCTGCATACAAGAAGCTCTTTCAGTAGCTGAGACTGATGGGCAGCCAGCAGGTGGCAGGCAGGCTACGAGGTACCCAGTGCCTTTTGTTGAGCTGCTCCAAACTCAGAAGTGATGAAAGCGAGCCTCAGTTCACAGACTGGCCTCTCCCATTTGCCTCCAGGTTCAGCATAGGCAGCAACCAACTACAGATTGCTTTGTAGGTCCTACCTGGTAGCTCTGGGCCAGTCATAGGCAGTCGCTGACATTAGCTTGCATGGGAGCCTCTCCCAAAAGTCCCCAGAACCATAACACCTGGCAGCAGGCTTCAGACCACAACATAGTACCACATTAGCCCCAGAAGTGGTAAACCAAATGTGTGGTATTGGCAGACAACAGAGCCCACTGGAGAAAATCTTGCTCTGGTGACAAAAGAGTCTATGCCTCAAGGCCCCACAAGGGCACCTACTATATAAGGCCACATGGCCAAGACTGGGATACCTGCCAAATACACAGAATCAAACACAGAGAGACAGCCAAACTGAGGAAACAAAGAAATGAGTCCCAAATGAATAAAACAGAATAAAAAAAATAGCTAAACAAAATAAAGGCAAGCAATCTACCAGATACAGAATTCAAAACACTGTCTATAAGAATTTTCAGGAAACTTAGTGAGAATTTCAACCAAGAGATGGTAAGCATAAAAAGGACATGGAAATCATATAAAGGAGCCAATCAAGGATGAAGAATACAATAAAAATAAAGAATACGCTAGAAGAAATCAACAGCAGATTAGATGAAGTAAAGGATTAAATAAGTGATTTTGATGAAAGAATAATCAAAAAAATAATTAAAAATGAGGATAGTTTAAGGAACATCTGGAACAATATTTGCATCATAAGGATAAAAGGAGAAGAAAGAGAGCAAGGGATTGAGAACCTATTTGAGAAAATAATGATGAAAACTGCCTAAACAAAATAAACCCAAAGGGCCCATACTGAGACACATCATAATTAAAATGCCAAAGGTTAAAGATGAAGAGAGAATTGAAAAAGCAGCAAGAGAAAGGCAGCTAGGTAATTACAACCCCACTCTTATAAGAGTATTAGCTGATTTCTCCATAGAAACTTTACAAGCCAGAAGAGACTGGCATGAAAGATTCAAAATGATGAAAACCAAGGGCCTACAATCAAGAGTACTCTACCCCACAAGGCTAATATTTAACACTGAAAGAGAGAAAAAGACCTTCTCAAACATGAAAAAGCTAAAGAAGTTCATTACCACCAAAGCAGCATACAAGCAGTGTTAAAGTTATAAGAAGGAGGGGGAAAATAAACATAAAAAATAGTAATAACTATCCACCTAGAAATAATTACTTTAAACATAAATGGATTAAATGTTCCAATCAAAAGACATTAAATAGCTAAATAAATTTAAAAAAACAACATAACCCATACATATGTTGCCTATAAGAGACCCATTTCAGATTGAAGGACACACATAGACTGAAAGTAAAAGAATGGAAAAAGATATATTATGCAAATGGAAGTGAATAAAAAAGCTAAGGTAACAATATTTATATCAGACAAAGTAGACTTTAAAACAAAGGCTATAATAAGACACAAAGAAGGACATTACATTATGATAAAGAGAGCAATTCAACAAGAAGATAATATCCTAGTAAATATCTATGCACATGACATAGGAGTACCTAAATATATATAAAGTAAATATTGAACTACATAAAGGAAGAAATCAACAGTAATACAGTCATAGTAGAGAACTTTAACACTCTATTGATACCAATAGACAGATCTTCCAGATAGAAAATCAAAATGGAAACAGTGGCCCTAAATGGCACACTATACCAGATGGATTTAACTGATATTTGTTAGAGTATTTCACCCCAAAGCAGCAGAATATACATTCTTCTCAAGTGACCATAAATTACCGAAGGTAGACCACATGTTAGGCCACAAACAGAACTCCGTAAATTTAAGATTAAAATTGTATCAAGCACCTTCTCTTACAATTTTATGAAATGAGAAATCAATTACAAAAAGAAAACTGAAAAAAAAACCCAGAAACACGTGGAGGCTAAATAACATGCTACTACACAATGAATGTTTTACAATGAGATCAAGGAAGAAATCAAAAGATACTTTGAAACAAGATAAAAAATAGAACGACCAGGAATCTTTGGAAACACAGTGGAGTGAGAGGTATCCCCAGATTTCTCCCCTCGAAACAACGATAAGCTAAATATCTAAAGCTCAATAAAAACACACACAAACTGCACACCAGCACATCTGAGCGTGGGATCTGTGCATAAGATCTACCACAGGTCAGAACCCCAGGTGTCGGGCGGTAGACTGAGAGTAATAAAGAAGATTTCACTCTGCAGCCACCAGAGCTCCCTGCAGGTGGAGGGGGAAGGGAGAAGGAAGGAGAGCGATTTGGTGCAGCAAGGTCCCTGAACATTTCTGCCTGGAATACTGTGGTTGCAGGGCCAAGTCATCAGGGCAGAAAGCAGAGAAGTAGGACAGGACTGCAGAGGAACAACAGCTGATTTTTGCCGGCCACGGTTGCAAAACCAAGGCTGAGCTGCAGCCCCCAACCTCCAACCCAAAGGGCCCCCAAGGCTCGCCTAGACCTATCACTGAGGAGCCCCAGGGGAATATGACCAAATGCTGCTGAGACTGTCAATGACACTGAAAAGGACTAAAACCAAGGGTAGCAAGCATGATTAAATATCTACAAGAAAATTTTAAAAGCATTATTAAGACTTTATATGAAATAGGGACCCAAATGGCTTAGACAGCGCCTACTAGAAACCAAAAGAAAAGTGCCTTTTTTGCTAAGGGTTAAAGGGACACCTTTATATAATAAGTTTTCTTTTTGGAAAAACAACAGAATACACTTCTGTTAATTCCCAGGTGCAGAAATTGTCCATTAAACACCATGAACAACCAAGGTTACAAGGCAGGTCAGAAAGAAAGAGAAAAATCTCCAGAAAATAATCTTACAGATATAGAAATATGCAAATTAAATGACAGAGAATTCAGGATGGTACTTCTGAAAAAACTCAATGAGATCCAAAACAACTCAAACCGACAATTTCAGGGATTGAAAAAACAACTAGATGAGCAGAACAAGAAGATTGAAATTCTCAAAAAGAACTAAATAGAAATTCTGGAGACAAGGAACACACTGAAAGAGTTGAAAAATGAAATAGCAAGCTTGGGAAATAGAGTCAAACAAATGGAGGAAAGGATCAGTGGTATCGAAGACAGAAATCTAGAATTAAATCAGAAGGAAGAAGTGAAAAACCAAATAACAAAAAATAATAAAAGAGAATTTCAAGAACTAGCTGATATCATCAGGAGAGGAAACATAAAAATAATGGGCATGATCAAAGGGGAGGAAAGGGAACAAGGATTAGAAAGCATTTTCAGACGAATAGTGGACAAGAATTTCCCAAATTTAAGGAATGAGCTAAAGCTTGGAATTCAAAAAGTCAGCAAAACACCCAATTATCTCAACCCAAAAAGGCCTCCACCAAGACACATTGTATAAAAATTATAAAAAATCAATGACAAAGACAGAATTCTCAAGGCAACCAGGGAGAAAAAAACGGTAACATATAAAAGAAAACCCATTAGATTGTCGTTGGACTTCTCAGAGCAAATCTCACAAGCCAGAAGGAATGGAATCAAATATTTAAACTATTAAGTGAAAGGAACTATGAGCCTAGACTAATGTATCCAGCTAAGCTCTCCTTTAGACATGAAGGAGAAATTAAGACTTTTTCAGACATAAAAAAATTGAGAGAATTCTCCACTATGAGGCCTGCTCTATAAGAAATACTGAAAGGGGTCAGTTCACCTCAAACAAAATGATAAAAAAAAACATAATTAGGAGTAAAGCGACAATCAGGCAAATAGAAGCAAAGAAGCATAACCCTTACTAAGAACAGGGTATTATAAGCTTAATAAGAAGAGAATTGTTATAAGAAGATAGTAATGAACGTTCAGCATACATAGGAACAAATTGAAATAACAATGACTGAAAAGGGGGAGATTCAAAAGATCCAAATTTGCACAGGGAATGGATATACGGCACACGCAGAAGAAAATGGACGAATATATATATATATATATATATATATATATATATATATATATAACTATCCTTTTCAGATTTATAATGGAACCACATGCCAAAGATTCAGAATTATTGTATATAATATGAAACAAAAAGATCAGAAGGAAAACCCTTAAGCCAACCAAGAAAAAAAAAAGAATCGCAAGGAAAGGAAGCAATAGAAACACTGAGCTACCAGAAAGCGAATGATAAAATGGCTATAGAAAACTGCGCATTTCAATAATCACCCTAAATGTAAGTAGATTGAACTCACCAATAAAAAGTCACAGAGTTGCAGAATGTATCACAAAACAAAACCCAACCATATGCTGCCTCCAGGAGATACAACTCAGCCCCAAAGACAAATATAGACTCAGAGTGAAAGGATGGTAAATGATATTTCAAGCAAATGGCATTCAGAGAAAAATGGAAGTAGTGGTACTAATACTGGATGAAGTAGACTTCAAAAGAAATAAGGTAAAGAAAGACACTGACGGACACTTCATAATGATAATGGAAATCATGCACTATGAAGACATAACATTTATTAATATCCCAATTAGGGAGCCCCGAAATATATAAAACAATTACAGAACTAAAGAGAGAAACAGACCAAAAACACTATCATAGTAGAGGAACTAAATTCCCCACTGCCAAATATGGACAGATCATCCAAAGTGAAAATCAATAAGGAAATAACATACTTAAATTACATTAGACCAATTGGACATAATTGACATTTACAGAACCTTTCATCTCCAAATTGATGCTTATACATTCTTCTCTAGGGCACATTAAACATCCTCAAAGATTGACCACATACTGGGACACACAGATAGCCTAAACACTTATAAGAGAATTGAAATCATACCAACCATATTCTCTGATCATAATACTTTGAAGCTAGAGATCAACTGCGAAAGAAAGCAAGAAGAACCAGAAATTCATGGTGGATAAACAACAACCCACTGAACAATAACTGGATCAGAGAAGAAATAAAAAGAGAGATCAAGAGATACACAGAAACAAATGATAATGTTAGTAAAACATATCAAAATGTTTGGGACACGGCAAAAGTGGTCATAAAAGGAAAGTACATCATTACAGTCATATTTCCAAAAACAAGAATGAGCCCAAATAAACAACCTTTATGCTTCATCTTAAAAAAAAAACTAGAAAAAGAAGAGCAAAGGAATCATAAAGTCAGCAGAAGGAAAGAAATATTCAAAATTAAAGCATAAATAAATAAAATTGAAAGAAAAAATAACAATAGAAAAAAATAAATGCAACAAAGAGCTGGTTCCTTCAGAAAGTAAATAAAAATTGATGAACCCCTGGCTAGACGCACTAAAGAAAAAGAAGAAAGCACACAAGTAAACAAAATCAGGGTAAAAGAGGTGAAAATTACAACAGACATCGCAGAAATACAAAGGATCATACAAGAATACTATGAAAAAGGATGCAACATCTAATTTAATAACCTAGAAAAAATGGACCAGTACTTAAAAAGATACAATGAGAAAATCAATAAGGAAATAACATTCCTAGACTGAATCAAGAAGAACTGGAAAATCTTAACAACCGATCAGCAGTATGGAAATTGAAATAATCATCAAAAACCTACCAAAAAGAACAAGTCCAGAACCAGACGACTTTACCAGTGAATTCTACCACATTCAAAGAAGATTTAATATCTGTTCTCCTCAAACTCTTCCAAAAACAAAGAAGAGGCAATACTTCCCAACTCATTTTACGAGGTCAACATTACTATGATATCAAAACCTGGTAAAGATATCACAAAAAAAGCAAACTACAGACCAATATATCTCATGAACTCAAATGCAAAAATTTTAAATAAGATACTAGCAAACCGAATACAGCAACATATTAAAAAGATTATACACCACAATCAAGTGGACTTCATCTCAGGGGCACAGGGATGAGTCAACATACTCAAGTCAATTAATATGATACACCACATAAACAAATTAAAAAATAAGAATCATATAATCATATCAATACATGCAGAAAAAGCCTTTGATACAAGATACAACACCCATTTATGATCAAAACACAACAAAACTGGTATAGAAGGAAAGTACCTTACTTTGATAAAGGTCATATATGACAAACCCTCAGCCAACATTATACTTAATGGTGAAAAACTAAAAATCTTCCCTCTAAAATCAGGAATAAGGAAAGGCTGTCCACTATTACCATTGTTATTCAATATAACACTGAAGATCCTAGTGAGTGCAATCAGGCAAGAAAAAGATGTGAAAGGTATCCAAATAGGAAACGAAGAAGTCAAACTGACACTATTTGCCGATGACATGATTCTCTACATAGAAAATTCTAAAGATTCCACAAGAACACTACTAGAAACAATTAGAAAATACAGTGAAGTTTCTGGATACAAAATCCGTGTTCAAAAATTCATAGCATTCCTATACTCTTATAATGAAGCATCAGAAAAAGAAGTGGAAACAATAATTCCTTTTGTAATTACAACAAAAAGAATAAAATACCTAGGAATAAATTGAATGAAACAAGTGAAGGACGTATATAATGAAAACCACAAAACCCTATGAAAAGAAATCAAAGATGATACAAAGAAATGTTCTTGGTTTGGAAGAATCAACATAGCTAATCTGACCTTATTACTTAAAGCGTTATACAGATTTAATTCAATCCCCATCAAAATTTGATTGGTATTTTTTAAAGAAGGACAAAAAAATCATCAGATTTTTATGGAGGCACAAAAAACTCTAAATTTCCAAACCCATCCTGAGTAAAAACAACGGGGCTACAGACATCACTCTGCTTAACTTCAAATTATACTACAAAGCAACTGGAAACAAAACGGCATGGTATTGGCTCAAAACAGACACACAGACCAGTGGAACAGAATTGAAAGTCCAGAAGTAAATCCATATTTACATGAGCAAATAATTTTCAACAAAAAAGCCAAAAACGTACACCGGGTAAAGGAAAGTCTCTTGAATAAATGATGTGGGAAAATTGGAAAGCCACCTGCAAAAGAATGAAACTAGACTGTTATCTATCACCACACACCCAAATTAACTCAAAATGGATTAAGGACCTGAATGACACTTGAAACAATAAAATGCATTAAAAAAATGTAGGAGCTAAACTCATGGCCCTTGGACTTAAAGAGAATTTTGTGAATTTGACCTCAAATGCAAGGAAAGTAAAAGCAAAAATAAATGAAATGGACTATATCAAACTAAAAAGCTTCTGCACAGTAAAAGAAACCATCAACAATGTAAAGAGACAACCATCCAAGTGGGAAAATATATTTGCAACAAGACTCTGATAAGGGCCTAATATCCAAAATACACAAAGAACTCATACAACTCAATAACAACAACAAAAAATAATCAAACAATCCAATGAAAAAATAGGCAGAGATCCTGAACAGACACTTCTTCCAAGAAGACATACAAATGGCCAAGAAATATATGAAAAGATGCTCATCGTGTCTAGCTATTAGGGAAATGCAAATCAAAATCACAATGAGATACCATCTCACACCTGTTAGAATAGCTACAATCAACAGGACAAGTAATAACAAGCATTGGAGAGGATGCAGAGAAAAAGGAACCCTCATACACTGCTGATGGGACTGCAAATTTGTACAGCCACTGTGGAAAACAGTATGGAGGTTCCACACACAAAAATATTAATCAATCTACCCTATGATCCAGCAATGCCCCTACTGGGTATTTACCCCAAAGACTTGAAAACTCATATCTGAAAAGATTTTCACACTGATGTTTATAGCAGCATTATTCACGGTGGCCAGGACATGGAAGTAACCGAAATGTCCTACGATAGATGACTGGCTAAAGAAGCTGTGGTACATATATACAATGGAATATTACTCAGCCATACGAAGAGATGAGATACTGCCATTTGTGACAACATGGATGCACCTTGAGAAAATCATGCTAAGCGAAATAAGTGAGACAGAAAAAGTTGAAAATCACATGATATTACTTATATGTGGGATTGAAACCTAAAAGCAACAAATGAACAGGACAAACAGAGACTCATGGACATGGAAAATGGACTAGTGTTTACCAGGAGGTTGGGGGGTGAGGTGGGAGGGATTAAAGGTGTCAAATATGTAGTGACTGAAAGAAATCTAACTATGGCTGGTGAACACACAATGTAAGTATATGTATGTGTGTATATATATATATATATATATATATATATATATATATATATATACACACACACACATATACCTTACTGTTGAATTGTACACCTAAAACTTACTGGGTTTCATTAAACAGTGTCATCATAATAAAAATTTAAAAAACAAAACAAAACTACCCATCTATACTTTATTTGAGAGAGATGAGAAGTCTAAGAGAATTCCTGGTCTCTTACTTATCAAGAATTTTGGTTTTATTTTTCAATGGTCACACACAAGACTGAGCTAGAATAGGCAACTGTTCTAGAAACTGAGGTCTGAAAAGTTTATGGCCTTTGAGATTGATTGAGCTTAACACCTGGAGTTATATTCCAAAGCAAACATGCGGCTGCTTCAGACATTGCAAAGAACAGGAGTCTCGTGCTTGAAAGAGACGTATTTCCAAGGAATAAGAAAGGAGGAAATGCACCTGGGGCTGGAGATAATCTGTCTGAACAGATTCTTTCTCAAAGTTGAAAACACACATGTACACACACACAGATCATAAGTGTAGAATTTCTGACTTGCTATGGTTATTTGGATTTTAAGGACTTTACATTCGAATAGATTTTCTGCATACCTCTAGCCCTATAAATGAAATATACAACCTTCACATGTGCTAGAATAGCACAACAGTACAATAAAATGAATTAACACTAAATTGAGAGTCAGGAAGCCTATGTTGTAGCTCATTGTTTCTACTAATAAATTCTGTAACCTCGAGCTAGATGCTTTCCCAAATCTTGCTCCTCTGTTTTATCATTTGAAAATAAGAGGGTTGAGGAAGTGTTTTTATTTCATTCTAATTATCTGGTTTAGTAGATACTCAGGATTTGAGGGTCAAGCAATGTAGTGCTTAGGGCACAGGCATGGGGGTCAAGCTACATGTGTTCAAATCCAAGCTCTACTATTTAACTGACTGTGGGTTAGCTTTTTAAAACTATCTGAGGCTCAGTTTTACCATCTAATAAAATGGGAATAATGTAATATTAACTCATGAGGTTATAAAGCAACTATAAAAATGTTTGGTATATGGCAAGCTCTCAATATGTTCATTATTCTTATGATTCCAATTTTTATCACTCTCTCCCAGAATTGCCACGCTCAGACTGAAAGATGAGTTGGAGTAGATACTGAAAATGTGGTGAAAAGCAACAAAGTGCCTGGTACAAAACTACTTCCTTTACTATGGTTTTCAGATGAGAGGGGTGTTGGTGGATAAGTGAAAAAGGGGAAGAGATTAAGAAGTACAAATTGGTAGTTACAAAATAATCATAGGGATATAAAGTATAGCATAAGGAACATAGTCAATAATATTGTAATAATTATGTGCAGTGTCAGATGGGTACTAGATTTATTTATTGGGATGATCACTTCGTAAGCTATACAAATGTGTAATCACTGCATTGTACACATAATATCATATGCCAACTGTAATTGAAGTGTGAAAAATTATTTTAAAAAATAAATCTTACTATGTTATGTTGCTATCTGTTTTCATTGGTTCACTATTACCTACCAAATAAAGTCTCCTTAGAATGACAAACAAGGCCCTCTATAACATGGCCCCTGCATTCTCTAAGTAAAATATCACCTTTCACTGATCTCTTCATAAACATCATTCTGACCACAGAGGACTAAAGGTACAGTTCTTCATATATATTCTTCCCTTTCTTATCTCCATGCCATTGTTCCAGCTATTCTTTCTACATAAAATATATTTTGGTATTTCCAACTTTCAGAATTTGCCAGGCTCATTTTTTTTGAGGCCCAGCTTGAATGTTA
This sequence comes from Rousettus aegyptiacus, assembly GCF_014176215.1. Classification (NCBI taxonomy): domain Eukaryota; kingdom Metazoa; phylum Chordata; class Mammalia; order Chiroptera; family Pteropodidae; genus Rousettus; species Rousettus aegyptiacus. The sequence continues at coordinate 39,002,195 of NW_023416312.1, forward strand.
TTTCTTTCTTGTTACTTTAACCTGTAATATTCTCCCTTTCCTCCAAATTCTAAAATATATTTGTCTGTGTTCTTCAGAGCTTAAACTATGCTAATGTGGAGGCCCCTTAACTATGTCTTATTCACCACAGCATTCAAAGAGCATACAGTAAATATTAAGAGTAGAAAAATTGAGACAGACATAGGGTAAACTGTTTATCTTCACTAGTTCATCAAGTTCAAAGGTTAGAGTCATTTGGGGTTAATCGAAGTCTTCTAGGGGGTGGAAGATTTCTAATATGGGGTTTCAAGAAGAGAAGGATACAGGTTTCTGGAAGTGATCAGTTTAAGGGATGAGAAATTGAAAAATTGTCCAGTGTCCTGAGATTTAAAAAAATGATAGGAGTTGGGGTAAGGATAACCAAGGTGGGAAATTTCTGTTGGAGAGTGGTAGAATATGAGGAAAATCTCACTGTTGTCTATAGAAACAATACTATATTTGTGAAAGAGATAGAGAAATGTAGTTCTGATGAAAAATTAAAATAATTCAAAGTTGAACAAAATCTGAAAAGCACTGTCTACTGAATCAGTCTTGGTCTGATACATGCTAATTTCTCTGTATTAGATTCCGTACTAGTAAAGTTTTGATCACTTATTCATAGATGAGATATTTCCAAAAATTAAATAGACTGTCAGTATAAAGTCAGAGCCCTATAATAAGAACTAATCAAAAAGAGACCAAATAATATTTTAAAAAATGTGTACTGAGCAGAGGACTAAAGTAAATAAACTATAAATGTCTTTTTTAATTGATTTTTAAAAATCATTTATTTATTTATTTTGTGACATGGGTTAAGTAAATCCAGTAAGTTTCAGTTGTACATTTTAATAGTAAAGTATATGTGTGTGTATCTATATCTATCTATAGATAGATAGATAGATAGATGATAGATAGATAGATAGATAGATAGATAGATAGATATACACATACATATACTTACATTGTGTGTTCACCAGCCATAGTTAGATTTCTTTCAGTCACTACATATTTGACACCTTTAATCCCTCCCACCTCACCCCCCAACCTCCTGGTAAACACTAGTCCATTTTCCATGTCCATGAGTCTCTGTTTGTCCTGTTCATTTGTTGCTTTTAGGTTTCAATCCCACATATAAGTAATATCATGTGATTTTCAACTTTTTCTGTCTCACTTATTTCGCTTAGCATGATTTTCTCAAGGTGCATCCATGTTGTCACAAATGGCAGTATCTCATCTCTTCGTATGGCTGAGTAATATTCCATTGTATATATGTACCACAGCTTCTTTAGCCAGTCATCTATCGTAGGACATTTCGGTTACTTCCATGTCCTGGCCACCGTGAATAATGCTGCTATAAACATCAGTGTGAAAATCTTTTCAGATATGAGTTTTCAAGTCTTTGGGGTAAATACCCAGTAGGGGCATTGCTGGATCATAGGGTAGATTGATTAATATTTTTGTGTGTGGAACCTCCATACTGTTTTCCACAGTGGCTGTACGAATTTGCAGTCCCATCAGCAGTGTATGAGGGTTCCTTTTTCTCTGCATCCTCTCCAATGCTTGTTATTACTTGTCCTGTTGATTGTAGCTATTCTAACAGGTGTGAGATGGTATCTCATTGTGATTTTGATTTGCATTTCCCTAATAGCTAGACACGATGAGCATCTTTTCATATATTTCTTGGCCATTTGTATGTCTTCTTGGAAGAAGTGTCTGTTCAGGATCTCTGCCTATTTTTTCATTGGATTGTTTGATTATTTTTTGTTGTTGTTATTGAGTTGTATGAGTTCTTTGTGTATTTTGGATATTAGGCCCTTATCAGAGTCTTGTTGCAAATATATTTTCCCACTTGGATGGTTGTCTCTTTACATTGTTGATGGTTTCTTTTACTGTGCAGAAGCTTTTTTTTATCTTCCATCCACTGCTATCACTCTTGTGAATTTTCAAGGTTTAAAGGTAACTAGAGACAACTCAAAATTGGCCTTAAGAAAGAGAAAACTTAGTCCCAACAGTTTCTATGGTGACCTTCTTAATTTTTGATGAACATTGAATAACTTGGACTGCTTGTGAAAAATTTAAGTATTCTGGTTTCATCCCCAGATATTCTGATTCATTCAAGATGGGGTCTAAGTCAGAAATCTTTGTTGTTCACAAGCACTGCCTGTGATTCTATTATACACACAATTTTTTTAAACTACTGATCTATGGTTTGCATATTTAGGATGCATCCTGTGGAAATGCTGAAAGGCATTGTGACTAGACTTGTGGATAGACATTAATGCACATGTGAAAATATCACCTTCTCTCTAGTAACTCCTAAAAGTCTCAGCTGCCTTTACTTGAATACTATATTCTGGAGTACCCCTCATTAGCTCATTAAGAGAAATTACATGGACTCAACAGAAGTGCAAGTAGTAGGTTGCCAATATCTTAGACTTGCCTACACCTTCTTACCCATACAAGGACTCCATAGAAAATTGATCCATCGCTAAAGAAAATATGCTGACCCAAATTTATACTCGAAATAATTAAATATGCTGAGGGATGAGAAAAGTTTGAAATCTTAAGTTTTACCTGTTTTCCTCTAAGGCTGTTGTACGAATAGGTGGGAATATTTGTGTGAACATAGAATAATGCTTTCCATTCATAAAGAGTGCAGCTGAAGAGCCTTCAAGCTGGAAGACCTGAAGAAATATTATACAACAGTGTCTCACTAACACTAATGTGCATATGAATCACCTGGTTAGACTCCTCACCTACTCAAAACACGGTCCCGGGACCAACAGCATTAGCATTGCCTAAGAGCTTATTGGTACTGTAGCATATTAGTCCCCATACTAGACCTGCTAAAACATAATATGCATTATAACAAGATCTCTATGTCTTAACCAATGGTTCTCAAAATGTGGTCCCAAGAATAGCAGCATGAACATCACCTGGGGACTTGTCATAAATGTACATTATCAGACGCCACACAAAAACTTCTGGATCAGAAACTCTTGAGCCAGGAGCCAGAAACCTGTGTTTTAAGAAGCTTTCCAAGTGATTCAGATGCACACTCAAATTTGAAAATCACTCTAAACCATTACTCTGCTTTCAGGCAATATTGGTTTTCACTCGGTCATAGAATATTGGTTCAAAGATGGACAGGTTTTCAGGTAAGGAGATTCCATTATCAATCTCAGAAAGCTTCCCATGTTTTAAAAACACTCTGTGCTCCCTGCTATAGATGGAGTTCATATGTTGCAAGCTAATCAATCCCCAATGTGGTGGTATTCAGATGTGGGCCTTTGGGAGGTAATTTGTGCATGACAGTGGAGCTCTCATGAATGGGATTAGTGTCTTTATAAAAAGAGACCTCATAAAACTATCTTGCCATCTCTACCATGTGATGACATAGTGAGAAGTGGTCATCTATGAACTAGGAAGTGGGCTCTTACCAGACAACAAATCCGCCAGTGCCTTGCTCTTGGACTTCTTAGCCTTCGCAACTATGAAAAATGTGTCTGTTGTTTATAAGCCACCCAGTTTATGGTTTTCTGTTATAGCAGACCAAACAGACTAAGAAATTGCCCTCTCTCTACCCAGAATCCTTCTCACTGGCAACTATTTTCAAATCCTCTTTGCTACAAGAAAACGTTCCCAGATTTGGCAAGGACTTCCTCAAATCTTCTGTCAAGTGATAAACAAGTTTCTGAGACTCCATATAGAGTCTCTCTTTCATAACCATTAAAAATAAAATTCTAATATTTTTTGGCATCCTAAAGCTGCAATGAGTTATTTTCATTAGTATGCTGATAGCACCTTGCTTTTTAAAGTAATCTTTACTAACATTGTCTCATGGGACCCACTTAACATTCTTCTGAAGGGGTTTCTATTATTATCCCCATTTTCATGAGAAACTAAATCTTAGAAAAGTTAATAAATTTTATAATATCACAGAACTAGCAACAGACCCATGATTCAATGTGAAATAATGATTTCAAAGCTTATGAGATTGATCATAAAAGTATGCATGACCCTCTTCCCTGAAAGAGAGACAATGATATGGGTGAATATGGGAAGGACAAGACCTGCACTTATGAGGCTATGACAGAAAGTAGGTGTAGTGGTGAGGTAGAAGGGGACAAGGAGAGGGCAAAAATGGGCATGGTTAGCCTCTGTTTCAGAGTATGCACTAGGATGGAAAACCACAAAAATTTTGTCCTAATAGAGTGTGTGCCATCCAACCCAGAAGTGTATGTTCAAATAGGGCCTTCAACAAGGGGTTCTAAAGCACTTACCATAGCCTAGTTAGTTTCAAATCTAAACTGGAGTTAGAGGACTAGGGATGGTGAAAGTAAGAAACAGTGGACAAATCGGTTAATACCAGAATTCCAGAGACAGTGGAAGAGGAAAAGAGATCAACAGTAAGAGTTTTGAGTTCCTAGCATGTGTTTCTGTCTCTTCATTACATAGTGTCTTTTATTGTTAATTACGATATCATATATGTACAAATAGACCTCCAATTAAACTGTAAATCTCTTGATGACAGCAACCATGAGTTACACTGCTTTTTTCTTTCCCCACAGTATCCAACATTTCCTAATTCATTTATTCTTTCATTGATCATTTTGCCAGGCTCTATAATGGATGCTGGGGATACAAAGATGAATAAAACATGGTCCCCAACATCATTGAGCTCACAGTGTAAAATGGATTCTCAATGGAATTTAACAGATAGAATTAAGGAGTCCATAGACCTGAAAAATATTGGGTATGTGAGCATATATGCTTTTCTGTGGAAAATCTATAGTTTCCATCAGATTCTCAAAATTAAATAGAGCCTATTATTTGGCAAGGGGAGACTGAGCATATAAATTAACAATACAATATGAGTTCTAAGAATTTGGTGAGTGGGAGTGGGTTATGGAAAAATGGAAAACTTCGCAGAAGTTATGGTTGACCTCTTCAACCAAACAAAGGAAGAAAGAGCATTCCAGTAATAGGGCGTGATATGCAAATGCATGAAAGAGTTAAAGAGCATATTGTGTTTGGGAAACTACAAATAGTTTGATATGGCAGGAAGTCGAGGCTAAAGAGGCAGCAAGCCAGCCCCAGACCTACCTTTTCCTTCATTCACCACACTTCTGGAATATCCTAATCTTTCTATAGATGGACTCAGCCAGACTTCCCACAATAGCTGCTTAGAAGAGACGACTAGTAGGTTTAAGAAGAGGTTTAGAAATGCAACTTTATTCTCCTTCTCACAATTGTATTCTTAGCTTTGGCACTTGGGGAAATCACTGGTGATGAAGATGGCTCTTCTTTCCTTTAAGCTCTGGTATTATATTCTTCAAAGGACTGACCTCTCTGTACTATCGACTCTTCTATGACTCTGGAATGGGTATATTTCAATGAGCGAACTTTTACAGTCAACCTTTTCTAGTATGTCTGTCATTTGTCATTAGCATTTCCAAGCTAATTCTTGAGGTCCCAACTAAGAGACAAATACCATTTCCCTTCATCTGGTCCCCTGGCTCATTACTACAGTCAGCCAGCTCCATTTTATCTTAGTTCTTATTTATACTTGCAGGGAAGAAATTTCACCACTTTCCATGGTCTTATTTCCAAGTTCTCCCACTTTAACAGAGAATCAATATACATCTGTTATCTACTCTCTGTTTACCTGGTGATTAGTGAGGGTCAGCATGGTGAGGATAATAAAGGGAATCTTTATTGACTTCCTTGATTATGGATTTCTCTGACATAACTGGAGACTTGGAAAAAAATGAGCTCAATTAATATCGATAGCCTGCAATTACTGGCCATAGCCTGTGGCTGTTCTGTATCCTCGGAATACTTTTGAATTCTGTTATGTTCTTTTTCTTCTCACTGGGATAACCCTCACAAAGAAGCAAAGAAGATGATCTACCAACTGATATGCTTTTATAGGAGCCATCATCAATGTCTTCTGACCTCAGAGTAGCTGAGGTCTGAACACACTTTCCATAGGATCATGCCCTTTGCTTTTACAATAAGGAATGAAGCTTAGAATAAGAAGCCATGGACTTAGTCCATTCTCATGCATGGGTTAAGGCCTAAAAGTAAGACTTTCCCTCAGAACAGTATTAGATAAGGTGAAGAAAAATAACTCAAGGGCCCCAATAATCTTGAATGGAGCAAAGAGAAAGGATGCAATAAGGGTTATGAAGATTCAGAGAAAAGTATACTTCAATCAATGAATTATTAAAAATAAGAACTATAACAGCTTTCAAGATCTGATATAACTTTATAGGTGGGAAAACTGAAGCCCAGACTGTTATTGCATTTAAATCATTATAAGAATTCTACAGGAGAGATATTATTTCCTTATTAGAGATGAGCAATCAAAAGCTCAGAAAACATTGCACAGCTAATAAACAGTTGAGCCATGATTCAAAGAAATATCTAACTAACTCTAAAACATGTGTTCTTAACCACTAAAGCATCATGCCTCTAGTAATACAATACTCAGGAAGGCTTCATAAGGAAGAGAGATTTGAGATGGGTCCCAAAAAATAAATAGTTTGGGGTAGGTAGAGCAAAAAAGAAGTAAAAGGCATTTCAAGTGGTAAGAGTAGTATGAGAGAATCACCAAGTATGTGTATCCAGGATTTGGGGAACAGTAAGAAGCAGCCTGGCTCAAATGGAAGGTACACTTTGGGAGTTAGTGGGATCAAAGGCTAGAAAGGCAAATTGAGTTTAGAATTCAGAGGGCTTTGAATGTCTTAGATCAAAGAGTTTGTATTATAGACCCTTACATCTTTTGCTATTTCTGTTACCTCTACCCTCATATTCAATTGGTCTCTAATGTTACCATATGAATGCATGCTTGTACCTAGAACATTCCCTGACTTCTAGTAGGAACGCAATAAACAGTTGTTGAATAAATGATTAACTATTTCTTGAATCTATATTCTACTATTTATCCCACACTAACAGTTGAGGCTCTCATCATTTTTCCTGATAATTCAATAGGCTCCTAACTATAAATCCCTACCTTTCCTACTCAGGAAGGTGAGAATATAAGGGAGGAATGTACTTCAGTCAACACTAGTGTACTTGGGACATGCAACTGCCCCTACCTCCAAAACCACTGGCTTAAGGCTCATGACCATCCCACTGTCTAGTTGAACTCTGCCACCTGTAACTAAATGTCTTGTCTTTTTGACTGGGTACCCATTGGAGTTTGCTTTCAAATTATGGAATTTGGTGAACCAGCTTTTCTACTCACCACTTAACTGTCATAATTAGTGCATTTGGCTTTGTTTTGTACTATCTTTCCTTGGCTTTCATAACCCAGTCTTAATCTAAACCTATAGGCAAGAAGTGCCAGCCCCTTATCCTCCCTGGCCCAGGTTTATTGTCCAGTTGGGCTTTTTTCTGTCTGGAGTACAGAAGTAAAATTAGGCACACCGTTTGAGCCTACCATCAGTTCCTCTGGCTTTCCTTTGAACCCTTTCGATTATAGATTAAATTGATCCTTCACCTTCTACACTTTAATGAACCATTTTTGAGAAGAATATGGAACCACATCCCCAGGTGACAGCTGCCACTGTTCAGAGGAGAAGCAAAGGCAGAAAACTACAGGCCCTTTATTCATAGACATGACCCCTTCCACCCAACAAACTGTTCTCACCCAAGTACAATTTAAAGGAAAGCCTAGTGTTTTTGTTTGTTTCTTTGTTTTTGTTTTTGTTTTGTTTTGATTTTTGCTGAACCCTGGAAAATATATGAGTTATCCAGGTAAGATTTAAATTATGAAGACAAGTAGTATCCTTCAAGTCCCATCTAATCAAGAAAGTAGATTGCTAGAGAGGGTCGTGATTGGCCTGAGCCTCTAGATCAATTCACTGAATTTTTAAAATTAAGCTAAATATAATTAAATGAAAACCATTTTACCTAAAACCTGCTTTTCTAAAGCCAGTTTGCCTAATGAACAATTCTTCTGCTTGCTAATTTGCTAAAATGCAGTTATAATTTGATTGTTTTTGCATCTGGTTGAGTTCCCAGTTCTTTCCTTGCTATTGTTTTTGGCATTTAAGAAAATTTTAATCCCACATTTTAAGGATATTTAAAACAAATTTGTCTATAAATAATCCTGAATAAAGTTTGTATTTTAAAACAATTACTCATCAAAATTTCAGTATTATATGAAATATGGAATTATTTTGAATAATTGTGGGCGGTTTTTTCTGTTGTTTTTTTATCTAGTATATCTAAGGATCTGTTTTAGAAAAAAGTCTTAATTCAATATTGTGCAACTTTAATTTACCTTTTATATAATTTCAAACATGCAGAAAAGTTACAGTAGTACAAGGAACTCATATATCCTTTCCCTATATTCACCAATTTGTTATATTTTATCTTATTAGTTGTATCATTTTTAACAACCTATTAAAAATACAAATACAATACAAATCACTCCAAAATAATTGGCTTCGAACAACAAACATTTTGGTTCTGAGGGTTTTCTAGGCTCAACTGAGGAGTTCTATTGGTCTCACTTGAAATCTCTCATGCCATTACTGTCAGATGGCAGCCACTGGAAGCTCACTGGGTTACTGAGGTACTGGAATGGTTCTGCCAGGTCATCTCACGACCTTGCCTCTTCATGTAGACTCTCTACTTGATCTCTCCTGCAGACTAGTCAGAATTCTTACATGGTATCTTGAAGCTCCAAAAGCTCTAAAGGGAAAGCTACAAGGCCTTTTTAAGATGTGGGCTCAGAAGTTCCAGAACATCACATTTTATTGGTTCAAGTAAGTCACAGGGCATTCCAAATCCATGTAGAAAGAAATTATCCAATAGCATTTATTACAAACCATGTGATCACATTAATACCTCAAATTTCAATATATTAAACAATGCGATCAAAACTTCCTCATTTCCTTATTTTTACTTTTATTCTCCAAAAGTAAAGAGCCTGGCTCATATGTTTCTCAATATATTTACTCATTTGATCAAGCCTAGAACACATAGAAAGTTGATTCAGAATTGCTGTCACATACTATAGTGAAAAGCTAACCTACCAATTAGATTTTGATATATGTTAACATTATTTTATTTGGTAAAATTTAAATTCTATGAAGTACATAAATATAAAATTTTAAGGGTAAAATTTGACTTTTGACAAATGCATACACTGCATAATTCACATCTCTAACAAAACATAGAACAGTTCCATCATTCCAGAAAGTTCCTACATGTTCTTACAGAGTTAATAACCCCATTCTGATTTTTCACCATGGATTAGACTTCTCTGTCCTTTATCTTTATATAAATGGACTCAAAATATATGCTCATCTTCTTTTACTTAAGCCTTTATTGCTGAGGAGTATTTCATTATATTAATATTCCATACATTGTTTATCCATTATTCCCTCAATGAACATTTAATATTTTTTTCTTTATAGCTCTTTGAATAAAGCTGCTCTGAATATTCATGTACAAGTCTTTGTATGGAGATGTGTTTTCATTTCTCTTGAGAAAAATACATGGAAATGAAACAGCTGAATTATAGAGTAGGTACATGTTGAACTTTATGAGAAACTGCTAATATTTTGTTTAAAGTGGTCATGCCATTTTACATTGCCACATAAATGTAGAATATTTCTGGAGGCTCTCCATTCTCACTGATAACAACTGGTACTCATCATCTTAGTTCTTCTAGTAGATGAGTGCTTGTGTATCATTGTGGTTTATTTTGAATTTTTCTTACAACAAATATCTTTCATTTGCTTATTGTCCATTAATTTATCTTTTTTGTGATGTGTCTATTCAAATATTTTGCCAATTTTGACAGAGGATGTGGCCGTTATCCTTTTATTACTGTTTTAGTAGTTCTTTAATATTCCGTATACAAATCCTTTGTTAGAAAAGGTCGTGCAGAAAGTAGACATCAAGATGAAATTATAAGGGCAGGAGATCGATTGGGAAAATGCCCTTGATTGCTAAAAAGGAAGGAGCAGGAATAGGCAAGAGCTTCAGCCTGTAATCAGGTCTGACAACTGAAACAAGAGAGGAAAGGAAGGAGGATTGAGTAGAAAGGGTCTAAGACTGCAGCAAAGCTCTTATAACGTCTCAACCAATCCAATAGGAATCACCAGAGCAAAGGTTATACACTAGAAGAATCCCACATTAGGCAGGAAAATCCCAACTCCAGTACCACCACCATATTGAGTTATAGGTAGGGAATATATACTAGAGACAGCACAGGAATGCTAAGGAAAGTGCAGAAGGTGTATCAGCTTGAGGTTACCAGCTAACTACCTCTCTCATAGGTTCTCTCCAAAGAAAGATCGAAAAGGCACACTTCTATGATTGCCACAGTCCATCCCTTGAATAGTTATATTAATCGACATCTTCATACATATTCAGAGAGCAGGTTTCTTTCATGGTCCTTATGGGACTTTTCTGAGGGGAAACTGAAAAAAGGGAAACTCATGTGATGAACTTTAGCTTCCATTGCTATAGTTGGTTTTGAAGCAACAACTAATACTCATATCCTCCATTCTTTATTATCCACTTAAAAATCCCCTCACCCTGAGCTCTTACCTATGGATCTTGGAAATCTACTTCATGATATGATCTAAACCTTCATTCCTGAAAATTCTAAGCCCTTGAACAAATTATACACCTTTCAAGTTGGAATTACTGTACATATTCATCACAGTTACAGTTAGACAATAGAGTAAGAGGAGGTGAATTGTAATGCAAATTTGGTTTAATATTCAAAAACTAAATCAATATACTTCATAATATGAATATAATAAGGGAGAAAAACCCTGATCATCTGAATAGGTGTTAAAAATATTTGAGAAAATCTAACACCTATTCATAATGAAAACTCTAAAAGCATTATGAATGAAATGGCATTCTTCAACCTGACAAAGGTCATAAAAAAGCCTTCAGTTATCATCATAATTAAAAGTTAACTGTTAAAACTTTCTACCAAAAATTGGTAAAAAGGTAAATATGTTGGCTTTCATGACTTTTCATTTTTTAAATTTTACTTTTTTACTTTTTTATTTTTTAATATTGTAGACATTCAATATTCTTTTATATTAGTTTCAGGTGTACAGATAGTGGTTATTTATACAATTTCTGAAGTAATCCACCGAATTAGTCTGGTACCCACCTGGCACTATAGATAGTTATTACAATATTGTTGGTTATTTTACCTATACTGTACTTCATATCCCTGTGACCACTTTGTAACCACCAATTTAATATATTCACCTTTTCCACCCAGGCCCCCAATACCCCTCTAATCTGGCAACCATCAGTTTTTTCTCATTAGCCATGAGTTTGTTTCTATTTTGTTTAATTTATTTTGTTCTTCAGACTTCACATATAAGTGTGATCATATGGAATTTGTCCTTCTCTGTTTGATTTATTTGACTACATACAATGCACTCTAGGCCCACCGTTGTTGCAAATAGTAAGATTTTATTTTTTATGACTCAGTCAGTAATATATATATATATATATATATATATATAAATATAAATGCGCGCACACACACACACACACACACACACGCACACCACTGCTTCTTCATCTAATTGTCTCTTGATGGCTTCCATATCTTAGCTATTGTAAACAGTGCTTCATTGAACAAAGGAGTGTATATATCTTTTCAAATTAGTGTTTGGATTTCTTTGAATAAATACCCAGAAGTGAAACTGCTGGGTCATAAGGTAGTTCTATTTTTTAATTTTCTGAGGAAACTTCAAACTGTGTTCCACAGTGGCTGTACCAATTTTCAATCACATCAACAGTGCACAAGGGTTCCCTTTTGTTCACATCTTTGCCAACACTTGTTGTTTTTTGATTTATTGGTAATAGCCATTCTGACAGGTGTGAAGAGATATCAATAACATTGTGGTTTTAATTTGCATTTCTCTGATGAATAGTGATGTTGAGCTGCTATTCACGTGTCTGTTGGCCATCTATATGTTCTCTTTGGAGAAATGCCTACTCAGGTTCTCTGCCCCATCTTTAAATTGGATTTTTTATTTGCTGTGAGTTGTATGAATTCTTTATAAATTTTGTATATAAACCCCCTATCAAATGTATCATAGGCAAGTACCATCTCTCATTCAGTAGGTTGTCCTTCCTTTTGTTGATGGTTTCCTTTGCTGTGCAAAAAGTTAAAATTCTATTCAGGCCCATTTATGTACTTTTTCTTTTGTTTCCCTTGCCCAAGGAGATACATCTATATCTATATCTATATCTATATCTATATCTATATCTATATCTATATCTGTATCTGTATCTGTATCTGTATCTGTATCTGTATCTGTATCTATATCTATCTATATCATCTATCTAATCTATATCTATATTGCTAAGAGCAATGTCAAAGAGTTTACTGCCTATGTTTTCTCCTAGGAGTTTCATGATTTGGGGTCTTACATTTAAGTCTTTAATCCATTTTGAGTTTATTCTTGTATATGGTGTAAGAAAGTGGTCTGGTCTCTTTTTATACATGTATCTGTCCAGTTTTCCCAACACCATTTATCGAAGAGACTGTCTTTACCCCATTGTATATTCTTGCCTCCTTTGTCATAGAATAAATGATCATATAGATGCGAATTTATTTCCATTGATCTGTGTCTGTTTTTATGTCACTACCATACTGTTTGATTATTATAACTTTGTAGTATAGTTTGATATCAGGTAGTGTAATGCCTCCAACTTTGTTCTTTTTCAAGATTGTCATGGTTATTTGATGTTTTATGGTTCTATATAAATTTTTGGATTATTTGTTATAGTCATATGAAAAATTTCCTTGGTATTTTGATAGGGATTGCATTGCATGTGTAGATTGTTTTGGTAGTATGGACAGTTTAATGAAATTATTTCTCCCTATCCATGAGCATACTATAAGCTTCCATTTATTTGTACCTTCTTGAATTTCTTTCTTTAATGATATATAATTATCTGAGTACAGGTCTTTTACCTTTTTTGTTAAATTTATTCCTAGATATATTATTGTTTTTGATGCAATTGTAAATGGGATTGTTTTCTTAATATCTCTTTCTCTTAGTTAATTATTTGTGTATAAAAATGCAACCAATTCCTGAATATTAATTTTGTGTTCTACTACTTTGGTGAATCTATCTATCAGTTCTCATAGTTTTTTGGTGGAATCTCTGGGGTTCTCTATATGTAGCATCATGTCATCTGCAAATAATAATGGTGTTACTTCTTCCTTTCCAATTTGAATGCTTTTTATTTCTTTTATGGTCCGAGTTTTATGGCTAAGACTTCTAATATTATATTGAATAAAATGGTGAAAGTGGATTTTCTTCTTATTCTGGGTCTTAAAGAAGATGCCCTTAGCTTTTCATTATCAAGTATAATGTTAAGCTGTGGGTTAATCATATAAGGCCTTTATTAGGTTGAAGTATGTTGCCTATATTCTCACTTTACAGAGAGTTTTATTACAAATTAATGCTTAATTTTGTCAAACACCATTTCTGTATCTATTGATATGATCATATGATTTATTTCTCTCAATTTGTTTATGTGGGTTATCACATTAATTAATTTGTGGCTATTGAACCAACCTTACACAACAGGAATGAGTCCTACTTGCTCATGGTGTGTAACGTTTTTAATGTATTGCTCAATTTGATTTACTAATACTTTGTTGAGGATTTTTGCATCTATGGTTCAAAGATATCAACACTTATTATTATTATTATTATTATTATTATTATTTTGTAATTTCTTTGTGTAGCTTAGGAATCAAGGTAATGATGGCCATGTAAAATAAGATTGGGAGATTTCCCACCTCTTACATTTTTTAGAATAGTTTGAGAATAGGTGTTAATTCTTTTTTGAATGATTGGTAAAATTTACCTGCAAAGGCATCTAGTTCATAGCTTATGTTTGTTGGAAGATTTTTTATTACAGATTAGATTTTGTTATTAGTAATTGGTTGGTTCAGATTTCCTTTTCTTCTTGACTCAATCTTGTGAGTTTGTATGTTTTTATAAATGTTTCCATTTCTTCCAGTTTGCCCAATTTTTTGGCTTATATTTGTTTATACTATATATATATATATATATATATATATATATATATATAATTTGTATTTCATTGATTTTTTGTATTGTTTTATGAGACTCTATTTTGTTCATTATTTTCTTTCCTCCACTCACTTTGGGCTTCGCTTGCTGTTCTTTCTCTAGTTCCTTTAACTGTAAGTTTAGATTGTTTATTTGAAACTTTTCTTGTTTCTTGAGGTAGGCCTGTGTTACTATCAATTTTGCTTTTAGGGCTGCTTTGGCTGTGTCCCAAAGCTTTAGGGTTGTTGTGTTTTCATTCTAATTTCTCTGAAGGTATTGTTTGATTTCTGTATTGATTTCATTGTTAACCCATGCATCGTTTAGTATCATATTATTTAGCTTCCATTTATTTGTGTATTTTTTTAGATTTTTTCTTATAATTGAGTTCTCATTTCATATTATTGTTGCCATTGAAGATGCTTAATACAATTTCAATCTTCTTAAATTTATTGAGACTTATTCTGTGACCTAAAATGTGGTCCATCTTTAAAAATGTTCCATGTGCACTTGAGAAGATGTATATTCTCCTCTAAAAACATTAATTAAATTCATCTGTTTAATGTGTAATTTAAGGCAGATCCCCTTGTTGATTTTCTGTCTGAAAAAATCTGTCCATTGGTGTCATTGGGGTGTTAAAGTTTCCTACTATCACTATATTCCTGTTGATCCCTTCTTTTATGTCATTCAATATTTTCTTTATATATTTAGGTGCTCCTATGTTGGTACATACGTTTACTAGGGTTATGTCCTTTTGTTAGATTGATCCCTTTATCATTATGTAATGTTTTTCTTTGTCTCTTTGTTTTAAAGACAATTTTATTTGATGTAAGAATTGCTATTTAAGGTTTTTTAAAGTTTTATTTGCATGAAATAACTTATTCCATCCCTTTGCTTTCATTCTGTGTTTGTCTTTCAATATGGAGTGGGTCTCTTATACACAAAATACCTATCTTTTTTTTCCATTCAACTACCCTATATCTTTTGATTGGAGCACTTATTCCATAGTTATTGCCATTTTATTATTCATATTTGTTTTTTTTTTCTTCTCTCCTTAAAGAAGTTCATTGAACATTTTTTTTGGTAATCCTGGCTTGATTATGATGAGTTCTTTTAGCTTATTTTTCTTTCTGAGAAGCTCTTTATCTCACCTTCAATTTTAATTGATAACCTTGTTGGGTAGAGTAGTCTTGGTAGTAAGTCCTCGTTTTCATCACTTTAAATACTTTGTGACAATCCCTTCTAGCCTGCAAAGTTTCTGTTGAGAAATAAGCTGACAGTCTATGGGAGCTCCCTTGTAGTTAACTAATTGCTTTCCTCTTACTGCTTTTAGGATTCTCTCTTTGTCTTTCATCTTTGGCGTTTTAATAATATGTCATGATGAGGACCTGTTTCAGTTCATCTAGTTTGGAACTCTCTGTGATTCCTGGACTTTTATGTCTTTTTCCTTTGCCAAGTTAGGTAATTTTTCATTATTATTTTGTCAAATAGGTTCTCAATTCCTTGATTTCTCTCTTCTCCTTCTAGTATCCCAATGATGTGAATGTTGGTATAATTGATGGGGTCCCAGGGTTCCCTAAAACTATCCTTATTTTTTGAATTTTTTTTCTTTATTACTGTTTCAATTTGATGTTTTCTGCTACCTTATCTTCTGAATGACTGATTCAGTCTTCTGTTTCATCTAATCTACTATTGATTTTTTCTTATGCAGACTTCATTTTCATTATTGTATTCTTCATTTCTCACTGGTTCTTTTTCTATGGTTTGTATGCCCTTTTTTTCTTATTATCTCTTGGTTGAAGTTCTCACTGAGATCAACTATTCTTCCCCTAAGTATGTTAAGCATCCTTATAATCAGTGTTTTGAACTCTGTATCTGGTCTGTTGCTTACTTCTTTTTCATGAAGTTCTTTTTCTAGAGTTTTCTCCTGTTCTTTCATTTGGGACATGTTTCTTTGTTTTTCATTTTTTCTGCCTCTCTGTGTTTGTTTCTAGGTATTAGGTAAATTTACTACATCTTCCAGTCTTGGCCTGGTGACCTTATGTATTAGGTGCCTTGTGGGGCTCAATGGAGCAGTTACCCTGATCACCTGTGCCATGTGCTCCAGAAGTGTCCCTGTGTAGGATATGTGTGTTCTCATGCTGTAGTTAAGGCTTGATTGCATTTGGCACATCAGTGAGTTTAGATTGACTCTCAGGCTGAATGACTGTATATAGTGCCCATGCCAATAACTGACCCTATAGAACGGGATTTTCCAAAGGCAAGCTTGTGTCCTTGATGAGACCACCCTTTGGGTGTACCACTGTAGGGCTAATGAGGTGGTAGTCTAAAGCCAGGTTCCAGGTGTGTTGGTTCTAGGGCCTCTTGGGAGAGGTCTCATGCAGGCTAAAGTTGGCCACTACCTGTGAGCAGCCCAGGGCTACCTGGTAGAAGCTTCCAAGTAATCCCTGATTAGTTGCTGCCTGTGCTGGATCTGGAGGCATGTGAGAGAGGCCACGCTGCCCACCAAAGCTAGCTACCATCAGTATCAAGCTTGGGGAAGATTAGCAAAAAGCTAGAGCTCCCCAAGCCTTGAGGCTGCCTGCCAGCTGCCCATTAAAGCTTAGGAGCTAAAAGAACATTGCAAAATTTTTGAACTGAGTAAGGCAAAACCCCATGAAGTACCAGTGTGGGAAAAGTGGTGTATAAGTTAGTATACATTCAGTTTGTGCCAGAGCTGAGCCTGTGGCTGCTTGTAAAAGTCTCAGATCACACTGAGACTAGCTGTTATTTGCCTCAGGCCTACAGATCCCAGAGATTTCTTTAAGGACCACTTCAGCTTGCACTGGGGCTGGTTTTCCACCATCAGAAGTGCTAATTGTTGGTAAAAAAAAAAAACCTTCTGCTGAAAGGTTCAGATTGGGCTGGTCATCCAGCTAAGAATATGCTTCTGGTGATTTGTGAGTTGCTTGGGGTGGTGTATCAGGGAGACATCATAGTAGAGAGAGCATATTTCACTAGGCCAATGCAGATTCAAATTTGGCCATGTCAGGGAGAGGTCTCAACACAGGCAAGACAGTGCCAACCTGTAGGCTGCATAGAAAGAAGGATCAACAAAGGGATAATGTAGGCTATCCCTCCAACCCTCTCCCTGAGGCCACACATCTCAGTCTTTCCCTGTGTGCCTCTGGCACCTACTGCAACTTTGTCCCTCTGCCAGAGCACAGGGTGCCTGCAAGCATGTGAGTCTGTGTGCAGGCTCTTTAAGGGGATGCCTGGGTCTCCAGCAGCTTACCTTCTCACCTGGATGGTCAAAATACCCACAAATATTTAGAGCCAGATTTTGTGGAAACTCCTCTTTCCAACACTACAACCCTGGGCTGGGGAGCCGCCACATGAGGATGGGGCCCCTCATTCTTCCAGTGGGATGCCTGCAGCTAAAATACCCCTCCTAATGTTCAACTACCCTATGTGGGTGCTGGGCGAGACTGTTTTACCACTCTGCCCCTCCTACCAGTCTCAATGTGCCCTCTTCTTTACATCCTTAGTTATATGAATCATATCTATCTAACCTGCAGATAATTTTCCAGGTCGATTGTTCTAAAATTTAGTTGAAATTTTAATGTGGTCATGGAAGGATGCAAGGAGAGATTTTGCCTACCCTGCCATTTTGACCCTGATGTAATCTTAATAAGGTATATGGACTATATCAATATTAATTTCCTGGTCACAATGTACTAAAGTCATGCAAGACATTGTCATTGCAGAAAAGTGTATGGAGAGTATATAGCATATCTCTGTGTAATTTCTTACATCTATATAGGAATCTGCAATTATTTCAATATTATTAGTTAAAAATAAAATTAATTATTCCAGTTCAAGACATTTATAGTAAAAATAAACCAATTTGTCCACTGTTAAAGAAAATAATGTAATCATATTCAATATCTATACATGAAAACATATTTTGCAAGATGGATATAATAGAACATTTTATTAGTCTGATAGTAGTTAGTAAAATTCTACTAACCTTTTCTCCTGAGCAACGTACAGCCAGGAAGCTTGGGAGGCTCACTCTGAGGGTCATAATCAATGATGAATATGTGATTACCATCAAGAACAAGATAAATACTAGAGGAATTCTGAAGAGGAATTGGTCATTTTAACTCTTGTGGCCAAATACCTTGTTGAATACGTGGAATTTAAGCAAGGCCTTAAAGAGAAAATTACCAGACACTGTTCAAAATGATTTAATTACATCAGAAGCTAAACTTAGATCTCTCTGAAGGTTGTTGTGGCTATTCAAAATCTTTTATAGGAGAATAAGGTAAAAATGGCAGAGTGAGAGACATTCCCAGATCTCTCCTCTTGAAACAACAATAAGCTGAAGATCTGAGCAACGGATCTGCACATAAGAGCGACCACAGGTGAGAACCCCAGGTGTTGGGCAGTGGGCTGGGAGTAATAAAGAAGCTGCCTCTCTGCAGGCCAGGGAGCTCCCCATATGAGGAGAAGGAGCAGCAAGTTCATGCAGTGAATTCTTGGAATATTTATGCCTGGGATAGCTGTGAGCTCTCCATGACAGGCTAGTAGCAGGGGCCAGTCATCAGGGCAGAAAGCACAGAAGTGGGACAGGACCAGAGAGGAACAACAGTTGATTTTTGCCAACTGCGGTTGCAAAACCAGGGCTGAGCCACAGCCCACAACCGCCAACCCAGAAAGCCCCTCTCCCCACACCATCTGAGAGTGATCACCGTGGAGCACCAGTGGAATCTGAGCAAACGCTGCTGAGATTGTCGCTGACACTGACAGAGACTGAAACTGAGGGTAGTGAGTGTGATTAAATATCTACAAGAAAATTTTAAAAGGGTTATTAAGACTTTATATAAGCACGATCCAAGAGGATTAGACGCCACCTACTGGACACCAAAGGAAGAGTGCATTCTTTAAAACAGGCTAAAGAGAGATCTTTATATAATAAATCTTCTTTCTGGAAAAACAGCAAAATACATTTCCATTAGTTCCCATGTGGAGAAACAGTCTATTAAACACCATGAACAACCAAGGTGACAAGGCATCTCAGAAAGAAAGAGAAAAATCTCCAGAAAATAAGCTTACAGACATAGCAATATGCGATTTAAATGACAGAGAATTAAGGGTAGTACTTCTGAAAAAATTCAATGAGATCCAAAACAATTCAAATCAACAATTACAGAACTGAAAAAGCAACTAGATGAGCAGAGCAAGAAGATCAAAACCATCAAAAAGAACCAAATAGAACTTCTAGAGATAAAGAACATACTGCAAGAGTTGAAAAATGAAATAGCAAGCTTGGGAAATAGAGTTGACCAAGTGGAAGAAAGGACCAGTGACATCAAAGACAGAAATTTAGAAATAAATCAGAAGGAGGAAGAGAAAAACTGAAGAATGAAAAATAATAAAAGAGAAATTCAAGAACTAGTTGATACTATCAGGAGAGAAAACATAAGAATACTGGGCATAATCGAAGGTGAAGAAAGGAACAGCGATTAGAAAGCATTTTCACACAAATAGTTGACAAGAATTTCTCAAATCTAAGGAATGAGCTGCAGCTTGGAATTTGAGAAGTCAACAGAACACCCAACTATATCAGCCCCCAAAGGCCTTCACCAAGTACACATTATATTAAAATTATCAAAAATCAATAATAAGGACAGAATTTTCAGGTAGCCAATGAGAAAAAAAAACAGTAAAATATAAAAGAAAACCCATTAGATTTTCATTGGACTTCTCGGAGCAAATCTCACAAGCCAGAAGGAATGGAATCAAATATTTAAACTATTAAGTGAAAGTAACTACTAGCCTAGAATAATGTATCCAGCTAAGCTCTCTTTTAGATATGAAGAGACTCATGGACACAGACAACAGTTTAGTGGTTATTAGAGGGAAAGGGAGAAGAGACATAGATAAGAGTAAAGGGGGTCAAACATATAGTGAAGGAAAAACTTTACCTTTCGGTGGTGAGCACACAATGCAATATACATATGACATTTTATTGAATTGTATCCTTAAAACCTATATAATTTTATTAACCAATGTAACCTCAATAAGTTTAATTTTTAAAAAAAGAAAAGAACTGACAATTCAACTTTACATCCAGATAAATATCCTTTAATAATAAATGGGAAAATCATCTCTGGTTAAGATGGTGGAGTAGGTAAATGCTGTATTCACTTCCTTCCACGATGATATCAAAATGACAACTAAACTACAGAACAACTATCACTGAGAATTACCTGAAGCCTAGCTGAACAAAAGTTTTGTAACTATGGATAATCAAAAAAAGCCAACTAGAGACTATTAGGAGGGGCAGAGATGCAGAATAAGCTATTCCCAACCCACATGTAGTGGTTAAAAATTGAAGGGATATCTCAAATGTGGAGGTCCTCCCTAAATGTGAAGTGTCCAGCCCCACACTAGGCTCCCCATCTCAGGGTTGTTGTGCCAGGAAGAAAACTTTTCATTACTTCTGGCTTTGTAAACCAGTGAAGATTGTGGGTGAGTGAGATGAATGCCTGCTGGAATCCCAGGCATTCCTCTTAAACCACCTGTGCACGGACTTACTCACTGGCATACTAACTCACTCGGAGCTCTAAAACTGGGAAAGACATCGTGGTCACATAGGGTGAAACAATCGTCTGGCCTCATGACGAGACTTTGAGGGGCTACTTTCTTCCAGACAAAGGTGCTAGTGGTGGTCGTTATTCTTTTGTTGAGCCCTTCCTATGTCCAGCATGCTGCATGAGCCCTAACCCCACAGGAGGATGCAATATCTGAGTCTCCGTTACCTGGCTAGCACCATTTGCCCCACTCTGGTGATTCCCTGAGGCCCTGCCCCACCCAACTTGCAGACCCACCCAAGCCTCTTCCAGTGGCTTTTCCATATAAGTAGCTTGTCTTGGTTCATACTGTTAACTTTCCTAAAACCTCTCAAAGTTTCAGAAACCAAAAACAAGGAGCATCTGGCCTTACCCTACTGGCACCTCTTGTTAAGCAGCCCCAAACCTAGTACTAGTGGCAGTCTGCCTCATTACAGAACTCAGTCTCTCCCAGGCACCTCCACGCCCAGCACAAGTTACAACTGTGTACAGATCACTTTGCAGTTCATAATGAGTGAACCAGACAGGAAATAGGCAATGGCTGACATCAGCCTGCACCAGACTCCCTCTCAAGAGACCCTATAAAGAACACACTTGTCAGTTTTGAACTACACCAGAGTGCTCCCCAAACACCACCACAAATGAAACACCCAAAGGGCAGATTTGAAAGACACCAAAGCCCTGATAAAGGTAATCCTACTCTGTAGAGTCAGCTCCTGAAAAAACAGCTCCTCTATTGTAGCTAAGACCAGTACTCACAACCAATCAGCATGAGGGTCAATTGCTATCATTCATGTAAAAACAGAAATCAAGGCTTAACTACAATAAGAGGGCACACACAATCTTCATAAAAGAAACATTTGCTGCACCTGGCTTAGGTGAAGAGGGAGAATGGCCCACTGGGCCTCACACGACACCTACCACATAAGACCATTCTACCAATACTGGGAGACATAGCAGCTTTACCTAACACAGAGAAACAAACACAAGAAGGCAGTCAAAATGGGGAGGCAAAGTCGCATGTCCCAAAGAAAAGAACATAACAAAGCTCTAGAAAAAGAACTAAACAAAATGGAAGCCAGCCATCTACCAGATGCAGAGTTACAATACTTGTTATAGGGATGCTCGATAATTTTAGCGGGAATTTAACAGAGATAGAAAATGTAAAAATTGAGATAGAAAATGTAAAAAATAACCAGTAAAAAAATGAAGAATACAATAACTGAAATAAAGAATACATTAGAGGGAATCAAAAGTAGATTAAATGAAGCAGAAAAATCAAATCAGCCTTTTGGATAAGGTTGCAGAAAACACCCAAACAGAAAGGCAAAAATTAATAGTAATCTGAAAAACTCAGAATAGTTTAAGAAGCCACTGGGACAACATCAAGTGTACTAACATTCACATCATAAGGGTACCAAAAGGAGAAGAGAAAGAACAAGGAATTGAAAATCTATGTGAAGAAATAATAATGGAAAACTTCCCTAACCTGGTTAAGTAAATAAACATACAAATCCAAGAAGCACAGAAAGTCTAAAACAAGATAAACCCAAAGAGGCCCAGACCAAGACATGTCATAATTAAAATATCAAATGTTAAAAACAAAGAGAGAATCTTAAAAACAGAAAGAGAAAAGCAACCTGTTACTTACAAGGGAGCTTTCATAAGACTGTGAGTACTTTCTTAATAGAAACTTTGCAAGCTAGAAGGGATTGGCAGGAATTAGCCAAAGTGATGAAAAGTAAGGACTTACAACCAAGGTTACTCTACCCAGAAAAGCTATCATTTAGAGCTGAAGAACAGATAAAGTGCTTTTCAGACAAGAAACAGGTATAGGAGTTCATCAACACAAAACCAGTATTACAAGAAATTTTAGAGAAACATGAAGAAGAAGAAGAAGAAGAAGAAGAAGAAGAAGAAGAAGAAGAAGAAGAAGAAGAAGAAGAAGAAGAAATATGAATAATAAAATGACAATAACTACATATCTAGCAACAATTACTTTAAATGTAAATGAATTAAATGCTCCAGTAAAAACATACAGGGTGATTGAATGTATAAAAGAACAGCACCCTTATGTATACTGCCTACAAGAGACCCACTGAAGATTGAAAGATACATAGAGTCTAAATATACAGAAATGGAAAACGTTATTTCGTAAAAATTATACAAAAATCTTGGATATCAATACATATACTAGACAAAATGGAATTTAAAACAAAGATTATAACAAGAGATAAAGAAGGACTCAATCATTTGACTTTGGGGTATTTATTTAAAGAAACCCAAAACACCACTTCAAAGAGAAATGTGCATCCATACATTTATTGCAGGATTTTTTAAAACAGCCAACATATGGAGGCAACCTGGGTGTCATAAATGGGTGAATGGATAAATAGATGGTACTTACATACAGTGGAAGATTTCTCAGCCATAAATAGGAATGGAATTTTGCCATCTGTAACAACATAAATGGATTAGATGGTATTATATGGAGTAGAGTATGTCAGACAAAGACAAATGCCATAGGATTTCATGTATACGTGGAATATAAAGAACTAAAGAAATGAACTCATAAAACAGAAAAAAAACTCATAGATAGCAAGAACATTTTGATGGTTGACATAAGGTAGGGGCTTTGTGGTGAAGGGTGAAAAGGATCAAGAAGTACTAAATAGTAGTTAGAAAATAGTCATAAGATGTAAAGTACAGCATAAGAAATATAGTCAATAATACTGTAATAACAACATATGGCATAGATCGGTACTGAATTTATTGGTGTGATCACTTTGTAAGTTATATAAATGTCTAATCACTATGTTGTACATGTGAAGCTAATATAATATTGTATGCCAACTGTAATTGAAAAAAATTTATAAATAAATAAAACCTTCAATCACTATTGTTGAATTTTTTAGCCATGCAAATCTGCAGTTATTTGCATAATTCGTTTTGACTCCATTGTTAGATATATATGCTTATTTTGGCTACACATTTTTGCTCTATTTTATTTGTCTCTTATGATTTTTTGCTTTAGTTTTATTTTTTCATAAGGATGCTATCCCAAATTTTTGCCACATTACTCCTCGAAACCCTTAGTGGCACTTTATTTCCTCTAGATTGTAGTTCAAACTTCCTATCATGGCTCATAAGGCATTT
Organism: Rousettus aegyptiacus; assembly: GCF_014176215.1. Taxonomy (NCBI): domain Eukaryota; kingdom Metazoa; phylum Chordata; class Mammalia; order Chiroptera; family Pteropodidae; genus Rousettus; species Rousettus aegyptiacus. Next base: position 39,026,085 of record NW_023416312.1, read on the forward strand.
CAAAATCCAGTCATCCCAAATTTTCTAACTTCGTTTCAGAGCACTTTATCACAGGCACTCTTTAATCTCACTATTCAGAATGACTTTTATTTTCCTCAGTATACCCAAACCACTATAGCTTGAAATTTATACTTTCTTGTGATTATCATACTTTTTTTTTGTTCTTCTTACATTGTTTTACCTCTTCCCTAACTCTTCTCTTTGACTTTATATATGTCTCCTCCTTAAAATATACAGGTAGAAATGAATTCATTCAAATATCTTTATGCCCCACAACATTCAAGTCACCATTAGAAAAGTAGATTCAACAAGACCAAAAAGTTTAAAAGTGATATATACATTTACCTGTGAATACATGGGAAGGTATTCAATGGCACATGTCAAAAAAGTGTGGTGCTAGCTCTGGGGAAAGAATACTGGAACCAAGGGAGCTAGGATCTTTTCCAGTATAAACTACTAATAATAAGCTATGTAACCAGGAGCAAGTCCCTTGCCCTCATTGAGTCTCGGTTTCCTCATCAACCAAAACAAGCTAATTAAACTCTTAGATTTCTACCCAAGAGAAAAATATGTGTCTACACAGAACTTATACTTGAATGTTCATAACAACATTCTTCATAGCACCCAAAAAGTGGTAAGAAGTGAGAAAAACTAATGTTATCAACTGCCAAATGGTTAAAGAAAAGGTATTATACTCAAACAATGAAATACTATTCAAAATGAAGTACTTATGTTTGCTACAACTTGGATGAATCTCGAGAACTTTATTCTATGTGAAAGATGACAGACACAAAAGACCACATAGTATGTGATTCCATGTTTATGAAATGCCTATAAAGGTAAATCTACAGAGATAAAAATAATAGATTAGAGTTTGCCTGGGGTTGAAATAGAAATAGAGAATGACTGCAAATAAACATGACAGATCTTCTATTGGCGATAGAATACTTACAAAATTAGATTATGGCAATGATCACAAAACTACGAATTTACAAAAAACAATTGAATTGCATACTTATAGCAAGTGAATTGTTATGAAAATCAACTTGGTAAAACATTTTTTTGAAAATTAATAATAAATAATTTAAGATTCTTCATATCAATCTTTTTCAAAATATCTTTAAATATTGGGATGCTGGGAAGGGGGATGTAGATGGGATAAAAGGAGTCAAATATGTGGTGACAGAAAGAAATCTAACTATGGGAGGTGAACACGCAATGTAAATATATATATGCCTTACTGTTAAAATGTACAACAGAAAATTACTGTATTTCATTAACCAATGTTACCATAAAAACAATAAATTAATTAATTTAAAAAAAAAGAAAAGCAGAACCACGGATTTTATAGCATTTGATATGATATCTCAATAAATATGTTAAAAATCAAAAATTATATATATTGGGATACTGTCAAGCTCTATGGTAGATATAATATATCAAACGTTTTAATTTTATTAGACAATTCAAATTTTATCTTAGACATGAAATGCTGACAGTTGTTTCTGTTGAAGTGACAAGCTCATTTGGTTCATTTGTACAATGTCTATCAAAACCTCAAGTGTGAATAATTGAAGATTATTTGTACGTCACTTTCTCAAGTTTTAGAAATGGAATTACATAGAAAAATATGTTGCTACTTCAGCTCATAACTCTAACAATAATATAAATGCTTTTTCTCAGGACAACTATTATATTCAGTACACAGAAGTGCTTTACACATACTTCTCATTTTGTCACACAGAATACTAAAAGGGCATTTATGCAATGGTTGAGATATAATTCAATTAATAACTATCACTGTTTCATCAAAAGAATTCTTAAATGAAACCAACTTTTTACTATAAGTGTGTGGAGGTGAAGAATAAGATGACAATGCAATTCAGTGCCACTGTCTTTATTCATGCTAAGACAACATCAGTTTTACCAACCACATTTTCATAACACCACTGCATATGTCAACATGAGAAAAAGGTAGATAATGCATTGATGTTTCTCTAAAAATAGTTCTAACCTTAAAGGTATCCTGAAAGAAACTTGTGGGGAGGAGCAAGTATCCACAGATTATATATTTAAAACTACTGCTTTAGAGAATCCCTTTGCATGTATGTACCAGGATATATTTATTAAAATGTTCAAGGTAGGATTATTTTTAATTTCAAAAAACTAAAAACAAATAAAATATTCAATGATAGTAGAATGAATAATAAACATAAACACATATTTATACATTGGAATATTATATGGTGAAAAAATAAATTATAGTTATACATACTGATACAGATGTACTTGAAAAACATAATATTGAGGCTTACATCTCCAGTCATGATGAAGTAACGTGGACTAGATTTATCTTTCCATCATATACAAATAGAACAAATGAAAAAATATGTATAAAAGTGGATTTTGGACATTAGACAATAGGAAGCACAAAACTGTTATTCATGAATGAAAGGAAACAAATAAGATGAGCTCTAAAATTGCCCAGGCAATTTATAACTTGAAGCAGGAAGGGAGATCCTAAATAGGACATGCCGTCTGACTGAGTTAAAGAGGAGATCAGAGTTCAGGGATGCTGAGACAACTGAAAGTTATGGGTAAGAATTCCAGAGAGAAAGAACAGTTCAGAAAAAGGGTTCCAGAAATTCTCGTAGGTATCTCCTTGAGTTTATGCTAAATATTAAAATATGTATGCATAGAAAGAAACTCCAGAAAATTGAGCAAAGAAAAAGCAGAGAACTCTTATTAGAAAAGCTCCCATGGGATCTCTTAGAGATGAAAGATGTTTGAGATAAAACAGGCAAGAATATGGAGGCCTTGTTTATCGCTCAGAGTACTTGATAGGGACTACAGAAAGACCAAACCTTAGTATTTTAGCTAATGTATCACTAGAATAAAGGCTATTTCAGATATACTAACAAAATGTAAAAGCAATCTTCAAAAGGACTAAACTGTGTAAGTAACTAAACCAGCAGAAAAAATAAAAAGCTCAACTCTCTTTAAAGGAAGATAGCAAAATCTGGATACTCTAAAACACAAAATTTTATATGTCCAGCATCCATTTAAATTTTATTACACAAGCTGAAAGGCATGAAATGTAACTCACAACCAGGAGAAAAACCAGTCAATAGAGGCAAACCCAGAAATGAAAGAGGTGATGAATCTAGCAAATAATAATGATTTATAAATAAAATTCAAGTATTGAAAGAAAATTATGAGCATAGTTATGAGAAAAAGAGAAGATTAAAACAAATAGCCAAATGAAACTTCTAGTGATAAAAAATACATAATTTCTGAAAGCAGCAATTTACTAGATGAGATTAAGGGCATATTAGATACTGCAGGAGGAAAGGTCAATGGATTTGAAGAAACAACATAAATTAGCAAAAATAAAGCACAAAGTGAAAAAAAGACTGAAACAAATAAAGTCTAAGTGACAAAAGTAATCTAAGATAAAATGTAGTTGTTTTCCAAATTTGATGACTATAGAGCTCCAAGAAGCTCCATAAACCCCAAGCAGTACAAACACAAAGAGAACCACATCAAGACACATAATAATCAAATTTCTGTTAACCGGAAATAAAGAAAAATCTTAAAAGTAGCTACAGGAAAAAAACCGTCTTATTTTGTACAAAGGAACAAAGATAAAATGATTATAGACTTTTGTTAGAAAATATACATGCCATAAAACAATGAAATGATATCTTTACAGTTCTCAGGACTGTAACAGTCAACCTGGAATTCTATAACAAGCAAAAAATATCTTTCAAAATAAAGAAAAATTTTTTCAAACAAAGAAAATCTGAAAAAATTTATCACCAGCAGACTTACACTACATAAAACGTTAAAGGATGTTCTTTAGGAGGAAGGAAAATAATACTGAATAGAATTTTTGATCTACATCAAGGTTCCTAAACATTGGCACTATTGACATATTGGTTTAGGTAATTCTTTGTTATGTTGGACTGTTCATACATTATAGGATATTTGGCAGTTTCTCTGGCCTGTACCCAATGGATATCACTACCACCTCCCAATTGCAACAATTAAAAACATCTACGAACATTGCCATATATCTCTATGGGGGTTTGTGAAATCACAATTGAGAACAATCTATATATACAAGTGAATACAGAAGGCAGGAAATGACAAATATATGAATAAATTAAAAATACTTTATCTTGTCTCTTAATCTGTTTAAAAGGGAACTGACTATTTAAAACAAAAACAATATATTATCAGCCTTAACACGTACATATAATTAAATTGATGCCAAAATGGTACAAAATATAGAAGTGGATAAATAGAAATATATTGTAAAGTTCTTCCATTTTACATGAAGTAGTATAGTATCATTTGAGCTCAAGTATTATGTTATATAGGTATCTTGGCTTACACCTAAATCACTTGGAAAAATTGTTAAAAATTAGTATGGTGGGCCACATCCCCAGAGTTTCTGATTCAGTGGAATGAAATGAGGTCTGATAGTTTGTTTTTCTAACAAGTTATGAGGTAATGTTATTGCTAATAGTATGAAAACTATACTTTGAGAAATATGGCCTTAGAGCAACCAAAAAAAATTAAGAGGTAACACTAGAAAAAGAACAAACTAAACTCAGAGACAGCAGAAGGAAAAAAAATAAAGGTAATTAGAGCAGATTGACAAAATAACAAATAGAAAAATTATAGAAAAAAATCAATAAGAACAAAAATTGGTTCATTTAAAAATCAACAAAATTGACAAATATTTAGCTAAATGGCTAAGGAAAAAGTGACGAGACTAAAAATACTAAAAATTAAAAATGAAAGTGGGGAGAGCATTACTGATCTTATAAAATTAAAGGATTATAAGAGAATATAAGTAACTATATACCAGCAAATTAGGTAATATATGAAATAGATGAATTCCCAGAAATACACAAATTAACAAAAATAGCTCAAGAAAAAATAGAATATCTGAATGAATAAGCAAAGTGAATGAAACAGTAATTAAAAGCTCCTAACAAAAAAAATGTCAGGAATAGATGGCTACACTAATGAATTCTTCAAAAATTTTTAATTTTTTTTGCATTTTTTTAGACTTTTATTTTTATTTATTTTTTATTAATTTGCTGTGGTGACAATGGTTAATAAAATTATATAGGTTTCAAGGGCACAATTCAATAATATTTCATACATATATTGCATTGTGTGTTCACCACTCAAAATTAAATTTCCTTCCATTACAATATATTTGACCCCTTTGACTCCTATCTTCCTCCCCTCTCCCACCCTCCCTCTAGTTACCACTACTCCACTGTACTTGTCTATGAATCTCTGTTTGTCTTATTTGTTTGTTACTTTCAGTTTTATATTCCATATATGAGGGAAACAATGTGGTCCTCAACTTTCCTTCTCTGACTTATTTTGCTTAGCATAATAATCTCAAGATCCATTTATGTTGTCACAAGTGACAGTATTTCATATTTTCTTATGGATGAGCAATATTCCATTTTATATATGTACCACATCATTTTTAACATGAGAAAAAAGACAAGGATGCCCAATTTCGCTACATAACTTCAACATTTTTCTAGAAGGTCTTCACAGACCCAGGCAAGACAATATTTAAAATAAAAGCAAGAAGTAAAATTATGCCCATTTATAAATAACATGATCTCATTTGTTTTGTTCATTAAATTCCACATGTATGAGAAATCATGTGATATTTGTCTTTATGTATCTGAGTTGTTTCATTGAGCACAGTATCCTCTAGGTCTATCAAGGCAATATCCATTTGCTTCCCCTTCCTTTTAGTCTGATTGTGTCTTTTAATATGAAGTGAGTCTCTTGTAGGCAGGATATGTAGGGGTCTTGTTTTCTTGTCCATTCAGCCACTCTATCTTTTGATTGGAACAGTTAATTCTTTTCCATTTGAGGTACTTGTTGATAGGAATGTAGTTATTACCATTCTTTATTAATGTCTTTGACACATGTTTTTCCTTCTTAAAGAACTCCTTGCAATATTTCCTGTAATACTGGCTTGGTGTTGATTAATTCCTTTAGCTTATTTTTGTCTGGGATGCTCTTTATCTCTCCTATGATTCTAAATGATAGCTTCGCTGGATAAAGTGTTCTTGGTTTTAGATCACGTTGAATATTTTTGTGCCACGCCCTTCTATCCTGCAAGTTTCTTTCGAGAAATCAGCTGCCAGTCTTATAGGTACTTTCTTATAGGTAACTAACTGCTTTTTTCTTGCTGCTTTTACGATTCTTTCTTTGTATTTAACCTTTGGCATTTTAATTAAAATGTGTCTTAGTGTGGGCCTTTTGGGGTTCATCTTTTTTGAGACTCTCTGAGCTTCCTGGGGTTGTATGTCTATTTTTTTTTTATCAAGTGAGGGAAGTTTTCTATCATTATTTCTTCAAATAGCTCTTACACTTCTTGTTTTCCTTCTGGTACCCCTATGACATGGATGTTGTTACTCTTAATTTTTTCCCATAGGCTCCTTAAATTATTCTTATAGCCTTGGCTTTTTTTTTCTTGCCATTCTGATTGAGTGTCCTTGGCTTTCCCATCCTCTGTATTGGTGGTTTGATCCTCTTCTTTATCCACTCTATTTATTCCTTCTAATATACTCTTCATCTCAGATAATGTGTTCTTCATTTTTGACAGGTTCCTTTTTATAATTTCCATTTCTAGTCTTATGTTTTTTATCTCTTTGTTAAAGTCCTCAGTGAATTCATCTACACTTCCCATAAGTTCATTGAGCATCTTTAAAACTAGTGTTTTGAACTCTGCATCAGTTAGATTGCTTGATTTCATTATTCCTAGATCTCTGTTCTGTTCTCTCATATAGTTTGTTTCTTTATCTTCCCATGTTGACTGCCTTTCTGGTATGTTTCTATGTACTAAGCAAAGCTCCTCAGTATCCTAGTCTTATTAGCATGGCTTTGTGTACTAGATGTCCAGTGGAACAGTCCTGAGAGGAGTTCAGCTGTAGGCCAAGTTTAGCCCCAGCCTGTTCCCCTCTGGGTACAACTATTTAGATTCAGCAAGCAATCCACAGATGCTGTGCTTATGGTTGCCTCAAGAAGCCACACCAGAAGCCAAGGCCAGCTGTCACCAGTGTGAGTCTTGGCTCTACTCAACAAGATGTACTGGATCTCAAGAACACAACTGGATGTGGCTTGGGTGGGGATGCAAGTTTGGGAAGGCAGAGTTTCAGGGAATCCTCTGGGCAGAGCAACCTCTGTTATCCACTTTGATGACATCTCAGCTATGGTAGCACTGTGTCTGAAAACTGGGAGTGTGGAGGGATCAACAGAGGAACAATAGACACCACTGGAACCGCTGCCTGGGAGATCCTTGCCTACAGTCCTATTCTAACAACTCGCTGTCCCCCTGTAAGTCCCTGGTGCCCGTTTGGAGCCAATCCAGCACTGTTGCTCAGAACGAGCAGGTCTGTCACTGTAAAAGTTCACCTATAGACATGACCCCAGCTGTTGCTGTGGGAGCCTCTGTTCCACTTAGCTACTAGAGACCAGACCAGGCAGACTCACATATTTGCCCCCTCCTGCATTCTACCATTGCCGGCTGATTAACTATTTTCCCCCTAGTTGTAGTGCTTCTGTTCATCTAGATCTCTGGCAACTTTGCTTGCTGTTTGATACGTGTTTCTGTCTCAGCTTTGATTGTGTCACAAGAGGGATGAACAAAGCCTCTATGATCTTTGCCATTTTTTCCAAGACTCAACATGTTTTTATTTTTAAATTACAGTTGATACACAGTATTACACAAGTTTCAGGCATACAACCTAGTGATTAGACATTTATATAACTGACAAAGTGATGGGTAATAACCCAGTACCCATTTGATACCATACATAGTTATTACAATACTGCTCTTTATATTCCCCATACTAGACTCTAAATCTTCATGACAATTTTGTAACTACCAATTTGGACTTCCTAATTCCCTCCCTCTTTCACCCATTCCATCAACCCCAACCAATCTGACAATGATCATAATGCTCTCTTTAAGTATAAATATTGCTTGTTTCTGTTCTGTTTGTTTGTTCTGTTCTCTAGATTCCATGCATAAATGAAACCAAATGGCATTTGTCTTTCTCTAACTTACTTTAATCAGCACAATACCCTCTATGTTCATCCATATTGCAGCTGGCAAGAATTCATTCACTTTTATGGCTATTATTCCATTGTATATATGTACTACTGCCTCTTTATGTATTTATTCACTGATGAACACCAAGTTTGCCTTTATATATTACCTATTGTAAATAATGCTGCAATAAACATAAGGATGCATGTGACCCTTTGAAGAAATTCTTGGGGTTCCTCAAATAAATATCCAGAAGAGCAATTACTGAGGCCTTTTTTGTCTCTTGTGATAGCATTTGTTTCAAAGTTTATTTTGGCTGGTATAAATATTGCCACCCCAACTTTTTTTTATTTTCATTTCAATGAAGTGTCTATTTTCAGCCCTTTACTTTCAGGCTATGTGTATCTTTTGATCTGAAGTAAGCCTCTCATAAACAACATATGTAAGGGCTTTGTTTTCTTATTCATTCAGCACCTTATGTCTTTTGGTTGGAGCATTTAATTTATTTACTTTTAAAGTAATTGTTTGGTACATATACACAATGAAACATTACCCAGCCATTAGAAAAGATGAGATACTGTCATTTGCGACAACATGATTGGATCTTGAGATTATCATGCTAAGCAAAAAACACTCAGAAGCAAAAATTTGAGAACCATATGATTTCACTCATATGTGGGATATAAAACTGAAAGCAACAAACAAGGCAAATAGAGACTCATGGACAAAGATAACAGTTTAGTGATTACCAGAAGCAAAGGGGGGAGAGGGCAAGTAGATAAGAGTTAAGGGGGTAAAATATGCATTTAGAGAAAAAAAATAAACATTGGGTGATGAACACATAATGAAATATACATATGACATATTATTGAATTATACATTTGAAACCAACATAAATTTATTAACTAATGTCACCTAATAAATTTAATAAACAAAAAGAAAAATTGAACAAGAAATTATTGATAAATATGTTGATATTTCTATTTTATTGTTCATATTTTTATATATTTTTCTTCTAAACAAAGTCCCTTTAATATTTTTTGTAATACTGGTTTGGTGGTGATAAACTCTTTTACCTTTTCTTGTCTGAGAAGTTCTTTATCTTTCCTTTGATTATAAATGACAGCTTTGCTGTGTAGAGTAATCTTGGTTATAGGTTCTTGCTTTTCATCACTTTGAATATTTAGTGCCAATCCATCTAGCTTGCAACATTTCTGCTGAGAAATCACCTGAGTTTATGGGAGTTCCTTTGTAGGTAACAAAATGTTTTTCTTTTGCTGTTTTTAAGATTCTCTTTGGATTATGGAGTGACATCAGAAGCAAGTTAGAGTGAGAGATGTCCTCAAATCCCTCCGTATGAAATAACAATAAGGTGAATATCTAAAATTCAACAAAAAAACACCCAACCTGCGAATAAGCATGTCTGAGAGAGTGATCTGCAAATAAGAGCTAGCACAGATCAGAACAATGGGAGTCTGGTGGTAAACTGGAAGAAACAAAGAAGCTGCCTCATGCAGCTGGAGCTCCCTGCAGGAGGAGGGAGAGAAGAGAAGGTGCACCTGGTTCTTTGAACAGCACTGCCTGAGAGAGCCATGAGGTTCATGCAGAGGCAGTGCCCAGGGACCAGGGCAGAAAGCAGAGAAGTGGGGATGACAGAGAAGCAACAGCTGATGTAAACCGTGGATGTAAAACCCGAGGCTGAACCACAGCCCTCATCGTCAACCCAGAAGACACCTCTCCGCATATCCTCCCAGACCGAACATCGTGGAGCCTCAGGGGAACCTCAACAAAAACTACCAAAACTGTTGCTAACACTGACAGGAACTGAGACTGAGGATATAGAGCTTGATTGAATCTCTATAAGAAAAAAAAGGCATTATTAAGGTTTTATATAAAGCAGGGGTCCAAGATGCTTAGATGCCACATACCGGAAATGAAAAGTAAAACATCTTCCTTGCAACAGGCTAAGGAAAGATCTTCATATAATAAATCTTTCTGGAAAAAAAGAGGCAGAATACACTTCCATTAATGCCTAGAATAAGAAATAGTAATTAAACACCATGAACAACCAAGATGGCAAGGCATATCAGAGAAAAAGAGAAAAATCTCCAGAAAATAAACTTAAAAACATAAAATTTGTGACTTAATTGACAGAGAATTTGGGACGGTAGGATGGTACTTCGAAAAAACTCAATGAGATCCAAAATAATTCAGATCAAGAATTCCAGAAATTGAAAAAAAAACAACTACATTAGCAGAATGAGTCTTAGCAAGAAGATGGAAACCCTAATAAAAGAATTAAATAGAATTTCTGTAGATGAAGAGCACACTGAAAGATATAAAGAATGAAACAGCAAGCTTAGGATATAGAAATGACAAAATAAAGGAAAGGATCAGTGATATTGAAGACAGAAATCTAGAAATAAATCAGAAGGAAGAAGAGAGAAACAAAAGAATGAAAAATAATGAAAGAGAAATAAAAGAACTAGCTGATACCAAGAAGAGAAGAAACATAAGAATAATGAGCATTCTCAAAGGGGAGAAAACAAGAAGGGATTAAAAGATATTTTTAGACAAATAGTTAACAAGGATTTCCAAAATCTAAGGAATGAACTGAAGCTTGGATTTCAAGAAATCAACAGACCTCAACCCAAAAAGGCATTCACCAAGACACAGTTTATTGAAATTATCAAAAATCAATGACAAAGAAGGAATTCCCAGTCAGGAAAAAGAAGATGGTAAACTAAAAAAGAAAACCCATTAGATTATCGTTGAACTTCTCAGCCCAAATATTATGTGCCAAAAAGGAGTGGAATTACATACTCAAACTATTAAATGAAAGGAACTACCACTCAGTAATAATGTATCCAGCAAAGCTCACCTTTAGATATGAAGGAGAAATAAAGACCTTTACAGACATATAAAAATTGAAGGAATTCTCCACTATAAGGACTGCATTGCAGGAAATACTGAAAGGGGTCAGCTCACCTAAAACTTTGAGTAAGGCAATAACTAGACAGATAGAATCAGAATAGTGCAACCTTTATTAAAAATAAGGAAATTTAAACAATTAAACAATAAGAAGAGATTTGCTATTGTAGACAGCAATGAAAGATCAGAATATATAGGGACAAAGTGAGACAACAATAACAGAAAGGGGGAGGATTCAAATATCCAAACTTGCAAAGGGACAAGCAGAAGAAAATGGACTACTATGTATATAACTACCTTTTGCACGTTCTGAATGGTAATCACATGCCAAAGATTCAGAACTGAAGTATGTAACATAAAACAAAAAAGACGAGAGGAAAATCCACAAAATCCAACTAAAATAAAAAAACAGACACACAAGAACAAGGAAGCAATGGAAACACTGATTACCATAAAGCGAAAGATAAAATGGTTATAGGAAAACATATTTCAATAATCATCCTAATGTAAAGAGACTGAACTCATCAACAAAAAGGCACAGAATTGCAGATTGAATCAAAGAAGAAAACCCAACTATATGCTGCAACCAGGAGACACATTTCAGCTCTAAAGACAAATATAGACTCAAAGTGAAAAGGTGGAAAATGATATTTCAAGCAAATAGCATTCAGAGAAAAGTGTGAGTAGTGGTACTAATATCAGATGAAATAGACCTAAAAAAATGATGAAGAACAATACTGAGGGACACCTCATAATGATAAAGGGAATCATGCACCATGAAGACATAACGCTTAATATCTGTGCTCCCAATCAGGGAGCCCTAACATATATAAAGCAATTATTAACAAAACTAAAGGGAGAAACAGACCAAAAGACTATCTTAGTAAGGGACCCAAATACTCCACTGTTGGATATAGACAGATCATTGAAACAGAAAATCAATAAAAAATAACATTTTTAAATGACACATTAGAGCAGCTGGACATAATTGACATTTACAGAGCCCTTCATCCCAAAATGGCTGTTTATACACTCTTCTCTAGTGCACATGGAAGAATTTCGATGATTGATCACATACTGGGACACAGAGATAGCTTCAACAAGTACAAAAAAATTGAAATCATACCAGTCATATTCTCTGACCATAATGCTTTGAAGCCAGAGATCAACTGTAAAAATAAAGCAGAAAGAACCAAAAATACATGGAGATTAAACAACATAGTACTAAAGAATGACTTGGTCAGAGAAGAAATAAAAATAGAGATCAAGAGATATGTAGAAGTGAATGATAATGATAGTACAATATATCAAAACTTTTGGAAAATGGCAAAAGCAATAAATAAGAGGAAAGTTCATATAATTACAGGCTTATCTGAAAAAAATAAGAAGAAGCCAAAATAAAAAATGTAATACTTCATCTTAAAAAAACTAGAAAAGGAAGAACAAATAAAGCCTGAGATCGACTGAAGAAAAGATATCAAAATTAGAGCAAATTAAATAAAATTGAAAACATGAATGAATGAACGAATGTATCAAAGAGCCGGTTCCTTGAGATTAATAAAATTGACAAACCCCTGGCTAGACTCACTAAAGAACAATGAAAGAACACAAATAAACAAAATCAGGGATAAAAGAGGGGAAATTATGACAGAAACCACAGAAATACAAAGGTTCATACAAGGATACTATGAAAAAGTATATAACACCATATTTAATAACCTAGAAGAAATGGACAAGTACTTAGAAGGATATAACTTTCCTAGCCTGAATTCAGAACTTGAAACAATAGACCAATCAGCAGTATGGAAATTCAAACAACAATCTAAAACCTATCAAAAAGTAAAAGTCTAGGACCAATGACTTCACCACTGAATTCTACCAAACATTCAAAGAAGATTTAATACCTATCCTCATCAAACTCTTCCAAAAAATCAAAGAGGAGGCGATACTTTCTAACTCAATTTATGAGGCCAATATTACCCTGGTACCATAACTTGGTAAAGATAACACAAAAAAGAAAAACTACAGACCAATATCTCTCATAAATACAGATGCAAAAATCCTAAATAAGAAACTAGCGAACCAAATAAAGCAATGCATTAAAAAGGTTATACTCCATGATCAAGTGGGCTTCATCCCAGAGGCAGAAGGATGGTTCAACACACACAAATTGATTAATGTGTTATACAACATAACCAAATTAAAAAATGAGATTTATATGATCATATCAATAGATGCAGAAAAAGCCTTCGACATGATAGAGCATCCATTTATAATCAAAACACTTAACAAAATCAGTTTAGAAGGAAAGTACCTTAACATATTAAAGGTCATATATGACAAACCCAACATTATACTTAATGGTGCAAAACTAAAAACCTTCCCTCTAAGATCAGGAATAAGGCAAGGCTGTCCACTATCACCACTGTTGTTCAATATAACATTGGAGGTCCTAGCGAGTGCAATCAGACAAGAGAAAGATATAAATGTCATCCAAATAGGAAGCAAATTAGTCAAACTGTCACTATTTGCAGATGACATTATTATCTATATAGAAACCCCTAAAGACTCCCAAGAACACCACTAGAAACAATAAGAAATACAGTTAAGTTTCTGGATAAGAAATCCATGTTCAAAAATCCATAGTGTTCCTATACTCTAATAATGAAGTGTCAGAAAAAGAAGTGGGAAAAATAATTCCTTTAGAAATTGTACTAAAAGAAATAAAATATTTAGGAATAAATCTAACAAAACATATGAAGACTTTCATGATGAAAACTATAATACCCTATTAAAAGAAATTGAAGAAGATACAAAGAAATGGAAAGATATTCTGTGTTCTTGGATTGGAAGAATTAACATAGTTAACATGACTGTATTTCCTAAAGCATTGTACAGATTTAATGCAATCCCATCAAAATCCTATCTGCATTTTTAAAGACATAGAACAAAAAATCATATTTGTACAGAAGCAGGAAATACCCCAAATCTTCTAAACCTTCCTGACAAAAAAGAACGAGGCTGGAGGCATCTCTCTGCCTGACTTCAATTATACTACAAAGCGACAGGAATCAAAACAGCATGGTATTGGTAGCAAACCAGACACATGGAACAGTGGAACAGAATCGAGCATCCAGAAGTAATTCATGTTTATATGGGCAAACGATTTTCGACAACAGAGCTAAAAACATACAGTGGAGCAAGGAAAGCCTCTTCAATAGATGCTGCTGGAAAAACTGGAAACCCGCCTGCAAAAGAATAAAACTAAACTGTTGTCTATCACTATATGGCAAAATTAACTCAAAATGGATTAAGGAAAAGAAAAATGGATTAAGGACCTGAATATAAAACCTGAAACAATAAATCGCATTGAAGAAAACATAGGTATTAAACTCATGGACTTTAGACTTAAAGTGGGTTTTATTAATTTGGCCTCAAAGGCCAGGGACGTAAAAGCAAAAATAAATGAATGGGACTACATCAAATTAAAAATTTCTGCTCAGTGAAAGAAACATCAATAAGGTAAAGAGACAATCATCCAAATGGGAAAACATATTTGCAAGCAACACCTCCGATAAGGGCCTAATATCCAAAATATAAAAGGACGCATACAACTCAATAATAACAAAAAAAATCAAACAATTGAATCAAAAAATGGGCAGAGGACATGAACAAACACCTCTCCCAATAAAATACACAAATGGCCAACAAATTTATGAAAGGAGTGCTCGATATTTCTAGCTGTTAGGGAAGCGTAAATCAAAATCACAATGAAATACCATCTCACATCTGTTAGTATAGCTTTTATCAACAGGACAAGTAATAACAAGTGTTGGAGAAGATGTAGAGAAAAAAGGAGCCCTCATACATTGCTAGTGGGACTGCAAATTGGTACAGCCACTTTGGAAAATAGTATGGAGTTTCCTCAAAAACTAAGAGTTGATCTACCATATGATCTAGCAATCCTTCTACTGGATATTTGCCCCAAAGACTTGAGAACATATATACATAAAGATATTTGCATACCGATGTTCATAGCAGTATTATTCACAGTGGCCAAGACATGGAAGCAACCAATGTATCTTGCAATAGATGATTGGATAAAGAAAATCTGGTACATATATACCATGGAATATTATTCAGCTGTAAGAAGAGACTGAATACTGCCATTAGCGATAACATGGATGGATCTTGAGATAATCGTGTTAAGCGAAATAAGCCAAATAGAAAAAGTTGAAAACCATATGATATCACTTACATCTGGGATATAAAGAGAAAAGCAACAAACAGGACAAAGAGAAAGAAACTCATAGAAATGGACATTAGGCTAATGGTAACCATAGGGTGGGTGAGAGGGGGAGGTAGATGTGGTAAAAGTGGCAAATACTTGGTGACAAAAAAATATATCTAACTATGTATATATATATATATATATATACATATATATATACATATATATGTATATATATATATATATATATATATGCCTTACTGTTGAATTATGCACTTGAAACAGTGGATTTCATTATGCGATGGCACCATGATAAAAAATAAATTTTAAAAAAGATTCTCTTTGTCTTTAATATTTTGCATTTTAATTATGATGTGTCTTGGTGTGGGCTTTCTAGGTACATTTGTTTGAGTATTTTTGTGCTTCCTAGACTTGTATGTCCATTTTATTAAACAGTTTTGGGAATTTTCCAACATTATTTCACAAGGTTTAAATTCTTTGCTCTCTCTCTTTCCTTCCTGGTACTCCTATGATGCAAATATTGGTACACTGGATGTTGTCCCACAGTCCCATAAACATATCCTCATTTTTTTGTTGTTGTTGCCTGCTTGGGTGTTTCCTGATACATTATCTCCCAAATCTCTGATCTGATCCTTGGCTTTATCTAATCTACTGTTGATTCCATCTAAAATATTCTTTATCTGCAGTCTTTATTTCTTTTTTAATTAATTTATTTAAATTAGATTCAAGTATACAGTACATTGGTTAGATGTCTATATAGTTCATAAAACAATCCCCCCAATTGCTCCCTCCTCTCCTGACCCTCCACATAGCCATCATATTAATGCTAACTAGACTACTAATCTATACTTCTTTAACCCTTCACCCCATTCTTCCAGCCTCCCAAGCCCCTCCTCTCTGTCCATCACCAAATTTTCCACTATGTTTCTGAGTCTGTTTTGATTAGTTTGTTCTTTTTGTTCCCTGGATTCCAAATAAGTGAAATCATATGTTATTTATCTCTGTCTGACTTATTTCACTCAGCATAAGAACCTCTAGTTCCATCCATGTCATTGCAAATGGTAAGATTTCATTTTTTAATGGCTGAGTAATATTCCATTGTATATGTGAACCATAATTTCTTTATCCAATCATCTGTTGATTGGCATTGAGGTTGCTTCCATATCTTGGCTATTGTAAATTGTGCTTCCATAAATATTGGCATGCATTGATACAAATTATTGTCTTGGATTTCTTTGGATAAATACCCAGAAATGCAATTGCTAGGTCAAAAGGTATATCTATTTTTAATTTTTTGAGAAACCTCCATACTGTTTTCCATAGTGGCTGCACCAAATTTCAACCCCACCAACAATGTATGAGGGCTCCCTTTTTTCCTCATCCTGCCAACACCTGGTGTTTTTTTTTTTTTTTGATTTATTGATGATAGCCATTCTGACAGGTAAGAAGTGATATCTCGTTGTGGTTTTAATTTGCATTTCTCTGATGATTAGCAACCTTGAGCATCTTTTCATATGTCTATTAGCCATCTATTTCCTCTTTGGAGAAGTATTTGCTCAGATCTTCTGCCAATTGTTTAATTGGTTTGTTTTTTGTTGTCGAGTCCTATGAGTTCTTTATGTATTTTTGATATTAACCCCTTATCAGGTTTATCATTAGTGAGATCTTCTCACAAACAATCCACTGTCTTTTTGTTTTGTTGATGGTTTCCTTTGCTGTACAAAAACTTTTTAGTTTGATGTAGTCCCATTTGTTTATTTTTTCCGTTGTTTCCTTTGCCTGAGGAGATATATCTGAAAAGAAATTCCTATTAGTAATATCAGAGAGTTTACTGTCTATGTAAAAAAAAACAGAACTAGAAGTTTTATGGTTTGGGGTCTCATATTCAAGTCTTTAATTCAATTTTATTCCATTCTTGTACATGGTGCAAGAAGGTGGTCCAGCTTCTTTCTTTCTTTCTTTCTTTCTTTCTTTCTTTCTTTCTTTCTTTCTTTCTTTCTTTCTTTCTTCCTTCCTTCCTTCCTTCCTTCCTTCCTTCCTTCCTTCCTTCCTTTCTTTCTTTCTTTCTTTCTTTCTTTCTTTCTTTCTTTCTTTCTTTCTTTCTTCTTTTGCATATATCTGTCCAGTTTTCCCAACACCATTTATTGAAGAGATTTTCTTTACCCCATTGTATATTCTTACAGTCTTTGTCATATATTAAGTGAGCGCGTAGTCATGGATTCATTTCTAGGCTCTACATTCTGTTCCATTGATCAATGTATCTATTTTTTAGCCAGTACCATGTTGTTTTCATTACTGCATCCTTGTAGTATAATTTAACATCAGGTAGTGTGATATCTCCAACTTTATTCTTCTTTCTCAAGATCGCAGTGTTTATTCAGGGTCCTTTATGATTCCATATAAATTTTAGGAGTATTTGTTCTATCTCTCTGAAAAATGCCATTGGTATTTTGAAAGGGATTGCATTGAATCTATAGATTGCTTTGGGTAGTATGGCCATTTGAATGATGTTGATTCTTCCTACCTGTGAACATGGTATATGCTTTCATTTATTTGTATCTTCTTCAATTTCTTTATTCAAAGACATAATTTTCTGAAAACGGGCCTTCTAACTTCTTGGTTAATTTTATAGTTTATAGTTTGTAGTTATATAGTTAATTTTATATATATATATATATATATATATATATATATATATATATTATAGTTTGTGACACAATTGAAGGTGGGATTGTTTTCTTAATTTCTTTTTCTGAAAGTTCATCATTGGTATGTAAAAATGCCACTGACTTCTGAATATTTATTTTGTAACCTGCTACTTTACTGAATCCATTAATCGGTTCTAACAGATTTTACTGGAATCTTTAGACTTCTTTATACATAGTATCATGTCATTGGAAAATAATGAGAATTTTACTTCTTTCTTTCCAATTCGGATGCCTTTTATTTCTCTTTCTTGTCTTATCACTGTGGCTAAGACTTCCAATACAATGTTGAAGAGGAGTGGTGAAATGGGTATGCTTGTCTTGTTCCTAATCCTAAGGTAAATGCTTTTAGCCTTTCATATCTATTGGTATGATCATATAGTTTTTATCTTTTGATTTGCTAATGTTATATCATATTAATTGGGGATATTGAACCAACCTTGCATCCCAGGAATAAATCCAACTTGATCATGCTGTATGAAATTTTTAATGTATTGCTGAATTTGGGTTGCTTGTATTTTACTGAGGATTTTTGCATCAATATTCATAAGAAATATTGGCCTCCCTTCCTTCCTTCCTTCCTTCCTTCCTTCCTTCCTTCCTTCCTTCCTTCCTTCCTCCCTTCCTTCTTTTCTTTCTTTCTTTCTTTCTTTCTTTCTTTCTTTCTTTCTTTCTTTCTTTCTTTCTTTCTTTTTTGGTAACATCTTTGCCAGGTTTTGAAATCAAGGTAATGGTGGCCTCATAAAAGGAGTTAGGGCACCTTTGCTCTTCTTGGATTTTTTGGAATAGTTTCAGAAGAAGAGGTGATAATTCATCTTTTAATGTTCGGTAGACCTGTATTGCAATGAATTTCCCTGTTAGGACTACTTTCTCTGTGTCCCATAAATTTTGAGTCGTGTTTTCATTTTCATTTGTCTCTAGGTATCTCAATTTCTTCCTTGATCTCATTAATAACCTATTCATTGTTTAGTAGCATATTATTTAGCCGCCATGTTTTTGTGTATTTTCCAGTTTTGTTCTTATAGTTGATATCTAGTTTCATGCCATTGTGATCAGAGAAAAGACAGTTGATATGATTTCAATCTCCTTAAATTTATTGAGACTTGATTTGTGTCCTAATGTGTGGTCTATCCTAGAAATATTCCATGTGCACTTAAGAATGTATATTTTTCTGCTTTGGAGTAAAACGTTATGAAAATATCTACTAAATATGTCTGTTCTAGTGTGTCTTTTAGGCCCAATGTTTTCTTGTTGATTCTTTGTCTGAAAGATGTGTCCATTGGTGTCAATGGGGTGTTAAAGTCTCCTACTATGAGTGTACTACTATTGATCTCTCTTTTTATGTCAGTCAAGAATTGCCTTATGTGTGTAGGTGCTTCTATGTTGTATGTATTTATGTTTACTAGGGTTATGTCCTCTTGATTTATCGATCCCTCTATTATTATGTAATTTCCTTTTTATCTCTTATTATAGCCTTTGTTTTAAAGTCTATTTTATCTGATATAAATATTGCTACCCCAGCTTTTTTTTTTCATTTCCGTTTCTGTAAAATATCTTTTCCCATTCCTTTACTCTCAGTCTGTGAGTGTCATTTGATCTGAAATGAGTGTCTTGTAGACAGCATATGCATAGTTCTTGTTTTCTTATTCATTCGGCTGTCCTATGTCTTTTGATTGGAGCATTTAATCCATTTACATTTAAAGTGATTACTGATAGGTACATTGTTACTATCATTTTATTATTCATATTTGTTATTTCTGTTTTATTTTTTACCTCTTCTCTTTTTACAGAAGGCCCTTTAATTTTTTTTAATACTGGCTTGTTGGTGATGACTTCCTTAATCTTTTTCCTGTCTGGGAAGCTCTTTATCTCACGTTCCATTTTAATCGAAAGCCTTGCTGGGTAGAGTATCCATGGTTGTAGATTCTTGTTTTTGATAACTTTGAATATTTCTTGCCATTCCCTTCTGGCCTGCAAAGTTTCCATTGAAAAATCAGCAGTCATTTTTATGGGAGTACCCTTGTAAGTAACTAGTTTCCTTTCTTTTGCTGCTTCTAAGATTCTCTCTTTGTCTCTGACCTTTGACATTTTAATTATGATGTGTCTTGGTGTAGATTTGTTTGAATTCCTCTTCTTTGGGGCTCTTTGTGCTTATATGCCTAACTCCTTTGCCAGGCTAGAGAAGTTTTCTGTCATATTTCTTCAAATAGATTCTCAATCCCTTTCTCTCTCTCTCCCTCTTCAGGTACTCCTATGATCTGGATATTGTTATGCTTCATGTCGTCTCAGAGGTCTCTTAAACTATCCTCATATTTTAAAATTCTTTTTTCTTTTTGTTGTTCTGTGTGGCGAGCAGGTTGTAAGCTGACAAGTTCCGTACAATCTGCAAGGACAACCAAGGTTACCTCGCCTCAGCAGACTCCTTCTGAGAACAAGAAAGTGTAAACATAGACACAGGCAGGCAAACAAGCTGAAGACCATGAGACGATATGGTTTGGGGAAAGTAGAAGAAACAGTGTTGTTATCATTAAGGAAAACTGCCTATGCCAATTATGTTCTTGAATAAAAGCAGCTTGCAAAAGTAAAACGGTGCCATTGTCTACCATCAGTGGGCGGTGGACCTTCTGATGTCTGCTTTCTGTCTTCTTTCTTTTCTTCATTTCCTACTGTTCCAATTCAGGTTTATTTTCCAGGGCCGTGCTGGATGTGGCAGGATTTACCACTTGCTGGACATGGCAGGTGGTTCTCAAACAGGGACCTGAGTACGGGAAAACTTGTAAATAAGGTAAGGTGAGGAGACACTCCATGGGAAAAGTGCACACAAAAGAATAAAGGAGAAGAGGAGGGATAATGGGCAGATAGCAGCCTGGTGGAATTCAAGAAAATATGTGTTAAATAAATTAAAGAATAGACTGTAATAATCAGGAGTAAAACATGGGGCAACAAGGATCAAAAGAGAGGATCCTTTATGTACAAATGTTTAAGGCTATGCTTAGAGCCAGAAACTATAAAGTAAAAGGAGAGCAATTAACTGAGTTTTTAGATTTTGTGCAAGAAACTTGTCTGTGGTTCCCAGAGGAGGGAACTCTAAGTAGTCAAACCTGGGAGGATCAGAAACTCTCAGACGGAGAAGGTAATGAGTTAGTTGCTGCACTGTGAAGGAATGTAGGAGCATATGAGGACCTTCGTGCTCCTCCATCTCCTTCTGCTCCTCCGCCACCATTGCCTCCTGAGTATGAGCAAGACATAAAGAGGGAGGCTTGTAGAGATCAGCAGGCTAGGGGAGGAGAGGACAGTTAGGAATGGACTTTAACCAGCTAAGTTGGAATCCTCAGGGAAGTTATGAAAACTGATGATGGGGAAATATGAATATGAGCATGACTTCTGATCTATATTTGTCTCTGTTATATGTAATATGGTGGTTCAGTTAAGAATTCTAATTATCGTGGAAAGGAAAATGTATGTTTTTAGTAACAGAAGGTATAAAGTATAGAAATTTATTTTGAAGGAACTTAAAGGAAAGGTTTTTGTTTTAAAGTTGGTTATTTATGAATGAGTGAAAAGAGACAAATGGAAGGAATGAAGAAAGTAGTTAAAGGTTTGTGAAGAAAAATCCTGAGAGAAAATTTTGTGTGATTGAGCTGAACAAGATGGAAAATTTAAATGCTAAAAGTAAGCTAATAAAAAATTAAAGCGGTGTTTTAATACTTCTTAGACTATTAGTATAATACTGATATTACGAAAAAATTTTCTGAGTAGGAAACGAGGAGTCCATACTTAATCAAAGTAATTTCTGTATTTTATGTAGCCTTAACAAGTTTTCTGAGGCTTTTAGAGAATATAATAACATTAGCCCAAAGTCTGAGGGCTAGACACTCCTGTCTCTACATTTCATAACTCAGTCTGTGCCTAATATTCAAAGGAAACTCCAAAAGTTGGGGCCTAAATCCCAACCTTGCAGGCTGCTTTGGTGCCAGAGTTCTTTAAGGTGTCCAATAACCGGGACTGGGCAGAGAAGGAAACAAAGTATAAAAAGTGCACAAATTTTAGCTGCTATAATACAGGGACCATCTCGAGGTGACCCTAGGCAATAAAAACCTTGCAGGCCTGAAGGGCCTCAATCCTGGTTGGCCATAAGTGGTATTGTCAGGACTGAGGCATAATCAATGTGCAAACTACAGAAGGAAGGGCACTAAAAGGGTGAATGTTCATCTAGCCCTGAGAAGCCAGAGAGTGGTGGACCTCATAAGCCCTCACCCCACATAGCAAACTTCTCATGAAGGGGCTGCTCTCTCCTCCAACAATGGAGGCTCAAGCACTTGCAAGCTTCAATCCTGGAAAAATCCACCAAGATCACAACAGCGGAACCTCAGGTCACCCTTGATATGACAAGAAGGGAAAACTGAATTTTTACTAGATACTAGAGCTACCTAGTCTGTCCTGACCCATCCCATGGGCGTCTCTCCAATGCTAACTACACAGTGACAGGAATAGTCAGCCCTGAAGGCAAACATAAAGGGCCTTACTAAGTTTTGTTAAGTTCCAAACTGCTGTCAATTTTCAAGGAATCAATAACTAGATACATTTGTCTCAAATTAACCAAGTTTCTTATAAATCCTCACAGGTTCCTCCAGAAAATAAACTGGACAGTGCAACCTATTTCTGTGAACCCGTGGAAGATCATAAGCTCTTGTTCTGGGAACTAGATAAGTCCACCCAGGAAATCAGGGAACTTTTGTGTACCTTAAATTAACAAACTGCCATTAGAAAGTAACTTCATTGTCAATTACTTCTACTACTAAATTTGACTTGTCTTTTCTAAGTTTTTGCTACGTTTATATCTTCTGTGTTACAAAACTTACTACCATTTCTATATGCTGAAACGACCTCACACTGTCTGCCTTTGGGGATCTTAGAATAGGCTTTCGGAGATCTTTATTCCCAGTAGGCAGGGACTACAGCTCTATCTCAGCTTTGAAGAAATTACGGAAGACAGACCTTCCTCCCTAAACATCCTTTTAAGATTAAAGAAATAAAATTTCTGAAAGGAAATAATGTCTGGAGGAGGCAGGAAAATAGAGATGTTTGTTAGGCCACATTCAGAAACTACAATGCCTCTGAATGAGTGGAATAAAGTTAAATTCTATTTACAAGGGATATGGACAGACAATAATGTCAGTCTCGATTTGGCTAATCTTCATAAGCATATTCTTAACATCCAAAACAATAGAGCCTCTATTGTAGATCTTGCAAAATTGACTCAACAAATTCTAGATAATTTGGGAGGTTTCAACCCTTATAATTTTCTCATACATACTGCCTGGTATCTTTTAAGTATTGTGCTGTTGCTGTTAATTCTTTTTTGTGTATTCTCAGTTGGGTGCCAAATCCTCCAGAGACAGCTGCAAGACATTCAAGTAAACAAGTATCATCTGCGCTTAAATAAAAATAAAAAAATAAAAAAGAGGGAGAATGGCCTGGATGGCCACAGATGGTGTATGATTGATTGGTCTCATTGCATTGTTGTTCAAAAAGACTGGATGACACCTGGAAGGTTCATAGCCTCTTTGATGACCACCCCAAAGGTACACATTCAAAAGGACTTGTGGCATGCCTTTGCAGCCTTGGAATTTGTTAATCTGTCTGATTCATCTACTGCAGATTTGTACATCAAGCATAGCCATGGGGTTTGAGCCTGCATTGCCATTCCCTATGTCTTTCTAGTTGAACAATTACAAACTGCTTTGAATGGACTTCTTAATATATCTTGTCAATTGTAATCTAACTAATTGTGTAAGTCCTCACAACAAAGGGTCAGATTTACTAGTTTTGAATCAACCAAGTTTAATAATGTTATCAACAAAATTGGAAGAGCCTTGGTATGATGATAGCAGTGTTCAAACTGTTAGAAATGAAGTCTGCCTTGAACGGAGACAAAAGAATTATAGGACTTGTTTAATACTTTTTGTATCTCTGGTAGCTACAGCAGTTACTGCCGTGGTCACATTGTCATAAAGCATTTAGTATGCCAATTTCATAAATGAATTAGCCCATAATACGTCCATAGCCATGAAAAGTCAAGAGGATGTTGACTTAAAATTAGAGGTAAGATTAAATGCTCTAGAATCAGTTTTTGTTCAGATTGGAAATGAGGTTGCAGCTTTGGAGGAAAGGATGAGTTTATGCTGTCATACTGCCTATAAGGGAATCCGTGTGACTAACATGATTTATAACTGTCACAATGGAATTGACAAAGGGTTAAACATTTTTTGCAAGGTATTTGGCATCATAACAATTTAAGCTTAGATTTGCATAATTTGCATCAAGAAATTTTAGACATTCAACATGCTAACAATACTATTATTAATACAAAAGATTTAGCTAAAGACTTATTAGATAGTTTGCAAAGGTTTAATCCTTTGAATATGCTTAAACATGCTTTTTTGGATTTTAGCTGGAATTGTATGCTTACTTGTTGTCTACTTTTGTGCTTTTTCAGTAGGCTGCCTAATCTTCCAATGACAATTAACATGGTCTCGAATTGGTTTGCATGCATTGCGACTTCAAATTAAAAGAAAAGGGGGAGATATGGAGAGCAGGTTGTAAGCTAACAAGGTACTTACAACCTGTGAGGGCAACCAAGGGTTACACAATCCTTGATCCCTTATGCCAGCAGCTTTGGACATGACCTTTGTGTGGGTTGCGTGTGATCTTCTATTGTCACCAAGACTTTATTGTTGTTAGTAGATCAGTGGGTGGGATTAACGTTCAGGCAGACTAATGCTGGGAATCAGCTGCACCCACAGGGTAAGAGTTGCTGTGTAGGGGCTTTGCCTTAGCAGGCTTGCATACTTGCTGCAACCACCCTTTGTGTGTATCACTAATGGAACTAGTCAGTAGTTGCTCCATTGTGGTCTGGTGCCAGCCTCCAGATGCGTTGGTTTTGTGGCCCATTGGGAGGTGCTCTCCTGTAGGTCAAGGTCAGCCACTGATTTTAATTGCTCAAGATTACCTTATAACAATGAAGCAATATGCTGATGGTGGTTGCTTATGCTGGATCTATAGGTAAGTGTAAGGGACAATGCTGTAGGCAGCTCTTGGTTATACCCCGTCCCTGACCTATGGCAGTTTAGCAGAGGGAACACTGTTCCTCAAGGCCTGACACTGCCTATCAGTTGCCTGTAAGTCTCTGAAACTAGATGAGCCTCTGGATGATGTGAATGTTGAGTGGCGCAGGGACCCTTGGAGCCTCCTTGGCCTATTGATTAAATTTCCCCCTGCCACTGCAATGTCAGTTTACATGTCAATGCTGTCTCTGTGGCTCCCTGTACAAGTTTCCACTTGTAACAAGTTCAACTTATGCCCGCCCTGGGCCTAAAGGCACTACCCCAGAGCAGAGGCAGCTGCCTATCAATGTTTAGCAGGCACTTTGTATACTGGATGGGGCAGGAGCTCAGGGAGTCAAGGTCTGTCGGGCCAATATAGACCCCTACAATCCCCTTAAGAGATAATGTAGCTCATACAGGCGGCAGTGCTCTGTTCACAACTGTTTTCCTTGAAATGCATTCACTGCACTAGCCAAGGTCTATTTCCTGCACTAACTGCACAACCCCAGAGCCAAGCAGGGCACTAGAAGCTGCTTGTCAATGGGCTGCAGGCACTTTGTGACTTGAGTCAAGCAGGATCTCAGAGAGACAAGTTCTGTTTGGCCAATACAGCCTGTTTTGCTGCATCTTATGTACCTGGGTGTTCCTGCTGTAGACACAGATCACAGTGAGACCAGCTGCCATCAGGGACAGTCCCACAGACTCTTATGCTCCCTGGACACAATATTGCAAATCTTGCAGGCAGCAAAGGTCTGCCTGCTGTTGATTTCCGAGCAGTGCCCACCCTGTGCCAGCCAAAGTTTGTTGCCTGTGTGGATTAGGAGAACAGGGGAGGGCAGAGGCAAGGCTATGGCAGTTCACTGTCAATCAGCCACCTGGGACAATTTGTGGGTAGTGTGGTTTGGGGTCTCAGAGAGACAATGGCTGTCAGATCAATACAGCCTCAGTCTTTCTGCTACTTCTGTACATGGGCATTTTTGCTGTAGTCATTGATTGCGATGAGTCCAGCTGCCATCTGAGGCAGTCCCACAGAACCCTGTTCTTCCCAGACACAATATTTCAACTCTTGTAGGCAGCTGAGTTCTGCCTGCCACTGATTTCTGTGCAGTGCGCATCCTGTGCTAGTCAAAACTTGTTGCTTGTGTGGATTAGGAGTTCAGGGGAGGGGAGAGGCTGGGCTGTGGCAGTTCACTGACAATGGACCACCTGGGGCAATTTGTGGGTAGGGCGGGGTGGGGTCTCAGAGAGACAATGTCAGTCAGATCAATATAACCTCAGTCTTGCTGCAAATTTGGTAACTGTTGTGAGTTCCTGCAGAAGTCCCAGATCACAGAAAGACCAGCTGCTGTCTGGGACTGGCCCACAGGTCCCCGATATCCACCCGAGGTCATGTTTGCACCAGTGATCTGCCTGACCCTATTTCTGAAATGCGGTTCACAGTGCTGGTAGCCCACTTGGAATGGCAATGTGGCTCACAGCGGCTGGTCGCTGTTGCTGGAATTGGAAACACCGCTCACAGCTCTGGCAGCCCACTTAGAATACTTGGCCCTGAATTTGATCAGGGTTTGGCAGCCATCCAGCAACGAATGCCCCAGCCAATCTGCAAGTTGGGCAAGGCAGGCTGATCCCCTCTGACCAGTGTTTCCTAATGGCTCTGTGGAAGGGGTCTGCATAATCAAGCTGGCGTGGTCTGTAGATTACCCCGTAGGGGGAATGGACGAAAGCACAATGGTGGCTACCTTTCCATCCCTTGTTCTGGCGTGAGCTTCTGACCCACCTCCTGTGTCCTGGGTGTGTGTCCACAGGTCAGAAAGCCTTTGAGCGGGTCGTCAAAGGGACTTCTAGGACTGCGGTCTCCTTCCATCTCATCTAGATGGCTGGAATCCCATCTGGATTCTACAGTCAGAGTTATTGGATTCCCCTCTTCCCTGGGCTGACTCCCTGGGCTGGAAAGCCCCTAGATGAGACTAGGACCCCTCTCTTCTTCAGGAGAGCCTCTGCAGCCTCACTTTCCCTGCCGGTGATCCTCCACCACCCACATGTGCAAGTCCAGCCCAATTCACTATATTGCTACCCCTACCGGTTTCAGTGTGGCTCCTTTCTATTATCAAATGTACATGTTATAATCAGCTGGACTTCAGGTGATTCTCCACATTGATCATTTTATAATTTGGTTGAAATTTCAATGTGGATATAGGACTAGATGAACCCTGCTTTTACGTAGTCTGCCATATTTCCTCTACAACTTCCCTTTATTTCTTACTCATTCCTTTTTGTTTTCTATCTTCATTTTTAAGTTTCCTATCTCTTTGTTGAAGTTCTGACTGAAATCATTGAGCATCCTTGTAACCAGTGTTTTGAACTGGTTATAAGACTTATCACCATTTTGTTTAGTTCTTTTTCTGGAGTCTTGTTCTGTTTTTTCACTTGGGAATTATTCTTTGCTCCCCATATTGGCTCCTCCTTGTGTTTGTGTTTTTTATATATTAGATAGATCTGGCCTTATGTTGTATGTGTCCTGTGGGGCCCAATGAATAAATCGCCATAGTCACCAGAGCCAGGTGCTTTGAGTGTGTCCCTTGTGTGTGTTGTGTGTTCCCTCTTGCTGTAGTTGAGCCTTGATTGCTGTTGGCACATCAGTGGGAGGACCCGCAAGTTTGGTGGGGCAGGGTTTTAAGGAATCATCAAGGGGGTAAGTGGCGTTAGCCAAGTATATGGAGACTACGACATGGCAGCTATCTGCATCTGCACCGTAGCTGAGGGGAGGGCTCAACAAAAGAATAACAGCTTATGATAGCACTCTGTCTGGAAGAAAGCTACCCCTCCAGCCTTCACCCTGAAGTCAGACTATTCATTTCCTCCCCATATGTTCTTGTAGCTCCTCAAGCTGCTGCCCCAGTATGGAGCTCAGAGCAATTGAGTCCATCAGTGAGATTTGTTATATGTGGTCATTATAGGAAGCAAGCGCAATGTTTAACTACTCTGCAATCTTGACCAAAACTCCCCAAGTATCAGCATATTTTAAATGATTAGAATAACATAATCTGTAACTAATATAAAATAAAAAATAAACAGTAAAATGATATCTGGAAAAAAGACAAATATTTGCAAATAAAGCAATCTCCTAAATAACCCAAAGATTAAAGAAGAAATCAAAAGGAATAAGAAAATACTTGGTGAAAAACTGAAAATAAAAACACAATATACTAAAACATGTGCAATGAGGTAAAGCAGTTCACAAAAGGAAAATCATCTATTAAAAAGATTATATCAGAAAAAAAAATGTCCCATGTCAATGTTCAAGAAATCACTATAATAAGCTAGGAAAAGACATCTGGTCAACATGGTGGAACAGAGAAACTCTGAGTTCACATCCTTCCAAGATCACATCAAAACTGCAACTAAATTATAAAACAACCATCACTGAAAACCTCATGAAGACTAAATGAAAAGAATTTCTATAACTCAGGATATAATGAAAAAACCATGTCGAGACTGATAGGAGTGGTGGAGATGCAGTCCAGGCATGTACTACATACATGGTGTGACATTAAGAAATGGGAGGCAAATCTCAGTTGTAGAGGACACCCCTGAGGAGTGAGTGGTCCCAGCCCCACACTGGGGAACCTAGCCCAGGGTACCAGTGCCAGAAAGATGAGTCCCCATAACATCTGTTACGGAAAAATGGTTGGGATTTTGTCACACAGAGAAAAAGAGCTGTGAGAGACAGGGATGTGCTTATCTTAAAGGGAAAGTGTACAAACACTCACTCTGAACTCCATAGCAGGGGCAGCAGCCTGAGAAGTGTCAAGGACATGCAAGGAGAAACAAATTAGACTAACTTTAGGGTGAGGACTGGAAGAGCAGAGGTTATGGTAACTCCACGGAAAGGTGTGCTGTCAATCTCTACTATTTCCTTGATCAGCTATCCTTCCACCCAGTTGGATTGGCACAGACAGATGCCAAATTTGTGCTCTTTATTAACCTGACTAATATAGTTTGCCCTGCCTTGCTGATTCCCTGAGACCCCACTCCAACCAACTCTCTCACCTGCCCTGAGCCACTCCCAGGAGTTCTCCCACAGATGCAGCCTGCCTCATCTCATGCTGCAAATCACTGAAATGACCACAGTCCCCACTCAAGTCTAGATTGCCCTAGTCTTACACTGTAGACTTTCTCGAAGCACTTCAGTCAAATAGAAGTGACAACTGCCCTCAGTTTATGCTAAAGACTCTGTCAAAGATCCACAAACACCAAAAAAGCAGCGACCAGGCTAAGTGTACAATGCAGCTCATGCCAAGTGGCCCCAAGCTGGCACAAATAGAAGCCAGTTTCAACTTGCATTTTAATTCCCACTGGTGGCCACAGCTCTGTTGCGGAGACGGTTAAGAAGAAGAGTCGGAGTCTGGAAATGCTTTTACTAAGATGGATAAGGGAGAGGAGGAATGGTGATGCTAACAGCCCCCACCCTTGTTTCCATGGCTTTTTATTCTCCCCTAACAAAGCTGGCTTTGTCATACATACTTAGTTACTAAAAGGTTAGTAATAATAAACTACAGCCAACTCCCAGACTCAGTCTCAGGGCCACGACTGTGTTATCAGCTATTTCTTCTCCAGTAACTTTTCCCCATTCTCATCCCTAGAGCAAGAAGTCCCAGAATGGGTCAGGCGTGTGCGCCTTCCCTGCAATGTGCCCTTGGGTGCAAGTCCACATCTGCTAGGTCAGGCGTGTGCACCCTCTCTGCAATGTGTCCTTGTCTGTAAGTCCACATTTGCTTCTGATGACCTTTTCCTCCAAGCACCAGGCGTCCCACCAAAACTGCAGGTGTTTCTCACAACACAACTCTGGAATAAGCAGTAGGCAGTCTTGCCATGTAATATAACTCCAACTGAGAAGCTATAAGCCCAGCACAAGTGGCAGCTGGCCTCGGCTTGCATTGTAGTGTCCATCAAATTATCCCAAGCCTGACACAAGTGGAAGTTAGCCTCAGTTCACAGCATAGCTGCTCCCAAGTGTCTACAAGCTCAGCACAAGTATCAACAACCCATAAATCACATTGTAGCCCCTAACAAACAGCTCCAAGACTGTAAAATGTGGTTTCTGACCTTGGCATGGACCAGAACACTTCCTAAATGGCTTCAGACAAACAAATCCAATGGCCAGCTTCAGACTGCACCAGGGCCCCACCCAACCAGCTCTATAACTGACACCAAAAGGGCAGCCATGGATGGCACCAAAGCCTCACAAAAACATCTCCTGTTCTGTGGATTTGAAAATAAAAAACAGCTTGGCCACTGCAGTCACAGTCATCCTTAGTCACCCTAAGTATCCACAACACCCACTGATGTCCCAATAGCAACCAAAAACCAACTACAACAGGAAGACAGACACAACCCACAGAAGGGACACCCCTGGAGTACTCACCTCAGGTGACCAGTAGGACTGTGCCAGAAGGCCCCACAGGACAGCATTTATATAAGGCTAGCGTGTCAAATCTAGGGGGTGTAGCAGGTCTACCTAATATATAGAAATAAACACAAGGAGTCATCCAAAATGAAAAGACAAAGAAACATGCCCAAATGAAAGAACCAGACAAAACCCAAGAAAAAAAAGGAACTAAATGAAATGGAGACAAGAAATCTATCAGATACAGAGTTCAAAATGATGGTTATCAGGATATTTATGGAACTTGAGAATAGAACAAAAGAACTCAATGAGAACTTTAACAAAGAACAGAAAACATTTAAAAAGGAGATAGAAAACATTAAGAAAATTTCCAGTCTAGATGGCAGGGTACATAAAAGCTGCTCTTGCCTCCTCCCATGACCATATCAAAATTACAACTAAATTATGGAACAATCAATCTAGAGAAACACCTTAAGACTAGTTGAATATAACTTCTATAACTAAGGATAAAGAAGAGGTTACATCAAGACTGGTAGAAGAGCAGAGACACAAAACAAGCTGCACCTGCACCCACAGGAGGCAGTTGAGCATCATGAATGATATCTTGGCTGTGGAGGAAACCCCAGAGGAGTGATGGGCTCCAGTCTGACACTGGTGCTCCCTATCCCAGGGTTTCCAGTGTCAGGAAGAGGAGTCCCCACAAAATTTGACTGTGAAAATCAGTGGGGATTTTGATCAACTGGGTGAGACAGAAGGAAGCTGGAAATCCAGACATCCCATTAAAGTGCATAGTGCATAGACTCGCTTGCTTGCAAAAATTCACTCTGGGTTCCGTCACAGGGACAGCAGCTCAGGAGGCTCAAGAGACATACGAGGGGTGACTGAGTTGCATGGCTTCAGAGTGAGGGCTGGAAGGACAGCTACCATTGTCCCTTTATTGAACCTTCCTCCTATGCTATGCAACCAATAGGTGGGCTCTATCTTGCCTATGTTGAGCCTTCCCCCAACATGGCCAAATCTGAATCTCCATTGTCTTTGTGAGATATGTTCACTTCACCCAGGTGACTCCGTGAGACCCCGCCCCGCCCAATGTGCAAATTGCCCATGGGAACTTCAATGCTAGGCAACAAGCCCCTATCCATGCTCTCTGCAGGGGGCAACTTCGATGACAACCAACAGGCCACAGCTCTAGCACTACAGGAGACATTTTCAGTGGTGAGCAACCAACCCCGGCCCAGGTTGCAGAATCTCTTGAACAAATCTTGAGGATCTATGGGACCAAGGTGGACAGCAGCTGGCCTTGGTATGATCTGAGACTATTGTGAGTGGCCACAGTCTCAGCACTGGCACCAAATCTGAATCAGCATTAGCCTGCTGAAATCTACTTGCTTTACCCTTCCAACTCCCTGAGATCCCACCTGACCCAAGTTGCAAATTGCTGGAGGCATATTTGTGGCTGGGCACCTAACCCTCTCAGCTGGAGGCTCTTTTAACAACAAAAAAATGGGCTATGCTCTACATACCTCTGGAGACATTTCTAGTAGCAAGAAATCAGCCCTGGCATGAGCTCCAGTACTTCTTGAACAAATCACTGGTGTCCGTGGGTCCAAGGTGGCGGCAGCTACCATCAGTGTGCTCTGAGAATTTTGCGATTGGCCATAGCTTCAGCATTGGCACCATATCTGAACCTGGATTGGCCTGGTGAAATACATTCGCTTTACCCCAGGGACTCCTTGGGACCCTGCCTTACCCAAATTGCTTACCACCTAAAGGCTCTAGCAGCTGCTGAGCCTTACAAGCAGCCAATCAGCAACCTCAGGCCTTGGCATGCCCTGTAACATTTGCTAAGCTGCCTCAGGCCCAGTACTGTTGGCAGTTGGTGCTGGTTCACAGCCTGGCCTCTACTACTGGACTCGAGATCCGGCACATACAATGACCAGCCATGAATTGCTTTGTACCTCCTACCAGGTAGACCTGGGTGGTCACTGATGATGACCGAACTTGGTCTACACTCTCAGAGGCTGGCATCAGACAACAACAGAGAACCACCTGGTTATCACCAAAGTGGCATACCAAAAGAACAGTCCAGACAGGCAGATGAATCTGCTGGGGCAAATCCCCCTTCAGGAAATCAGACCCCACACACATCAGTTCATGCCTTGTAGGCATAAACAATCCCGATAGCCAGTCAGATAGAGAATCAATTTCACCCATTGACATGCTAACAGCAATCGGGTCTTAACTACAACAGAAGAGCACACACAATCCACACAAAGGGAACTCCAGAAGCATCTAACGTAGGTGATCAGGGTGATCAAGACTGCATCACTGGTTCCCACAGGATACCTAGAATATAAACTACCTGGCCAAGACTGGGAGACATAGCAATTCTACCTAATACACAGAAACACAGAGAGGCAGCCAAAATGAGAAAACAAAGAAACATATCCTAAATAACATAACAGAAGAAAACTCCAAAAAAGGAGCTAAAAGAAATGAAGGCAAACAACTGACAAGATACAGAATTCAAAACACCTGTTATAAGAATGGTGCATGAACTTAGGGGAAGAATAGGTGAGCTCAGTGAGAACTATAACAAAGAAATAGAATACATAAAAAGAAGAACATGAAATATAAAAAAGAACCAGTCAGAGATGATGAATACAACAATTGAAATGAAAAATGCACTAAAAGGAATCAACAGGTAGTTAGATGTAGCAAGGGATCAAATCAATGATTTGAAAAACAGGTAGCAGAAAACACTAATTCGAAACAAAAAGAATAAAAAATCCAAAAAAAATCAGGAAAAATTAAGGGAAATCTGGGATAACATCAAACTTACCAACATTCTCATCAAAGAGTACCAGAAGATGAAGAGAGAAAGCAAGGGATTAAGAACATATCTGAGAAATAATGATGAGAATCTTTCCTAGACTGACAAAGGAAATATACTTTTAAGTCAGAAAGCACAAAGAGTCCCAGACAAGAAGAATCCAAACAGGCTAATGGCATAAAACATCATAATTAAAATGGTAAAGGTTAAAGACAGAGAATCCAAGAGAAAGGCAGCTAGTTACTTACTAGGGTACTCCCATAAGAATGTCAGCTGATTTCTTCATAGAAACTTTGCAGACCAGAAGGGATCAGCATAAAATATTTCAAGTGTTAAAAAGGACCTACAACCAAGATTACTCTACCCAGCAAAGCTGTCAGTTAGAATCAAAGGACAGATAAAGAACTTCGCAGACAAGAAAAGCTAAAGGAGCTCATCATCACCAAGCTAGTATTACAGGGAAAATTAGAGGGATTTCTTTAAGAAGAAAAAACAAATTTTTAAGGATCGAAAATATAAATAATAAAATGTCAATAACTACATATCTATCAATAATTACTTTAAATGTAAATGGATTAAATGCTCCAGTCAAAAGCTAGAGAGGCTGAATGGATAAGAAATCAAGACCCTTGCTATAACAAGAGACAAAAAAGGACATTACATAATGATAAAGGGATCTATCCAACAAGAGGACATAACCCTAATAAACAAGGAGTACCTAAATGTATAAAGCAAATATTAGCTGAAACAAAGAAAGAGATCAACAGAAATAAAGTCATAGAAGGGGGCATTAACAGTCCATTGACACCAATGGACATATCTTCCAGACAGAAAATCAACAAGAAAACAACAGCCTTAAATGATACACTATACCAAATGGATTTAACTAACAGTTTTAGAGCATTTCATCCCAAAGTAGCAGAATATACATTCTTCTAAACAATGAATGAGTTAACAATGAGATCAAGAAAGAAGTCAAAAGATACCTTGAGACAAATGAATATGAAAACATGATGACTCAAAATCTATGGGACACAGCAAAAGCAGTCCTCAAAAGGAAACTCACGGCAGTACAGTACTACCTGAAGAAATAAAAAAAACTCAAATAAACAATCTTATACCTAAAGGAAGTAGAAAAATAACAGCAAACAAAACCCAACATCAGTAGAAGAAGAAAAATGATATAGGTCAGAGTGAAAATAAGAGACAGAATAAAAAAATACAAGGGATTAATGAAAACGAGAGCTTGTTTTTTGAAAGGAAAATAAATGATAAATATTTTAAAAGATTCATCACAAAAAAAGAGGACACGAATAAATAAAATCAAAAATGAAAGCGGAGAAGTGACAACTGAATCAGTAATCAAAAAACTTCTAACAAGCAAAATCCCTGGATGAGATGTTTTCCATAGTGGCTGTATCAATTTGCAATCCCACCAATAATGCACAAATGTCCCCTTTTCTCTACATTCTCATCAACACTTGTTTGTTGATTTATTGATCGTAGCCACTCTTACAGGTATGAGGTGATATCTCATTATGCCTTGAATTTGCATTTCTCTGATGATTAGGTTTTATTTTTGGTATTGAGTTCTATGAGTTTTTATAAATTTCAGATATTAATCCCTTATCAGATGTATCACTGGTGAATATGTTTTCCTAATCAATTGTCTTTTTGTTTTGTTGATGATTTCCTTTGCTTTGCAATAACTTTTACTTTGATGTAGTCCTATTTGTTTATTTTTCCTTTTGTTTTTCTTGCCCAAGGACATAGATCAGAAACAAAATATTACTAAGAGCAATGTTAGGGAGTTTTTTGCCTATGCTTTCTTCTGGAAGTTTTATAGTTTCATATCTTACATTTATGTCTTTAATCCGTTTTGAGTTTATTATTGTATATGGCAAAGAAGGTAATCCAGTTTCTTTTTTTTGCATGTATCTGTCCAGATTTCCCAGTATCATTTTTTGAATCAGCTTTCCTTACTCCATTATATATTCTTGTCTCCTTTGTTATTGATTAATGACCATATAGGCACGAATTTGAGGGAGGCTCTCTATTCTGTTCCATTGATCTATGTGTTTGCTTTTATGCCAGCATGCTACTTGATTATGATAACTTTGTAGTGTTCTTTCATATCAGATAGCACCTTTATTCTTTATCAAGATTGCTGTGACTGGGATTTTTTATGTCTCCATATATATTTTTGGATTATTTGTACTAGTTCTGTGAAAAATGCCATTGGTATTTTGATTGAGATTGCATTGATTCTATAGATTGCTTTGAGTAATATGAACATTTTAATGATGTTAATTATTCATATCCATAAGCATGGTATATGCTTCCATTTACTTATATCTTCTTCATTTCCTCTTTTCAATGACATAATTTTTAAAGAACAGGTCTTATAACTCTTTTGTTAAATTTATTCCTAGGTACTTTATTCTTCTTGATTCCATTGTAAATGGAGGATTTTTTTAAAATCTCTCTTTCTCTTAGTTCATTATTGATATATAAAAATGCAACAGATTTCTGATTATTAATTTTGTACTTGCTACTTTACTGAATTCATTTATCAGTTCTAACAATTTTGGTGAAATTTTTATGGTTTTCTATATATAGTATCATGCCATTTGCAAATAATATCAGTATTACTCCTTTCTTTCCAATTGGGATGCATTTTCTTTTATTTGTGTGACTGCTGTAACTAGGACTTCTAATACTATATTGAACAAAGTGGTGAGAGTGGACATCCTTGTCTTGTTCCTGATCTTAAGAAAAACCTTTCTAGCTTTTTACTATTAAGTATGATGCTAGCTCTGGTTTGTAGGCCAATATCCTTCAAGAACATAGATCCAAAAATCCTCAACACAATATTAGCAAACAAAATTCAGATACACATTTTTAAAATCGTACACCATGATCAAGTAGAATTAACTTCTATTTTGCAAGGTTGGTTTGATGTCCACAACTCAATTAATATGATGTGCCACATAAACCAAAGGAAGGATAAAAATCATATGATGATATTAATAGATGATAAAAAGACATTTAACAAAATTCAACATCTATTTAATAAAAATCTCAGCAAAGTAGTGATAGAGGGGACATATCTCCACATATTAAAGGTCAAATATGTCAAGCACACAAAATTAAAGATATCACACTAATTGATATCAAGCTATGCCACAAGCCCACAGAAATCAAAACAGCATGGTATTGGCATAAAAACACATATAAATTTCTAGAAGAGAATAGTCGGCTCAAAAATAAACCCATGTCTCTATGGCCAAGTACTCTATGACAAATTAGGCAAGAATATGCAATGGGTTAAATA
This sequence comes from Rousettus aegyptiacus, assembly GCF_014176215.1. Classification (NCBI taxonomy): domain Eukaryota; kingdom Metazoa; phylum Chordata; class Mammalia; order Chiroptera; family Pteropodidae; genus Rousettus; species Rousettus aegyptiacus. Next base: position 39,062,754 of record NW_023416312.1, read on the forward strand.
AAGTCCATTTAAAAAATGGCATTGGGAAAACTTGACAGATACATGGATAAAAAGAAACTAGACCACCTCTTACACCATATACAAGAATAAATTCAAAATGTATTAAAGCCTTAAATGTAAGACCTGAAACCATAAAAGTCCTAGAAGATAACACAGATAGTAAAGTTTTTGACATCACTTTTAGTAATTTTTTAAAATTTTAAAAATATTTCTCTTGTCTTTTCAGGCAAGAGAAACAAAAGAAAAAATAAATAAATAAGACTATATCAAACTACAAAGTTTTATCACAGCAAAAGAAATAATCAACAAAATGAAAAGATAACCTTCTGAATAGGACAAGATATTTTCCAATGATGCATATAATAAGAGGTTAATATCCAAAGTACATGAGGAACTTATACAACTTAATACCAAAAAAAACCCCCAAAACAATCCAATATAAAAAATGAGGAGAGGACTTGAACGGATATTTCTCTAAGGCGGACATCTAGATGGCCATCAAATATATGAAAATATGCTAAACACCATTAATCATTAACAAAGTGCAATTTAAAACCACAATAAAGTATCACCCCACATCTATCAAAATGGCTATATTTAACAAATCAACAAAGAAGTGTTGGCAAGGATGCAGAGAAAGTATAAACCTTGTGCACTGTTGGTGGGAATGTACATTGGTGCAGGAACAACGGAAAACAGTATGAAGGTTCCTCAAAAAAGTTAATAACAGAACTACCATAGGACACAACAATTCTACTTCTGGAACTTGATCTGAATATATACAAACATTAATTTAGAACGATACATGTACCCTTGTTTTCACTGCAGCATTAGATAAAATAGCCAAGATGTTGAAATAACCTAACCATCCATAAATAGATCTGGATAAAGAAAAGGTGGTTCATATATACAATGAAATATTACTTAGCATAAAAACTTGATATAATACTATTTGCAAAGATGATACTTGGATTGACCTAGAATGTATTATGGTAAGTGAATAACAAATGCATGTGAATTCACTTATATGTGTAATCTAAAAAAAAGAAGTAAATGGACAAACATAACAGAAACAAATGTAGATATAGAGAAAAAAATGATAGCTGCCAAATGGAAGGTGGGTAGAGAAAATGTGTGAAAATGGTGAAAATGATTAAGAAGTACAAATTTCCAGTTATAAAAATAGTCATAAGTTTGTTAAGTACAGCACAGGGAATATAGTCTATAATATTGTATAGCTATATATTGTGTCAGATGTGTATTAGTCTTATCAGAGTGATCACTTCATAGGTGTATAAATGTCTAATCACTAAATTGTTCATCTGAAGCTAATATAATTTCTCATGTCTATAATTGGAAAATAAATTAATTTAAGAAATAAAAGTACATTAAAATTTTAAAAATATATATATAAGCCAGTAAAAGAAGAGCAAATTAAACCCAAAGTAGAAGAATGGAAATAATTAAGATAATAGCAGAAATAAATGAAAGTGTAAAGAAATATTAGAAAAATAAGTAATAAACTTGGGGACTTTTTAAGGTAAACAAAATCTGCAAACTTCAAGTTAGATGATCAAGTAAAAAACAAATAAGACATAAATTTTCAATATCAGGAATAAAAGAAAAGATCTCACCATGTGTATTATCAACTTTAAAATCATAATAAAAAATAAACAAATTAATGCTAATAAATTTTACAACTTCGATGAAATAGACAATTTTTGTGAAACAACACTTACAAAAATTGACTAAAAAGGAAATTGAAAATAAATAGTTCGATATCCACTAAAGAAATTGAAATTATGTTTTAAAATCTTATCACAAGGAGCTTCCTGATGGGTGAACACATCAAGGTGTTTTGAGGGTAATATGCTGGGAGATGTCATGGAAGCTCTGTGCCACTCCATACCACTCCCTGCCCTTATACTTTGCCCTATGCATTTTTCATTTGGCAGCTCCTGAATTGTGTGGTCGTATGTGTGTGTGTATAATTTTTGTACTTAAATATTTTTAAAAGAAAACAGACGTGTATATCTATATAATTTTTAACAACTTTACCACAAGAAAAGTCTATGGTAAGGTGGATTAAGTGGTGAATTTTATCAAATATATAGAGGATTAATACCAATTTTTTACAAACTCTTCCACTTTATGAGACCTGCCATATGCTAATACCAAGTACGAATAAAATTATAACAAAAAAATAAACTACCAACCAATATCCTTTGTGAGCAATAATTTTTAACAAGAATTTAGCAAAAAAAAAAATTCAGTAGTATACAGAAATGATAACACATCATGACCAACTGGGGTTTACTCCAAGGTTACAGGATGGAGTTATTATTAACAATATCCCATTTCAGTATTTTAAGACAATAAAGGAGAAAATCTTAAGTGATAAGTGATTATCTAAAGGGTTGCAGAAAAAATATTTGGCAAAATTCAATATTAATTTATAATAAAAATTCTCAGCTAACTAGAATAAAGTGAAAACTTCTGGGCTATAAGATAAAACATCGATTGACAAAAATGTTACAGTTAACATCATACTTCGTTTTGAAAAGCTAAATATCCCCACCCCAAGATCAAGGACAAGTCAATAGTTATCATCCATATTTACCATTATACTGGAGATTCTAGCCAGTTCAATAAGGGCTAGAAAACTAAATAGAAAGCATACATATGCAAAAGAAAGTAATAAAGTTATTCATTTATAAATGTCATAATTATCTATATAAAAATTCCTAAAATACCTACAGGAAAAAGCAACTAAAAGTAAGAAGTAGGTTCAGCAATTTCACAAAATACAAGGTCAACATACAAAGTCAAATTTCAGATATAGTAATATACTAATGTAAGATAAAATATTAAAGATACTACTTAAAATAACATGAAAAACATGAAACATATAAGAATATATTGAACAAAATATGTAAAAACTTGTAAACTGGAATAAAAAAACTGGCCAGAGATAAAAAAAGATGAAATAAATGAAAGAATACATCATATTCATGGATTGGAAGATTTGATTTTGGGGTAAAAATATTTCCCAAAATTGATCTAAAGATTCAACCGGATCCTGATAAAAATTCCAAGAATTTTTTTGTGGAAATTAGCAAGCCAAATTGGATAATGCATGTGGAAATGCAAACACCCTAAAATAGCCAACCCAATTTTGAAAAAAAAAAGGGAGAACAAAGATTTTTGAGAAACATGGTGGAGTGAGGGACATCCCCAGATCTCTCCCCTTGAAACAACAATAAGATGATTATCTAAAATGCAACAAAAAATCCCCACCCAAAATGCACATCAGCACATCTGAGTATGTGATCTGTGCATAAGCGCTATCACAGGTCAGAATCCTGGGTGTTGAGTGGTGGACTAGAAGAAACAAAGAAGCTGCCTCTGGCAGCCGGAGCTTCCCGTAGGAGGAAGGGGAGGGGTGAAGGTGCAGTGAGTTCCCTGAACAGCCCTGCCTGGAAGAGTTGTGAGCTTCATGTGTCCGGCAGCAGGGTCCAGTCATCAGGGCAGAAAGCAAAGAAGCGAGGACAGCAGAGAAACACAGTTGATTTTTACCAGCTATGGTTGCAAAACCGAGGCTAAGCTGCAGCCCCCATCTCAACCCAGAGGGCTCCTCCCCCCCATGTCCTCCAAGACCAAACACCACGAAGCCCCAGGGGAATCTGACCAAACACTACCAAAACTGTTGCTAATACTGACAAGGACTGAGACTAACAGTAGCAAGCATGCTTAAATATCTATAAGAGGGAAAAAGGCATTATTAAGGCTTTATAGAAAGCAGGGATCCAAGAGGCTTAGACGCCACCTACTGAAAACCAAAAGAAGAATGCCTTCTTTGCAACAGGTTAAAGAGATACCTTTATATAATAAATCTCCTTTCTGGAAAAAAAGGGTAATACACTTCCATTAATGCCTAGGAGGAGAAATAGTAATTAAACACCATGAACAACCAAGGCAACAAGGCGTCTCAGAAAGAAAGAGAAAAATCTCCAGAAAATAAGCTCACAGACATAGAAATATGCGACTTAAATGACAGAGAATTCAGGATGGCACTTTTGAAAAAACTCAATGAGATCCAAAATGAGTCATATCGACAATTTCAGGAATTGAAAAAAACACCTAGATAAGCAGAGCAAGAACATTGAAACCCTTAAAAAGAACAGAATAGATCTTCTGGAGATTAAAAAACACACTGCGAGAGTTGAGAAATGAAATAGCAAGCTTGGAAAATAGAGTCAAACAAATGGAGAAAAGGATCAGTGATATCGAAGACAGAAATCTAGAAATAAATCAGAAGGGAGACAAGAGAAACAAAAGAATGAAAAATAATGAAAGCGAAATTCAAGAACTAACAGATACTATCAAAAGAGGAAACTATAAGAATAATGGGCATTATCAAAGGGGAGCAAAAGGAGCGGGGACTAGAAAGCATTTTCAGACAAATAGTTGACAAGAATTTCCCAAATCTAAGAAATGAGCTGGAGCTTGGAATTCAAGAAGACAACAGAACACCCAATTATCTCAACCCAAAAAGGCCTTCACCAAGACACATTGTATTAAAAGGGAGAATAGAAGTTATAAGACTTGCACTACCCAATTTGAAGACATACTAAAACAATATATTAATCAAGACAGTCTGATAATGGTATGTGAATATACATATATATTCCAGTGAAACAAAATAGAGAGTCCATAAGTATACTCACATATGTATAGTTGATTGATTTTTATCAGTAATACTACAGTAACTTAATCAGGAAAGGATAGTCCTTTCAACAAATTTTGCCATATCTACACCATTACTTCATACCGTACACAAAAATGAGCTCACAAGAGATCATTGATCAAAATGTAAAAAGTAAAACTCTAAAACTTCTAGAAGAAAATGTAGTAAAAAGTGTAATATCCGGGTAGGCAGAAATTGATTAAGACACAGAAGCACAACCATAACAGGTAAAAAATGATGAATTGAGTTTTATCGAAAACAAAACTTCTCTCTTCAAGGAACACCACTAAGGAAATGAAAAATCGAGTTACAGACTAAAATAAGATATTCAGACAAAGGTAATGTATCTAGGATAAATTTTAAAATCTCTTACATTTCAATAATAATACAAATAATCTTATTTTTTAAATGGAAAAAATGATTGGAATAGACATTTTTCCAAAACCATGTGGAAACAAAAGTCCACACCACTTTGAAAAACTGTTAGACCACTTCGTAAAAAAAGAGTAACATATGCTTATCTTATGGCCAGTTTATCTTATCCTGCTGTTTACGCAAAAGAAATGAGAGCATATGGCTACACGAAGACTTATTTATACATATTGATGCAGCTTTATCCAAAATAGAAAAAAAACTTGAAACTGACCAAGTATCCAGAAACAGGTGAATAGTATGCATAATGTGGTATATTTATACAATAAAATACTACTTATTAATAAAAAGAATTGTTTTGTTCATACATGAAACACCATGTATGAATATAAAAATCATCAGGCTGAGTGAAGAATCCAGACATAAAAGAATATTTACTATGTTCCAGTTCAAGATAGCAATTTAGGAGGATTCTGAACTCATTTACTCCCATGGATACCATAAAAGTACAGTTACAGCTACACATAGAACAATTTCCTGTAATGAAGACCAAAACTAGCTGAGCAACTTATACACATCGCATGAATTAAAAAAAAAACACAGTGAAGCCAGTAAGGGAGGCTGAGACATAATCTTGACGTAAACTGAAGTTCCAGCACAGTGATTCACAATTGAGAGTGAACATACAAACCTGAGCTTCTCTCTGAGAAGTGATGTATTTGAACCCCCAATCTGGCACCCCAACTTTAAAAAACTGCACCAGAGAGATGAGCTTCCAAAACATTTGGCTTTGAAAACCAATAGAATTTTTTCTGCAATACCTACATGGCTATAGCAAACAGAGAAACAGGTTTTAAAAGGCTCACAAAGACTCATCCACCCAAGGGAACAGCACAATAGATACTGACTGAAAACATCTAGACCTTCTGTTAAAGAGGCCCATTTCCTTATCTTAAAACATGAGCTTAAGAAGCAGGCATCTAATTAACACAAATCTAGGGGCCTACAGAAATAATCTTCGAAGACAGAGGGCAGTGATTGCCATTTTTGTGCTCTCCCTTTGCCTTGCTTGAGTTGCGGCTATCTCCCAGAAAGTAGTTTGTGCTCTTGTCTGGAGGCCTGATTTTTGTGGTTGACACCCAAGAGACATCTCTAGATCACCTGGCTCTGGTTGCCAATGGAAATTAACTTCACAATTCCAAAAGACTTTAACAAACTGAGAAATATTTTTTAACCAGCTATCACCTCCAAGGCACAGTGCAGAAAGGCAACAGACTGAGGGGTCTAGGCTTTCTTTGAAAGAGCCATATTAACTTATATTCATAGCTGCTGCAAGAGGGGCATGCTTCTAATTAAGCACACATCTAAGGCTATCTGAAATCTTCTCCATAGAACTTGAAGGGCAGGTGATATCATCATGCTCTTCCTCTAGCCCACCCTAGGTCATTAGTGTCTCAAAGATAAGAGCTTGTGTATGTATCTGACACTTTGGCTTTTGAGTCTGCCATCCATAGAACACATGTTTTGAGAGCCCACAAAAAGACACATCATAATTGAAATGCCAAAGGTTAAAAATAAAGAGAGAATCTTAAAAACAGCAAGAGAAAAGCAGTTAGTTACCTACAAGGGAGCTCCTATAAGAATGTCAGCTGATTTCTCAACAGAAACATTGCAAGCCAGAAGAGATTGGCACAAAATATTCAAAGCGATGAATAGCAAGGACCTACAACAAAGATTACTCTGCCCAGCAAAGCTATCATTTAAATTAAAGGACAGATAAAGAGTTTCCCAGACAAGAAAAAAATAAAGAAGTTGATCACCGCAAAGCCAGTATTATAGGAAATGTTAAAGGGACTTTTTAAAAAGAAGAAAAAAAGGGGAAAAAAGATAAAAATATGAATAATAAAATGGCAATAACTCCATATCTATCAATAATTACTTTAATGTAAATGAATTAAATGCTCAATCAAAAGATAGTGTGGCTGAATAGAAGAGAAATCAAGACTCCTACATATGCTGCCTACAAAAGACTCATTTCAGATCAAAAGACACACACAGACTAAAAGTAAAGAGGTGAAAAAAGAATCTGGAATAGCAATACTTGTACATGACAAAAAAGACTTTAAAACAAAGGCAAGAGACAAAGAAGGACCCTGTTATCCACTTCTGGGTATTTATATCCGAAGAGATCCAAAACACTACTTTGAAGGGTCATGCGTATCTGTATGTTCATTACAGCATTATTTACATAGTGAAAATATGGAGGCAACCTGGGTGCCTGCCAATGGATGAATGAATAAAGAATAGGTGGTGCACCCACACACAAACACACACACAAGCGCGCGCGCGCGCGCACACACACACACACACACACACTGGAATATTACTCAGACATAAAAAAGAATGAACTCTTGCCATCTACAACAAAATGGATGAACCTGGGGCATATTGTGCTGAGTGGAGTAAGTCAGAGAGAGAAAGACAAATGTTGTATTATTTAACTTACAAATGGAATCTAGAGAAGAAAATAAATAAATAAAACAGAAACAAATTCATAGATACAAAGAACATTTTGATGGTTCCAGATAAAAAGGAGTTGAGGCTTGGGTGAAAAGGTATAAGAGATTAAGAAGTACAAATTGGTAGTTACAAAATAGTCATGGGGATGTAAAGTATAGCATAAAGAAGATAGTCAATAATATTGTAATAACTATGTATAGTGTTAGATGAGTCCTAGATTTATCATGGTAATCACTATCTTGTGCACCTGAAACTAATATCATATTTTATGTCAACTATAACTAAAAAGTGAAAAAAATAAATATTTAAAAAAAGAATTGCCAAAGATCACATTTTCTATTTCCTACCTCCAAGTAGGGGTACATCCAATTTAAGACAACTATAATTGTAGTTAATGCTAATATAGTATCAAGTGCTAATCTAAGCACTATAGAAAAACACATATGAGTCATTTAATCCATACAATAATTCTAAGAAATAGGTGTCATTATCTCAACTTTAAAAATGAAGAAATGAAGATATAATAAGATTAAGTGACTTGTCCATGACCATATAGTTGGTAAGTAGCTGATTCAAGATTTGAACTGTCTGCTGTGAGAGTCTACACTCTTTAATTTCTTCACTCTACAACTCCTATATTCTTTTGTGGATATCTCCATTAACCTAAGGTGAAAGACAGAAAGCAAAAAGGAGGAAATAAAATAGAAGTCTAATTGAATACTCTGTATTTACCTTTAAGTTCAGAGAAACTTATCCCAACATAGGAAGAAAATAACAAAAGTCACGAGTTTTCATAAAGATGGAAAGATTAAACTTAGACTCTTAGTAGATTCCCTTACAAAGTAGTACAATTGAAATGTTCTGAGGGGAGTTTCTTGGGGTGGTTTTTATTTTTTACTTTTTGTTTTTTTTTAATATAATCTCAACTAGACATAAAATGGAAAAAAAATGTAGCATTTCCACTGAGCTTTTGAGTCCTGTGACATGTGCTTTAAAAGCGTTACTCATCCTACCTCCACACCCCACTCCCACAGCCACCCCACAATGTAACAATCTAAAAGTAGTACAATGTACCTTTTGGGAAATGTAACTCTTTGCAATAGTTTTTGATCATAAGAATGTATTCTTTTCTCTCCTGATGATGTCTCACCTCAATTTCCCAGCAAAGAGTGTTTCCTAATGCCTTGACCGTTGGCAGTTTTCCACCAAGAAAAGCTGTTTTCCAGTCTTGCCCTTAAGGCTACAACCTCAAGTGTATGGTAATGCTGTAAATCCCAAAAACTATGCCAGGAAGGGTGACAGAGAGGTAGGCTACCTGTCTAATGATTTCTGCTGCAATAAGTCTTCTGTGAGAGATGTTATCCCAAAAGAACACATCCACCAGACATGCCTGTATCACAGGGGAAAAGTGAAGGGAAAATGTGAACATGAGGGAGGAGTTGGAATTGCATAGACAGCACATGAACAGAGGGCTGTTTCAAGAATGGAGAACAAAATGGAGGACAGGAGACTCTAACACTTCTTATCCTGCCCCCCAAAAAAGTAATGACAGTTTTTCCCAGAAGAATTTGATTTATTTAATATATTCCACCAGAAGAGTTTCAGTTAAATATATTCCACCAGAATTGATTCATCTTTCACAGAATCCTCAGGTCAGTGTGTATATCTTCCCTTCTGCTGCCTTCCAGTCAAAGAGTACTAGAATATAGCATCCCTGCCATGCTATGTACAAATGCTAGCTTATTGTCAATGTTACACAAAAAAAGGTTTTGTCCTCCCTCACCCATTCCTCTAGTCAAACCCACATTTTTCTAGATGTCAATAAAGCCCAATTCCCTTCAGATAGTGTGCCTGCCTGTGCTTTGGTTTAAAATTCAAGAATGCTCAATCATACCACAGTAGATCCACTTGACTCATCCTTCTGATGGCCCCTGAAATGGAATGGGTTTCTACTAAGAACTTAGAAGGGGTTGACTCTAAGATGCTTATCCCTACTGACCGCTTAAGTAATCCACCCATACCCTAGAGCCAAAGCTCCCATTAGTCTGGCCTTATTCGGCATAGCTATCCCTATTCTTAGCCAAGGTAGAAATTACATTAAAATGTTTCATGGTTTTGAGGAGCTCAGAAGTGAGAAAAACTGAAGCTCACCACAAACAGGTGCAAAGAAACTGAAGGTAGAGGATTCCAGCCAGTGCTTTCATGGCACAAATACAGTCAACTTAGGGGTTTAAAGTGAAAATTTGGGTTTGGAAACTAAGAAGAGATAAAAAACTAACTTTAAAAACCTTTTTTCTCACTGTTTGCATGTCGAGGAGATAGCCAAAGAAACTGCTTTATACCTTGGAAGCGAAAAAAAAAAAGGATTCTGTGAAAGATGAATCAATTCTGGTGGAATACACAAACACACACACACACATACACATGCACACACATATACACACACACTTATGTGTGTATCAGACCCTACATGTAGTTCCAAAAAAGATAGTACAATGATTGGATAAAGAAGCTATGATTCATATATACAATGGAATATTACTCAGCCATTAAAAATGAAATCCTACCATTTGCAATGACATGGATGGACTTAGAGTTTATTATGCTAAGTGAAATAAGTCAGACAAAGATAAATACCACATGATTTCATTTATATGCAGAATCTAAGGAACAAAAGGAACAAACAAAATGAAAACATATTCACAGATACAGAGGAAAATTTGGTGATTGCCAGAGGGGAGGGGATTTGGGAGACCAGGAGAAAAAGGTGAGGGGCTGAAGAAGTACAAATTAGTAGTTAAAAATAGTCATAAGAGTGTAGAGTACAGCATAGGGAATATAGTTAATAGTATTGTAATGATTAGGTGTAGAGCCAGATGGGTGATACTATAATCAGGGGATCATTTCATAAACTATATAAATTTCTAACCAATGTACCGTATAACTGAAAATAATAAAAAAATAAAATAAAGATAGTGCAAAGATAGAATTAGGAAGATATGACTTTGCAACAGCACAGACTTTGCAGACTCAGGCCCAATTGATTGATTCTGAGTTTGGAATGAGATAGCAAGCTGTCAAAAGTGCTAATGCAAAATTAAGTTATATCAACAGGAGCACAATGTTCAGAATCAGGGAGGTAATAGTTCCACTCTATTCTGGGCTGGTAAGGCTACTTGGGATATTGTTTTTACTGTGGCAAACCATATTTTATGACTATTATAGGTAAACTGGATCATGTTACAAAATAGTAGCCAAGATGGTGAATGCAAATAAATCTGAAAACTATTTAATGTGAGGAAAAATAAATGAAATGGATATTTATCATGAAAAATATATTAGCTATTTTAAGGGCTATAATAGAAAACTGAAATTAGACTTATATAATACAAATAAGAGGAGAGCTACTAGAGAGAAGTTCCAGATAAGTGTAGCTTTTATAATAAATCTAGATATATGCTTGAACTGAAAGAGATAAGTCTTAAAAATCCGTTAAATTGACTGGCTACTGTGATTGCTTGCCATTGGCAGGTAGAAGCACCAGTGAGCTTGCTGAAAGAAAGATCATCAGAGGGTCCAGAATACTGATAAGAAAAGGTGACAATTTCATTGAGGTGAAAATAAAAACAAAAACATAAAAACAAGAGTCAAGCAAGGTGAAGTCCTAGACGATATGAGTGGAAACCAAAAATACAGAAGAAATGCACATAGTCATTGCAGACAAAGTCTAGTTAAGAGAACCAAGAGAGAAACAGTTGCCATGGCCAGAAACAGATGACAATTGAATTTTACCTTGCAACCTATGTCATGGCTTTTTCAGAAATAGAAACTTTTTGAGAGGGTGACTCAAAATGACAACTGGCTATAAGAATCACTGCCCCCAAGTGGTTAAGGAATCTTAAAACTAGAAGACACCTTAGGCAGCAGTTTTAGTTCTACCTTTGAAACCGAATTCTTCAGTGGTAAGTGAACTTGTCTATAACATGCTCATTTTAAATTAACAAACAATGCACACAAACTTCACACTTTAGCAACACCATTTTACCTACAAGACAATTAGGTAGCCTTCTTCACTAGGGCAGAGGTCTTTTACAATATTATAAAATACTTCATCTAAACACTATTTTACATGCCAACTACAGGTTAAACCTCAGGGACTTCCTGCACCCTGTCTTTCCACAAATTTCTCCACTGTGTACAATCACCTTAGGTATTCTGAGAAATGTATGCTGACCTTTGATTATTCCATCAACAACCCAAGGACTTATATAAATGACCAGATAGAAATAGTATACCTCAAGATAGTCTACTACTCCAGGAATAGCGTATAGTTGCTCAGCCAATTTCTGTTCCATATCTCATAAATTCCATAGCCTTTTGATGAAAGCTATCATATATTTTCAAGATCTATCCCATTTCCTACTGATCCTCAGCCAAAGTCAGTCCCATACTCCAGTCACCATCAGAAATGTCATTTTTTGTAGTAAAAGTTAAAATGGGATATATACATAGGATTTCCTGTCTGGACAAAAGTGTAGGTTCGTATCTCAATCTTTTTCCTTCACTAAGTACAATTGTAAGCAACAAAGGAGAACTCTGAAAGGTAGAATTGATTAAGGGCCACCAGGATTATAGGAATAATGCAGTAGCAGAGTGCATCACAGTGTGCTATTCAACAGAAGAAAGTTACCCAGGACTGGCATTTTCTGACCCCAAACTTAACAGAAGGTGGTTCAAGTAGACTGATTCGTCTCTCAGATCACTCGAACTCCTGCCTACAACAGTAGGCCACCGTAGCACCACATGCAAGGGGTATTGATCTCCCCACTGATGATAAATGTTCAGGAAAAGCACTCTCCTTCCCTGTAGGGCATGAAAGTCCTTGTCTTCCACCACCAAAACCCACTACAAAGAGATCCCAACACAACAATCACCTCAGTAGGAAGCACTCTTTATCCTCATTCCATTCCCCCACTTAGCACCATATGGCCTCATTGGAGAATCCCTTTTGCTCCATTAATAAAGACCAACCAAGGCAAGTGGGATCCCAAGTAGCACAAGATAAACCAAGCAAATGAGAATAGCACTAGAAAGATTCTGAAAATTACATTTTCATTGAAACCACAGCTCACAAAAGTAGTCTAGGATCTTCATGCTAAACCTAAACAGAGCTATTACCTGGTAAAATTAAAAATGTAAATAAGACCTGGAGAGAGAGAATAGTGTTGAAAACCTCTCAAATATTCTAAAAGATATAAAGCCACAGATTCAAGAAGCTTAGCATAGCCCCAAAAGAATAAATCTAAAGAAATCCATGTCAAGACACATCATAATTAAACTTCTGAAAACTAAAGGCAAATAAAAAATATTGAAATAAAATCAAGTAAAGAAGAAATACATCAAGATCTGGACAACCCTATATTAACACAGTTACCATTACTAGTTTCTGTACCTCAAGGTATAAAATAAAATTTTACCCAAAGGCGATGTCTACCAATAAATTTATTCCTCTTCTCATTCACTTTTTCCTTTCCACTGCAGTTGCTATTTGCATAATATCCAAAATACTGGAGTATGAATGTATTCAGACTTCCTGAGACCTGAAGATCTACCCTAGAAAACATCCATTCTGTCACCCAAGCTCTCAACACTATTCTATCCTATGCTTTATGTACTTATTTATTTTTCAAGTTGAAGAGCTTCTACCCCCCACCATGAGATGATGGCATCGTTCATTAGTTTTGTCTGCTAAGATATTTTTCATCTTGTCAAAATATATTCTACCAACTCTTATTAATTCCATGTAATTAATCTTACTTTTTTCTCCTGGTACCAGTCCAAATAATTGTTCTCAATTTCTCATATTTGTGGGTTATTATCATATTCTCTCTTTTCCTCATACCTTAGCAGGCAGTAAGCCAGTCACCCTATCCCTATAGCCTTCCACACTGCCTCCATCCACCAGGAAGTCCTAAACTTTATTTGCTGATCTGAGTTATCTTTCAATAACTCTCTTGAAATTTCTCCAATTAGCTGACACTTGGGTCTTCCCAGGGCTTCCCAGTATCTGCACAACACTAGAGTCAATACAATATTTCTGTGACAGCAGAATTAAGGGATGTTGAAAAATGCCACATTTGATCTCTTAAGTTCCTCTAATCTTCCTGTACCTCTATTCATCCCTTGATTTCTCAGGAAAAGTGATTCAGGATCAAAATTGGAAAGTTGGTTCAATTTGTCTTTCATTCCCATTTCAGCCTATATATTCTCATGCAATTACTAATGCCTCCTGTTGCATAGGAAATAGATCTGATAAATTTATTTATATTTAAGTGCTGAGGACTTAATTAATATGATATCCCTTCATGGGATATTATATTTTGAAAGAAGCTGAGATAAGGCTCTGCTAAACCCAAAGGTAGGGTGCACGACTAAATTAGCAATTCTGAAAAAGAGCTTTGGCCCATTACAAGAAGAAATGTGATATAAGGGGAAAAAGTTTAGAATGGGAGCCTGCCACTGATCTGTCCTTTAAGGATTTAGTACTAATGGTGTAAACTTAAACAATTCATTTTATCTTTCTGGACCTTGGAGGATACTCATTGGTATGAAAGGATTTGGACCACATTATGATTCCTTCCAGTACTTAAATTCCGTGAATTGCCAATGATGGAGACCTTCCTAACAGGCTTCAGATTACACCACAAAGCCCACTTCAATTGTTTATGAACAAAGGTCATCATAAAAGCGAGTTATTTTCTTCCCCAGTTATGAGAATGCAGAGTGAGCATTATTTTTCTTAGAGGCTTCAAAATAAAATTCACAGAGAAGGTAATATTGAAAGAAAGTAGAATTTTTTTTCCAGGTTGCAAATGATAGAGATGGACATTCCAGGTAGAAAGCAGGGTACATGAAATAATATAAACTATGTAAGGATTCAATCTATTCAAGAAATAAGGAATAGTTGGGTGAGGCTGGAGGATCAGGTATACGTGAAGAGTGGAGGGAGCTGAACTTAAAGTAGATTAGGTCTAGACTATGAAGGGTCTTGAATGCAATTCTCAGTATTAGGAACTAATTCCATAGGGTTAATCCCAATGGGTAGCCACTGAGGATTTGTAAACTAGGGAGTGAGAGGATCACATCTGTGTTTCAGGACAAAACCTCTGGCTACAATGTAATGGTTATATCTGAAGAGAGCAGTCTGGAGGTAGAGAGGCTTGTTGCTGCAGAAACTTAAGTAGAAGGTGTCGAGAGCCTGAATCCCTCTGTCTAGAAGAGAATGAGAAGACTAATGGGCAGAAATATGGGTGGTACTTTCGGGGTAAAATACTTTCAAGTTAACCATGCTGCTCTCCCGGGGCAAGAACAAAGCTTTACACTTCTTTCTGTATCCCACAATGCCAAGTTCTCTACTGAACTTACCATAGAAATAGGACACATTAATCTCCAAAAATTGAACACTCAGGAAGTTTGACTCTACTAAGCCTTTTAGTTAGACTTCATTTGAGGTAACACAGAATTGAGTATGGAGGAGTCCACACAGACATGCTCCAAGTGAGTCAAGAAGTATGGTTTGGGCAACTTTAAGCTATTGTTTTCTTGATGGATTGATTTGGAAGTCTCTACTGATGAGACAGAACTAGTCTTCAGTAAAAGGTTTATAAGGCCCTCCTGTGAGATTTCTGTGCATTTTATGATTAGAATCCTTATTTCTTGGCCCATGTTATCTTTTTTATTTTTATCAAAAATTATACCGTGGGGAGGTGGAAAAAAATGGTATAGATAATCAAGGCTTTGTTCATCCCTCTTGTGACCAAATCGAAGTTGGGACAGAAACATGGAGCAAACAGCAAGCAATTTTGCCTGGAATCTAGATGAACATAAACAATACAACTAGGAGAGAAATAAGAAATTGCCCTGCAACGGTAGAAGGCAAGAGTGGGTGAAGACAAGAAGCTGCTGGTCCCAAGCGACTGAATGAGACAGAGGATATCACAGTGGCAGCAACAGCTAGCGGTTGCAGATACCACTTAAAGGGGCCATGTCTGCCAGTAGACTTTCATGGTGACAGATCTGCTCACTCTGAGCACCAGTGCCAGATTGGCTGCATGGGGGCACCAAGGACTTACAGGGGGTCAATTAGTTGTCAAAGTGAGGACCAGAGGTGAGGATCTCTCTCAGGTAGAAGTGCTGGTGATATCCATTGTTCCTCTATTGAGCTTTACACCCTCCCAGTGTGAGGACACAATGCCTCCATAGCTGGGACGCCATCAAACTGGATAACAGAGGTCACTCTGCCCAGAGGATTCCCTGAAATTCTACCTCCCCCAACTTGTAGCCTTACTCAAGCCACATCCAGTTGTGTCCTTAGGGAGTCCAGTGCTCCTTGCTAAACAGCACCAAGATTCACACTGGTGGCAGCTATCCTCAGATTCTGGCAGGGCGTCTTGAGGCAACTATAAGCACATCTGTGGATTGCTTGCTGAATCTTAACAGGTGGACCCACAGAGGCACAGGCTGGTGCTAAACTTGGCCTGTAGCTAAACACCTCTCAAGATCGTGCCACTGGACACCTACTACACAAAGCCACTCTAATAAGATTGGGAGATGCAGGAGTTTTGCATAGTACATAGAAATAGACACAGGAAGGCAGCCAAAATGGGAAGACAAATAATAAACCATATGGGAGAACAGAACAGAGACCTAGGTAAAATGGAATCAAGCAATCTAACAGATGCAGAGTTTAAAACACTGGTTATACAGATGCTCAATGAACTTATGGGAAATGTATATTAATTCAGTGAGAACTTCAACAAAGATTAAAAAAACATAGAAATGGAAATTATAAAAGGGAACCAGTTAGAAATGAAGAACACATTATATCAGATGAGATTTACATTAAATAGAATAAATACAGTGAATAAAGAAAAGGATCAAATGATCTATGTAGAGGATGGGAAAGCCAAGGATGCTCAATCAGAATGACAAGAAAAAAGAAGCCAAAACTATAATAATAATTTAAGAAGCCTATGGGACACTATTAAAGGTACAAATATTCATATCATGGGGTACCTGGAGGAAAACAAGATGTGGAAGAGCTATTTGAAGAAATAATGATGGAAAACTTCCCTCACCTGGTGAAGGAAATAGACATAGAACACAGAACACTCACAGTCCCCAAAACCAGGAAGAGGCCCACGCCAAGAGGCCCACGCCAAGACACATCATAATTAAAGTGCTAAGGTTAAATACAAAGAGAGAATCTTAAAAGCAGTAATAGAAAAGCAGTTAGTTACCTACAAGGGAGCACCCATAAGGCTGGCAGCTGATTTCTTAAAAGAAACCATGCAGAACAGAAGGGCTTACTTAGCTCAAAATATTCAATGTGATGAAAGCATAAGATCTACAACCAAGAATACTTTATCCAGCAAAGCTATCATTTAGAATCGAAGGATAGATAAAGAGCTTCCCAGACCAAAAAAAAAAAATAAGCTAAAGGAATTTATCAACAATAAATCAGCATTACAGGAAATGTGGAGGGACTTCTTTAAGAAGAAAAAGCATGTATCAAAAACGGGAATGAAGAATGGTATTAACTATATTCCTATCAACGAGTACTTCAAATGCAAAATAATAAAGTGCTCCAACCAAAAGATAGAGTGGCTGAATGCATTAGAAAATAAGACCCCTATATATGTTGCCTATAAGAGACTCACTTCAGAGTAAAAGACATACAGAGTCTGAAAGGAAGGGGTTGGAAAAAGGTATTGCTTTGATGGACCTAGAGGGTATCGCACTGGAAGAAATAAGTCAGAGAAAGAAAATATCACATGATTTCATGTACATGTAGAATCTAAAGAACAAAATATTATTTTAGATACATGGCAGAGCGAGAGATGTCCACAGATCTCTACCTTTGAAACAGCAATATGCTAAACATCTAAAACTAAAAAAAAAAAAAAAGAAAGGAAGAAAAATAAACCCTAAACTGCACACCAGCACATCTGAGCATGGAATCTGCACATAAGAGCTACCACACATTAGAACCATGAGTGTCAGGCAGTAGACTGGGATAAATAAAGAAGCTGCCTCTCACAGCCACCAGAGCTACATGTAGGAGGAGGGGGAGAGGAAAAGGAGCAGCGAGTTCCCTGTACAACCCTGTCTGGGAGTGTTGTGGCTTCCATGTGGCCGGCAGCAGAGTCCAGTCATCAGGACAGATAGCAGAGAAGTAGCATGGCAGAAAAACAACACTTGAATTTTAGTGGACATGGTTGCAAAATCGAGGCTGAACCGCAGCCCACAATCCCCAACTCAGAGGGCCTCTCCCCAATACCCTCTGAGACCGAACACCATGGAGCTCAGGGGAATCTGATCAAACTGTTGCTAACACTGACAGGGATTGAAATTGAGGGTAGCAAGCGTGATTAAATATCTACAAGTAAATAAAAAGGCATTTTTAAGGCTTTATATAAAGCAGGGATCCAAGAGGCTTACATGCTACCTACTAGAAACCAAAAGAAAAATGCCCTCTTTGCAGCAGGTGAAAGAGATACCTTTATATAATAAATCTTCTTTCTGGAAAAAAAGCAGAATACATTTCCATTAATACCCAGGTGGAGAAATAGTAATTAAACATCATGAACAACCAAGGTGACAAGGCATTTCAGAAAGAGAAAAAGCTCCAGAAAATAAGCTTACGCACATGGAAATATGCAACTTAAACGACAGAGAATTTAGGATGGTACTTCTGAAAAACCTCAGTGAATTCTGAAATGAGTCATATCAACAATTTCAGGAACTGAAAAACAACTCGATAAGTAGAACAAGGAGATTGAAGCCCTCAAAAAGAACAGAATAGAGCTTCTGGAGATGATGACGATAATAACAACAACAACAACAACAACAACACTGCAAGAGATGAAAAATGAAATAGCAAGTTTGGGAAATAGAGCCGGGTGAATGGAGGAAAGGGTCAGTGATATTGAAGACAGATCTCAGAATAAATTGGAAGGAAGAAGACAGAAACTTAAAAATAAAAAATAATGAAAGAGAATTTCAAGAACTAGCTGAAACCATCAGGAGAGGAAACATAAGAATAATGAGCATTATAAAAGAGGAGCAAATGAAGCAGGGACTAGAAAGCATTTTCAGACAAATAGTTGACAAGAATTTCCCAAATCTAAGAAATGAACTGGAGCTTGGAATTCAAGAAGTCAACTGAACTCCCAATTATCTCAACCCAAAAAGGCCTTCACCAAGACACATTGTATTAATTATCAAAACTCAAAGACAAAGATAGAATTCTCAGGGCAACTGGGGAGAGAAAAAGGTAACTTATAAAAGTAAACCCATTAGATTATCCTCAGACTTCTCGGTGCAAACCTTACAAGTTAGAAAAGAATGGAATCAAATATTTAAACTATTAGGTAAAAGGAACTACCAGCCTAGAATAATGTATCCAGCTAAGCTCTCCTTTAGACATGAAGGAGAAATTAAGAACTTTCCAGACATACAAAAATTGAAGGAATTCTCTACTACGAGGCCCAGATTACAGAAAATTCTGAAAGGGGTCAGCTCACCTAAAAGAAAATGACAAGAAAAAAAAACATATTAAGGAATAAAGTGACTATCAGACAAATAAAAGCAGAAGAGTGCAACTCTTGCAAAGAACAGGGCATTATAAGCTTAAATAATAAAAAGAAAATTGCTTTAACAGGATAGTAATAAATGTACAGCATACATAAGAAAAACATTGAAAAGCAATGACTAAAAATAGGAAGATTCAAAGATCCAAATTTGCAAAGGGGAATGGAGATAAGTCATGCACAGAAGATAATGGACGACTGTATATATATAACTATCCTTTACATATTCACAATGGTATTTACACACAGAAGATTCAGAACTGAAGTATATAACATAAAGCAAGAATAATCAGAGGCAAAATCCAGAAAAAAAACAATCAAAATAAAGAAAACAGAAATACAAGGATAAGGAAGCAAAGGAAACACCAAGCTACCACAAAGCAAAAGATAAAATGGCTATAAGAAGACCTCATATTTCAATAATCACCCTAATTGTAAATGGACAAAACTCACCAATAGAAA
This sequence comes from Rousettus aegyptiacus, assembly GCF_014176215.1. Classification (NCBI taxonomy): domain Eukaryota; kingdom Metazoa; phylum Chordata; class Mammalia; order Chiroptera; family Pteropodidae; genus Rousettus; species Rousettus aegyptiacus. The sequence continues at coordinate 39,082,506 of NW_023416312.1, forward strand.
GTCACAGAGTTGCAGAATGGACCAGAAAACAAAATCCAATCATATGCTGCCTTCGGGAGACACATCTCAGCTCCAAAGCCAAATATAGACTCAAAGTGAAAGGGTGGAAAACGATATGTCAAGCAAATGGCATTCAGAGAAAAGTGGAAGTAGTTGTACTAATATTGGATGAAATAGACTTCAAAATGAAAAAAAAGCAAAGAAAGACACTGAGAGATACTTCATAATGATAAAGTAAATCATGCACCAAGAAGACATAACACTTATCACTATCTATGCTCTCATACAGGGAGCCCCAAAATATATAAAGCAATTGCTAACAGAACTAAAGGGAGAAACAGACCAAAACACTATCATATTAGGGGATCTAAGTACCCCACTGTCATATATTGAAAGATCATCCAAACATAAAATCAATAAGGAAATAACATCCTGAAATGACACATTAGTACAACTGAACATAATTGACATTTACAGAGCCTTCCATCCCAAAACAGTTGCTTATACATTCTTCTCTAGTGTGCATGGAACATCCTCAAGAATCAGTCACATACTGGAACACAGAGATAGCCTCAACAAATATAAGAGGGTTGAAATCATATTAACCCTATTCTCTGATCATAATGCTTTAAAACTAGAGATCAACTGTGAAAAGGAAGCAGGAAGAACCATAAATGCATGGAGATTAAACAACATGCTACTGAAGAATAACTGGGTCAGAGAAGAAATAAAAAGAGAGATCAAGAGATGCATAAAAATGAATAATAATGATAGTACAACAAATCAAAACTTTTGGGAAATGGCAAAGATGTCATAAAAGAAAAGTTCATATCATTACAGGACTATCTCCAAAAACAAGAATGAGCCCAAATAAACAACATAAAGCTTTATTTTAAAAATCTAGAAAAGGAAGAACAAATGAAGCTTAAAGTCAGCAGAAGGAAAGAGATAATCAAAATTAGAGTAGAAATAAATGAAGTTGAAAACAAGCAAACAAAAAAACAATAGAAAGTATAATTGCAACAGAGAGTTGGTTCTTTGAGAAGGTTAATAAAATTGACAAACCCCTGGCTAGACTCACTAAAGAAAAAAGAGAAAGGACATAAATAAACAAAATCAGGGATGAAAGAGGGGAAATTATGACTGACATCACAGAAATACAAAGAATCATACAAGAATACTATGAAAAAGTATATAACACCATATTTAATAACTTAGAAGAAATGGACCAGTACTTAGAAAGATACGACCTTCATAGGCTGAATGAAGAAGAACTGGAAAATCTTAAGAACCAATCGGCAATATGGAAATCGAAACAGTCATCAAAAACCTACCAAAAAGTAAAAGTCCAGGACTAGAGGGTTTTACCAGTGAAGTCTACCAAACACTTTGAACTCTTTCAAAAAATCGAAGAGGAGGCAATACTTTCCAAGTCATTTAATGAGTCCATTATTACTCTAATACCAAAACCTGGTAAAAATAACACACAAAAAAAGAAAACTGCAGATCAATATCTCTCATGAACAAGATGCAAAAATCTTAAATAAAATACTAGCAAACCAAATACAGCAACATATTAAAAAGATTATACACCATGATCATCCCAGGGGCACAGAGATGGTTCAACATACATAAATCGATTAATGTAACTAACCACAGAAACAAATTGAAAATAAAAATCAGGTGATCATATCAAAAGATGCAGAAAATGCCTTCGACAAGATACAGCATCCATTTATGATCAAAACACTTAACAACAATATTGGTATAGAGGGAAAGTACCTTAACATAATAAAGGCCATATATTACAAATCCTCAGCTAACATTATACTTAATGGTGAAAAACTAAAAAGCTTTCCTCTACGATCAGGAATAAGGCAACGCTGTCCACTCTCACCACTATTATTCAATATAACAATGGGTTTATGAAATACAAATGGATAGTTACAAAATAGACATGGGGTTATAAAGTGTAGCATAAGAAAAAGAGTTAATTATGTTTTAATATATATGTAAGGGTGAAGAGGGGTACTAGATTTAGTGATGTTATCACTTTGTGAGTTATATAGTTCTCTATTCATTATACTGTACAATTGAAACTAATATATTATTGTACGCTACCTATAATTGAAAAAAAACCTCATCAAATAATACAATGTAAATACAAACAACTAATCGTCTATTATACTTCAATAAAGCCATAAAAAAAGGTATACCTTAATTCTTATTTTATTTACATACTTTTCATTCCAGCCTAATACAAGGACACCCCCCATAACATCCTGATAAGTATCATGCAGCTCAGTATCTGCCTAAAATTCCCCAAGGCACCTAGATTCAGAACCTAAGGCCAGAGGATTTTAGGTATACTATTACCATGTACTAATTTTCCCAAACTAAGGTAACTATTTTGAACATGCAATATTTGTTCTCGACATCTCTCAATCCCCTACCTTCCACTTTAATAGCACTTTGTTTATATGTTAGTAGCAAATAATAAACCTATTTAAAACATTCATTATTTTGGCAATGCTTATTGAAATCTTACTATGTGCAGGGTAATGCTGTGGCTGGGCATAGAGAGGAAAAGGTGGCAGAATAGGGGTAAGTAGGAAAATTAGATACAGGCATTACTTTCAATGAGTTTAACATCTAGTAGGACCACAACACTAGTTCCATTGGTGCCAAAGGTCACTTACAAAGTTAGGTATGATTGGGAACATGGCTTAATCTCCTGAGAAGGAATAAAATCAACTTTTCCAATAAATCTTCTAAGTTTACCAAGTGGCTTGCCACAGGATGAAAAGTGTTTATCTCCTGCTTTCATTTTTTATTGGCATGCTACCACCTACTCTGTGGCTGGCTTGCAGATTGTCATAGTGAATAATGGCCTCCAAATGCCACCCTCGTTTGGGACCATTAATCAGGAATTCTTTCCAATACAGAAACTAGATTTTAAAATATTTCTTTAAGGATTCCAGTATTTGTAGATGATACCCAAACTAAGAAATATCTAAAACCATTACTTTTACTCTTTTGGGACTTCAAAGCTCTCTAGTTTTCCTAAATTTCCAAGAAATGCTATTAGCATTTGGCAGAAAGAGCAAAAGAGCACTATACCACCATGTTTCTGTTTGTGACTTTTCAAAGTCCAATATACTTTACTAACAGGATTATCCCATCCTGCCATTCATAATCTGGACTAATATTCTGCCCCAAATAACTGCTTCTTTTGTTTGGAAATCATTTGCATCGTATAACTTTCTTTCTTGGTATGAAAAAAATCCAAGGTGGTGTGGTGAGTCCAATTTAACTAGGAAGAGCTATTTATAAGAACCATGAATTCCATAAGAACAAAATAGATGGAATATAATTAAAGTTTGTCTTAATAATTCAAGTTTACCATTATAAGCATGAATTTCTATACTGTGTTATGCTACTCTCAGGTATAATTAAGGTGTATAGGTAAATTAGCCCCTAAGCTAACTGATTCCAAATTACAATTCTTAAATAATTCTTTTTACTTTTATCTCCTCCTTGCTGTATGCCATCCTTCCTCACTGCTGTCAGCATATTTGACTCTGGATGAAATGACTGTTTTCTGCTCCATAATGGATTAATTAATTATCTTATTCAACTCCACAATGATTAGCTATCTTATTAACTAATTGAGCTAAAAATTAGTTATGGATGAAAATATTTTAATAGCCCTTATGAATCTGTCAGCTTTAAATGAACCTAAACTCTTTCCAAGCAATAGTCTCAGACTGTACAACCTCTGAAAATAAGTTCCATGTGCTTATCACTCCTTTTATTTCCCTTGGTTGGTATGCAGTAATATACAGCCCCATGAAGAATTCTAGAATTTTGAAAACAAATCCAAGTTTACCTAATTAACATCCTTACAGACTTCAGTGAAACCTCTTTTATTTCTATCTTTCTAAATAACAAGTTCCCATATTTTTACACTATTTTTGTATGATGTCTTATATGATATGGTCTTTTTATAATATCTTTTGTTACTGGTAATTTTTTGACTTTCTTCTCTTTTCACATTTTTTCTTTGTCAGAATCATTGCATCATTTTTCATGCACAGTGATACTGCATTTTGGCAATGCTTTTTTGTATTAGACACTAAAATGAATATCAGTGTCCTTCACTTATAACTTAATAGATACCACCTTTCATTCCTCTTTATCTTTCTATAATTAATAGCAACCAATATTGAATAGTTAATAGATGAAGGGCACAGAGAAATAAACATGTATTTTTCAGGGTGCTGTTAATTTCAAATAATCTACCTAAATTTTCAGATGATGCACTCCAAATTTTGGTTTGGAAAATATGGTCACCATAAGTACAAAGCATACATGAAAGATATCGCATAATAAATAATTAGATCGGCAAAATTCAGTGCTAGGGAGAAAATAACTTAAATAAGTGCTAGAAGATTTCAAAGAAAAGACATATCAAAGTGGCCTGAAGCAACTAGAGGGGGTTCATGGTAGATATAAGACTGAATGGGGCCTTTGAGAGATGGGTCAAATCTGCATACACTGCTGATGAAAATGGGGGTAGAGGGTCAACATCTGAACAGATTAAAGGGCCCATTTATATAATCAATGTCAAATCCTGCTTAGCAGCATCTTCCATACCAACCAACTTCTTGGCACTTATACTATATTCTGAGGTCAATTGTCAGAAGGTCCTACCCAGAAGTTTCCCTCCTGGTCTCACATCTCATCTTGCCAGCTCTTTCCCTGGCTTCATCATACTGGGCTCCAATACCATAGGTCAATTAGAAGTTGATCAAATCAGTTTAGTTGTCAATGGACTAATGAGAGATAAAGAAATCCAATCAGTGGTTTTATATGGCTTTAGCACTCAAAGGCTAGATTAATTTAACTGTTTTTCTTCATCTCCAGATTGTTTGGGGGTAGATATGTACATATAACCCACAACAGACAATGCTAATATATACCAACATGTGGATCATCTGAAAATAGTAAATTAAAACAATGTAAATTTGACCAGGAACCAAATATATAGAATTAAACAATTATATTATGTGTAGATCCAGGTCCATTAGCAGGAAAGTAAGCAGGGACAGACAAGAAAGATTCATCTTCAGACAGATTGAGGTTGATAAGTCATTAGGATTTTTAGCGGCTTAGGAAAGCTTGGAGGAATTAGAGTATAAGAAATTACTTGGATAGTCTACTGAGCCGGGGAAAACGGCAAAGAAGCTTGAGCCAAAGTTGGAGAACAGAAATAAGAAAATTTAGGTGAGGCCTTAGAACACCTGGCAGCAAAGTTTCCCTATATTCTTATCTATTGTTTTCTTTTATTCCTAATATCTCTTGAAATGAGCATTTCCAAAGCCCTGGATCACCAAATGACTGGTAAAAAAAAATTCAGGAACCCATAAGAGCTATGAAAATAAGGTAGTATTATTATTATTAGAATTATGATTAATATCTAGACAAATAAACAGATAAGTAAGTAAAATTATTAAAGCAAATGTTACAACCCAGGAAAGATACAGAGATAGCCAGTTAGTATCTTGAAGTTCTATAGATTTCAGGCATCCTGCTAGTTGAATATATGTTACAGGCATTGTGAACAATTTCTAGGAATAACTTACAAACATTATACACATTGCCTAGGAATTATTTACAATTCCTGATTTAACATTCTACCTGTAACATAAATACTAGTTAAAATACAAGGAACTTGATTATACACTGGCATCAAATCAGAAGGCAGTATTTGTGCAGGTCTGTCATATAACCAGAAGATTGATTTGCATATTAAAATGTAATAGGACATAGGAAATGACCACATAACTATATTGTACTTATTAAGATTCATATACAGAAGACTATGTATATGAACTGACTGAAAGAACCTAAGTACAAAGAAAAATTCGATTTTGTACTTTTAAAAGTAAACTAATTGTATCATTTCATACTAAGTTGTTCAACTTTAAGTCCAAATACATAATGGGTACATTTTTTTAAAAAATCTAAATGTTTTTTTAAATTTTTTTACTTCACTGTTTTTAAACAAATTAACTGCTAACAATATTTACGAACACACTAGAACTTGGAAATCCAAATGCATGCTGTACTTTTCAAAGTAGTCTCCTGGGGAACATATATATAATGGTTATGCTGGTACTTTTGAGAATATTTTTGAAATACTGCTTTTGTAAACTGGCTTTAGAGCCAGTTTATGAACTACACAATTAAAAGACTCATTACTCTCTCAAAGGCAATGGATATGATACATATCAGCTATACAACATATTAGCTATATAATTTATATAAACCAGATTAATCTGATAAGTCAAAATACAGTCATATAACTATTAAAATCCTTTCCCAAACCACCCTCTGAGTCTTTTCTCAGGCTAGATCCAAGACCACCTCTTCCCTCTTCACCCAACCCTCCCTCCAAGGAGACACAGCCAGTTGAAAAGTATGGACCATAATTTGTTTAAAATAGCTAGATTGAACTTAGCCCAATAATGTTTCTTAGTATACTACATTTGACCATATCATGTAGCTAGACTCTAAGCTTCATGACAGCAGGCACTTTTGTTCACTACTGTATCCCTGTTGCCTAGAACAGTGTCTAGCATGTTGTAGTTCTTCAATAAATATTTGTTAAATGGATGGATGAATTAATGAAACTCCTTTAAGAGTTTTTATGAATTAATAAACATAAATGGCTAAATGTGAAATAACAAGGTTATGGCTATACTGAAAGTAACATTGTACTTCCATCTGACAAGAAGTTCAATAAGTCATTGTTTGACAGTAGTTAACAAAAATACTGATGTTGGCTATAGCATATCTCTGGATTAGGAGTCAGTTATCTTAGTGTGATTTTGAAGGCTGTTATCTTGTTCTTTGTGTACCAGTTTGCTTGTATCATATTCCATTCACAGATTAGGTCTCTAGTACAGGCCATGTGGCTTTAAATAAGTGTCATGGGGCTTTATTTTCAATGGTAGTTTCTGAAACCTAGAAATCTAAAGTGGTTTGGGCTAGGTCACATAGTAACTAATGAAGAATAGAGGAGAATGTGTCTGAGATAAGAAAAATACAATGCCAGAACCTTGTACTGCTTTGGTATTTACCCTGTTGTATGCTAGAATTACAGTCCTGTAATCTTCCTCCTTGAAAGTATCATCTTCTACATAAGCTAGGACATCATGACCTTGAGGCCCTCTTCAACTTCTCAACTCATTTTAGAAAAGCTTTCATTGTTGATGGTGGTGATGACTTTAGTAGTAGAAGTAGCAGCAGTAGTAGTAGCAGTAGTAGTAGTAGTAGTAGTAGTAGTAGTAGTAGTAGCAGCAGCAGCAGCAGCAGCAGCAGCGGTAGTAGTAGTAGTAGTAGTAGTAGTAGTAGTAGTAGTAGTAGTAGTAATAGTTGCTATTGTTGTAGTCTTGGTAGTAGTAGAAGCAGTAGAGGTAAAAGTAATTCTAGTGGTAATGTTAACAATATTGTCTAGCACTTATTAAGTGCTTAATACATGATATGCACTGCAAAAACTCTTTATATGTGACATGTCTTTTAGTTCTCTTCACAAATCTATCAAGTAGGTAATGCTATTATACCCATTTTACAGATGAAACTGAGGCTCAGAGAGTTTAAGTAACTCAGCTAGTTAGGGGTCTAAGCCCTTGCCTGCCTAATTCTGAAGCTGAAGCACTAAAGCACAATGGAACATTACCTCATCAGCATTATCCTGTTATCTAACCCATCCTTTTCCTGCCCCATAATAAACCTATAAGAAAAATCTAAAGAGTCGCTATAATTGAAACTTTGAAGTGATTTGGTTCTACTTTTAGCATTCAATAATAATGGCTGCAAAGCAACACAATGCTACAGACTGAACATCTGTTTTAAGACAGCGAGTGAGTATGTTTTTCTGGAATATCCCCTTAGAAATGTTTTTTGAACATTTGTTCAAACAAGTTGAGGTCTGGACACCCTCTGATTCCTTTCTCAATTTGTTATGTGCCAAGTATGACATGATCCTTCTTCATGTGGTTCGAATTAGGTGGAAGCATTATCCATGCCTGGTACATTGGACAAGCCCTCTAGAGCTGTCCTTAGACCCAGACAAGCAGGCTCACTGAGAAAATGGCAGCCCTGGGGCTACTGCACTGAGACCACTGATTGGCTGGGTCACACCAGAACCTCCATGGAGGAGGCAGCCTTTGCCTGACAGCTAAGGTATTTGTGTTCTAACCTTTCCTTTGTCTTCCATCTGGATACTTTTTGGTTTGGGGAATAGGTTCCAGAAATGCCCAGTGGACTTCTTGTGTCTTGTGGCTTAAGAGTTTCAGAAGCTCTAAGCCTAAAATTCTAGCCCAGGGCTGCTATGGCCTTCCTTTTCTGCTACAAACCACCTGAGCTCTACATGCTATACCATGAAATCATTAGGAAACTGATTAATGTCATTGGCAGGTGCCTCAGTGCACATAACTGGAAGGGACTAAAATTAAAGACAGTTTTATAGCTTTGGCAGGATGGAAGTATACTCTTTGGGTAAATCGAATGTCACCCCTTGGCCTGTGTTTGTGGGAGATGGCTGCAGAGCCCATCAGAAAAGCTGCCACGTGTCTAAGTACATGTGAGTGGTGGAAGCATGACTGCAGTAAGAGGCCAGGGTTGGTAATGAAGGAGGAGACACTAAAACCTAAGGGGAATCCCTGAATCCCCAACATCTGTGAGATGGATCAGATGAAGCTAGAGTGCAAAAAGCAGCAGAAAAGTGTTCAGTTGATATAGGCATATATTGAAAGAAGCAAAGAAGATAAAATCTTATGCTGTAGTCAAGGATAAAGTTATAAATGTCAGGTCTGCTTTAACATCCAAATTAGGAGATAAAATATACTATAAGAGTGTTTCAGAGTTAGACACAAATCTAACTATGGGAGCATCTTTCCTGGTCCACCATGAACTCCTGAAATTTCCTCCAACTATTCCAAAAAGTCCCACAAACTGATGCTATTCCTTCTTTGCCTCTCCTAATGCAAAATGCACTTGCACCACTAAAAACTGAGACTATCACCTCCCCATCTTCTCCATAAACTTGCTCTAACATCACTGATGGGAAAAGAAACTAAGCTAAACGTCACTGTAGATTCTGATGGATTGAAATTGATAAGGTTTAGAGGGAATGGACCAGATAATAAGTAATTACAATATTTAAAATGAGAAGTTATAAGGCCAAATGATAATAGCGAGTATGGAAAGGAGTTGCTGGTTGTGAGAAATATTATGAAGGAATATCCACATGACTTTGTAACTGTCTGGATTTAGCACGGCAATGGAAGAATCAGAGGTATCGCCAAAGTTATTAGTCTTAGTGATCAGAAAAATAAAAATAGTGATGTCAGGAATAGGAACAGAGAATTCATGAAAAGAAAAGGTTTTTAGAAAAAGATAAGTGAGTTTGAAGTGCCATATGAAGAGATAGAACAGGCAATTTGAAATTCTAATTTGGTACTCAGTGAAAGTTTAAGTTGGAGATAAAAAGTCAGGCAGGCATCACTTGCCTGTTTCTTCATCTAAGTCCAAACCTTCTGGCTCCCACATCCTACAGGCAGAGGCCATATACAAAGAATATTTGAAACTTACTTCCTTCTCTCTTCCTTCTGTTGCTATTTTCTCCACTCCCTAGGTTCTCATGCCCTCTAGTAATCTTCAGAATCTTACAGTAGAGAAACTTATTTGGCCTCTTTGTCTATTTCAAGCATTCACCGTAACTGTCTAGTTTTAGGATGGTTCTTTATATTCCCATGCACATGCCTTTTGTGATTAATAAGTGATCCAAGATTACATTTATGGAAATTTTCAATTGCTTTCAAAATTATGTATACGGATAAAATAATATGCATAAGAAAACCTGGAAAGGAAAGATTAGATGAGTGCTTCAGAGTTATGGCAACCATATTTTCTGAAGCAAAAATTGGACATCGGTTTCTGATGAACAAAATTGATGTTCTGAAGTCCTCTAAGATTAAATGAAGTAATTTAATAGATGTAATTGGAATGGTGAAATATTTGCAATTCCCAGGACATTTAGATTGTTTCTAGAGACAATACAAGATATTTATCCTGGGAAATCTGGGAAGTAGGTGGAGTGGAATACTAATAGCACAATGCATGCTTAATGTTTTTGTACTCTACATTTATTTATTATTTTATATGCTATAACTTTTTGATTAGTATACCTAATAGTCTTGGTATTTATTCCCACTGAAAAGAACTTTTAAGACCCAAAAGTGTTTAAGGTCAGAGTAAGGAGGTACTCTGGAGATCGATTAATCCAAAACTTTTTTTAATATGAAGAAATTGATGGTCAAAATCAAGAAATTACTTGCCTGAGGTCACATATCATATCAATGGCAGAACTGAGACTAGAATCCAAGTATTCTGACCTCTCAAATATCCTTTTCCTAAATACCAAGCCTCAATTTGGACAACAGCCTTTCCCTTCCTTCTACTTCTTCATATCTCATCCCCTTCTTTGGCTTGGGATTCCCTGGAGGAATGGAGCCCACTTCTAAGAGGGCACAGTACAAAAGTATAGGACCCCGAATATTTATCATCTCAAATTCATTTGATGTATATTAGGAACAAGCCCCCCATCATGCAGACATCTCTCCCTCTTCTCAGCTGAAACACCCACATTTCTATTATAGATGCCTTAGGGTCAAATGGGACATCGAGGGGAAACATAGGTGGAGCTTGAATACTTGATATCCCCAGCATTGCATTCTCAGATGATTACAAGTTGTGAAATTTGCACATACCCAGACTTCTGGAGTGTCGGCACATTTCCTAATTTCCAAGCTTCTTCCAAAATTTTTGGAAGGGGAAAACCTATTCAAGTACAATGATTCACTACTGGGAGAAAACTCATTGATGGTTAACTTCATTCCTAGAGGATTGTTCTACTCCTTCGTATGATAAAGCAGGATAATGATATTACTTTGTATATCTTGCAAGAAGTGACTTTCCCCAAATCACAAAACAGGGCTAGAACCCCGGACTTACACTTCACATGCCTGAGATATTTTCTCTATTCCCTACTGCCTTCCAAGGCTGTCAGAAAAACCAGTGGCCAGGAATGGAACGAGGGTGGTTCACATTCCATGTATAATTTTTTTTTACATGGAGAAAGCTCCTATTATTTCATTAATCATACATGATGCTTTAGAAGTTTACCCTATGAATCTATAGGCTTTTGAGCTTCTTGAAGAAGGGACTGTAAATAGATTGGTCTGTCTATCCCTAGATTTTAGGATGTGGCCAGTAAGTATATCACATGCATTCAAATAAATGCATGTGGAACTAAACTGAATGAGTGAGTGCAATTGATTAGAACTTAAAAAGAGGCCAGGACCAGCATGTAGAGGGATTTAAATGACACTCCTAGAATCTAGTTTCAAACATAGTCTGTGACTGTACATCCCATCTTATGCAAAACAGAACAGTTCAATATTGGGTTATAACTCTACGACAAGTAGATATTTTGAAAACTATCCCTCCCCCTTTACTTCAGTGTCTATAGAAGTATTCCACTTCTCTTTAATATTTGAGGAACTCATAGTTCCCAAGCACTCACTCCGATATGTCACAAGCTATTGAAGTATTGCATATACTTTGGGCCTGAGACCAAGAGTGAGAAATTTCACCCAATCATAAAAACCATTGAGGCAGCATAAGGCAATGGAAACTGGTGCTTCAGACTAAAGCCATCTCTTTCCATCTTTGTTTTTGGTGCCTTTAAAAGAAATATATATAATTATAGCATTAATATTTTTGAGTAAAAGAGAGAAGAAAGACAAAATTAAGAGGATATGAAGAGATATTCTAGTCTTTAATTCGGGTCTCAACTTCAAACCAGGGGTACTCCACAAGCCTGTATGTTCCACTGTTACTACCCAAGCTTAGAATATTTGCTCTTTAGACTGAGATATACAGGACTATAGCTCTCCTCTTGTCCTTTCCTATATCCCCAACCTTCTGTACTATATTATCAAGACAGTATCTGTCAGGCAGAATTGATTTGCTACAGCGCTGGAATCAAACACTAAAGGCTAAAGGTGAATAAGTTGCAGGCACACAGCATAGTTACATAACACAATTTTAAATAGCTTAGTTGTAGGAAGGAGTATTAATAGGAATATTTAACATTTACATAAAGCTTTACCATTTTCAAAGATCATTTGCTTTGAACTAATGTTAACAATATTAAGCAGTAGATATTTGCATTAGTCTTCTTGGGCTGCCATAACAAAATACTTCTGGCTGGATGGCTTAAACAATACACATTTATTTTCACACAGTTCTGGAGGATAGAAATCCAAGATCAATGTGCCAGGGATGGTTTTCGATGAGACCTCTCTTCCTGGCTTTAGATGGCCACCTTCTCGCTACGTCTTCACGTGGATTTTTCTCTGTGCTTGTGTGGAGTAAGAAAGATCTCCAGTGTCTCTATTTCTTTTTATAAAGTTTCCCACCCTATCAGACTAGAAGGTATTTATGCCTCATTTAACCTTTATGGTTCCTAAAGGCCCTATCTCCAAATATAGTTACATGGAGATTAAAACATCAGTATTTAAATTTTGGGGAGATATAATTCTGTCCATACCAATATTATTAACCATACTTTACTGATGAAGAAATTGAGACTCAAAGAGCTTGATTGATTTATACATACTTATTAATAGAAGCCAAGACTAAAACTCTAGTCCTACATTCTTTCTACTATATCGTGTTGCCTATTGAACAAATTAGGAAGTATTCCTTCCGCTTCTGTTTTCCAAAAGAGATTGCAGAGAATTTTATGTTTTAAGTGTTTGGTAGAACCCATCTGTGCCTGGTACTTTCTCTTTGAAAATGTTATTATTGATTCAATTTCTTTACAGACATAGACCTATTTAGAATATCTCTCTCTTTGTGTGAATTTTGGTAGATTATGGCTTTCAATGGATTGATTCATTTTATCTAGGTTATCAAATATATGGTCACAAAACTGTTCATAATATTCCTTTGTTATCTTTTGAATATCCATGGTATTGGTACTGATGATCCCTCTTACATATCAGATATTAGTAATTCGTGTCTTCTCTCTTTGTGTCTTAGTTAACCTAACTAGAGGTTTATCGACTTTATTAATCTTTTGAAAGAAATAGTTTTAATTTTGTTGATTTTCTCTATTGATTTCCTATTTTCAATTTCATTGATTTGTTTTATCACTTCACTTCTGCTTATTTTGAATTTAATTTACACTTTTCCTAAGGTGAAAGCTTTGATTGATTTTAGATCTTCTTTTCTAATATATGTATTTGGTGCTATAAATTTCCCTCTAAGCACTACTTTTGCTGCAGCTCACAAATTTTGATAAATCATACTTTTCATTTAATACAAAATATATTTTATTAGTTTCAGGTATACATACATTGAATAGACATTTATATAGTTTATGAAATTATCTCCCCGCTTACTCTGTCACCCATCTGGTTTTACACATAGCCATTATAATACTATTGACTATATTTCCTATGCTGTACTCTATATACTTATGACTATTTTTTAAATAGTAATTTGAACTTCTTCAACCCTTAAACTTTTCCGCCCAATCTCCCGATTCCCCAACATTCTGGCAGTCACCAGATAGACCTCTGTATATGTGAGTCTGTTTTCATTTAATTAATGCAAAATATTTTTTTAATTTGAGAGTTCTTTTTCTTTTTAAAGTTTATTTGGGTAACATTGGTTAATATAATTATATAATTTTCAGGTGTGCATTACAATGTGACATCTGTATATTCATGTCTTGACCACTGTGTATATTCTACTGTGTATTTACCACCCAAAGTCCAGTTTCCATCAGCTACCATATATTTGATCCCCTTTACCCACTTCGCCCTCTCCCCACCCTCTTATATTTGACCTCCTTTGCCCAGTCTATCTCTCATCTACCTCCCATCTCCTCCTCCAAACCCTACCCTCTGATAAATTCTAGTCTAGTCCATGTCCATGAGTCTCTGTTTGTTTCTCCCATTAAATTGCTATTTTTAGGTTTATATCCCACATATAAGTGATATCATGTGATTTTCAACATTTTCTCTCTGGCTTATTTCACTTAGCATGATTATCTTGAGGTCCATCCATGTTGCCGTAAATAGCAGTGTTTCATCTCTATTTATGGCTGAGTAATATTCCATTGTATATATGTACTACAGCTTCTTTAACCAATCATCTGCCATAGGACACTTCAGTTGCTTCCATCTCCTGACCACTGTAAATAATGCTGCTATGAACATCAGTGTGAAAATATCTTTTCAGATATGAGTTTTTAAGACTTTGGGGTAAATACACAGTAGAAGGATTGCTGGATCATATGGTAGATCAATTCTTAGTTTTCCGAGGAACCTCCATACTATTTTTCCATAGTGGTTGTACCAATTTGCAGTCCCACCAACAGTGTATGAGGGTTCCTTTTTCTCTGCATTCTCTCCAACATTTGTTATTACTCGTCCTGTTAATTACAGTTATTCTAACAGATGTGAGATGGTGTCTCATTGTGGTTTTGATTTGCATTTCCCTAATAGTTAGTGATGTTGAATATCTTTTCAAATATTTGTTGGCAATTCATATGTCCTCTAGGGAAAAGTGTCTGTTTAGGTCTTTTGCCCATATTTTGATTGGATCATTTGTGGTTTTGTGTTGTTACTGAGTTGTATGAGTTCTTTGTATATTTTGGATATTAGCCCCTTATCAGAGGTGTTGTGTGCAAATATATTTTTCCATTCAGGCAGTTGTCTCTTTACCTTGTTGGTGGTTTCTTTTGCTGAGCAGAAGCTTTTTAGTTTGATGGACTCCCATTCATTTATTTTTGCTTTTACTTCCTTCATTTTTGAGGTAAAATTCATAAAATCCTCGTTAAGTCCAAAGTCCATGAGTTTAATTCCTATGTTTTCTTCTATGTATTGTGTTGTTTCAGGTTGTATATTCAGGTCCTTAATCCATTTTGAGTTAATTTTAGTATGTGGTGATAGACAACATCGAGTTTCATTCTTTTGCAGGTGGCTTTCCAGTTTTCTCAGCACCGTTTATTGAAGAGGCTTTCTATCTCCACTGTATGTTTTTGGCTTCTTTGTCAAAAATTATTTGCACATATAAACATGGGCTTACTTCTAGACTCTCGATTCTGTTCCACTGCTCCATGTGTCTGTTTTGCTGCCAATACAATGCCGTTTTAATTACTATTGCTTTGTAGTATAATTTGAAGTGAGGCAGCATGATGTTTCAAGTCTCGTTCTTTTTTCTCATGCTTTGGCAATACGGGGTCTTTTGTGCTTCCATACAAATCTAATGATTCTTTGTTCTATTTCTTTAAAAAATATCTATGGGATTCTGATGGAGGTTGCATTAAATTTGTATAATGCTTTAGGTAATATGGTCATTTAAACTATGCTGATTCTTCCAATCCAAGAACACAGAATATGTTTCCATTTCTTTGTATCTTTTTCAATTTCTTTTAGTAGGGTCTTGTAGTTTTCATTATATATGTCCTTCACATAAAATACTCACTAGGACTTCCAATGTTATATTAAATAAGAGCGGTAATTGTGGACAGCCTTGCCTTGTTCCTGATCTTAGAGGGAAGGTTTTTAGTTTTTCACCATTATGTATAATGTTGGCTGAGGGTTTGCTATATATAGCCTTTATTATGTTAAGGTACTTTCTTTCTATACTGATATTGTTAAGTGTTTCGATCATAAATGGATGCTGTATCTTGTTGAAGGCATTTTATGCAGCTATTGATATGATCATATGATTCTTATTTTTAATTTGTTTATGTGATGTATCACTTTAATCGATTTGCATATGTCGAACCATCTCTGTGCCCCTGGCATGAAGACCACTTGATCGTGGTATATAATCTTTTTAATATGTTGCTGTATTCGGTTCACTAATAACTTATTTAGGAGTTTTGCATCTGTGTTCATGAGAGATATTGGTTAGTAGTTTTCTTTTATTGTGTTATCTTTACCAGGTTTTGGTATCAGAGTAATAGTGGCCTCATAAAATGAGTTGAAAAATCTTACCTTCTCTTCGATTCTCTGGCAGAGTTTGAGGAGAATAGGCATTAAATCTTTGAATGTTTGGCAGAATTCACGGGTAATGCCATCTATTCCTAGACTTTTACTTTTTGTTAGGTTTTTGATGATTGTTTTAATTTCTATACCGCTGATAAGTTTATTTAGATTTTCCAGTTTTTCTCGATTCAGTCTAGAAATGTATTTTTCTAAGTACTGGTCCATTTCTTATAGATTATTAAATTTGAGGTTCAGTACTCTATTATGGTATTTTCGTATGACCCTTTGTATTTCTGTGATGTCTGTCTTAATTTCTCCTCTTTCATCTCTGATTTTGTGTACTTTCTTTTTTTCTTTAGTGAGTCTAGCCAGGAGTTTGTCAATTTTATTAACCATCTCAAAGAATCAGCTCTTTATTGCATTATTTTTTCTATTGATTTTATTGTTATTATTGTAGACAACATTGAGGTACTTAGATGATTGATATTTAAATTGATTATTGATATAGTTAAATTAATATCTACAACATCTGCTTTCTTACTATATTAACTATGCCTTTTTAACTATTTTTTAGTGATGGCCTTAGAATTTTGAACATATATTTACAACTCTCCAAGTACACTTTCAAATAACACTACTACTTCACAGGTAGTGCAAATACCTTATAACAGCATTCCCAAGTCATTCTCCCCACCTGTTATGATGTTGCTGTCATTTGTTTTACCTATGCGTAAGCTATAAGTGCCAAATACGTTGTTACTATTGTTGTTTTGAACAAATTATCAGGTAATTCAGAATAATAAAAATAATATCTTTTACATTTATTATTTCTCTAATGCTATTTATTTCTTTTTTTAATTTATTTATTTTAATTAGTTTCAAATGTACATTACATTGGTCAGACATCTATATAGTTGTAAAATGATTCCCCCAATTGCTCTCTCCCACCCCTGACTCTCCACCTAGCCAATGTATAAAGACTAATTGCATTCCCTATGCCGTGCTCCCCATCCCTGTGACCATCCATTAGCTACTAATTTGTACTTCTTTAACTCTTCACCCCATTCTCCCAGTCCCCCCCAAACCCCTCCTCTCTGTCCATGACCAAATTGTCCACTATATTTGTGAGTCTGTTTTTGATTAGTTTGTTCTTTTTATTCCTTAGATTCCTCACATAGGTGAAATCATATAGTGTTTACCTTTCTCTGACTTAAATATCTTGTAGGTCCATCAGGCAATCTCTTTTTCCATCCCCTTCCTTTTAGTCTGTGTTTCTTTTAATCTGAAGTGAGTCTCTTGTACACAGCATATGTATGGATGTTGTTTTCTTATCCAGTCAGTTACTCTATCTTTTGGTTGGAGCACTTAATTGTTTTCCATTTGAAGTACTTATTGATAGGAATGTATTATTACCATTCTTCATTTTTGTTTTTGATACATGTTTTCTTTCTTCTTAAAGAAGTCTCTCCAACTTTTTCTGTAATACTGGCTTGGTGGTGATAAATCCTTTCAGCTTATTTTTTTCTAGGAAGTTCTTTATCTGTCCATCAACTCTTAATGATAGCTTTCAGGATAAAGTAGTCTTGGTTGTAGATCCTGGGTCTTCAATAAGTTGAATATTTTGTGCCAAGCCCTTTTGTCCTGCAAAGTTTCTTTTGAGAAATCAGCTGCCAGTCTTATGGGTCTTCCCTGATAGGTAACTATCTGTTTTTCTCTTGCTGTTTTTAATACTTTCTTTGTATTTAACCATTAGCATTTTAATTATGATGTGTCTTGGTGTGGGCCTCTTTGGATCCCTGGTTTTTGGGATTCTCTGAGCTTCCTGGGGTTTTATGTCCATTTCTTTCACCCGGTTAGGAAAGTCTTCCATCATTATTTCTTCAAACAGCTTTTGCTTTTCAACATCTTGATTTTCTTCAGTTACACAGATCAGATGGATATTTGGAGCCTTAATAGTGTCCCATACGCTCCTTAAATTATTTTTATAGTCTTGGTATTTTTTTCATGCCATTCTGATTGAGTGTCCTTGGCTTTCCCATCCTCTAAATAGGTCATTTGATCCTTTTTTAATTCAGTTTGTTTATTTCTTTGTTTATTCCATTTAATATACTTCTCATCTCGCATAACGTGTTCTTCATTTCAGACTGGTTCTCTTTTATAATTCCTATTTCCATTTTTATGTTTTTTATCTTTTTGTTGCAGTTCTCACTGAATTCATCTACTCTTCCCAAAAGTTCATTAAGCATCTTTATAATCAGTGTTTTGAACTCTGCATCTGCTAGATTACTTGGCTCTATTATATCTGAATCTCTGTTCTATTCTCTCATATGGTTTCTGCTTCTTTGTCTTCACATTCTGGCTGCCTTTTCGTGTCTTTTCTACATACTAAGCAAAGCTTCTAAGTCTCCTAGTCTTACTAGTATGGATTTGTGAAGTAGGTTTCCAGTGGCACAGTGCTGAGAGGGGTTCAGCTTCAGGCCAAATTTAGCCCAAGCCTCTGCCCCTCCAGGGCTACCTGTTAAGATTCAGCAAGCAATCTGAAGATGCTGTACATATAGCTGCCTCAAAAGGCCACACCAGAAACTGAGGCCAGCTGCCTCCAATTTGAGATAGGTGCTGCTCAACAAGGAGCACCTGACTCATTGAGGATATCCCTGGATGTGGCTTGGGTGGGGCCGCGAGTTAGGTGAGGTAGGGTTTCAAGGAATCTTCTGGGCAGTGCAACTTCTGTTATCCAGTTTGATGACATCAGGGCTATGGCAGTGCTATGTCTTGTGTGAAAATCTACTGACGGACTCAGCCCTTTTAAGAGATGTCTGCCATTGCTGCTGCTGCTTCAGCCTCCGTATCACTTAGCCGCTCAAGACTAGGCAGCCCCACGTCCTCGCCCCATCCTACCTTCTGCCATTGCAGGGTGTTTTCTTGGATTCCTCCCTAGTTGTATGGCTTGTCATCTCAGGCGATTTTTTCTTGCTGCTGTTCTTTGTTTCCATCACAACTTTGATTTGGTCACCAGAGAGATGAACAGAACCTCTATCATCTACACCATTTTTTCCTCTCTGCTATTCCTTTCTTAATGTAAACCCAAGATTCAGACCTATGTCATTTTCCTTCTTTTGATGTACTTTTAATATCTTGCAAGGCAGGCCTACTGGTGACCAATTTTCTCAATTTTTATCTGAGAAAGCCTTTACATCTCTTCCAATTTTGAAGTATAGTTTCTCTGGATATAGAATTGTAGGCTCATGGGTTTTTTCTTTCAATACTTTATTTTTTGCATAAAAGTACTTTTATTAATTGACAGATGCATCTTTATTAAATTAGGGGGTGACATTGATTAATACATGATATAGGTTTCAAGTGTACAATTATATAATACATCATCCAAATATTGCATTCTGTGTTCACCACCCAAAGTCAAATCTCCTCTGTCACCATATATTTGACCCCCTTTACCTTTATTTACCCCCCCTTTCTCTCTAGTAACCACCAAACTATTGTCCGTGTCTATGAGTTTTTGTTTCTTTGTCTTGTTCATTTCTTGCTTTTAGTTTTGTATCTCACACATGAGTGAAATCACATTGTTCTCAACATTTTCTCTCTTAGAGATAAAACTTTTTTCACTGAGCATGATAATATCAAGATCTATTACTGTTGTCACAAATGGCAGTATCTCATCTTTTTTATGGCTGAGAAACATTCCATGATAGATATAGATATAGATATAGATATAGATATAGATATAGATATACACACATACCTTCATTATACAATCATCTATTGAAGGAAAATTCAGTCATTTTCATGTTCATGTCTTGGCCGCCGTGAACATTGGGGTGCATATATCTTTATGAATAAATTTTTGGAGGGTAGATACACAGAAGAGGGTTTGGTGGATCATATGATAATTCTATTCTCAATTTTTTGAGGAACCTCCATACTGTTTTCCCTAGTGGCTATACCAATATACATTCATACCAGCAGTGTAGGAGGGTTCCTCTTTCCCCACAACCTTTCCAACACCTGTTATTACATGTCCTATTGATGATAGCCATTCTAACAGGTGTGAGGTGGTATCTCATTGTGGTTTTGAATTGAATTTCTCTAATAGCTAGTGAAGTTGAGCATCTTTTCATATGTCTGTTGGCCATTTGTGTGTCTTCTTGGGAGAGTATCTGTTCGGATTCTCTGCTTATTTTTTAGTAGCATTGTTTGTTTTTTATTGTTGAGTTGTATGATTTCTTTGTTATTTTGGATACTAGCACCTTATTAGAGGTGTTGTTTGCAAATATATTATCCCATTCAGATGGTTACCTCTTTGTCTTGGTTTCTTTTAATGTGCAAAAGCTTTTTAGTTTCATAGTCCCATTTATTTATTTTTGCTTCGACTTTCATTGACTTTAAGGTCAAATTTATAAAATCTCTCTAAGTCTAAGGACCATGAGTTTAGTACCTATATTTTCTTCTATGAAATTTATTGTTTCAGGTCTTATATTTAGGTCTTTGATTCATTTTCAGTTAATGTTGGTGTATGGTGACAGATAGCAGTCTGGTTTCATTTTTTGCATGTGGCTTTTCAGTTATCCAGCACTATTTATTGAAGAAGCTTTTCTTTCTCCATTGCATGCTTTTGGCTCCTTTGTCAAATATTATTTGCATCTATATATGGGGGTTTATTTCTGGACTTTCAATTCTGTTCCATTGATCTGTGTGCCTGCTTTCCTGCCAATACCATGCTGTTTTGATTATTGTCACTTTGTAGTATAATTTAAAGTCAGTCAGAGTTTTTTGGGGGGATTGCTTTGGCTATTCAGGGTTTTTTGTGCTTCCATACAAATATGATTATTTTTGTTCCATTTCTTTAAAAAATGCTGTTGGGCTTTGATGGGTATTGCATTAAATCTGTACATTGCTTTGGCAAATAAGGTCATTTTAATGATGTTGATTCTTTTAATCCATGAACACAGAATATTTTTCAATTTCTTTATGTCTTCTTCAATTTTTTTAAATAGAGTCTTAGTTTCCCATGTATAGGTCCTTCACATGCTTCATTAGGTTTATTCCTAGGTATTTTATTTTTTTGTTGCAATTGCAAAAGGATTTTTTTTTCATTTTTTTCCTGAAATTTCATTGTTAGTGTACAGGTAGGAACAGAATGGATTTTTGTACATTGATTTTGTATCCTGAAACTTTACTGTATTTGTTTATTGTTTCTGATACATTTTTTTCCATGGAGTCTAGTGTTTTCTGTATAAAGAATTATGTCATCTGAAAAAAGTGACAATTTGACTTCTCTATAGCCATTTTGGATGCCTTTTATTTATTTCTCTTGCCTGATTGCTCTAGCTAGGATTTCCAATCCTATATTGAATATGAGTAGTAAGAATGAGCATCCTTCTCTTATTCTTGATCTTAAAGGAAAACATTTTGGTTTCTCACCATTAAGTATGATATTAGCTTAGGGTTTGTCACATATGGCCTTTATTATGTTGAGGTACTTTCCTTCTATACCTGTTGTATTAAGTGTTTTAATCATAAATAGATGATGTATCTTGTCAGATGCTTTTTCTTCATCTATTGATGTGATCATATGATTGTCATTCTTTATTTTGTTTATGTAGTGTATTACATTGATCGATTTGCATATATTGAACCATCCTTGCAATCCTAGAATTAACCCTACTTCATTGTGATGTATAATCTTTTTATGAATTATTGTATTCAATTAGCTAGTATTTTGTTTAAATTTTTTGCATCTGTATTCACCAGATATATTGGTCTGTAGTTTCCTTCTTTGTGTGACATCCTTACCATGTTTTAGTATCAGGGTAATGCTAGCCTCATAAAATGGTTTAGGAAGTATTGTCTCTTTTTCAATGTTTTGGAAGAGTTTGAAAAGAATAGGTATTAAATCATTTTTAAATGTTAGGTAGAATTCACTAGTAAAGCCATCTGACCCTGGAATTTTACTTTTTGAGAAGTTTTTTTATGATCGTTTCAATTTCCTTACTGTTGATCAGTCTATTTAGAGTTTCTGGTTCTTTGTGATTCAGTCTAAGAAGGTTGTATTTTTGAGAACTTGTCTATTTTTTATAAGTGATTGAATTTGGTGGTATATAGTCTTTCATCATATTTTTGTATGATGCTTTGTAATTCTGTGGTATCTATTGTAACTTCTTTTTTATTTCTAATTTTGTTTTATGCCTTTTCTCTTTTTTCTTTAGTGAGTATATCCAGGTTTGTCAATTTTATTGATGATTTCAAAGAACTAGCTCTTTGATGCATTAATTTTTTCTATTGTCTTTTTGTTTTCAATTTTACTTAATTCTGCTCTAATTATTATTATTTTTTTCTTTCTACTGACTTTGGGCTTCATTTGTTCTTTTCTTCCCTATACTTTAAATAGTTTACTCCCCTTCCTTCTCAATTGCATAGTTTTTTTTTCTAAAGTTAAGTTTCATATACATCTTATCCTTGCTTCTCTGTCAGTAAAGTATCTTGTTCCTCTGGCTTCTTTCAAGATTTTTCCTTTGTCTTTGATTTGCTGAAGTTTATGAATATATTTTCTGTTATTTATCCTGTTTGGTGTTATCTAATCTTCCTGGATCTGTGGTTTTGTGTCTTTCATTAGTTTTAGGAAGTTCACAGTCATTATTACTTCAAATATTTACTCTCTTCCTTCCTGTCTTCTTCTAGTATGTGCATCATGGCTATGTTACACCCTTTATAGTTGTCCTACAGTTCTTTGATATTTTATTCTGTTTTTTTCACTTTTTTCTCTTTGTATTTCAATCTTAGAAGTTTCTATGACATTTTAATTGTCTTTAGCTGTGTCCAGCCCATTGCTTTAGATGAGTCCATTAAATGCTATTCTTTATTCCTGTTATGTTTTTTATTTCTAGTATTTCCTTTTGATTCTTAGAGTTTGAATATCTCTGTTCACATTGCCCACCTGTTTTTTATGTTATCTATTTTTTTTTCAATTAGAGTTCTTAGGATATTAATATAATTGTTTTGTATTTCTAATCTGATAATGCCAACATCTCTGCCATATTTGAATCTGGTTCTGATGCTTCTTCAACATATTCACTTTGTTTTTGGCTTTTAGTATGCCTTTGGATTATTTTGTTGTTGTTGATAGACAAACATGATGTACTGGGTAAAAGGAACCGAGGTAAATAGGCCTTTAGTGTGAGGTTTTATGTTTATCTGACTAGGGGTTAGGCTATATATACTGCTCATTTTAGCTGTAGATGTCAGAGACTAAAATTTCTTCCAGTGCCCTTGTTTTTTGCCTCCCTTATTGTCTTTGGGTTTCCCTGGAGATTTCTTAAGATCTGACACATGAAATTTTTTTCAGTTGCATTCTTCTGTTGTTATACAAAAGTTTTATTGATGTAATAAAAAGATGTGTGGAGAAGCGAAGCAATCTATAGTCGTATAATTAGGCTGCAGTCTTTTAGTTAGCCTCAACCCTTGCACTGTGACCTTCATAAGTACTTTTCAGTTTTTACCCCTTTAGGTAAGACAGCAAGTCTAAAGAAGGACGGAGTTGGGTATTTTCCTTACCACAGGACACTTAATCTCTGATAAAACCTCACTCAGGCTCTGGAAAAGCAGTTGTTCTTGAAGGCAGGCCTTGTTAAGAAGAACAGAATATCTTTACTGCATCTACCGCAAGGATGAAGACCATTGTCAGCAATCAGACTGTGGATATCACTCTGAAGGGATTCAGTTATTGTGAAGGGCCCCTAAGGCAACCTGTGGAGAAACTTCAATCATATCAATGTAAAATTCAGTCTCCTTGAACAGAAAAAGAAGAGGCTCGGGATTGAAAAAATGTGGGGAAATAAAAAGGAACTGCTTACTGTTCATACTATCCGTAATTATGTACAGCACATGATCAAGGGTGTTATACTGGGCTTCCATTAGAAGATGAAGTCTGGATGTGCTCACTTCCCCAACAACACCATTATTCAAGAAAATTGTTCTCTTGTTGAAATCTGAAATTTCTTGGGTAAAAAAAAAATACATCCACAGGGTCCAAATGAGATCAAGTATTGTTTGTTCAGCATCTCAAACACAGAAAAATGAGTTAATTCTTGAAGGAAATGACACTGAACTTGTATAAAATTCAGCTTCTTTGATTCAACATGCCACAACAGTTAAAAACAAGGATATCAGAAAATTTTGGGATGGGATCTATGTTTCTGAAAAAAGAACAGTTCAGAGGGCTGATGAATAAGGTCTAAGTTGTTCATCTATGGAGATGCCAAGATGTCAGATGATTCCTCAAACTTATTTGTGATATTTTAAAGATGCAGTATACATTATATATTGATTTGAGGCTTTTTTATAAACCGATTTCCCTTTCCAACTATTTGGTAAGTAAATAATTAACTTAATTCTAGTGTTTTAAGAACAATTACAGAATAAACAGAACAGTGGCTTATTCTAACAATATTTCATGGGAGAAGTGACTTGAATATGGTTTTTGAAGGAATACCAAGGGCATTTCAGCAAGAAGGGTATGATGTCAGTAATAGGCAACACTGTAGCTGTTCATCACCAAATGCAGAATTTGGAGAGATGTTCTGAAGGTATGTAATTTTTCAGAAGCATAAATTTGAGTATTTATAAGGCAACTGTGCCTGAGTCATTTATATACACAAGTGACTTTTTGTGAAAAAGCAGCTGGGAAGTGAAACAAAGTGGTGCAGCCTTAGCAAATATTGGAAATTCAGTTATTTTGCATTGGTGATAAACATGGTTGCTATAGTCCAAGGTCCTCTCAATGTTATCCTCTACCCTTCCTCAGCCATTTATTCCTATATCCTAGCCCTTGATATTTCTAAAAAAATAATAATCCTTTCATAATTTCTTAATTCAATGTGTTATACTTTGAATATATTATAATCTTTGGTTTGATGATTTTAATGGTTAAGATTTTAAGAAATGGATGAAATGATAAATCTAGGATTTGCTTTGAAATATTTGAGATTAGGTTGGAGTAAGCATTGGGGTTGTAGATGAAATAAGTTACTTATAAATTTATTTGTTGAAGCTGAATAGGGATTCGCTATACTAGTCCTACTTACATAATGTGTTAAAATTTTTCATAATGGAAAAATGAAACAAAAAGCCTTGTATATTTCACCTGGATTACTATAATAGCTTTTTAACTGATAAGTCTGCTCCTCCCTCCCTTATGTGTTCAGCAGCAGCAAGAATGCTTTTTTCAAACTCTCAGCTTCCTCTTAACCTTTTTGACTACACTGACTGAACTCACCTCCTGTTCCTTAATATCGCTAAGCCTTCGAGTTGTCATTTCCCTTTGGAATGGCTACTTCAAATCTAGTCAAATGTATTCAATGAAACCTCTCTTGACCACCCTTTTAACTGTGCTCACTCCTCACCTCCATCCTAGCATACCTTTATCCTATTTGTTATTGCCCATAGCATTTATAAGGTAATATGTATAGTTTGTTTTGTAGTATATGCATTTTTCCTGTTAAAATGTAACCTTCATGACAGTGCAATCTTTTCTACACAGATATTCTAAGTACTTGGAGCAGCACTTTCACATAGCTATTTGCCAAGTGAATGGTGCTCAGATTGCCAGGAGGTTCAAGTTAAAAAGACAGTAATGGTAATAAGACTGGAAAAGATGTTTTGGAAGATTTCGAAGTATGTCAAAGTTAAATATGAGGAAGAAATTTTCAAGTGACAACATCAAAGAGGGATAGAGGTATTACTATTAAGAGTATCAGTACATAGGTGGGGGTAGCAGCTGTGGAAATAAATGTGATTTCTGAGTGAAGTGGGTTGTTATGCTGGGTGACACCTTCATGAGAGATAACTATTGGAGGTTGGTTGTTGATAAGGAGTGATTCCCATTTCATATCTTGGGTATAGTGAATGAAAATCTAGTTTTCCCCAGAAAAGACTTCCATGCCTTATGTGTCTACTATGAATAAGCATTTGTGTGTTATTTTATCAAGTTTGAGGTATAGGAGTCCACATTTTATAATGAGAAAACATACTCAGAAATAATCCAGTTGACACACATCTTGGGAAGATGGGGGTAGACAGTGTTGAGGCAACAACCAGTTGCAACACCAAACCCATTCATGTTCCACAGTTCTTACAATTGACTAAATTGTTACCGGTTTATCTGGAATAAATTATATTGAAAATTTTAAATAAAAGAAGAGTAAAATTTTCTGAGCATATTTCAATATGGCTATATCCTCCCTCCCTCTTCTGGAAGCATGAGGAGATTTTCTTGTATCCTCACTGTGAGAACTTAGTAGTAGGGCTCTTAGAGATAAAATTCATGAAAATGTGGTGGCTTGAATAAAACTGGTCTTCCTTGGAGTTTTTAACCCACGAGTTTATCTTCACTGAGCCTCTAGCAATTCATGAATTATAGTTTGTTTTCCTACCCCAGTACTGCTTCCAATGGCAGTTTCTGCTCCTGGACTTTTTTCTGGTAAGTTGTGAATATATCTGCCTATCTCTCTCTTCAATTTTGGGGGCAGCAGTTTTCTCTGTGAGCTCAATTCTCTGGTGCATCTAATAAGAGTTATTGTTTTTTTTCTTATTATGATGATATAATGATTTCCAAGTTCCTCATATGCCAGAAGAGGCCCCAGAAATCTCATGTTGCCTCAACACACAAGATCTTATTTTTCTGGTTTCAATCCCCTTTAGTTCAAATCTCTTTAACTTTCTCTTGGAATTCTTAGTTCTAGGAAACCCTAAGGCTTATCCTGCTTGGTTTCAAACCCCTTTCATGTCATATTTTACTTAGTCTCAAATCAAAACTGCCCGTGCTTCACCATCGACATCTACCTATTAACAGAAACTATAATTAAAACATTTGTCTTGCTACATTACCAGTTTTGCTTCAAGTTCAAATAATTAATTACATCTGTGCACTAGTTCTAATACCTTGTTTATGTATTTTTTATTTTCCATAAAATTTGGCACAGAGTGGGTATTCCACAAATGGGGTATTTCTTTAAAAGAAATTATTCTAATGACTAGGGCAGATGCTATAATATGTATGATAAATTCCATGTGTTTGAAGAGAGCCTTGTGTTTTGGAATGATCAATAAAGGCTTCATGATGGAGGCTGAAACTGAATCTTACCCTAAAGAATGGATAGAATTTATAATTATTGAGAAGAGGATAAAAGGTCATTTCAAATTTTTGGCACAGCATGAACAAGAGTGCAGAGACAGGATAAGAAAAAACATCTGCTTCTGAGGAGAATATTCTCTGCTGTTAAAAAGAGCTATTACTGGGATAGCTTGGGTGACTTGAAAGCTTCAAAAATATTAACACACTCCAAAGTTAATTAAGTAGAGTTACATGAAGGAAGTCCACCCAGTTTGGGAGATACTGACTGAGTCAATAATAAGCAATGACCAAAGCCTTATCACAAAAGTACATAATGGTTGAGCATTGATGCTCTCATTTAACTATTTCTTCTAATATTCGGAAGGTCTTGAGTTCTGTTGTAGGCTCTGGTAGAGGCATATATGTAGGAGAATTTGCTACCTGAAATTCAGAGAAATAAAGAAACTTCTTTAGTATCGTCAAGTGAAGTGTGGAGCCAGGATTCAAATCCAGGTCTGCCTAGCTTTTAAAAATATAATATTATTTAAATAACACTGTTCTTTTTCTAAATAAGAGAAATCCAAAAATGGAATTGGCTGCCTTTTAAGGGAAAAACTACCTTGAACTCTGAGTGTGCAGACAGAGGCTAGATAACTATTTGGAAAGGATTTTATAGAGACTATTCAAACATAGGGGCAGGGAGGGAGGTTAAGGAATAGAGTATACTCTGTGCTTAACTATTAAAGATCCCTTCTAACTTGGAGAATTTCTGATCCAGTTCAAATGTTTTCAAGGTACATGCGTGCGCGCACACCCACCCACACACACACACACACACACACACACACACACACACATTAATTAAATAATGAATAACTTTTCCTTCCCAGCAAAATTCCCTCCAAGTATCCTTCCTTGGGACTTATAGTTAAGTTTCTAAATGTTCTTAATCGTTATCACCTAAAGTTTTCTTATGGGCAAATGTCTGTTCTTAGAAGGCTTTTTCTACTCTGAAATGAATCACTGGTCCCTCTACTCGGGAATGTTAATCCTGCAGAGTCTCCCAGAAAAAAAATCTCATGTTGTCATAGTTACTGCAAGGTAAAATAGCTGTCCGGTGAATATCCTGGAAGTGTACAAAATAGCCGAGCCTATTGCAGCTGTGCTTTAGAAACATCGTGGAAGAAAACTGGCCTCTGTTGCTTGAAATCAAATCGAAGCTATCAAGGGCGTCACCACACAAGTTTGGGGACTGTCAGTGTTGTTTCCTTTACTTAACAGTATTAGTGTGTTCCATTGAGCACTGTCAAAGAAAAATGAACATTTATAGTACATGGTAAACATTCTACTACAGTTATCAAAGCATCCATTAGGAAATACCTTTGGTGATAGAGCTTCTGATTCCTTCAATGAGTTTTCATCCTTGCTGTAGAACTGATTGTCGTATCATAACTATAATGATCAAACAAACTTTAATAAAATGGGTCGTCTGCTTTAGACAGCTAGACAGAGAGGAAGACTGCTTGAATCAAGCCTGAATAGCTGTCAAGAAAAACATCTTGTTTCATCTCTCTTCCCTCCCACCCTCTGGGTGTAGGGTCAATCACCTAACTGGGATGAATGTCAGGAGCAAGTCATTAGTTCAGAGAGCAAGATGAAATTGAGAATGCTTTTTAAAAATGATAATAGGATTTAGTTTGCTTAGCATAACTTAATTGCATTATCCTATTTAGATCTTCTCCATAATTTTTTTGTTTTTACTTCTTTTTGCTTTTGATTGAATTGTAGAAAGCTCCTTCCCTCTCCCTCTCTCCCTCTTTTCTGTCTCTCTATCTCTGCATCTCTCTATCTCACTACCTCTCACAACTCTCTCTCTCTTCTTCCAACTAAAATTATGAGAACAATCTACTTTTCAGGTAAGCTAACTTTTAATTATGTATGAGAGATATAAAATATCTCTCCCCTATTTGGACAGAAATACAGAAAAGACTAACTACAACTTGAAAACTTGAGGGTTCCCAGCTAACAATGAGTCTTTAAATAATTTTTTTAAAAAAATAAAACTAAGCCTATGCCATGGATGTTCAACTCCATTGCATTTTTACCAACCTTATCTTCTTGCAAGGAAACTAAGGATGTAACACAATCTTCATATGTAAAGGTTTGAAAAAGTATCTAGTGTCAGAAATCACCATTTGGCTATAAATTATAGGCAAGCTGGAGTTACAAGTTGCAGTCCTGTGGTGAAAGTTTCTAAGCCAGGGCAAAACAAAAGCAAATGTCCACAACCAACAGTCTTTTTCTGTAACTAAACAGTGTACATTATCATTTGACATGTGTATATTCTATTGTGTGTTTACCATCCAAAGTCCAATTTCCTTCAGCTACCATATATTTGATCCCCTTTACCCACTTTACCCTACCCTTATCCCCCTATATTTAACTGCCTTTACCTCATCTACCTGCCCTCTCCTCCCCTACCCCCTACTGAAAATTTTCCAGAACAGATTTTGAGCAGATTTTTTTGAGGAGTCAGTCCTCCGAAGAGTTCCCAAAGGGCTATTACTAAGTCTAAAACTGTGAATTCAGTTCTCACTGTCCAGCTACAATTCTTCCACTGGATATCATCTTGATGTTAGGAAAACTAATTAACTTGACTCTTACAGCCTGTATTTTTGAATCTTAGTGGTTCTGAGTTTATGTAGCATAAAATCCTACCTAGCAAGCCTCTCAAAAGAAAAAAAAGAATAAAGTCACAGATTTGGGCATGTAATATGGGGTCTTATTCAATGCGTGACTGAATATTTCCAATCACTATGTATATTGTGTTAGAAAGAGAAGAATGAGCCATGAAAAAATAAAGTATTTTTATCTATGATTTCATGCACTTAACTTTACCAAGGGTTGAAAAGTTTAGATGGGATGAGAAGGAAGCAGGGGCAGACCTAAGCCCTGATCTGCTACTATAGGGCTCATTGTCAGTGAAAATGCTAGATACTAAATAACAATAACAATGACGACAACACGTTTTTCCTGAGCTTGGACTCTGTAATTGCACTGTTTTCAATGGATATAAGAAAACAAAATATACTTCTATGTCCTCAAGGAGCCCTTAAAATCCAATAGAATTTTCCCAGAAACTCCAGTTTGTGCTTCCTTTTCACTGTATCCATAGGACAATTAAAACTCTTATTGTCATCTATTGTCATTCATATGTTTATAATAAAATGTCTTTCTAGTTGAGCCGTGAGGTAATTGAGGATGATTCTTTTTACTTTTATATTCATTACACCTATAAAAGACAGTGGACACTCACTGAAAAATGTTTGAATGAATCAAGAAATTAACACATTTAAAAAGACAACTATGGACTTCACCAAAAAATCGGGATTGTGTCAAGACTGAATATCTCTAATCTCATCTTTCTCTAAAATACTCTACACTTCTGTCACAATGAGCTTTCCTACAAATTTGATCAGATCACCACCCTGGATAAATGGGTTTGCAATGCCTTGGGGATAAAACCCAAACCACTTAAGCATAAGACAGAAAGACATCTTCAAAAGCCCTCTGTCTGCCTCAACTCTCCTACATCATGGTAATACTATTGTAATCATGACTGACTTTCCAACTAGACTATAAATTCCTTGAAAGGAAAAATCTTGTCTAATTCATCTGTGTTGTACCAGTGCCTAAACAATGTGCCTTGATACCTACTAAACATTCACTATGTACCAGATATCCTCTGTGGTACTGGGATGCTACCACATATTCATTAATTCTCATATTTTCTTTCATTGAACTGTGCCTCATAGCTCTCATAAAATTTGTCAAATAATAATTCTATATGCCTCAGCTTCTAGTCCTGGCTGTTGTACTACTTAGTTGAATTTATCTGCCTGTCTCCTCATTCATAATAATAATAATAATAATAATAATAATAATATCACCTGTACTTTTTACCCTACATAATATTCAAAGTTGACATACTTTCTGGACTGTGGTAGAGTATAAATAAATACTTATATACACAAATGTAAAAAGCAAATAATGTAATTGTATAAAAGTAAAGTGGTTGAGCTATAATAATTTATATGGATTGACAGTTTTGAGGCAGATTGCTTGGGTTCAAGTTGGTTTAGCCACCTGTGAGCAAGGGTTTTCTTTTTATTACTTTCTTCATCTGCAATATAGAGGTAATAACTGTACCTATTTCTTAGGGATGTGTTAAAGATTAAATAAGTAAATTCATGTAAAATACTTAAAATGTTACCTGTCAAGTGGTAGATATTTCACGTATCAGCAATGTTTTTCCAGTTATTCATGACTTGATTGTAACAGTGACTGTCAAGTTATCCATCCAGTAAAGATATCAGCTATACACATCTGATGGCTACCTAATATCTAAAAGTTAAATCCCAGCATGCTCAGAGAAAGACTCACCTCTAAATTCTACCCAAAATGTAATATATATGACCAACTCTTGAGAATTTTCTAAACATTTAAGGTACGCCATCTGATCTTCAACATTGAGTACATTTTCATTTCTTATGAAACTTTAAATTTGCACAGGGTACCAGGGACAGTTCTAAGTTTACATATTTCCAATGTAACAGCCAACTTCCTGCGTAGGTGTTATATGAGGGGTTCCCCCAAACCTTTTTTCCAATAAGTTGCCACTGAACTTCTCTGTCCCACTGTCCTTCTGCTTTATAAGAAAGCCAACTGTCAGAGCCCCCTTGAGACAGCAAGAGCTCCAGAGAATGAAAAGTTGGGGAGAACTTTATATTTTCATTACTGCTCAGAGTTGCACAGAGGGTAACTGAGCTCCCTGGAGCCAGTTCAGCTGAGATTATATCTTATGATGGTTTCTCAAATTCTGTTCAAAAGATATCATAAAGAACTTTATTTGGAAGGGAAGTCCAAAAGGGGAGAGGTTTGCACAGAAAGTAAATGTGTTTGATTTTAGACATTTGAATTTACAGTGTAGATGGAACCATCAGTCCTTATTGATCCTAAAGTCACAGACTGCCAAGGATGGAAGATTTTTACTGTATCTCAAAACAAAAAAAAAGGATTTGAAAAAGGCAATTTGAATGGAGGTTAATTTTGAAAGGATGAAAGAGATTTGAGTCCTTTTTTAAATGCTGAAAGAATGAACCTAGTAAGGGAGAGGAAAAGACTTCATCAAATGGCATCCTCTAGAAAAATTGATCCAAAGATGAAGTACAAATATTAGGAGTTGGCCTAACTCTGATTGTCTCATCTATACCCCAGCTGCTCATCAGTCAGCAGATAGGGCAGTATTGCTTTGGTTTCCAGCAGTCTGCTAACATGGAATTTAGAATGTTTGTATAGAATTCTAAGTATATTTTTAGCATGTGTGTTTTTTTCTACCCTCCTCTAATATACTTATTTCTAATGTTACTTTAGAAATTACTTATTTCAGTTGTTTCTGCAGATCATACACAATTCCCAATAACTAATAACTCTAACTTTTTCATCTGGTTCCAAGAATAAGCCACTACCCAGCAGACAGCTGATGTTGCTCTTAGAAAACCGCACTTTCCTAAAAGATAAGTGCAGCCAGGCAGCAACCAAGTGCAGACAGCTGTGTAGCTCCTACCAGATAGCCCTGGTAGGTCACAGGCAGAAGCTGTCCTAGGTCTGCACAGAAGCCCCTCCCAAAGGGCACTAGAATCAACACACCAGGAGGCTGGCTTCAAAACACACACAAAAAAGCACTACTCAATTAGCCCTACAAGTGGCAAAACCAAAGGGTAGTCTCAACAGGCACAGGACCCTGAATGTGTAAATCACCCTCAAAGGGGTCAGCCACCACAAACCACCTCATCTGCTGTGGTTATGGCCAATCATCAGAGCCCGTCAGCCTGAGAGTCCATCCCACCCAATGACAAGGGTGGAAATGACAGCAGTCAAGCCTCAGCTACAACAACAAAGCACACAAAACTCACACAAGAGTCATTATGAGACACGCAGGCAGAAGTGACTATGGAGACTGTGCCACTTGGCCATACAGAAAACCTACTACATAAGACCACCCAACAAAGACTGAAAGACATAGGAGCCATATCTAATACATAGAAATGAACACAGAGAGACAGCCAAAAATAAGAAACAGAGAAACATGTTCCAAGTAAAAGAAGAGGAGAAAACTCCAGAAATTAAACTAAATGAAATGGAGGCAAGCAACCTACCAGAGACAAAGTTTGAAACCCTAGTTATAAGGCTCCTCAAGAAACTTAGTAAAAACTTCAATAAAGAGCTAGTAAGCATAAAAATCGAGATAGAAACCATAAAAAAACCATAAATAAAGAATAAACTAATAAATTAAAAACACACTAGAAATGATCAACAGAAGATTAGATGAAGCAGAGGATCAAACCAGAGATTTGGAACACAAGGCAGCAGAAAATATGTAATTAGAACAACAAGGACTAAAAAAAGAATAAAAAAATGAGAATAGTTTAAGGGACCTCTGGGACAAAATCAAGCATAACGACATTCACATCAAAAGATACCAGAAGGAAAAGAGAGATTGCAAAGGATAGAGAACCTATTAGAAGAAATGAATGAAAACTTACCCAGTCTGGCAAAGGAAATGATCAAAAAAAACCCCAGGAAGTGCAGAGAGTCCCAAACAAGAGGGATCCAAAGAGGCCCACACTAAGTTAGATCATAATTAAAATGGCAGTTTAAAGACAAAGAAAGAATCTAAAACCAGCAAAAGAAAGACAACTAGTTACAAAGGAGCTCCCATAAGACTGTCAGGAGATTTCTTAACAAAACTTTACAGGACAGAAGGGTTTGGCACAAAATATTAAAACTGATGGAAAGCAAAAGCCTACAATCGAGACTACTCTACCCATCAAGGCTATTATGTAAAATTGAAGGCAAGAAAGCTTCTCAGACCCCCCCCCAAAAAAAACCTAAAGGAATTTATCAGCACTTAGCCAGTATTACTAGAAACATTAAAGGAACTTCTTTAAGAAGGGGAAGAAACATAAATATGAATAATAAAATGACAACAGTTTTGTACAGATTAATAAATGAAAGTGAATTAATGTTCCAGTCAAAAGACATCAGGTGGCTGAATGGACAAGAAAGCAAGGCCCATACATATACTGCCTGCAATAGACCTACTTAAGGTTGAAAGACACAAGTAAAGGGATGAAAAAATATATTTTATGAAAATGGAAATGAAAAAAAGCTGGAGTAGCAATACTTATATCAAGCGAAATAGACTAAAACAAAAATTATAATAAAAGAAAGAAAAACATAATAATAAGCAGATCAATCCAACAAGAGAATATAACCCTAGTAAACATCTATATACCCAACATAGGAGCACCTAAACACATAAAGCAAATATTGACCAACATACAGGGAGAAATCAATAGTAAGACAGTCATAGTAGGAGACTTAACACTCAATTGACACCAATGAACAAATTTTCCAGACAGAAAATCTACAAAGAAACACAGGCCTCAAAGGACACACTAAATCAGATTAATTTAATTGATGTTTTTAGAGCTTTTCACCCCAAGCAGCAGGATATACATTTATTTCAATTGCGCATGGAACATATTCCAAGATAAACCACATGTTAGGCCAAAAAAAATTTTCAATAAATTTAAAAGGATTGAAATCACATTAAGCATCTTCTCTGACCACAGCGATATAACACCAGAAATCAATTACAAGAGGAAAACTGAAAAACATACAAATATCTAAAGGATAAATAACATGCTGCTAAATAATTGAGTTACCAATTAGATCAGGGAAGAAATCAAAAAATAGCTTGAGAGAAATGAAATGAAAACATGATGGCCCAAAATCTGTGAGACACAGAAAAAGCAGTCCTAAGTGGGAAATTCATAGTAATACAGGCTTACCTCAAAAAACAAACAAACAAAAAAATCTCAAATAAAAAATCTAACCTTACATCTAAAGGAACCAGAAAAAAAAACAAAATGAATGGAAGGAAGAAAATAGTAAAGATCTGAGTGGAAATAAATTAAATAAAATCTTTTTAAAAAGTGCAGAAGACCAATGAAACCAATAGCTGGTTCTTTGATAAATGTAAACAAAATTGATAAACTTTTAACCAGTCCCATCAATAAAAAGAGAGGACTCAAATAAATAAAATTAGAAATGAAAGAGAAGTGACAACTGACACGGCAGAAATACAAAGGATAAAATACTATGAGCAATTACGCACCAACAAATTAGACAATCTGGAAGAAATGAATAAATTCCCAGAAATATACAATCTTCTAAGACTGAATCAAGAATAAAAAGAAAATTTAAACCAACCAACTGGTGCTAACAAATTTGAATCTGCAATCAAAACACTCCTAAGAAACAAAAGTCCTGGACCACATGGATCCACAGGTGAATTTTACCTAACACCCAAGAATTACCGTGCATTCTTCTCAAAGTATTCCAAAAAGTTTGAGAGGACAGAGGCTCCCAAGCTTATCCTATGAGGTCATCATAATCCCACTTCCAAAACCAGACAAAAGCATAACAAAGAAATAAAATTATAGATCAACATCCCTGAAAAGCCAAAAATGTTTTCCTTACAATAATGGACTAGATAAGGAAGTCTATTTGCACTTTTATCCAACATAGTATTTGAAGTCTTAGCCATAGCAATCGGACAAGAAAAAGAAATAAAAGGCATCCCGATTGAAAAGGAAGAAGTGAATATGTCACTATTTGCAGATGACATGCTACCATATAAAGAGAACACTAAGGAGTCCACCAAAAAATAAAACTACTATAACTTATAAATGAATTTGGTAAAGTAGTAGAATACAAAATTAATATTCAGAAATCGCATTTGTATACACTAATAACACATTATCAGAAAGAGAAATTAAGAAAATAATCCTATATACAACTGTATCAAACAAATAAAATAAACTACCTAGGAATACATTTGATCAAACGGGTAAAAAACCTGTACTAGAAAAATTATAAGGCAATGAAGAAAGAAATGAAGAAGGTACAAACAAATGGAAGTATATATCATGCTCATAGATAAGAAAAAGTAACATCGTTAAAATGCCCATACCCAAAGCAATCTATATTTTCAATGCAACCCTATCAAAATACCAATGGCATTATTCACAAAACTAGAACAAATAATCCAAGAGTTTATATGGAACCATAAAAGACCTTGAATAGCCATGGCAATCTTGAGAAATAAGAACAAAGTTGGAAGTATCATCCTACCTGATATCAAATTATACTACAAGGCTATAGTTATCAAAACAGCATGGCACTGGCATATAATCAGACACATAAATCAATGGAACAGAAGAGAGTCCAAAAATAATCTCATGCCTATGTGCTCATTTAATCTGCAACAAAGGAGGCAAAAATAGACAATGGGTAAATACAGTCTCTTCAATAAATGGTGTTGGGAAAACTGGACAGATATATGCAAAAAAAATCAAACCTTCTTACTCCATACACAAGAGTAATCTCAAAATGAATTAAAGACTTAAATTTAAGACCCACAATCATAAACCTGTTAGAATAGAATATAGGCAGCAAACCTCCGATGTTGCTCTTAGTAATATTTTTTCTGGTATATCTCCATGGGCAAGGAAAATTAAACATGACATTCTATATTAAATGTATTGGAGTGACATTGGATAATAAAATTATATAGGCTTCAAGTATACATTTCAATAATACATAGATATACATATTGCATTGAGTGCTTACCACTCACAGTTAAATTTCCTTCTGTCACCAAATATTAGACCCACACTACCCCTCTTTACCTCTCCCCACCCCCTCTTCCCTCTGATAACTACTAACCTACTATTTGTGCCCATGAGTTTCTGTTTGTTTGTCATACTTGTTTGTTGTTTTCAGTTTTATATCCTACGTATGAGTGAAATCATGTGGTTCTCAACTTTTTCTGTCTGACTTATTTCGCTTAACATGATAATCTCAAGATCCATCCATATTGTTGCAAATGGCATTATTTTATTGTTGCAAATGGCTGAGTAATCGTCTATTGTATAAATGTACCACATCTTCTTTATCCAATCACCTATCGAAGGGCACTTTGGTTGTTTTCATGTCTTAGCCACCATGAATAATTCTGCTATAAACATCAGGGTGCATATATTTTTGCAGATAAATATTTTCAGGATTTGGGGGTAAATGCCCAGAAGAGGGATGGCTGGGTCATGTGGGAATTCTATTCTTAATTTTTGAGGAACCTCCATATTGTTTTCCATAATGACTGTGCCAGTTTACATTCCCACCAGCAGTGTATAAGTGTTCCTTTTCTACCACGACCTCTCCAACACCTGTTATTACTTGTCTTTTTGATGCTAGCCATCCTAACACATGTGAGGTGACATCTCATTGTGGTTTTGATTTGTATTTCCCTAATAGCTAATAAAGTTGAGCATATTTTCATATGTCTGTTGGTCATTTGTATGTTTTCTTGAAAGAAGTGTCTATTCGGGTCCTCTGTCCATTTTTTAATTGGATTGTTTTTTGTTATTGTTGTTGAACTGTATGAGTTCATCATGTATTTTGGATAGTAGCCCTTTTTCAGAGGGGTTGTTTGAAAATATATTCTCACATTCAGTTCATTGCCTCTTTGTCTTATTGATGATTCCTTTTGCTGTACAGAAGCTTTAGTTTGATATAGTCCCATTTATTTATTTTTGCTTTGACTGTCCATTTCCTTTGAGGTCAAATTTATAAAATCTCTGAAACCAAGGTCCACGAATTTAGTACCTATGTTTTATTCTATGTTATTTATTGTTTCAGGTCTTATTTTTAGTTCTTTGAACCATTTCAACTTAATGTTGGTACATGGTGACAGATAGTAGTCTAGTTTCATTCTTTTGAATGTGGCTTTCCAATTTTCCAAGCACCATTTATTGAAGAAGATTTCTTTTCTCCATTGTATGTTTTTGGCTCTTTTGTTGAAGATTATTTACCCATATATATGCGGGCTCTCAATTCTGTTCCATTGATCTGTATGTATTTTCCTGCCAATATCATGCTGTTTTCATTATTGTTGCTTTGTAGTATAATTTGAAGTCAGGCAGTGTGATACCTCCAGTCTTGTTCTTTTTCATAGGATTGTTTTGGCTGTTTGAGATCTTGTGTGATTCCACACAAATCTGATATTCCGCATTCATGGATTAGAAGAATTGACATAGTTAAAATGACCGTATTACCCAAAGCAATACACAGATTTAATGCAATTTCCATTAATCCTAATCACATTTTTTAAATAAGTACATACATCAATTCAGATTTTTGTGTAGACATTTTGACATCAGGAATTTTTTAACCAGGCTACTTTAATCCAGTCATTTCGATATAGTCTAAAACAAATCTTCTGTTTCAGCTTTTTATAAATTACCAAGTAGTTGGTGTAATAGAAGACCTTACCCCATTCCTAACACTCACCCTAATGTCATCCTCTACCCCTGGGAAAAATGAAGTTTGAGAATGAAGTCAGAATTTGGCATATTTCTGTATTCATGTGCCAAGAATGGGGTGTTGACCACACTTGGTCATTTTATAAAGGGCCAGCAATTATGCTCAGGAAATCATCTTCTCACTATCCAAGAATTGACTTGTATCTTGATAAACACTTAAAATATCCTCATTTTCCCCTCAAAGTCAAAGATGCTGGGGAAAGAAAGTACTTGAGGAACATTATGAACTCTTATTCATAGATCCAATCTATACAGGATATCTCTAGTTGAATCTAACAGTGATCTTATGTATCTCAGTAATATATACATATATATATATACTTAACATATATAAATATGTATTTATATAAATATTAAATGTATATATTTAAGGTTATAAAATTCCTTTAATTGAAAGTTTTAAAAAACATGATTGATACTTCTTTAGAAGTTAATCTTGCTAGCTCTAACAGATTCATACTTTTTAATTCATATTTTTTAATACAAAAATAACACAATCATGATTTTTTAAAAATAAATTAATTAATAAAGTAGAAAGTGAAAGCTAACTAGGATTAACATTAGGTAGAGGCGTGTGCTCTACACATCAACTGAAAAGTTTAAAATGGTACTAACCATTCATAGTTGAAACAGTTTCATCTAAATGACAAAGTCAAAATGTCCTGCTTTAGATTTTTGACAGTAAGAGATGGTGGTTGATTTGAAAAAGATGAGGGACCAGATTTAAAAGGACTGATTAGTTAGTGACAACTAAGAACATAATCAGAGTAAGTAAAACTACGTCATCAAATAAGACTCTGCTAATGCCACCAGCTTACAGACGAATGCATATGACTTTATAAAAAGGAGAAGTGGGATGTTTTAAACTCCATGAAAGTGAGAGACAACTTAAAGTAATAAAGGTGGGGGGAGAATTAAAAAGTGACATAGACAAAAAGTTTATTTTTATTTTTTAATAAGTTGGCATACAAAATTTTATTAATTTCAGGTCTACGACAGAATGATTAGACATGTATATAACTTATGAAGGGATCACCCTGATAAATCCAATACCCATCTGACAGCATACATAGTTAATATAATACTATTGACTGTATTTCCTATGATAAATGTTATAGCCCCATGAGTACTTTGTTACTACAAATTTGTACCTCTTAATCACATCATCTGGCAACCATCAAAAAGTTCTCTGTTATTATGAGTTTGTTTCTGTTCCATTAGTTTGTTTAGTTTGTTTTTCAGGTTCCACATATAAGTGAAATCATACCATTTTTATCTTTCTCAGTCTGACTTATTTCACTCAACACAATACCCTCTAGGCCCATCACTGTTGTTTCAGATGGCAACAACATGGACCTTTAGGTTGTTTCCATATCTTTGCTATTGTAAATAATAATGCAATGACCATATGGATATATATGTCTTTTTGAATTCATGCTTTGGGTTTTTATTGATAAATACTCAGAAGTAAAATTACTGGGTCCTTCTTTGTTTCTTGTTACAGCCATTGTTTTAAAGTCTATTTTGTCTGTTATAACTATTGCTACCCCAGCTTTTTTCTTATTTCCATTTTTATAAAATATCTTTTTCCATCCTTTTACCTTCAGTCTGAGTGTGTCTTTTGATCTGAAGTGAGTCTTTTGTAGGCAGCATAAGTAAGGGTATGTGAGGGTCTTGTTTTCTTTTCCATTCAATCACCTTATGCTTTTTAGTTGGAACATTTAATCCACTTAATTTAAAGGAATTGTTGATAGATATGTAGTTATCGCCATTTTATTATTAATATTTTTAACTTTTTTCCCTTCTTCTTAAAAAAGTCTCTTTAACATTTCCTGTAATATTAACTTGGTGATGATGAACCCCTTTAGCTTTTTCTTATGTGGGATGCTCTTTATCTGTCCTTTGATTCTAAATGACAGCTTTGTGGAGTAGAGTAATATTGGTTGTAGGTCTGTACTTGTCATCACTTTGAATACAGCATGACAGTCTCTTATAACCTACAAAGTTTC
Organism: Rousettus aegyptiacus; assembly: GCF_014176215.1. Taxonomy (NCBI): domain Eukaryota; kingdom Metazoa; phylum Chordata; class Mammalia; order Chiroptera; family Pteropodidae; genus Rousettus; species Rousettus aegyptiacus. The sequence continues at coordinate 39,123,289 of NW_023416312.1, forward strand.
TGTTGAGAAGTCATCTAACAGCCTTATGGAAGTGTCCTTGTATGTCCCTAACTGCTTTTCTCTTAATGCTTTTAAGATTCTCTTTTTATGTTTGGCCTTTGGCATTTTAATTATGATGTACCTTGGAGTGGGCCTGTTTGATATCATCTTCATTGGGACTCTCGGTGCTTCCCTAGCTTGTATGTCTATTTCCTTCACCAGGTTAGGAAATTTTTCATTCATCATTTTTTCAAATGGGCTTTCAATTCCTTACCCTCCCTCTTCCCCTTCTGGTACCACTATGACTTAAATGTTGATAAACTTGATTTTGGCCAAAGGTCCCTTAAACTATCCTCATTTTTTGGATTCTTTTCTGGTTGAGTGTTTCTGCTACCTTATCTTCCAAATTGCTGATTCTACCCTCTGCTTCATCTAATCTACTGTTGATTTCCTGTAATACAGTCTTCATTTTCAGTTATTATACCCTTCATTTCTGACTGGTTCTACTTATGTTTTCTATCTCTATTTTTATGTTTCATACCTCTTTGTTGGAGTTCTCACTGAGGTCACTGAGCATACTTATAAGCAGTGTTTTTAACTCTGTGTCTGGTAGACTGCTTATCTCTATTTTGTTTAGTTCTTTTTCTGGAGCTCTGCTCTGTTTTTTCATTTCAGGCATGTTTCTTTGTCTCCTCATTTTGACTGTCTCTTTGGGTTGTTTCTATGTATTAGGAAGAGCTCCTATGCCTCCCAGTCTTGGTAGAGTGGCCTTATGTAGTAGATTTTCTGTAGAGACTAATGGTGGTCTTGTTGGTCATCTGAGTCAGGTGTTCCAGGTATGTCCCTTGTATGGGTTGTGTGTGCCCTTCTAGTGTGATTGAGCCTTAGTTTCTGTTTTCATGTCAATGGGAGGGACTTATCTTTGTGCTTATTATTTGTGAGTACTGGCTCTGACTACAGTGGAGGAGCTGTTGTGCAGGGGTTGACCCTATGGAGCAGGGTTCAATTTAGTGGAGCTCTGGTGCCTGTCCAGTCTGCCCTTTGGGTGTGTCTTTTGTGGAGTTGGTTGGTTGGTGATCTCGTGTAGGCTGAAGCTGGCCACCAGGTGTGTTGATGCTGGGGCCTCTTGGGAGGGGCTCTGGTGCAAGCCAAGTTTAGCTGCTCCCTATGCCTTGCCCAGGGCCATTTGGTATGAGCTAAAAAGAGTTCTGCAGATGGTTGCCACTTGTGCAGGGTTTACAAGTGCCTGGGAGAGGCTCCGCTACAAACTGAGGTCAGCTGCTGCTAGCATTAGCTGCTGCTAGTGTCAAGGTTGGGGCTCCTTAGCGAGAGGTACTGGGCATTCTAAGGGCAGATGCTGCTTGTTTCAGATTTGTGAACCTTTTATAGACTTTAGGAAGGTTTGAAGTATGAGCCAAGACAATCCATTAGTATGGAAAAGTCACTGGTAGTGGTTTGGGTCAGTCCACAAGTTGAGTGTGGCAGTGTCTCAGGGAGTCACTGTGGCAGAACAAATGTGTTAGATAAGTTAACTGAGACTCAGATATGGTTCCCACCTGTTTGAGTGGAGGGCTCAACGAAGGAACAATAGCTTCTGCCAGCACCTTTGTGTGGGAGAAAGTTGATTCTATAGCCTTCACCCTGAAGCCAGACAATTCAATTCCTCTCTGTATTCCTTTTGAGCTTCTGCTCCAGGGCTGGAGCTCAGAGAGAGTGAGTCTTTCAGCAAGCACTCTGTGTGCAGGCTCTTTAAAAGAAGCAACTGGGACTCCAGCAGCCCCAGTCTCACTCAGCCACAATCTCCACAGGTTTTCACAGCCAGAAGTTGTGGATACTTCTCTTCTCAGAACTGGAACCCCAAACTAGGGAGCCTGGCGTGGGGCTTGGACTCCTCACTACCAAAGGGATTTCCTCAGCCATGATAGCTCTCTTAATTTTTAACCAACACACATGGGTTTGGGACCAGCCTATTCTGTGTCTCCATCCCTCCTACCACTCCCAGGATGACTTCTTCTGTATAACATTAGTTATAGGACTTCTGTTCAGCTAGATTTCAGGCAATTCTCAGTGATGGTTGTTCTGTAATTTAGTTGTAATTTTGAGATGTTCATAGAAGGAGGTGGGCATACCATTCACCTAATTCTCCATCTTGACCAGAAACTCCAAAAAGTCTTAAATGTATATATGTGTTTGTATTCCTGTAAACCTTACATTATATTATTTACTATGGCATATCTAAGTATAAATAAAGATTAATGTTTATGCTTTTATTTTACCTGAAGAATAATGTACTAAATGTACTCCACACCTAACTTTTCTGAACTCGACCATGTCTAGCTAGTGGGTCTACATGGCAAATACTTAAGATTCCACCTTTTCCCTGTTACCAGGGAAAGCTAACCAAGGGCCAAGTCTGTAAATCTGAATCTATCTAGTAGCGATTCTTACCTTTTGATGGATTTCAGATCCTTAGAGAATCTGATCAAAGCTAAGGACTCCAGAAAAATGAAAATATACATATACACAGGAATTTTTTGCATACAATTTCAGAAGGTTTATAGGCTTGAGATTAAAGGCCTTCGGCTCGGTTTCTTTTGTCCTTGAGCCTTTTTCTTCCTTTCCTGGCTGACAATATAACATTCTTACCTGGATGCAGGTGGATTAATCTTCCAGAGACATTCTCCTTGCTTTGTCTGTGACTCAGGTATTAAGCTGATGAAATGTGGATAGTGACACAGCTCGACCTCACTGGAGGTCCTTGGGAAACTGGCATGTTGCCACAACTGGTAACTCTGCCTTAGAGATTAATGTGTCAGCTCATGTATAAGAATAACACTGTAAAAATAACAGAACAGGAACTCCCCAAACTTTTTTTACACGGCACATTGACAGGCATGCAAAACCTGACTGGAAGTGTAATTTTTTGCCTTCTTTCTACATTAATTTTTCTTCCTGATTTCAATTAGCCAAACTTGAATGGAGACATTACAGACAGTTCAGTCCCACTTCAGAGCTGTGCAGACAGCTCTTGCTGCCAAGCTGTCTATCACCAAGACAACTAGACCAATGTGCTTTGCTCTGGGTAAATACCTCATCAGGGCCAGTTGCAGAAAGAGCCTCTTTGCAATGACCTCCCATCAAATCAAAATCCTTACTCTTAGCAATCCAAAATATTTTTGAATATATATTGAGTATAAATAATTATTAATATTTTAAAATAATTCTTTATGCTGATTAACAGGAGGCTTATTTCCAGAAATAGTCTCACATGAAGGCAGGTTGACTCTCCTGCCCAGTAAGTCTAAAGTTCCTCTATTTGTGAGTCATTATTTTTTTTTCCTTTTCATTAATCATAACTTTATTCCAACACTTTCTTCTAAACCATGAATTCCTCTGAAGTGATCATGGTAATATAGATATTTTCTGTCTCTAGTCTTTTTTAAAACACATTTTAAATAAGAAGAGATGAGGAAAGATGAGATGGTTGGCATTCTTACCTCAAATGAAAAATGGAGATTATGGATTAACTCTTTGGACATAGTGGCATTCAGCAAAGTGATATTTTTATAAGTTTAGTACATATAAATGAGTCAAAAACAGAAAACATTACTTCCAGCAGATTCAGAGTTTTTAAAATCTCAGCAAAAAACAAACAAACAAACAAAACCCAAAAAACAAAAAACTGAATTTTTGACCCTTAGGTACCTAGCAGAGGTGCCAAATCATTGTACTTCTCCCATCCAGTCTCCATTACCACTGATCTACCCTCAGGAGCTTTCTGAGAAGCCCCTCACAGCTTTTATTGTTTGTTGGTCTCCTTGGTGGCAGGTGTCTGCTAATCAAAGCTTAAGAAGGTATGTGGTTTAGGAGTCAGCCCTGACTGGAAGGAAAATTTTCCATGCAGCCTTGGGCAACAATATTCAGGTTTTTTTGAATGTTGTAATCAACTCTGTGCCAAGTGGGGCCCAATCTTCCTCTACATAGCCCCAGGAATCCAAAGAAATAAGTGTTTTCAATTCTCTTCAGAATGTTTGATCTCTCACGCTGCAAACCAAATAAAAGCAGTCTGGACAAATTGTGCTTCCTCCTACCAGCATCTACTGTGGAATCTTCCTGGGAAAAAAAAAACTCAGAAAAGTTGGCCACAGGCCAGCATTGGCCTTCTGTAGAGGCAGAAAAATCCGTCACCTTTCCTCCATGGACTATCCCAGACACCAAAGAAAGAGATCCCACCTCAGATATTACATGGAGAGGGGCGGCTGTTGGGGTCACAGCAGGACCTAAGGTGATGTAGCTGGAATATCAAGACATAAAAAGTTCTTACACCTGAGTTTGTATTTTCTGTGTGCTTACTATTTTGTTACTTATATTTTTCTTATTAAGTAGACTGGGAGGAAAAGTAGAAATAGTTGCTTAGGAAGTGAAATGGCTAGGGATTGAATTTCATCACCAATGCTTAGTTACTACGGAATTTAATGACTTATTTTACAGACCAAAGCTCTCATGCCAGTTCTCACACTGACTAGCTCTGTGACCCTGCCAAAATCCCTACCCAAACCTTGGTCTCCCCCTCATAAAAATGAGGAGGTTGCACTAGAAGATATATAAGGGCCTGTTCGAGTTTAGCAATTTAAGTCACTTATGAGGTCATGAATTTGGAAAACAGCCAAGTTATTGTTCGCCCCATCCCCAGCCTCCACCAACCTCAACAGGCTTTGGCCATAGCTCTCTAAGGCACTTGGGAGGGACCTAGGGATAGGAAAGAGTAGGCAATTCAAGGCCAAGTCTACAACAAAAGTCCAGGTGGTGATGTTCAAAATAAGAGCAGCTTGAAACTGCAGGTTTCCAGAACAGAAATACCAGTTTATGAGCTGATAATAAGGTAATAACAATTTTTTTCTAAGAATTTTACCAAGGAAAGCTTGTCAGATGGTTGAGAGGTACCCTGGAGAATACAGCTCAAAACCACCATAGCCAAGGCTCAGACTGGGACAACAGCCAATGCATCGTTAATATGTTAAGGGAAGATCAAGTGGTCTAGTGAAGGGGAATCAGGGAACATGAAGCTGGAAAAATTCTTGGGAAAAAAACTACAGAAGAAAACACCTCTAAGAACCCAACAAAAAGGAAACAAGGACAGGAAATCTTTTCATGCTGTAGGTGTTGTCAACTATGTGCCAGACGACATATGCCAAATGTCTGGATAAACCACAGACAAATATTGCAAGTATAACTCTTGGAAATTAAAACTCCTTTAAAGACCTAAATTAATAAAAGATTAAAAGGCTAATCATAAAATTTCAGATATTGTCATAGTTTATTAGGGAAAACAGTTTGGAATAGTGGAATGGGATAGTGATATTTTAAAGAATACCACAGAACTCTCTTTTTATTGTTAAGATGGTATCATTACCACTGAAAACTGTCGGGGGTAGAAATATGAGGGAGAATATAGTGAAATTCTAAGCACTACAGTGCTTACAGTAAAAACAGGTTATTTCCTTACTCAAAATATTTTAGTCAGAAGTTTTTAAAATAAAACTAAAGAAATGTCTAAAATAAAACTAAATTCAAAAAACAAGGCTACACTCAAGCTTTTTTTTCTGTGTTCATGACACTAAATAAACAGATTTTAGTGAATTATCTCTTTTTAACTATTTGGATAGTATTTTACAGATGCAGTCAGAATTTAATATGCTTTCAATTGTGTCCTCAGCCCTCAGGACACTGGGGGTCTAAAATCTCAGCCAATTTTGCAATATAATCCAAAACTCAAAGCAGTTCATATTCCAAGTAACCTGTTACCCTCTACTAGCAAAATATCACTCGTGGTTTGAAAAACACCATTTTTAATAACTTCTTTTCAGTTTCCTGGAAGAACACCAGCTTCACTTCGAAGTTGATTTTCCCTAGTGAGAGTACAGCTAGAAGAATCCAGAAATGCACTGTACCATGCTCCCACGACCCAAAGCCTGTGAAGGGTGAGCTCTAGGACAATGAAGAACCCTGAGGTTAGGAGACAGGCCAAGGGAGGAACAGGCTTTAGATCACAGGGAAATAGCCTCTGCTCAGACTTTCTCAGAAACAAAATAATGCATCACCATCAACAGCGAACAACTGGAGAAACTGAATTCAAATTGAATTTTGAATTATATTATTTTGGCTTATTTTTATATAAATTTGACAAAAAGAAACCACTATAATTTGAGTTGCCTCTTAAGTGCCATGTTTTGTTTTGTTTTGTTTTATTTCAGTGACTCACTCTTCATAAGTTATACACACACAGATGTCAAGAAAACAATTTATGAAGAGAAGGCACTGGAGGCAGGAGTGGAGGCAAGGAAACGGAACTTCATCTTTGGATGAAGTGCAGACTGAACTCTCCTTAAACCCCAAGACAGTAGCCTTGAAGCTCTGAATTTACTCTATTTCTTGCCCAGGACTAGCGAAGCTGGGTTTGCCAATAAAATGACCACTTTCCTCAAAATGTTGCATTTAAAATCCAAGTATTCTTAAAACAGCAGAGTAGGATTTGGGCCAGAAAGTACTTTCTAGTACAAACACTAGTGCACTTTTACAGGGCAGGTAAAGCCCAAAATTAACTTGCTAATTAATTTTATATTTCCTCTAGCTACCTAGAACCAACTTCAGCCCAACTTTCCCTAATTGAGATTTTGCCAAGAATTCAGATAATGCCATTTATGGACCATGCCAACAGCTGAGGTCATTATTTCAGTCTAAAAGGAAGAAAAGAAAGAAAAATAAATAGGGAAGGATTCATGGAAAGTACACATTAGCGGATAAGGGAAGAAGGGAAAGAAAAGAGACAATATAGCAAACAACTCCAAACAGACACATATACCAGGAGAAGGTCTGCAGGCTTTAAGCTTGTATTTGGGGGTAAAGGTAAAGGAAAACAAGAGAAAACAGAGAATGTAGAGAATGTTAGAGAAGCAACAATTTGTTATCAAAAAATAACTTCCCCCCACCCCTGCAAAAATGTAAAGACTATGAAAAGGGAAAGGACTGATGCCTTGCACTAAGGCTGGCACAAATGTTCTCTGTTATATGCATGCCAGTGATGTGAATTGTTTGCTACTTGATTTTAGGTTCTGTAGTTATGTCCTTTTTAAGCACAAACTCAGATTCCAAGGACTAGAAAGAACCTCTACAAGTAGCAGTATCCTAAACATTAGAGCTAGAAAAGACCTTGGATCTCATCTAATCTAATTGTCCCCATTCTAAGGATGAGAAAACTACAGAAAATGGAGAGGAAATTAGCCAAATGACATACAGTAAATTAATGGCAAAGTCAAGACTAGAAACCAGATCTAGTTGAGTGATTTCTAAATATCAGTTCATAATAAACATTTTACTGGTCCAAAAGAAAAATGAAAAAGAAAACATTTTAAACTATTTTTAATTATGAGATTATATCCATTCTACTTTTTTTGGTGTTAAAATACCCCTTCTTTTCTAAAACAATGATTATCAAAGAAAGTAGCTGTTATTTTATAATGTCCTTAATTAACAAAATAATAAATTGGCAACCTAATATGAAGCTTTAACTTTTGAAAAATATGGTGTGTGAGGGCTTCTGGTCAAGAAGGCAGAGTAGCTAAATGCTTTGCTTGCCTCCTCTCACAGCCACATCAAAACTACAACTAAACTACAGAATAGTCATCATTAGGAGTTGTCAGAAGTCTAGCTGAACAGAAGAAGTCCTACAACTAGGGACACACAGAAAAGGCCACCTCGAGACTGGTAGGAGGAACAGAGATGCAAAACTTGCTGGTCCCACACCCATGTGCGGCAGTTGAGAATTTGGGAAAATAGCTGTGGAGGTCCCCCACCCCAAAAGAGCAAAGGGTGACAGCTCCACACCAGGCACCCCAGACCAGGATTCCAGTGCCAGGAAGAGAAGTTCCCATAATTTCTGGCTGTGAAAACCAGCAGAGTTTGTGACTGGGTGAGATGAACGGTTTAGGGAGTTGCAGACTTTCCTCTTAAGGAGCCTGCACACTTACTCGATGATGGACTCACTCACTCTGAGCTCCAGTACTGGAGAAACAGCTCAAAAGGTGCCAGGAACATATGGGAGGAACTGAGTTGTCTGGCTTCAGGGCGAGGGCTGGAGGGGCAGCTTTCTCTCAGACAGAAGTGCTGGCAGAGGCCATTGTTCCTTTGTTGAGCCCTCCTCAGCCCAGCTTGCAGACTCAGGCAGGAGCCATATGTGGATCTCCCTCAACATAGCTAACACTGGTTACCCAACAACCCCACTCCTCTTAACATGCATGCCCACACAAGCCACTTCCAGCAGATTTTTCATACATATGGCCTGTCTCAGTCCATGCTGACTCTCCTAAAACCTTTCAAAGGTTCAACAAACCTAAAAAGTCAGCACCTGGCCTCAGGATGCCCTGTGCCTCTTGCTGAGTATCCACAAGCCCTGAATAAGTAGCAGCAAGCCTCAGTTTGCAGCTTACCTCTTGAGGCACTTTCAAGCCTTAGGTGGCTACCTGCAGATGGCTTGATGCCTCATGCCAGGTGACCTTGGGAAGCACACAGGCTGCTGTTGAACTTGGCCTGTGGCAAGGCCTCTCCCAGGAGGCCCTGGCCTGCATAACTGGTGGCCGGCTTATGTCTGAGCTGGAGCACCACATGAGGTCACATCTGAGGATGACACACCCAAAGGGTAGACAGGGCAGACACCAAAGCCCTGCTAAAGTGAATCCTGCTCTGTTTGGTCAGTTCCTAAACAACAGCTCATCCACTGTACTCACTGACTAGTTATCACAACCAATCAGCCCAAGGGTCAATCCCTCCTATTGATGACCAAAGAGCAACCAAGACTCAACTACAACAGGAGGGGACACCCAACCAATACAAGGGACATACCTGAAGCACCTGGCTCAGGTGACTAGGGAAGAGTGCCACTGAGACCCAGAGCAAACCTACTATGTAAGGCCACTCTACTAAGACTGGGAGACATAGCAGCCCTACCTAATACATAGACTCAAACACAAAGAGGCAACCAAAATGGAAAGACAAAGAAACATGTCCCAAATGAAAGAACTGAACAAAGCTCCAGAAAAAAGAACTAAACAAAATGGAGACAAACAATCTACCAGATGCAGAGTTCAAAACATTTGTCATAAAGATGTTCAATGAACTTAGGGGAAGAGTAGATAAACTCATTGAGAACTTTAACAAAGAGATAGAAAACAAAAATGAAGTTAGAACATAAAAAGAATCAGCCAGAAATGAAGAATACAGTGACCAAAATGAAGAATAACTTAGGAAGATTAACAGTAAATTAGATGAAGTCAAAGGTCAAATCAGTAATTTAGAAGAGAAGGTAGCAGAAAACATCCAATCAGGGCAACAAGAAAAAAGAATCCAAAAATAAAAAAAGGACAGTTTAAGAGGCTTCTGGGACAACATCAAGTGGACAAACATTGCATCATAGGGACACCATAAAGGGAAAAGAAAGAGCAAGTAATTGAAAATCTATTTCAAGAAATAATGATGAAAAACTTCTCTAACCTAGTGAAGGAAATACACATACAAGCCTAGGAAGCTCAGAAAGTCCCAAACAAGATAAACCCAAAAAGGCCCACACTAAAATGCCAAAGGTTGAAGACAAAGAGAGAATCTTAAAAGCTGCAAGAGAAAAGCAGTGACCTATGAGGAAACTCCCATAAGACTGTCTGTTGATTTCTCAATAGAAACTTTGCAAGCTACAAGAGATTGGCATGACATATTCAAAGTTATGAAAACTAAGGACATACAACCAAGATTACTCTACCTAGCAAAGCTATCATTTAGAATCAAAGGACAGATAAAAAGCATCCCAGATAAGAAAAAGCTAGAGTTTATCATCACCAACTCAGTATTACAGGAAATATTAAAGAAACTTCTTTAAGAAGAAGAAAAAAGTTTAAAATATGAATAATAAAGTAGCAATAACTATATATTAGCAACAATGACTTTAAATGTAAATGGATTAAATGATCCAAATAAAAGATAAAGTGGCTAAATGGATAAGAAAACAAGATTCTTTCATATGCTACCTACAAGAGACTCACTTCAGATTGAAAGACACATACAGACTGAATACAAAGGGATGAGAAATGTTTCATGAAAATGGAAACGAATGAAAAAAAAAGCTAGAGTAGCAATACTTATACCAGACAAATAACCTTTAAAACAAAGGCTATAATGAGAGAGAAAAAAAAGACCCAGTTATCCCACATCTGGGTGTGTGTGTGTATATATATATATATATATATATGTATTTATATATATATATATATATATATATATAAAATGGAATATTACTGAACCAAAAAAAAGAATGAAATCTTGCCATTTACAACAACATGGATGCCCTAGAGGGTGTTGTACTGAGTGGAGTAAGTTAGACAAAGAAAGACAAATGCCACTGTCAAATCTAGAGCACAGGATAGACAAAGAACAGAAGCTCACAGATTCAGAGAGTTCTATGATAGTTGTTCAAATTGGGGGTGAGGGATGGGTGAAGGGGAGGGGATTAAGAGGTACAAATTGATAGTTACAGAATAATCATGGTGATGTAACGTTTAGCATAGGAAATATAGTCAATAGTATTAGAATAACTAAATATGGTGTCAGATGGGTACTGGATTTATTGGGTGAACACTTCATAAGTTATATAAATGTTTAGTACTGTGTTGTACAGTTGAAAGTAATATAATACTGTATGTCAATTAAAATTTTTAAAAAATAAAATATAAATTTTTTTTAAAAGATGGAAAATATGGTATGTGAAAACTATAAATCTTAGACCACAAGTCTAGTCTAATCCCCTGGTGTCAGGCAGGATATCACCACTCAATTAAAGGTCACGTCTGACGCTAAGAGATCATACAGTGTCCTATAGTAAACAAAATATCAGAAAGATACTGGTTTTCCTGGAATGTGGCGTTGAAGACAAACTAGTAAAGGAAAGAAGCACATGGTAGAATATGGAGAAATAAACTGGTTTATAATCAATGCTTCATCCTATTTTTTTTGTTATGGTAATTTCAGATTACCACATAATACCCTGATTTAATAGGCAATATTATCTCTTTCACTATCTAGTTATATCTTTCATTTATGGCTCAATAAAATTTTTATCATGAGAAAAAAAGGCAAAAGTACTCAATTTCTGTGAGGGAGGCACATTGTACAGAAGAAGCTAAGAGAAGTTATGGACTTGCCCAAGACAAATTGGTTTATGTGGGATTAAACCAGAAATAAATCCTAGAACTTCATTCTAGATCTCATAATCTTTCCTCGAGTTCATATTTCTATCCTGTGTACATCTAAACTCAGTTTTTTGTATGACCCATCAGCTGGTCAATGACATTATGGTATGCATAATTTGTCCCCAAAGTGTCAAGCACCACTACTCTAGGTGGCGGACTGAAGAAGCACTAGGCTCCAGGACCCAGAAGGATTACAAAGTTACTGGGTATATAAAGGCCTCTGGCTACTCATTAATGTGATTTGTGGGAGATAGGTGCCCCAACAGTCCTATCACTATAGCCACCAGCTGCTACTACTTCTATCCATATAAAGGCCAGAGGAGTGAACTGGTGTATCAAAATGCACACCCAAGCATCATCATGATCATCACCATCTATATTATCATATTTTCAATGATCCTCATTGAGATGACTTACATATTATTTAGGTTAAAATTTACCTCCTAGCCATCATTTTCTACCACTCAATCAAGATCCAATCTGATAATCCAAACAGACTTTAACATCAGCCCAAGCAAGCCAAACAGAATTTTAAAGGTAAAGCTAAAAATACTAACCAAAAATACCACATAAGATACTCCAAAGCCAAAACTAAATGTCTTTCAGATTCCGGCCATTTGAAACTGTTACTACTTGGGATTGCTGCTATTTGGGATTCTGGCTGATTAAGACAATTGTCATTTTTGTACCCCTTTATGTAGACAGAAATCATGAGTTGTATGTTTGTTTATTTGTTTGTTTGTTTGTTTGTTTAAAAGCAGATGGCAAAGACTACTTTCTAGATCCTGGTTAAGTTGGTGGTTAGAAACTTCGAGTCTTAACTCAGCAGAGTACTAGGAAGAAATATATATTAATCATTTAGTTATGGCCCAGCCTGAAACTGCCTTTATTCATAATAAATAACCTTTAAAAAAGAAACTAGAATCTCTATCTGAAAATGCACACTCCAATACAGATCTCAGACCTGACCCATCAGTAAACATTTATCTCTTGGGCCCTGGTAAAATAAAACAGGACTCAGGGGCTTTGGGTAAAACAGTCAGCTCTCCAGACTCACATGAGAAAAAAAGTTAATATGGTGGCAATGAATCATTTAAATGCCTGTCTATGTTAAAATAACATGCTCTTTTCATTCCTTTAAACAGCTCCCAAAGGACCCAGTAGACAGCTGCATTTTGTGGGTACTTCTCCTACTCCAGACACCTACTCACAGAAAGCAAATCATTTATCTCTCTCGAACTTAGCTTTTTTTAAATTTTATTTTATTTTTATAGATATTGAGTTTTGCCCTTTCTTTTAAACTTTTTTTTCTTTTTGTTCGGTTTTTGTTTTGTGCTTTTCATCCTTTGAGGTTTTTTCCTTTCTTCTTTTTAGCGTTTGGGTATTTTTTTCTTTCTTTCTTTCTTTTTTTATCATTGTCATTTCTGCTGCTAATATGGTTCCTCTTCCTTTCCTTCTTTTTCTCATTTTTTAAAAATATTTTATTGTGTTTTGGGGTGATTTCTTTTTCTGTTTGAGGGGACTTGTTTTGCTTTTTCATTTTTGTTTTATTTTTATGGAGGTTTTCTAAGTTGGATTGCATTTTTTGTTTGTAGTTTTTTTCTTTTCCAGGTTTTCTCTTTTTGTCTTCTTTTTATTGTTTGCTTTTTACCCTTTTTTATTTTTCTTTTCTACGATTTGAGGAAAAAGTAGGCTTTATTATGCTATTCTTTTTGTTTGGGGATTTTAGGGATGACTTTTGTATTTTTTGAATTTAAGCTTTAACTTTGGTGTTTTTAAAAAATTTTTCATTAAGTTTATTGAGGTAACATTGGTTAATACAATCACATAATTTTCAGGTGTACATTATCATTTGACAACTGTATATTCTATTGTGTGTTTACCACCCAAAGTCCAGTTTCCTTCAGTTACCATATATTTGATCCCCTTTACCCATTTCACCTTCCCCTCTAAACCCTATATTTGACCCCGTTTTCTCCATCTACCACCTCCCTCCTCCCCTGCCCCACTAGTCTATAGCCCTCTGGTAACCACTAGCCTATAGTCCATGTACAGGCGTCTCTGTTTCTTTATTCTTCTCACTTGTTTTTAGGTTTATATCCCGCATATAAGTGATATCATGTGATTTTCAACTTTTTCTGTTTGGCTTATGTCGCTTAGCATGATTATCTCGAGGTCCATCCATATTGTCGCAAGTGACAGTATTTCATCTACTCTTATGACTGAGTAATATTCCATTATATATGTGTATCACTGCTTCTTTAGCCAATCATCTATCATAGGACACTTCTGTTGCTTCCATGTCTTGGCCACTGTGAATAATGCTGCTATGAACATCGGTGTGCAAATATCTTTTTTGGGGAGCATGGGTTTTCAAGTTTTGGGGGTAAATACCCAATAGAGGGATTGCTGGATCATATGGTAGATCAATTCCTAGTTTTTTGAGGAAACTCAATACTGTTTTCCATAGTGGCTGTACCAATTTGCAAATCCACCAGCAGTGTATGAGAGTTCCTTTTTCTGTGTATCCTCTCCAATATTTGTTATTACTTGTACTGTTGATTATAACTATTCTAACAGGTATGAGATAGTATCTCACTGTGGTTTTGATTTGCATTTTCCTAATACCTAGAGATGTCGAGCATCTTTTCAAATATTTGCTGGCCATTTGAATGTCCCCTAGGGAGAAGTGTTTGTTCAGGTCCTCTGCCCATTTTTTGATTGGATCTTTTTTTTTTAGTTGTTATTGAGTCATATGAATTCTTTGTATATTTTGGATATTAGGCCCATATCGGAGGTGTTGATTGCAAATATATTTCCCATTAGAATGATTCTCTCTTTACTTTGTTGATGATTTCTTTTGCTGAGCAGAAGCTTTTTAGTTTGCTGTAGTCCCATTCATTTATTTTAGCTTTTACTTTCTTTGCTTTTGAGGTCAAATTCATAAAATCTTCTTTAAGTCCAAGGTCCTTGAATTTAATTCCTACTTTTTCTTCTACGTATTTTATTGTTTCAGGTCTTATATTCAGGTTCTTAATCCATTTTGAGTTAATTTTGGTATGATAGACAACATCTAGTTTCATTCTTTTGCAGGTAGCTTTCCAGTTTTCCCAGCAACTTTTGTTGAAGAGTCTTTCCTATCTCCACTGTACGTTTTTGACTTCTTTGTCGAAAATTATTTGTCCATGTAAATATGACTTTACTTCTAGACTCTTGATTCTGTTCCACTGCTCCGAGTGTCTGTTTTGCTGCCAATAACATTCCATTTTGATTACTGTCACTTTGTAGTATAACTTGAAGTTGGGCAGAGCAATGCCTCCTGTATCGTTCTTTTTTCTCAGGATGGCTTTGGCAATTTAGGGCCTTTTGTGCTTCCATACAAATCTAATGATTTTTTGTTCTATTTCTTTAGAAAATGCCGATGAGATTTTGATGGGGATTGCATTAAATCTGTATAATGCTTTAGGTAATAAGGTCATTTTTATTATGCTGATTCTTCCAATCCAAGAACACAAATATCTTTCCATTTCTTTGTATCTTCTTCAATTTCCTTTAATAGGTCTTATAGATTCAATTATATATGTCCTTCTCTTGTTTCATTAAATTTATTCCTAGGTATTTTATCCTTTTTGTTATAATGGCAAAAGGAATTATTTTTTCCTCTTCTTTTTCTGATGCTTCATTATTAGAGTATAGGAATGCTATGGATTTTTGAATGTTGATTTTGTATCCAGAAACTTTACTTACTGTATTTGCTTATTGTTTCTAGTAATGTTCTTGTGGAATCTTTAGAGTTGTCTATATAGAGAATCCTGTCATCAGCAAATAGTGACAGTTTGACTTCCTCGTTTCCTATTTGGATGCCTTTTATACCTTTCTCTCATCTGATTGCACTTGCTAGGGCCTCCAATGTTATATTGAACAACAGTAGCAATAGTGGACATCCTTGCCTTGTTGCTGATCTTAGAGTAAAAGTTTTTAGTTTTTTATCATTAAGCAAAATGTTGGCTGAGGGTTTGTCATATGTGGCCTTTATTATCTTAAGGTACTTTCTTTCTATACTGATTTTGTTAAGTATTGTGATCATAAATGGATGTTGTACCTTGTCGAAGGCTTTTTCTGCATCTATTGATATGATCATATGATCCTTTTTTAAAAATTTGTTTATGTGGTGTATCACATTCATCAATTTGCTTATGTTGAACCATCCCTGTGCCTCCAGGATGAAGCGCACTTGAACATGGTGTATAATCTTTTGAATATGTTGCTGTATTCGGTTCACTAGTATCTTATTTAGGATTTTTCCATCTGTATTCATGAGAGATATTGGTCAGTAGCTTTCTTTTTTTGCATTATCTTTACCAGGTTTTGGTATCAGTGTACTATTGACCTCATGAAATAAGTTGGGAAGTATTGCCTCCTCTTCAATTTTTTGGAAGAGTTTGAGAAGAATAGGTATGAAATCTTTGAATGTTTGGTAGAATTCACTGGTGGAGCCATCTGGTCCTTGACTTTTACTTTTTGGTAGGTTTTTATGATTGTTTCAATTTCCATACTGCTGATCCATCTATTTAGATTTTCCAGTTCCTCTTGAGTCAGTCCAGGAAGGTTTTGTTTTTCTAAGTACTGGTCCATTTCTTCTCAGTTATTAAATTTGGTGCTGTATACTTTTTCATAGTAATCTTGTATGATCCTTTCTGCATTGTCAGTTTTAATTTCCTCTCTTTCATTCCTGATATTGTTTATTTGTGTTCTTCCACTTTTTTCTTTGGTAAGTCTACCCAAGGGTTTATCAATTTTATTAACCTTCTCAAAGAACCAGATCTTTGTTGCATTTAGTTTTTCTATATTGTTTTTGTTTTCAATTTCATTTATTTCTGCTCTAATTTTAATTATTTCTTTTCTTCTGCTGACTTTAGGCTTCATTTGTTCTTTCTTTTCTAGTTTTTAAAGATGAAGCATTAGATTGTTTATTTGGGCTTGTTCTTGTTTTTGGAGATAGTCCTATAATGTTATGAAATTTCCTCTTATTACTGCTTTTGCCGTATCCTAAAGGTTTAGATATGTTTTACTATCATTATCATTTGTTTCTATGTATCTCTTGATCTCTCTTTTTTTTCTTCTCTGACTCCATTACTCTTTATTAGGATGTTGTTTAATCTGCCCGTATTTGTGGTTCTTCCTGATTTCCTTCTGCAGTTGATTTATAGTTTCACAGCACTATGACCAGAAATATGGTTGATGTGATATATACCCTCTTATATTTGTTGAGGCTATCTCTGTGTCTCAGTATGTTGTCGCTTCTTGAGAATGTTCCATGTTCACTAGAGAAGAATGTACAAGCAGCTGTTTTGGGATGAAAGGTTATGTAAATGTCAATTATGTCCAGTTTGTCTAGTGTGTTATTTAAGGATGTTATTTCCTTATTGCTTTTCTGTTTGGATGATTTGTCTATATCTGACAATGGGTATTTAGGTCCTCTACTGCAAAAGTGTTTTGGTCTGTTTCTCAAAACTTTAGGTCTGTTAGTAATTGCTATACATATTTTGGGTCTCCCTGATTGGGAGCATAGATATTAATAAGTGTTATGTCTTCTTGGTGCATGATTTCCTTTCTCATTATAAAGTGTCACTCTGTATCCTTTTTTACCTTTTTTATTTTGAAGCCTATTTTGTCTGGTATTAGTACCGCTATTCCCACTTTTTTCTGAATGCTATTTGCTTGAAATATCATTTTCATCCCTTACATTTTGAGTCTATATTTGTCTTTGGAACTGAGATGTGTCTCCTTAAGGAAGCATATAGTTGGATTTTCTTTTTTGATCCAATCTGCAAATCTGTGCCTTTTTAGTGGTGAGTTCTATCCATTTACATTTAGGGCAATTTTTGAAAAATGAGGTCTTCTAATAGCCATTTTTTCTTTTGCTTTCTGGTAGCTCAGTGTTTCCATTGCTTCCCTATTCTTGTGTTTCTGTTTTCTTTATTTTGATTGGCTTTCGTGTGTTTTGCCTCTGGTCCTTGTTTTGTGTTATATACAATGGTTCCAAATCTTTGGTGTGTGGCTATCATTATAAATATGTAAAGTATAGTTATATATATATACAGTTATCCATTTTCTTATGTTCATGCCTTATCTCTATTCCCCTTTGTGAAATTGGATCTTTGAATCCTCCCCTTTTCAGTCATTGGTATCTCAGTTTGTTCCTATTATTGAACATCTTAGTAATGAATGTTCATTACTATCTTGTTATAACACTTCTCTTCTTATTATTTAAGTTTATAATGACCTGTTTTTAGTAAGAGTTGCACTCCTCTGCTTCTATTTGACCGATAGTCACTTTACTCCTAATTATATATTTTTGTTGTTGTCATTTTGTTTTAGGTGAGCTGACCCCTTTCAGAATTTCCTGTATGCAGGCCTCATAATGGAGAATTCCTTCAATTTTTGTATGTCTGGAAAAGTGTTCATTTCTTCTTCATATCTAAAGGAGAGCTTAGCTGGATACATTATTCTAGGCTGGTAGTTCCTTTCACTTAATAGTTTAAATATTTTATTCCATTCCTTTCTGGCTTATAAGATTTGCACTGAGATGTCCGAGGATAATCTAATGGCTTTACCTTTATACATTACCGTTTTCTTGTCCCTGGCTGCCCTGAGAATTCTGTTGGCCATTGATTTTTGATAACTTTAATAGAATGTGTCTCAGCGAAGATCTTTTTGGGTTGAGATAATTGGGTGTTCTGTTGTCTTCTTGAATTTCAAGGTCCAGCTCATTCCTTTGATTTCGGAAATTCTTGTCAACTATTTATCTGAAAATGTTTTCTAAATCCCTGTTCCTTTTCCTCACCTTCAATAATGCTCATTATTCTTATGTTTCCTCTTCCGATGATATCGGCTAGTTCTTTCATTTCTCTTTCATTCTTTTTCATTCTTCGGTTTCCCTCTTCTTCCTTATGAGTTATTTCTAGATTTCTGTCTTCTATATCACTGATCCTTTCCTCCATTTGGTCAACTCTATTTTCCAAGCTTGCTATTTCATTTTTCAACTCCTGCAGTATGTTCTTCATCTCCAGAAGTTCTATTTGGTTCTTTTTGAGGGTTTCAGTCTTCTTGCTCTGCTCATCTAGTTGTTTTTTAATTCCTTGAATTGTTGATTTAAGTTGTTTCGGATCTCACTGAGTTTTTTCAAAAGTACCATCCTAAATTCTCTGTCATTTAAGTCGCATATTTCTATGTTGGTGAGCTTATTTTTTGGAGATTTTTCTCTTTCTTTCTGAGATGTCTTGTCACCTTCGTTGTTCATGGTGTTTAATGAACTATTTCTCCACCTGGGCATTAATGGAAGTGTATTTTGCTGTTTTTCCAGAAAGATTTATTAAATAAAGGTCTCTCTTTAGCATTTTGTAAAAAAAAGGCACTTTTCTTTTGGTTTCCAGTAGGTGGCGTCTAGGCCACTTGAATCCCTGTTTTTCAGAAAGTCTCAATAACACTTTTTAATTTTTTCTTGTAGATATTTAATCACTCTCACTACCCTCAGTTTCAGACCCTATCAGTGTCAGCGACAGTCTCAGCAGCATTTGCTTAAATTCTCCTGGGTCTCCATGGTGATTGGTCTTGGAGGGTATGGGGCGAGGGGCCCTCTGGGTTGGCGGTAGAGGCCACAGCTCAGCCTTGGTTTTGCAACCTCTGCCAGCAAAAATCAGCTGTTGTTCCTCTGCGGTCCCATTCCACGTCTCTGTTTTCTGCCCTGATGACTGGGCCCTGCAACCAGCCAGCCACAGGTTGCTTACAGCTATACCAGGCAGGAATGTTCAGAAAACTTGCCGCAGGAACTCATTGCTCATTCCCCCCTTCCCCTCCTCCTGCAGGGAGCTATGGCAGCTGTGACAGGCAGCTTCTTTATTACTTCCAGTCCACCACCTGATGCCTGGTGTTCTGACCTGTGGTAGTTCTTATGCATAGATCCCACGCTCAGATGTGCTGATATGCATTTGGGTGTTTTTTGTTGAGTTTTAGATGTTCAGCTTTTTGTTGTTTCAAGGAGAGAGATCTGGGAAAGTCTCTCTCTCTCTCCACCATGGTTTTCAAGCTTTTCTTTTTTTAAAAAAGGTTTTCCTTTTTCTATTTTGTTTCTTTATTAAAAAAAAAAAACTTTATCTTCGCTTTCTTATGTAAGTGCATTATTTTTCCACTTTTTCCCCTTGTGTTCTTTTAAATTTTTAGTAATATTTTTAGTAACATTTTTGGAATATTATTAAAATATTAGTAACATTAGTAACAATATTAGTAACATTGGAATCCTTAGATTTACAAAAACTTGCAAAGATAGTACAAAGATAATACATTTGTCACAATTAATGAACCAATTCTAATATGTTGTTGTTAACTAAAGTCCATACTATATTCAGAACCTTAGTTTTTACCTAATGCCTTTTTTATGTTCCATAACCATCCAGGATAATAAATTACCTTTAGTTGTCCTATATATTTTTTCTATTTATTGAAATATAATAGACTATTAGTTGCTTGTATTTACAATGTATAATTTAATGAGATTTTTTTCAATTATAGCTGACATACAATAATATACCAGTTTCAGTTGTATAGCATAGTGATCAGAGATCCACGTAATTTGCAAAGTGATCACCCCACTAAATCTAGTACCCCTCTTCCCCTTACATATTTATTACATTATAAATTATCTTCCCCATGCTACACTTTACATCTTCTGCAACCATCCATTTGTACCTCTTAATTTCTTTGTCTCTTTTTTCACCCAAAACCCCTCCCATCTTATATCCCTCTAAATATTTTCTATATCTATGAGTTTATTTCCACTTCTTCTGTTGTTCTTTTTGTTTTTTAAGTTTCTACATGTACGTGAAATCATGCCATATTTGTCTTTCTCTATCCAACCCATTTCATTCAGCGCAATACCTTCTAAATCCATCAAGGCAATATCTTTTCCCATCCACTTCCTTTTAGTCTGTGTGTGCCTTTTTATCTGAAGTGAGTCTCTTGTAGGCAGCATATGTAAGGGTCTTGTTTTCTTATCCATGGAGCCACTCCATCATTATTTCTCCAAATATATATTCAACTTCTTGTTCTCCCTCTTCAGGTACCCCTATGACATGCATGTTTTTGCCTTTAATAGTGTCTCATAGGCTCCTTAAATTATTCTTATAATCTTGAGTTCTTTTTCATGCCATTCTGATTGAGTGTCCTTGGCTTTCCCATCCTCTAGATAGGTCATTTGATCCTCTTTTTTTCACTTTGTTTATTCTGTTTGATATACTTCTTATCTCAGATAATATGTTCTTCATTTCTGACTGGTTCCTTTTTATAATTTCCATTTCCATTTTTATGTTTTTTATCACTTTGTTGAAGTTCTCACTAAATTCATCTACACTTTCCAAAAGTTCATTGAGCATCTTTACAACCAAAGTTTTGAATGCTGCTCCTGTTAGGTTGCTTGACTCCATTATTTCTGGATCTCTATTCTGTTCTCTCATATGTTTTCTGCTTCTTTGTTTTCACATTTTTGTTGCCTTTCTGTGTCTGTTTCTATGTACTAAGCAAAGCTTCTAAGTCTCCTGGTCTTATTAGTGTGAATTTATGAAGTATGTGTCCAGTGACACAGTCCTGCAAGGGGTTCAGCTGCAGGCCAAATTTAGCCCAAGCCTGTGACCCTCTGGGGCTTCCTGTTAATATTCAGCAAGCGATCCTCAGATGCTGTGATTATAGTTGCCTCAAAAGGCCACGCCAGAAATAGAGGCCAGCTACCACCAGTGTGAGTTTAGGTGCTGCTATGTGAGTAGCACCTGACTAAATGTGATGTGGCTTGGGTGGGACCGCAAGTTGGGGGAGACAGAGTTTCAGGGAATCCTCTGGGCTGAGCAACCTCTGTTATCCAGTATGATCTTGTCTCCACTATGGCGGCGCTGAGTCTACACACTAGTACTGGGGAAGGCTCGACAAAAGAACAGTATATATGGCCGGCACTTCTGTACCAAGCAAGCTTACCTCAGCCCTCACTCTGACGACTTTAAGTCCCTGCATAGCCAAACTAGCACTGGTGCTCAGAGTGAGCAGGTCCATCACCACGAAGTCTGCTCACAGATATAGCCCCTTTAAAAGGTGTCTGCAGCTACCTTCTGCTACTACTATGGCCTCTGTCCCACTCAGTACCTTGGGACTGCGCAGCCTCACATCCTTGCACCATCATACTTGTGCCGTTGCAGGGTGATATCTTAGATTTCCCCTTAGTTGTATGGCTTGTTTATCTAAATTCCAGGCAAATTTTCCTTGCTGTTTGCTTCTTGTTTCTGTCACAACTTTGATTTGATCACCAGAGGGATGAACAGAGCCTCTATCATCTATGCCATTTTTTCCCCTCTGTCTTGTATTATGATGTTCCTCTTGGTGCTGACAGTTCCTCAGATTTTCCTTGTTTTTGATAACCTTGATGGTTTTGAGGTACTGGTCAGATATTTAATAAAATGTCCCTCAATTAAGACTGTTCTAGTGTTTTTCTCATGATTACACTGTGGTAATGTGTTTTGGAGAGGAAGACCACAGAGATGAAATGCTCTTTTCATCACATTAAAAACGAGTACATACTATCACCATGACTTACCACTACTGATGTTAACCTTGACCACCTGGCCAAGTGTGTTTGCCAAGTTTCTCCACTGTAAAGTTATTTTTCCCCCCTTCTCGTAGTGTACTTTTTTGAATCAAGTCATCAAGTCCATTCCACACTTAGAATGGTAGAGATTAAGATCCACTTCCTGAGGGCAGTGGACAGGTATCCAAATAGATGATTTGGAGATCAGTGTCATGTTATTTTGTTGCTCCAATTCTTCTAGCTTTGGCCATTGGAAGTTCTTTCCAGTTTTCTCCTGTGTTCCTTTGACACGGCCCCCTTCTTTTTAGTTTTTCATTTGTTTAACTTTTAAAAATCATTCTCCTTTTTTCTTTTGCATATACTTCAGTTTCCTTTTTTGTTTATAGTTTCCTTCTACTCCTATTTTCCTATGCTTTTTTTCTCCCCTCTGTTAGCTTTTAATATTTCCTG
The DNA here is from genome assembly GCF_014176215.1 of Rousettus aegyptiacus. Lineage (NCBI taxonomy): Eukaryota > Metazoa > Chordata > Mammalia > Chiroptera > Pteropodidae > Rousettus > Rousettus aegyptiacus. The sequence continues at coordinate 39,145,636 of NW_023416312.1, forward strand.
TTCTCTCTTCTATTTTTCCTTTCCACTTACATTTTTAAAATAATTTTCTCCTTTTCCAACATTAATTTTTATCATTTTTATTTCTACGCAACATTTTATTTATTAAAATTTTAAATACATTATATATGATGATGAATTTATCGTAATTAGTAAAACAATGTAAAAATACAAAAAGAAAAAATATACCCTTCTTCCCACCTTCTATACCTCTCTGCCAATATCTTTGGTAGATGACCAAAGATATTGGCAGTGAGGTATAGAAGGTGGAAAGAAGGGTATAGCTCTGTGCTCCTCACAGAAATGAGGACACTGTGAATACTCCTGAGGGTCTGTTACCTTCCTTGACAATTCTATTCCTCCAAAATCATAGTTATTAAACTAAAGATTGGCTGGAATGCCAAAGCAGTAATCAGACATTAATGCTTTTCTTACATAGAAATAACCAAATTAAGATTACTTTGGCTGGTTATGACTAGAGGAGAAGTGTTCCATAAAGTCCTTCTCCATAGCCTTCTAGTTGCTAGCATTAAGACAGTATGTACATGTATATATACGAAGTCCCAAGCTTTCTGCCCCAAAACTCAGGGAGCTATTGGAAACCAGGAGTAAAACATGAGTGGGATCCTCAGGAACGTGGGGAGAAAGGCTTTGTCAGAAATGAGATATTCATGTATATTCATGTATATAGAGGGCGCCGGGAAGACACTGAAAGCTTCATACTGTTCTTGGGACCAAGAACAGCAGTGGCCTATTTAAAAAAGAGGCCATTCAGTCTTCACTGTCATTTTAATTGTTTCTTTTCTGTCCAGGTATGTTTTCTGGGAATTTAACATTTCAAGCCTAACCCCATGTATACAAGGTTGGCAGGTGAGGCCAGGTCCCAAAATTCCTTTGATTTTTTCACTCTAGTGTCTCTGGTGGAAATGGAAATAATCCTAGAGCCTTTCCTGACAAGTCCTGCAAGTTCAGCAGTTAAGAGCTTATTTTAGGTATAATTTTTCATGGGAACTAGTTGTGAAGAAGAAAAGAATAAGCTAAATTAGATGACCTCTAGAGCCTCCTTCTGACGGCATGACTCAGTCATCCAAGGGCTTTTGTAGTTGTTGTCAACTGAGGATCACGCCAGGGGCCAAACAGACTCTGTGAGGTAGGACAAAATTGGATCATACTTGGAGCTGGTGAGAGGAGAGAACATCATTTTAGATCCTACCAAAGCCTTCTAATGCTCCATTTCATTATTATGCCATCTCTTTAGAAGAGAAGCCAGAGATAATTCCATTTAAAAACATTTTCCATCCTTTTATAAAGGGATCTTTTCCAAATCAAACTGATTTGGACTGGTGTTCTGGGTCTAGAACCCTGGCCTAGAACTCAGTTTGCTGAATGGTAGAGATCCATTCTACAGTATCAGAAAACTCCTCCTCCTGTCTTTTGCTTTCCACTATATATTAGCCAAGGTATGATCCTGGTACTGGTGTAGCAGGCTAACCCTGCCTGATCATTTCCTGCTCAAACAAGTTAGTTCCTGACCACACCACCCTTCCCAGGACTCTCCAGCTGATGCAGCAGTCCGAAAACTGGCTTAAACGATTAAGCCAGATTCCTTATAGTTTGGCAACCAATCAATGTTCTCCTTATGTTCTCCTTCTTTATATGGAATATCTAAAGCTGTGTAGGAATGCGAAAGTACAAGATTGTATAAAACTGCCCACCATGTTACAATCGGGGCTCAGCCTTTGGATAAGAATCCACTGAGCCAGTGCTGGCATCAATAAATGCTGCTTTCTACTTATAGCCTCGGTGTCCTGTCTCTACATTCGAGAATCCCTCAACACTGGAACTTGAGGTCATGTGACTTTATCTTCCATGAATATGGCATTAATTTTCACCAGGAAAAAAAGAGAAAGTAGTTGATGGAAATAAGGCACTTAAGATAACAAGAGGAACAGAATTTTCCCTTCAGGAAAAGCATAAGTGCTTGATTTTCCCAGAATTCTCAACCCGATTCTGAGGTCAGCTGCAACTAGTTTGGGGAGCAACACAAATGCACAAGATGAAGCCTTCATCCCAGAACCTTGAAGCAGAGGAACCCACCACTTCAAGAACATAGTTGCTTTAAACAGTCTGCATGTTGAAGGCCTTTTCAATAATGTGGCCAGCTGTAAACTACATAGTGACCAAATTGAGCAAAAAGTTCTGGGAGGTAACTGAAAAAAAAAAGTAGTACTGGAATTTGGGGGTGGGGAGACTATAAAGGGAAGTTCTACAATAATGATGGAATTCCTATTTTCTTGTTCCTTTTTTCTTGCCTAGGGGGTAGTAGGGGAATCACTGTTTACAAAGATACATGGATGTGAGGGACAATAAAAAGGTCTTCAGTGAAAAAATAGCCTTTTCAGGACCAGATATTTCACTGTTAATGTTAATCCACTTCTTTGAGTTAAACAAGGTGAATTCTCTGAGCTGTCCCTGAAAAAGAAGTACATTCAATCCCTGACACCATACATTCTAAGAAAGGTGGAGAAGGAATGCCAGGAGGTAGGATTGCTCTTTGGAATATGAAATACATGCTTCAAGTGAACCAAAGACTTGTAGAACAGGAAGTGACCTTAACAATAATAAGCAGTTCCCTCAGAGTAACAATTAGAAATGAGGTTTTATTAATTTCTCCTTCTAATTGTTTCTTATTAGTGTATAGAAACACGATGGGAATATGTATATTTATTTTGTGTCCTGTAACCTCACTGCATTCATTTATTAGTTCTAATAGTTTTTTGATGGAGTTTTTAGGGTTTTCTAATACATAGTATCATGTCATCTACAAATAGTGACAGTTTTACTTCTTTTCCAATTTGGATACTTTTTATTTCCTTCTCTTGTCTGATTGCTGTGGCTAGACTTCCAATACTATAATGAATTAAACCAGCGAGAGTGAGCATCCTTGTCTTGTTCCTGATCTTAGAGAAAAACTTTTAAATTTTTCACCATTAAGTATGATGTTAGCTGTGTGCCTGTCATATACCCTTTATTATATTGAGATATATTCCTTCTATACTCACTTTGTTGAGAGTTTTTATCATAAATCAATGTTAAATTTTTTCAAATGTTTTTTTCTGCATCTGTTGAGATAATTGACATCACTAATTATCAAGAAAATGCAAATCGAAAGCAAAGTGAGATACCATCTCACACCTGTCAGATGGTTATTATTAAAATGTCAACAAATAAGTGTCGATGAAGATGTAAAGAAAATGGAATTCCAGTGCATTGTTGGTGAGATTTTAAATTGATGCAGCCACTATGGAAAACAGAATGGAGATTTCTCAAAAAATTAAAAATAGAACTACCTTATAACCCATCAGTTCTACTCTGGGCATTTATCCAAAGTAAATGAAAACACTAGTTTAAAAATGTATGTACATCCCTATGTTCACTGCTGCATTATTTATAAAAGCCAAGATATGGAAGCAACCTAGGTATCTATTGATAGATGAATAAAGAAGATGTATATATATATATATATATATATATAATATTATATATAGTCCATATTCCATTATATGGACTACATATAATGGATAGATAGATGATAGATGATAGATGATAGAGATAGATAGATAGATAGATATAGATATAGATATAGATATCCCAATATATATAATGGAGCATTAAAAAAAGTATCTTGTCATTTTCAACAATGGATGGGCCTAGAGAGTATTATGCTAAGTGAAATTAGTCAGACAGAGAAAGACAATGACTATATGATTTCAGTTATATATGGAATCTAAAAAACAAAGAAAACAAAAACAGACTCAGGAACAGAGAACAAACTAATGATTGCTAGAGGGGAAGGGATGGGGGATGAGTGAAAAAGGTAAAAGAGAATAAAAGGTATGAATTTCCCTTTATAAAATAAATAAGCCATGGAGATGTAGTGTACAGCACAAGGAATGCAGTCCATACTATTATAATAACTTTACACAGTGAAAAATGGTTACTAGACTCAGTGTGGTGGTCACACTGTAAGGTATATAAATGTCAAATCACTGTGTGTTACACTTGTCAACTATACTTTAATATTCTTAATGAAATAAAAAGAAATGAAGATGAAGGTTTGAACTTGAACTAGAGAGAAATTCCAGGTTCTCTAGTAGGGTTAAACCAAGAAAATATTTTTATTTTTAGGAGAGTTGGTATACAATCCTGAAAAGAAGAGACAGATTGCACTAAGCAAGATGAAGGGGTACAGCAAAGCTAGGCCAGTGTATGAGGCAAGAGTGCATTGAGCTCTAGTCTTACAAAATAATTCATAACGAATTTCAAAGGTGTATAACACTCCTATGAATAGCCAGACATCTACATGATGGTTTTCTTTAGTTCGAGCCCCTCAGGCTAATTGAAATAGAATGTTTCTGTTAAAGCATACACCTAGCAGACCTCAGACCTAGTTATAATCTCCATTCAAATAACTGTGTAGGTAGAAACAGGAATAAATGTGTATGTTTCTCTCTATTAGGAATATAAAATATAGAATGTATTCTTTTGAGGTTTGTTATAGACCTATTTGAAATGTTATAGGATATAATGAGCTCTCTCAGGAAAAAAATAATGGCAAAAATTGTAGCAGCAAGCTCCTCTCCTATTAAATGTCTTTTCCCTACCCTTAGTCCTGTCAAGTGTATAGAGGTATTACAGTGTTATATAGGGGAAAATGAAAAGAGTATTTGGGAAGTGATTCTCTTTTGCTCTCTCTCTCTCTCTCTCTCTCTGTCTCTTCTCTCTCTCTCTCTCTCTCTCTCTCTCTCTCTCTCTCTCTCTCTCTCTCTCTCTCTCTCTCTGTCTCTCTCTCCTGTGTGTGTGTTTTCATTTTGAAAGGGCAATCCAGAGATAATCTATATATTTACAAGCATATATCAGCATATTATTATAATTTGGGGTGTTATAAAAACTTCTGTGAAGACTTCTTCTGTCAGATTTGCTTCAGAGCAACACCTGATTTCCACAGCATGGCCTAAACCATGTGGCCAAAACAGCCTCTGAAGATTCATTCGGGTAACAGTCTCTACCTTAGCATACATACCCATAATTCAAGCTACCACAGTAGGAGTAGAGGAGATAAAACCTAAAAACAATGTACAGTTCTCTTAGGAAAATGGGGCTATTGGTACCTACCTCACAGAATTTTTGTGAGTTCTAAAAATATAATATGCACAAAGTACTTAAAACAGTTCCTGGCATAAAGTAAGTACTATATAAGTGTTAGCTGCAATAATAATCATTTTTTATTCTTTTTGCTGTTGTTACTGAGAGAGGATGGCTTGGGACTTCTTGAAACTATCCCCTATTTTTTCTGGGTTTTCCTCACAGGTACCTCCAAAGTTGGGAGCCTCTATCTGTTACCTCTCTTCCTCTGAGATACCCTCCCAAGCAGGATCTAAATTCTGGAGCCAATTGGTAACCAAAATAGTACCTCAAAACCTCTCCTGGACACAAGGAAAACAGCCTCATTGCCTGATATTCCTCTAATGGGATCTAATAAAGTATTTCATGTTATTATTCACTACTGTTCTTATAAAGACTGTGGAAATGCATGAACAGACCAGCAGCTCATTACCCTTTCTGAGGAATTACTCAGCCTAGAACATGCTGTTTCAGCTCCTCTATGCGATTCAGTTTCTCCTCACTCTATACTTCTCACTGCTCCTGAGGAGTTGCATGTCAATGGCTAGCCACAGACACTACACTGTCTTTAGTAAGCTGGTGTTATTGAGACAAGCTGGACTCCACAAACCATAGGTCAAACATCCTCTGTGGCCTGAGTCTGCCATCTGATTCCCTTTGAAGACTTTTGAGATGGAGAAGCCAACCTCACAGAAACCCAGCACATCTTTTCTCAACTACCTCTTTGGAAGGGTAGGTGAATGACAACTGAGACACTAGCTTTCTCTTAGCACTGGCATCAGTTTCATCACTGGCATCTGCTTACCTCCTTGTTTCTCCCAAAAATAAAGTGAATGTTTGGCTCCTGATGCTAGCCTTTGTACCATTATGAAGGGGCTTTAAAATCTATGAAGATAACCATAGAGCACTGCTCCTTAGCTCAACTCTAGTAACCTTTCCATGCACTTTGGTTTTCTACACTCATGGCCACATCCAGGTCTTTTCATCACAAAGAACTGCTCCATCTCTAAAATCTTAAATTCATATATCCCATTGTCTGGATATACTTTTCCCATTAAGGACTTTTATTTTATTATGCTCATTTGTACTATTCTAATTCTTTGGTCTCTTGTTTTCTCCAGATTTATCAGTTCCCTCCAACTTAATTATCTTCCCTAACTGGCCTGGACTCTACAATCCATTATTTCAATCCCTGTATTTCCTGTGCTCTTAACTTACCACATTCTATCTGGTATCACTCAAAAATCCATTGTCTTCTGCTTCAGGAAATTTCTCGGTATCACACAACATTTTTTCCAAAACTCTCAGCCAGCTTTATCTCCCATCCCTTTCTATACCCTCAGAGACTTCTTTTTATCAATCACTGCCCTTACTTCTGAATCTTTACCCTTTCTCTCTCTAATGATTATTTTTCCTCTGTACAAAAATATGTTCAGACCACTCATCATTTAAGAAACAGTCCCTCAACTCTTTCTCTGTTTGCTGCCCTCTCTCTCCTCTTCCAACCCAGCTTCTTGAAAGAATAATCTACATTAACTGTCTTCACTTTCTTTTCCCATACTCACCCTTCAACACACTGTAATCTGGTTTTGTTTCTGGGGTAGGTCACCTCCTACCCTTGACATAAAACCTATCACCCTATTGTAACCACTAAACCTCAGCACTTCAAAAAGTAAGACCTTTTCTAACCTCTCTGTGTGTTCACAGAGCTTAGCACGGTGATTAATTTATAGGAGGTGCTCAGTAAATGGATTATGTGACAAATACTTACTGAACATCTATAAGGAATCAAGCACTGTAGCGGCTCTGTTAGAATCCACAACACTTGAACCCAGATAATTCATTACCATATATTCGAGCATCCTTATTGTCATAGGAATTTTCTCCCCTGCATGTATGTCAAGTCAGTACATTTAATTAAGCCACACAAACCCTTGCCCTGTGCTGTGTCCTACTCATGCTAGTCATTGAACAGTTATTGAATGTATGCCTGATAGATCTCAGCAGACCAAAGAGCTGCTACTATAAATGGCTACAAAGGGGCCTGTTCTGGGATCTGGTTCCTTTCAGAGGGCTTTTGGGGTTTTTAAGAGCAACTACTAAACAGTTCCTAGAAACACATTAATTTTCAACTCTATCTCAATATTGCTGATAGTTTTGGTAAGGCTACTAGCCTGTTTACGACCCCTCCCTTTCCTTTATCTTCAATTTCCCTACTTTTCTCCAGGCTTCTTGCATTCCACCTATATACAGGTACAATAGTCTCTCTTAGAAACAAGTAAAGAAATACCTAAGTTAAAAATGCTATCTTGATCCCAGCGTTCTACTTTACCTAATACCCTTCTTTTCTCCACTAACCTTTTGCAAGAATAGTCTACACTTGATAGCTTAGATTTTCTTCTTCCCATTGGCTCCCACATAAAGTGGTCAGAAAGAAATAGAATATAGGTTAAGCTGGTCAGGAAAAAGCATCATGGACAAGTAAAGAAAGCCTCATAAGATACAGGGGAAACTATGAGGTTAAAGTACAAGAGATGTAAATGTGTCAGGGAAGTATGAGGTTTTTCCATTGTCTTAGTTGGTTTTATGATTTTTAAGTGGATAACGCATACATATGATATACAGTATAAAAGGTACAAAGGTCACAAAGTAAAAAGCATTCCTTCCATTCCCACCCAGTTCTAGAAGCAATCACTATGAAAAGTTTTTTATGTATCATTCCAGAGATAGCTTATGCATTTATAATCATTTACATAGATGCAGGCTCTATACACAATGGTAGAAAACAATAGGAAGTGCTATGAGAAGTGTGAACTGACAAGCATAGTAGGAGGTGTTAAAGAATTAAGGAATATCATCTTACCTCCAATATACTCTTCTTTCTAAGCCAGCATCTCCACTAATAGCTTTTCCATTCTCCCAAATTGCTGAAAGTTCAAACCTTCTGGGCATCTCTCACTGGTATAGTGGTTTGAAGTTTACAAAGCACTGCCACGACCTTTCTTCTTTTTTGTTAATTAAGTTTATTGGGGTAACATTGGTTAATACAATCACATAATTTTCAGGTGTACATTATCATTTGACATCTGTATATTCTATTGTGTGTTTACCACCCAAAGTCCAGTTTCCTTTAGCTACCATATATTTGATCCCCTTTACGCATTTCACCCTCCCCCTTCCTCCCTATATTTGACCCCTTTTGCCCTATCTACCTCCTCTCTCCTCTCCCACACCACTAGTAACCAGTACTCTACAGTTCTCTGGTAACCACTAGTCTATTGTCCATGTCCATGAGTCTCTGTTTGTTTGTCTTGCTCATTTGTTGCTTTTAGGCTTATATCCCACATATAGGTGATATCATATGATTTTCAACTTTTTCTGTCTGGCTTATTTCGCTTAGCATAATTATCTCGAAGTCCATCCATGTTGTCACAAGTGGCAGTATTTCATCTCTTCTTATGGCCGAGTAATATTCCATTGTACATATGTACTGCCGCTTCTTTAGCCAATCATCTATCATAGGACACTTCAGTTGCTTCCATGTCCTGGCCACTGTGGATAATGCTGCTATAAACGTTAATGTGAGAATATCTTTATAGATACGAGTTTTCAAGTTTTTGGGGTAAATACCCAGTAAAGGAATTGCTGGATCATATGGTAGATCAATTCTCATTTTTTGAGGAACCTCCATGCTGTTTTACATAGTGGCTGTACCAATCTGCAGTCCACCAGCAGCATATGAGAGTTCTTATTTCTCCACATCCTCTCCAACATTTGTTATTGCTTGTTGTGTTGATTATAGCCATTGTAACAGGTGTGAGATGGTTTCTCATTGTAGTTTTGTTTTGCATTTCCCTAATAGCTAGCGATGTTGAGCATCTTTTCATATATTTGTTGGTCATTTGTATGTCCTCTAGGGAGAAGTGTCTGTTCAGGTCCTCTGCCCATTTTTTGATTGGATCATTTGTTTTTTGTTCTTGTTATTGAGTTGTATGAGTTCTTTGTATATTTTGGATATTAGACCCTTGTCAGAGATGTTGCTTGCAAATATATTTTCTCATTTGGATGGCACAACCCTTATTTCATCTAACTTTGGCACAACAGTTTGAACTAGGCAGTCCCAATGGTTATCTGCACATTACAATTAATCTAATAATCCCTCCACCCTTGCTACTGCTAAGTCTAATTTTATTTCTAAAATGTAAATTACATACTTCCACTCCTCACTACCTCCACTAATCAACCCTCCTTCAAGCCCTTAGAACTTCTCATCTGTAAAACTGGAATAATTGCCTACTTTATGGGGTTGTTAAATACACTTGGTAAATTAAATGACATAAGAGCTATGATACTACAACAAAATTTTATTCTTCACAAACATTTTTTTCCTTTCTTCTTCTCTCCCCAATATTTCCCCACCTTTAATCTATTACATACATTACATATCTGATTCATCATAATAATGTAGAATTCTTAAAATTTTTTTGTCCATCCTCTACTGATCCCAATATCATGACAACTTTCCTAGACTTCGAGGAAAAACACTAGAAAATTCTAGGTGCAGCAATACCATTTTCACTCTTAGTGCCTCTCAAAGGCATTGCTTTTTGTTTAGAGTAGCATCATTGACATTTAAAAGCAAAAAGGGTCAAGATCTGCCCTGCATTTTCCATCTAGAAAAATCTTGTGTATCTTTCATCGCTCAGTTCAAATGTCACCTTCCTCTTGAAACCTCCAAGATCTTACCCACATCATCTCTTAACCTAAATTTGAACAAATCTTTCCTTTCTCCATGTTTCCAAATGTCGAGGAAAGGAAAAAGAGAGAGAGAGAGAGAGAGAGAGAGAGAGAGAGAGAGAGAGAGAGAGAGGAAGTAAGGGAGAAGAGAAAGAGTTTAACTTCTGTCCTTTCTTGGTATGGCCCAGTGGTTCCGAGTTAGCTGTTCTGACAAAACTCATTGTCCCACCTCCTAAAATATGCCCAACTGAATAAGGTTAAAATGGTTAAAATGATGGCTACCAGGCAGCAGTTAAGGGGATCCCCTACATTCCTAGTTTCTGGTTAGAAAGAAAAGACACATACAATAAAATATGCTTTCTTCTTTTTTTAATTAATTAATTAATTTTAATTAGTTTCAAGTTAAATAAGCTTATTTATTTTCAGTTTGATTAGCTTCTATGTGTAGAATTTAAGCATAATTAATTTTATCATCTATTTAATAAACTTATATCAATTAAATCATGAACATTAACTTTTTAAAAATATATTTTAAAAGTTTTATAAGTCTTCTATCTTGTTTCCATCCATAATATATTCATTCCCCTATTCTCAGATATTTACGTTCTCTTTTCCATTCTCATTTTAACAAATAACATTATAATAAAGGTACATAAATATTTATTTGAATCTCTATTTCCTCAGGAAACATTCTTAAAAGTTAAATTTCTGAGCCATAAGATTTTTAGAGCTATTGAAACATACCATCAAACTACTTCCAAAAATAACATACCAATTTAATACAATGTCAATGTACATAAATGACCTGCAATCTCACCAGCATAGAATATTATTTTTTCCATTTTTTTCTAATTCGATAGGCAATAAAAAAATGACATACCATCATTGCCTCAAGTTAATTTCCTTGACTACTTGTAAAATGAAAATTCAGTAACATTACTACACATGGTTTATCTTCCCTGTTCTACAAATTATCTACATATTTCCTTTGCCCATTTTTTACTAAGATCTTGCTATTTTGTCAATTTACATGTATTTTTGGTATATTTATCATGTTACATAGTAATCATAATTAGATACAGTTCCTTCTTGTTAGTCAGAGTACTTATGTTTTATAAAGTCTCTGCAAACACTGAATTAGCAAATCCTGGACCTTTGTTTCTGGGGAAATACATTTAAGTTCCTGTGAGCCTTTGTCACAATATTTTTGTCAATAAATCAATACATACCTTGTTTACATGTGTTTCTGTTTAAAGACACTTTAATACATATCATCTTAATTCCTTAACATTGAGCCGATGACCAATAGCACTATAACTCATGCCTGAACTAAGCTTATCTATCACATGTATTTTCTCAGTAAGGCATATCACAGCCTTCTTTTGCTCAGGAACACTAGATAGAACTTCAGAACTAAGCTTTGGAGACATTAGAAACATCAAAATCACCAAACAAAAAGCACAAAAATGCGAAAAGCATGACACTTAAATAGACCATGAAAAGTACACTTATTTATAGTATGAGAGCTGTATAATCGCCTTGTTGAACCTCAGCTGGGAACGTACACATCATGCAATTCAAATGTTTTCCCACTCTGTGCATATACATGAATGACCACAAAAGCACCACACATATAGATTTGGGGGTTACAAATAAGTTTTAAGGAGTAGGTGAATTTTCAAATGTAGAATCCATGAATGAGGATCAACTACATCTGTCATATTTGTTGCACAGATTTCCAGTTTATCATTCGTATTTTAATTTTGTTCACGTTTCAGATTTACAGAGGTTTTTATTTTTATATTTGCAAATATGTAGTCCTTTCCTTTGTGACATATATTATTTTATACCCATGCAAAGAGGAAATTATTATTTACTTATGTTTTCTTCTATTTTTAAAATCTTTAATATTCTGCATAAAACTCTTTAATAGGCCTGAAATTTATTTTGGTGGATAGTATATCAAATCTTTTTTGGAGGTAACAAGCTACCAATCACCTATCAATGAACTTCATGTCTTGAGCCTTGTATTATTCTGACTTCCAATGAAGTGACCTTCTTCATACAGGTCAGCCAGTGCCAGAATATCTAAGAAGCTTCAAAAATGGAAAAGCAAGGGGAAGAAGGTCTTACCTTTTTCACTAAACCAAGTATTGCATATCACGAAATAAGATGAAGCTGGTTATATCTTACAGCCACTTCATGGCTGCATTCTGCAGTGAAGCTGGGCACTGTATGGGGCCAGAGGCCAAGTTTCTACCAAGGACCAGAAGGGGACAAACACAGTTTTCTCCATGCCCTAGGACAGTATCTCTCAGAGTATTGTCAAGGACAGCCTGCATCAGAGTCATGTGAAGTGTTTATTTAAGCAAAGATCTCTGTGCCCCATTGCAGACCTATTGAATCAGAATATTAGTGACTGAGTGCCTAGAATCTGCACTTTTAACAAGCTTCCTAGGTAAATCTTATGCATACTAAGGTTTGAGACTGACACAAACAATCACTATTTCATGATTGGAGGGGTGTCAATAATATGGCTTATCTGTACTATCTGCTAAAAGACTTAGGGGGTTTAGTCAACAATATATAACATGAGTCAGTGGTGAGACATGAAGAATATACATGAGCTAATGCACAAATAAAATGGACTAATACACAAATAAAAATATATTGTCTAGAATGAAGGAGGTTATGGTCTTGCTATCTCTCCACGCCATATCAAGATATTGCATTTAGCTTTAAAACACCACATATCAAGAATAATGAACCAAAATATGTCCTCCAAAGGACAACTTGGCTAATGAAGAAGTTAAACCTAAGACAAATACAGAATTATCTAGGGATGCCAAGCTTATAGAATTGAATCATTTAGATAACATCACTTTCAACCTCAAATAGCTGAAGACATGTCATGTGGAAGAGATCCTTCTGCCTAGGCAGTGTCGTACATGCATGTAACTTTATATACTTTCCACTTGGCAGTTGATTCTCAAATCTGTATCCCCAGACTGACTCATTCTCCTGAGATTCAGTCATTCTGAAATCTCTCCACCTGGATTTTTCACAAGCACCTTAAACTCAACACAGCTAAAATAAAACAATCATTATCCCCATTTTTATAGATAACAAATCTGACACTCAAAGAAGTAAATAATTTCCCATGGGTTCCAGTAAATAAGTTAAACCCAATCTGTCTGACTCTAAAGCTTATTCCCTTTCCATTTTTATCATGTTGGCTTTTACAGTGTTAGGAAAAAAACAAACCAGGACATTACATATATTTCTTACAGCCCTGAAAAAGAGCTATAGGCTCTGAAATAGAGTACCACATTTCACAGGAGAGTTGATCCTTCCTGAAAACCAAATCTGCTCTAAGAAACTCTAATATTAAATTTACTAGATTACACATAAAAGTAAATAAATCCCTGGCAATATCAGAGGCAAAATAATTACATGGAAGAAATGGAGAAGTCCCTTCCCCTCTCTGGATCACAATTCTGTTATTCAAAATATGTGGATTTTAAAGATCTTTACATCTTCTTACAGCTCTGTCATTCTGAGAGTCTATAGAAGACAGTGTTCTGTATAAGGTACAGACATTATGAATAAACGGTCATGCCATTTAGCCTGTGTAATAGTTCAGCTGCGTTCCAACACCATCTTCCAGGACCTGCTGGACTAGGGACTGATCATATATCTTCATATTCTCATCTACTCCAGGCACCCAGCCCAGCATGACGCACTTATCCACACAGTTCTGACTTGCCTCTGGCAATACCAGCTCTTTACTCAACTGGAGAAGTGATCAGGTAAAAAGTAGAAATTCTGTCACAATTTTTTCTACATATGGCCCTAATGTGCTCCCTCAAAGTCACTTACGAGGTTCATGACCTTGGACAAGTCACTTATACTCTCTGAGCCTACATTTCCTCATCTGTAAGAGAAATGCTCATAATACATAATCACTTGATTGTTGTAAAAATTAAGAAATAATGTGTGTGAAATCACCAGGCACATGCTAGGTGCTTAGTAGATTCCCTCTTTCAGTGTCATCCTTGGCTAGGCCACATCAGCTAACACAAGTTTTCTTAGATTCACTAGTTATTTTCAGGGTTTACCCTATACCTCTTCTGTCTGATCATCAACCCCTCCATCAACCAGACAAAGACCATTAAAGAAATGCTCATGTCAATTCTCCAAATCCACTGAACTGAAGCAATTAAGACTGCATTTGAGGTTTTGTAGCAAAACTTAAAAACACTAACAAGTAGTCAGCCAGATTCTGCTTAAATGTTTCTTATGATAGGGAACTCATTTCCTATTAACACAGCCTATTTTATCCTCAGTCAGCTCTGCTATAACTTCCACCTAACAACCCTAATTTTGTCCCTTGAGATCACATCATACAGATAAAATCCTATTTCTTCTGACCCTGTGGATACAGATAGCAATCATGCCCCACTATGCCTTCCAGGCTTCTCTTCTTAACTTCTATTTTGTCTTTGTCTCTCTTTAAAAGATAACCGCCATAAGGGAACACAATACACGAGGTGTGGTTCTGCAAACTCAGAAAAGAGTGGAATAATCACCTTCTTTATTCTAGATTCTATATTTCTAATTAATGCAGCCAGAGTTTCCATTAACTTTTTGGCAGCCATATTAAACAGACACCCCTCCTATAGAATTGTTAATATATCTTTTTAATTTTATAAAACTTATGTAAGATGTTAAATTTATTCTTATCACATTAATTCTATTGTTTTTGAACCATCTTTTCAGTCTGGTAAATTCTTTTTGTATTCCTTGTTCCATTATCCAGTATATATTTCCCCTCCTATTCCAGTTCTCTCTTAACTTTTTATGAGCATATTCTTCTATATCTTCATCCAAGTCATTAATTAAAATATTGAAACCAAGACAGAGACTAGCACAGAGCCCTAAAGCTTACCACCAGGGATCTCTCTTTGCAATAGTGAAACTCATCCTTTTTTCTGCCTTCAACACACCTGAGGGCCCTCCTACCACCCATTCATATCAATCACAGTAGCTCAAAAAAATCACAGACACCCGAGGAAGGGCAGGCCTTCTAAAAGAGAGTACTGTGATCAAGGGAAAGGTCTATGTGATTTGGAAAAACTCTCATCCAGGTGATTTAGATAAACCCCTCAGAGAATGTGCCCTTGTTACCCTATCTCCTATATGTACTTTTTAAAAACTTTTGCTCCAGAGAAATACAGAATAATTAGCTTCCATTATGAATGGTTTCCTCATCTGCAAGATGGAGCTAATATCATAGTGCATAAGGCTGTTGTGAGGATTGTATTCACATATATAAAGTACTTAGCACAATGCCTGGCACATAGTACTCAATAAATAGCAGCACTTAAAAAAATTTTTCAGAATCCCACTAAAGGAACAATGTTCCAGTTCATGTTTCTTTCATCTTGTTCACCAGGATGTCATAAAAATAAAAATCTTTGTCATGTGCCTTGCTATGGTACAGGTACACTGTAATCATCACATAATTACATCTGTTAGTCAAATGGTCCTATCAAAAAAGGCCTTGTTTCCAAGCCCACAAATCTGAATTTAGGACAAAGCTCCCTAATGGGGCTATTATGGCCACACATATATTGAAGTTTCATTTTTTTCAAGCTCATGCTCTACTGCCTGATCTGGCTCCCATTCCCCTGACCTCTGAATGGCAGAATGAAGATTTCCACATTCGTGAAGGTCCACATTATTGTGCTTACTATTTCTTCTTTACTTGATCCTGCTGTTTTCAAAGAGGGTGTCAGAATTCAGGTGAGGTCACCCAGGCTTGTCTTACAACAGAATAATTTCAAAATGTTTGTGGCTAAAGGACAGGTCGTAATACCTCATCCTGTTTACACTGGGCCACACCTATTACCTATTTCTCTGACATGATCCCCCATCCTCCTCCCCCCACTTTGTGTCACCACAGTTTATGATGCTGCATACCACATTTCAGGGCTTCTGGTGGCCACAGGTCCAGGATGAAGTAGAAGCTGTATCTGGAAGCAGAGATATCTGTGAGTCTGTAACACTGGAAGCTATTTTATGCTGTGGCTTTTCTGAGTGTCACTTTAATAATAATTAACATATTATTATAAAAATAACAATTGCTCACATCTATATTGTGCTTTATATAAAGTATTTCAATAAACAATTTCTCCTTTACTCCTCAAAACAGTTCAATAGTTTCACTTGGAAAAACATTGCTGAAAATTTTAAAAGAATGTGACCTTATCAAGCTAAATTATCTATTATTTCCTCATACACACACAAAAATAAGCCCTACCAGACAATTTAGTTTAATGAAATAGAAATGTTGAATGGCAGCTACTTTGGTCCAAAAGGCACTAAACTCTAAAGTTCTCATTTTTAAAAGTAGATGATATTCTTTATTTTACAAATGAGGAAAATAAGTCTTCAGGAAGTTAGATAATTTGCTCAATGTTTACATAGCGAATAGCAGAACCAGGATTCAAAGCCTGGGTTATCTGACTCCAAATCTTCTGATTTTTTTCCACCCGAACATTTAGAAGTGCTGTTCAACTGCCTTGACTAAAATGGCCACTATTCTCCCCTCTCAAGAAATAGGTAGTGCCTAACTGAATCAATCTTCCTAAAAGACATCTTTCAAATTACAGAATTCTAAGCCAAAGCCTCTTACAAAAGGATCAATTTCCCTCACAGGCAGCTAAGTTCTTATGCCATTCTAGGAATCCTTTCTTTTTTACATTATCAGTAAGCAGCCATAGAACCTATCTATCTGCAGAAAAGATGTCAAGAAATACAGCACCAAACCAGAGCTCCAATCCCACACTCAGGCTTTTGGCATTCTGTCACTCATCATCAAAGCATCCAATCTTTCCATTGTCCCATTGCAAAGATTTTTCACAAATAAGAAATGCTACAGTCCAAAAAAATTGCCTTTTTCATCTTCCATTTCTTTTCAGTCCAAATCCTTCACATTGCAGTCCCCACAAAGCACAGAAAGACAACCACCTGGGAGAAATTCAAACAATATGGGCCAATTTCTACTTCAGCCTACAACAATGAGATTGATAACCAGTTCCACAGTTGAGAAATTTGACACTGTTCTCAATGTATCACCTTCTCTAATATATCTCACATAAAATTGCAGGGTTTAGTTCTTAACTCAATTCTAATTAACTGAGTCATTCACTTTATGCCTTACCTATTATAATTAGCTCTTTCCTTCAAAATTTACCAGTCCCTTCTTGTAACCTAAATAGTATCCCTGAACAGCTAAAATGCATCATGACAATACACAGTTAAAGGGGAAGGAAGGTTGTTGTCCATGGTTTGAGACTCTAATAATTGCAACCTAAAATGAGGCCAAGCAAGCACAACAGTCTCAGGGGCTGGCTTGCAGAACCAGGAATTACTGGGGCCACATACAACCCAGTCTCAGCTACAGCCAGATGGGGCTGCTAGATGACATCAGCTCCTATACGACTTCCTAGACATACCAAGGCAGAGTTCACACTTTTTCATTACCTCCTCAAAATGGCCTCTCACCTCTCAAAAAAAAAGTTTGATGTGGCTAATCTTTTTAAAGCCTCCCCTCAACCAACCCTGATTCCTGTATTTACCAGTCTTATTTGATGTTTCCTTTCCAAGTCCTAAGCTCTGTTTCAACTTCCTTAAGTACCTGATTCCTTGCTTTGGCTTGAATCAGCATCGTCTTCAGCCATCTTCCTGGGTTTACTGACTTCAGGTTCCAGCTCGGCAGAATTAGTTTAAACTGGTCAAAATAGATTTGAACTGGCCTGAACTTATTTTTGTGTGTGTAAGGAAATATATGAACTGGTTCTGCAAGTTCTGACCACTTTAGACCTATGTGAGCCAGTTTTATATTACTAATGCAAGAACAAGCCACTGAATGAATCAAGATGGATCAGGAATGAGATGAAGCAGTTTCATTCAGTTTAGAAGACCAGCAAGTGGGGGGTGGGGGTGGGGGAGGTTCAAAATGGATCTGATGCTGATGACCATATTGTTTGTGCTGGTGATGCTGGAGGGCGAATCAGAAAGGACCTAATAGTATAAAAGGTAGGATCAAACTGCTGTAGACACCAGGAGAGGGACTAAAAGAAACTGATGCTCAATGACGCAGGATCAAATCATTGGCATCAGACAGGAGAAAAAAAGATGCTTATGCTCTCAGACAAAATCAAACCATTGAGATGTATAGGGAATTTAACAGGGATGCTTTTCTATAAGGTGTCATCAAACCACCCTGGGGTAGGGATGGAAAGAAGAAGGGAGAGTAAGAACATAAAGGTCCTGGTAGTTTGTAGGACAGTACGAGACAGTTGTAAAGGATTGGCAGAAAGGGGATGTTGTTCTAAGAAGCAGGATCAAACCACTGTAAAAGGGAGGGGAGCAAAAAGAAGCTGAAGTTTTTCGAAGCAAATTTAAATTCCTTTTAGTAAAGTAAAAGGATATGATATTCTGTAAGACAGAATTAAACTCTGTTTTTATAGTTAATAAAGTGCATTTACATGTGTTATTTTATTTTCTCTCTACTCTGTCCTAATGTTTGGGCTAGACCATCCTCCCGCAAAGGTGTCTGCAGTCATTTGCAGCCTCCCTGATGGTTGCTAGGCAACAGTGTAGCAGCAGCCTAATGAACCTTGCCCTTTTGACATTAACCCCTTGTTTTCTGCAAGGGGAATAGTACATACACACATAAAAAATGGGGAGCAAATTGAGATATTATCATTAAATGCTAGGTGGGGAAGAGTGGGAGAAAGCTACATAGACCTTCAAAATAAAATGAAGACAGCAAATAGTTGGAAATTAATAGCTATGTGGAAGAAGCAAAACTCACAAAAGTAGTCCTACAAACTTTGAAAACATCATGTCCAAACTCCCACAAGACCTTTGAGTCCTCCCATGATATCCCTGGCCAGCGGTGCTTGAATACATTTGGTGAAAAATGAGTAGTTCTAATCTCATTGGAAATCTGTTCCATTTTTCTATAATTCTTGTCCTTTTATATTTATGTTAAGCTAAACTATCCTGTCCTCATAGTTTTCATCCAGTAGTCCTGAATTTTGTGTTCTAGAGCAGAGGTTGGCAAACTAGGGCTTTCAGGCCATATCCACCTCACTGCCTGTTTTTTATAGTGTTAGCTAAGAATGGTTTTTACATTGTTAAATGGTTGAAAAATCAAAAGAAAAGTATTTTATGATGTATGAAAAATTATATGAATTTCAAATTTCAGTCCATATGTTTTGTTGGAACATAGTCATGCTTGTTTATCTACATACTGTCTATGGCTGTTTTCTTGCTACCACAGTGGAGTTAAGTAGCTGAACCAAAGACCTTATGGTCTATATTTACTATCTTCCACTTTACAGAATAAGTTTGCTGATTCCTGATCTAGAGCATCCAAAAAATCAGTTTTGAATAAGACTCTGCTTATGTAAGAATTTAATGAGAATGCTAGATATGAAAGAGAATAAAGGGACCTCACAAAGAATCCCAAATTCTCAAAGGGATGGAGGGGTCTGGTGCCAAACTCTTTTGAGCTCACAAATGACTTTAAGCCATTTCTCATGGCCTTTCAGGAATAAGGAGTAAATTTAGCATATATGGAATAGCTGGGAATCTCCAAGAAGAATGAGAGAACAGCTGGAAGAGAAGGTTGGGATCAGAATGTGAAAGACCTTAAATACCAAATATAGTTGTTTGGCCATCCTTAAATCCAATGGAAGATCCACCATTGGATTTCAGTTTGGATAAGGTTGATTGACAGGGTAAAAAAAACTTGAGAAAGATGATTCATGCTTCTAAACATCACCCTAGTTCTATTCCACCTCTAGGCAAGTTGCAGTGATATGAGAAGTTCGGATTATTTTGGTCACTCAAGTTGAGAAACATCTCAATACAGGTATCATAGTCTGAACATAATCTGGTTGGAGGTCAGGACCCTACAATAAATAAAAGATATATGTTGAGTTGCAAAGGATTTCTGCCTTAGGAGCATAAGAAGATTCTCATCACATCTTTATCTGATTCTTACTCACTTTTCAGGACCCAACTCAACCATATCTCTCCCAGGGCTCTTG
The DNA here is from genome assembly GCF_014176215.1 of Rousettus aegyptiacus. Classification (NCBI taxonomy): domain Eukaryota; kingdom Metazoa; phylum Chordata; class Mammalia; order Chiroptera; family Pteropodidae; genus Rousettus; species Rousettus aegyptiacus. Next base: position 39,165,681 of record NW_023416312.1, read on the forward strand.
CCCTCCTCTGAAATTCTACAACACTTCTTTGTACAACTCATGTGATCCTCACTCTACTCTATCTAGTACCAAAATAATTTCTTTGTGAAAATGGCCTGTTTCTCCAGAAAGACCTTGAGATCCTAGAAGAAATGGACCCTAACTGATACCTCCTCTTTGCATTCCAATGGTATCTTGTTGGTTGGTTGGTAAGGATATTGATATGAAGATCTAATACTTCCACAGTGTGGAGAGGCTCCCACTTAGGGAACCTCAGACACTTTGGGAACTATGTCAGCTCTAACCACACATCCCCTTTCTTAGACTGGAAAGCCTGAGAAGAAGTGAAACCAGAATATATTTCAGCCAGTCCTATAATGGCCATGAGAAAAGCAGGTAGCTCTCTCTGATGCCACGAAGACACTGGCTCCCCATCATCACTACTTTCATGGGCTCAGATATGAATGCCCTGATCAGGAAGACAAAGCCCACAGTTCCAGCTGCCAAGCATCCAGTCCCATTTTCTATGGCTTCTGTTGATCTTGGATCCAGCCTTCAGGCTGGACTCAACGGATTCAAGACAAAAATAGGCACTTGGCTGAGAAGGCTGGCTTTCCACAAAGTGCTCTTTCCCCCAATGGCCAAAGCAAATGCCGCAGGCTAGGGCTAAAAGCCAGCCAACTGCTCCCGACCTCTGCTGGACAGCACCAAGGAGGCCTAGAGCCAACAGTGAATGGACGGGTCTGCCATTTCATTCCTCAAACATCAGATTTCCCTTCGGTGAATTTAAACGACCAGATAGACTAGAGTCAATTCTAGCCTCCAAGAAAATGTCTAAGATCCCGCATGCACCTCAACTGCTGAGAGTTAGAGTCAGCATAGCCCCAACCTCCACTCCCTTCAGCTTCTCAAGTGTGCCCAAGCCCATAGGCAACTTTCTGGAGTCTCTATATTTAAATTTATTCCTTGTTTTATCCATTGGTCATTTAGTAGCATGTTGTTTAGTTTCCACATATTTGTGTTCTGTTTTGTTTTCTTTCATTTTATTCTTGTAGTTGATTCTATTTTCATATCATTGTGGTCATAAAAGGTACTTGATATGATTCCAGTCTTCTTGAATTTATTGATGCTAGTTTTGTGGCCTAATATGTGACCTATCCTGAAGAATGTTCTATGTGCACTTGAAAAAAATGTATATTCTTCAGCTTTTGGATGAAATGCTCTATAAACGTCTGTTAAGTCAACCTGGTCTAATGTGATATTTAAGACCATTATTTCCTTATTAACTTTCTGTCTGGATAATCTATCCTTTGATGTAAGTGAGGTATTAAAATCTTATACTATTATTGTATTACTGTAAATTCTTCCTTTATGTTCATTAATATTTGCTTTATATATTTAGGTGTTCTTATGTTAAGTATGTAGATTTTTATGATTATTGCATCCTCTTATTGGACTGACCCCTTTTAAACTATGTAATGTCCTTCTTTGTCTCTTTTATATTCTTTGTTTTAAAGTCTATGTTGTTTGATATGAATATTTCTTACCCCAGCTTTCTTTTCGTTTCTATTTGCATAAAATATCTTTTTCCATCCCTTCACTTTCAGTCTGTATTGTCTTTCTATTTGAAGTACATCTCTTGTAAGTAGTATACAGATGGGTCATGTTTTTCCTCTGTACCCTTAGGGAAGTGGGAGGAGGAATGCAGGAATAAGTTACTAGTACAAACTATTCTTGCTGGCTCACAGATCAGGGTGAAACTCAACAGAGTTCAACCAATCATGTTCCCTGAATTAAGTAGCTAGCCTCCCTTCATCATGGTGGGGCAGGGGCCAGGTTTCCGACACTAGCAGAGAGGGCCATGGAGAGAGGAAGAGGAAAAAGGGGAAGGACAAGGAGAGTGAGGAAGGCCAACCAGAAACAGAGACGTGTTTTTGATCTAATGTATAGAAATCTCTCTGAAAGAGTGACCTCTGGCTGGTGAGTGAGGGTGGAGTGGGAAAACCTTGGCAGTGGTAAAGCTAGAAGATAGCATTGCTTTGAAAATGAAGTTTTCTTTTCTATGCACATAGAAATCACTCTCATTTCTCAGGCTAGTGTGAGTTGGTGCTGACTTAGAAGAAACCTGAGACTAAAAGTGATTACCACCAAAAGGGAGTCATCCTTCTTCAGGGATAGTCAATATCTGAGTTAAATTACTAAATTAACATCCTCTTTGGTAGGTGGTTTCCTTCTAATAATTGCAGACATTTGACCATGTACTTAGCACCAACTATGTGTTTGGCAGTATTATATTCTGAAACTGTGCACCAAGTACCCCAGGGTACCATAGCCAACTCACAGGGGTACTGTAAGATACTTATAATTTTTGAGGGAAACCCAGTGACATCTGTAGGACATGGTATGAACTGTGATACTATTATGTTTTTTGTACCTAGTTACTCAATAAACAGAAATATTGAGTATTTCTTTTGGCTGAAGAGTGTTGTGAAAACAATTACTGACACACTAAGGGCACAGTGAACCAAGAAATTTCGGGAATATTTTCTATATATGTTACATGGATTATCTCATACAATCCTTAAACATTTTGAGGTAGATTTTACTATTGTTTCCATTTTACAGATAAAGAAACCAAGTCTCCAAAAGATAAAATATTTTGCCCAAAGTACCCAACTAAGTGATGACAAAGGAGAGGTAAGAATTTAGATGTGGTAGACTTTATAGACAGTACTCTTAAACCATTCACAACTACCTTCTTGTAATTAGCTTTATCCACTATCCTTATTACATATGTAGACTGTAAAGGATGCCTTGATATGACGAGTGACTTTTGTGCAATAAAAGTTGTGTTAGTATTCTGTAAGCCCAGAATTTAGTCTCTAAATCAACACGTATACCATAAGAGAGGCATAGAAAAAAAGATGCAATTTTAAAACAAAATTTTACAAAGACATGGCATCAGCTGAAATTGAGACTGTATTCAAGCTATTTGAACTATTCAACTGTTTTTCAACTAATTCTCAGGAGACTTCACATGCTTCCTATAATCTAACCCTAAATTTTACTCATCCTGAACCACTATGGTTCACTTTTGCATTATGGTGTGAGAAACAATGCTCTCTGCATTCAATCAAAGTTAGTTCAATTCCTTCCTCTGGTAGGCAGAATGGTGCTTAACAGGCTCTATTCTTACTGTGAACTCTGAGGGCTCATGGACCCACTCCAACCCAAGGCACATACAAAGAAACTATGAATGACGATACTCAGACTGCTATTCCTATATTCAACACCTTGCACCGGACCAGGCAGAAATCAATCAAGAGGTTGCCGGAACAAGCTGTGGGCCCCACTGAACCCAACTCAGACAAGTAGCGGCACAATAGTGGCCACCACAAATGTAGCCAACTCTTCAATCAGAGTAGCACAAGGGTATTTTCAATAGGTTCCCAAAATATACCTATTAAATTTTTTCCCCTCTGCCCTATCTCCAAGTCTATAATTCCACCATAGGAATTTAATTGTGTTACTTAAGGTCCTTGGCTCCTTGGCCTTTTTCAACTACCAATTTCTCTCTGTACAGTAGTTCTCCCTTCTTCTGAACTCTCACAGTGCTTTGTACATTATTCCATTATTATTTCTCTTATTGGCTTGTAATTATCTGTATATGTGTCTGCCTTTTCCACTAGACTGTGAGCTCTTTAAAGGTAAGAATTGTATATTCTCAGTCTGTATCCCATGGGCCTAGCATAGTGCCAAAAACAATGAATGCTCAGAAAGTGTTTGTTGAAATGTATTATTGTTGAGTTCCACTCAAAAGAATAGGTTATATTTATTGCTTTGGTTTGATGCTATACTTAATTCTTTCTACCCCCTGCATAATAGAAAATTTTAGGAATTTAAGATGGCAGGAAAAGACCCAGATTTGAGCCTGGTTTGGCCAATTACTAGCTCTGTATCTTTATATCCTATATCCTTATACACTATATCTCTATATACCTGCCTAAGTCCTGTAACCTCTCTGAACCTTAGTTTTTTCACCCTCACAGTGAGAGCAATCATAAATATACCTCACAAGGTTATAGTAAGGAGAAAATGGACTGTCTGAAGCAGCACTTTGTGAATGTAATACCTTGTGAGAAAGTTGTTATTATACAATGCAATTTAATTGAAAGAAGATTTTTTTCATGATTCTTTTTCCCTAGAGATAGAAGGATATTCCTTCAGAAACTTAAAGAGATTGCCAACGTGTGTGCTGGATGTGCCCTGAGGGGTTTTTCATGGCAGTAGGCCTGTTCTTTCTGTTTGATAAGAAACAGCTTTCATCCTTCCTTAGCCATCCTCTCTCAGTAGTGTTCAAGGCTGGCAAATAGGAGTGGAACAATGCAGAACTGGCTCTTAGACTCAGCACTAAAATGATATTCTTGCAGATGAGAGGTCTTCTGTATTCAGCCACACTTTAGTTAATATTAACACCAATTTATGTTTCCTGAGCACCTGCAGGCTGGATGGTGAGAGAAGCCCTCTAGGAACAGGGATAATTATGGGAAAAAAGTCAACTCTGAATGCCAAACTAAAACCTGCCAAATTGCACTACTTACTGCTCCTCAACCATGTCTGGTGATTTTTTTACCTTTGGATATTTGTTCTTGTACTCTAGAGGTCTAAAATGACCTCTTTTCACTCCTTTCTCAAAGTCAAGTGCTAACTATTCTTCAAGACCTAGCTCAAATTCTATCTTTATGAGCCTTTCTCCATATATAAACCCCCACCCTTCACCTGCAAGTTGTTTCTCCTTCTTTGATAGTCCCCCAAAGCACCTGGCTTCTAGCACTTACTATTTTTCTGTTCTGTCTCAGTTAATGTCTCCAATTTATCCTCTTCTCTTAGACACTCATTATCTCTTGCCTGAAATATTATAGTTATATACTAAGGAGTCTCCCTGCCACTGGTTTTTCCTATACTCCATGCTATTCCCCAAAGGCAGCCTCCTGAAATACAGACCACACTTGTGATTTAAAATTTCTTATAGCAGGAAAAAAAATTAAATTGAGTAACATAATATAGCATACTAGCTACCAAATACAGATCCATGAACTCATTACATCAGAATCATGGCAGAGGAAGGGAAGGTAACTTGTTAAAAACTTAGATTCCCGATGAGATTACAGTTTCCTGAAAATCTATAACTTTAAAAGAATTGCAGGTCAGCTAAGGATGATAAATAAGTTTTATCTCATGAATTAGTTCAAATTGACTACAAGTAGCCATTTAGAATACATGCTTAGAAGATTCTAAGCTACATCCAGGATCACTGGGAAAGAACATTATGTCTGATTAACAGTTTCTACCATGGGCATGGGAAGAGCTGATAGTAATGATTATGTCAGATATTTACCATACCTGATCTAGATAGCCATTCCCTAAACAAATCAGACAACCCACACCTTTGTGTGATGTTCTATTTATCTAGACCATTTTCCCCTACCCACACCTCTAATCCCTGATTTCTTAGAAAACTCCTAGTTATCATCTGAGTTTATTTCAAACATCACCTAGTTTGGGAATTTTGGGCTGATTAACTCCACATCATTTCTTCCCTCATCTGGGCTCTCATTACAATTTATTTATAAGCAGAACTTAGCAATTTTGCCACTTCAAATCCATTTTTAAATGAAGAGGGGTAGAAATAAACTAATTGTTTTAATATTAAATTATGTTGTAAACCTCTGTGCGTATCTCTGTCCTATTAGACTTTGACCTAGTAGAGATAAACAACTATAGCATATTCATGTTTCTATTCCAAGCTCCTGGTTCAATGCCTAATACCCATAGGGTGCTCAGTAAACATGTATTGAACAGAGTGCACACTCCATTTGGGGGAAGTATGGAGAGGGAAAGCAAGAGACCTGGTAATTACATCAAACACATCATCCTTCCCTGAAGAACCATGAAGATCCATGTGTCCATGGAGGTCAGGTCTGTGGGTGCAAGTGAACACTTCTGAATGAAGAAAGAGAAATCACTAGGAAGAATGCAGCCTGAAATAGGTGCAAAGATGTCTCATTTTCTCCATAATGCCTCCTTGGACTAGTCTGTTTCCCTTTGTTCCCTCCTCATCTTTATTGACACCCATATTACTCAGTAAACATTCCCGAATTCTTCCCGAATTCTTGAATAAGCTATAAGGAGAGTTGAGCAAAGATTCCCAGTGCTGTTGTCAGGCAATCAGAGTCACAGAATATCTGAGCTAGCAGGAACACAGATACTATCTAGTCCAGTAATTGACTCTGTTGGAAGCAGAGGGGTCACTAGTAGCCCTAGCTGTTTTTCTGCCCTCAATCTCCACTTCAATATATCTTGATAGAGCAATCCACGCCCCTGATATATCACAGTTTGAAAGCCATTTACTATCAAACTAAGTATCCTCATTCATAGATGAGGGTAGTGGGGCCCAGAGAGGAGAAAATTGTCCAGTTACAAACTGAGTTTACAGCATAAGTAGTCTCAATCCAAGTATCCTAACTCTCTATCCCATGCTATTTCTGCTATAATCAAGCTGCCTTATTTTACATACATTTGCACATTTACTTTTCTCAGATGATCATCATTTGCACCGATGGGTCCTATATGTTGCCATAATTCAAAGATGTCATTTGGACTCTCCCATCATTTTTTTAACCTAGGATACCTTTTAAGGACAATTTCTATTCTGGGATACCTCATCTGAAACAGCTGAGTTACTCTATCTTTGCTATATAAATCACCATTTTGCCAGGCTCAAAACCCTGGAGTTCTTTCTGCCTCCCCCTTATCCTTTATCTCCTCAATTTGTTCTGCTATCATGTCACTCTGATTCTCAAACACCATCTAAAATTATAATGCTCATACACATAACCTATACCTAATCCCTGTTTCACTTTTCTCTTTAGCATTTAATACCATCTAATATACTACATGGTTTACTCATTTGTTTGTATTTCCCTCCCTCCAACCACAATGCAAGCTTTATGATGGCAGGAATTACTGCTTATTTATTGACTTATCCTTAGCATTTGAACATGCTTTGTCTATATTAGTCACCCAATAAATATTTATTGAGTCAATAGTGTGATTACTTGATAGTGTTGAGAATCAAGATCCTCACCTTGTTGCTCTGCCATTTTGACATGCATTTTTCAATTCATTGTCCAGTATAGCTGCTTCAGATCCTACTATCCCATCCAGATTCCAATCCGGAAAAAGAAGTAAAAAATGAAATGTATACATCACTTTTACTGGCCAGAACCTAGTCATATGTTCACACTAGCTGCAAGGGAGGCTTGGAAATATAGTCTTTAGCTGGGCAGACTTATGTCCAGCTAAATTTGTCCAGCTAGTACTACAGAAGAAAAGAGAACCAATGTTGAACAATTAGCAGGCTGTATTGCACAAAGCAAAGAAATTTTAAAAACTAATGCATGGTTTATAAGCAGTCTACAGCCTGACTGTTTTACTTTCTGTCACCTAACATACATGTATCTGTGAGAAACAGCCTCTCTCCCCAGAAAATTATCAGAAGCATGATAGAATTAAGTCCTTCCAATTGTGTAGTGTTTTTCAGAGTTGGGAGATCTGTAAGTTCCAACTCCATGTGTTGCGGAGACAGTTAGGAAGAAGAGTCGGAGTCTGGAAATGCTTTTACTAACATGGATAAGGGAGAGGAGGAATGGCAAGGAATGGCAATGATAGCATCCCCCACCCCTGTTTCCATGGCTTTTTATTCTCCCTAACAAAGCTGGCTTTGCCAAACATCATTAGTTACTATCAGGTTAGCAATTATAAACTACAGCCAACTCCCAGACTCAGCCTCAGGGCCATGACTGTGTTACCAGCTATTTCTTCTCTGGTAACTTTTTCCCATCCTCGTCCCTAGAGCAAGATGTCCCAGAATAGGTCAGGCGTGTGCACACTCCCTGCAATGTGCCCTTGGGTGTAAGTCCACATCTGCTAGGTCAGGCGTGTGCACCCTCCCTGCAATGTGTCCTTGTCTGTAAGTCCACATTTGCTTCTGATGACCTTGTTGCTCCAAGTACTAGGCATCCCACCAAGACTGCAGGAGTTTCTCACAACATATCCCCCTTTTCTTTTTGCTGAATTTTATTCAGCATTACTGAGAACACAGCGGCCTGAGTCTTTCTCAGTATTTGGCTTCTTGAGAATCTCTTCTAGACTGAACAAAGAAAAATAAGTAACAAACAAATTACAATCTAGGAAGTGGTAGATTAGCCCAATAACCCATGAATTTGTGGAATAGGATGTACGTCTTTAATACTATTGACCATGTTTTGTAGCACTGCGATCCCCTGTAATTCAGGAAGCTGCTTTTGAAAAGTGTCAGCAATATGCATTTGTAAATCTGTGATTAAACCTGAAGCATTACTATACCCCAAAATATGCTGTCTTACTTTATCCTATTCAAACATACTTTCATTATACAATACAGGAGTTATACAAAAAGAAGTAGTATTCCAATCACATTTAAGTTGTACACGTTTCTGCAAACTAACAATTTGATCTCATAATAATATAACCGCTTGCTGTAAATCTGCTACTTGACTTTGCAATACAGAGTCAATTTGTCTTTGAGAACTCCATAACTGTTCAGCATCCAGATACCAGTTTCTAACATAATCAGCAGTCTGTACCGATTGAGGCAGAGTTACTCTAGCCATGGCAGCAGCAGCAGTAACAGCGATGATACCCACAACAGCAGTGATCAGCATGCCAAAGAATCTTTTAGCTCTTCTTTTAACGTGGTCTATCAGCTGCTGCAATATTATAGTGGCAGGAGAGTCTTGCCAGAGTTGAGACAATCTAACCGGCATCTTTACTCCAGTTCTAGCTCTAAGAATATATAAGCTTTTATATGACTTGTTAAAAGGAATAGAAGAGTTAATACAAGTGTAAAAAGAACAGTATTTACATGAAACATAACCTAAAGTTTCATTCCACTTTACCTTGCCCTTCATAATGATGTAGGGAAGCCGAACACAGGCTTGAGCAAAGTGAGTAACATTCTGATGAAAGGTGATATGAGAAGAACTCCAAGATTGAACTATGAAACCGTTCCATGCATGCGTGGGAAATAAAGCAGCTCCTAACTTCCAAATATGATTCTGTATCCCATGATGGGGTAGTTGAGGAGATGGGGGGGACCCTCTATCATGCCAGACAATTGTGTTATTACTAATTCTGTCTGAAAAAATACTTACTGAACTATTCTCTATCTTTTGGTGCCACTGCAAATTTACTTTTCCTCCCTTTGCTCAGGCGGATCTAGAAGGACTCCATCAATGACTCTTCCATAGGAAGTATTAACTAAAACCCGAGCCTGTTCAGCTCTACGCTGAGTCCGCTGAACCCAACGTTCAAGCGTCTGAACTTTCGGAGTGGCACAGCACAGTAAATCTGGTGGAGAGGTATCATCCACAGGTTCTGTAACATTTTTAAATCCTACCATACTTAACAAAAACAAGTGACCTACCCTAGCATTCTGTTCAGAAGTCTGCAAAGTTGTCAACCACACTTGAGCACCCAGCTGTAAACAGTGCTCTTCAGCTCCCATGCAAATTGGCATCCCTTCCATTCCCACCATATAGTTCTCAATCACTCTCCCTTCTTCTTCAGGCCTTAGAGGCCCTCTAGGGTCATAAGGCCCAGGCACCTAATTAGAATTATTAACATAAACTATCACTGAAGCATCTCCCCATCCCACTGCCTTATTTAAAGGGGGATTGGGCACATATGCCCAATATGAATAATTTCCTGTCTCAGCTTGTACCCCACTTACCTGTGCTATAATCAGGGCTGTCATTGCAAGGAATAGAGAAGTGCGAGTTATCTCCTGACCTGACTCACTGACAACCCACCGCTTCTCTCTGCTCCCGGAGCCTGACATTCTTGGCTGGGTCCCAAAGCTTCTCTGTTCCTGTAGAGATAAAAGCAAAACCTCGGCCCTGTTTCAATACCTCAGCAGGCACCCAGTCCCCTTTCAGATCCTTGTAGTATATGGGCTGCTGCAAAGGCTCACTGGCCTGTTTTACCCAATGTCGATGAGCCGCTGTGCTGCCTTGTTCATCTTGAATTAAACAATTTAAAGTATATAATGCTCTATTAAGCCTTTGTCTCAGGGTATTCCATATTCCCCCTTTTTGTTTTGTAAGTATCTCCTTCTTTGAAATGTTGTAGGAGACACCCCAGGGTTGTCTTTTGTGAACTCTGCTTTTCCTCTATTGCTTGCACAGAGAACACAGAACAAAGAACACAAAACAGACACTCAGACAAGGACAATTACTGGGGTGTAGGTGGACTCAGAGAAGTTCACCACCTACCACTTAGACAAGAATAAAGACAATAAACAGAACCTGACAACAGGGCACAGAAGGCGGAGTCCCACAGCCCGGCCATGGTCCGGGAGATATGACTGCATTCAGTCTCTCCACGGACCCCTGGTGACCAGTCAACAGAAATAGGAACAGAAAGGTACCTTAAAAAGCACTGAATTTTGTAATTTAGTTATTACTTTTCTCATCTCTAATACGAAATTATGTTATATTCACTGTTGACTCTATGCTAAAATGTCCTAAGTTTTAGACTAATTCACCAATAAAAGAAAAAGGAAATCATTAATAGTTTTTAAATTTTAAGTTAGAGAAAGAACCTTACTACACAATAATGAAAACTGAGCAATACAAGTTTGTGACTACAAGAGTGTCTTTTAATAATACAGTATTTAAAATTCTTTTTCTGCTAACGGTGATAGTTCCTGAGGACTGTCCAATGCTGTAGGCCCTTCTAAAATAGAGAATAAGTTAGTTAAAGCATATGTGGGGATACTGAGGGAAGGACAGAGCTAATTTGTAATGCCTAATAATTTTCGAAAATTATTAAGAGTTTTGAGAACATCCCGTCTAATTTCTATCTTTTGAAGAGTAATTTTCTATTGCAAAATTTTATATCCTAAATATTGATAAGGAACAGAATCTTGTCTTTTCTCAGGAGCTATTTTGAGCTATACTTTTCCAGAGCAATTTTTCCAAATAAAAACATTTATACATGAGTCCCTGAGGGAACTTTTCCCTCACTTCTTGGAAAGGTATATTCACAAATGCTTGGCACATGGTAGGACTATTAAATATGCCTTAGGGTAATACTTTCCATTGATATTGCTGAATAGGCTGAGCACTGTTTAAAGTAGGAATAGTAAATGCAAACTTTTCTCTATCTTGAGGCTGTAAAGGAATAGTATAAAAATGATCTTTTAAATCTATATAATCTTTAAAAACCAATTTTGGGGAATTAATGCGGGGTTAGGGAGCCCAGGTTGCAAAGTTCCTATAGGCTGTATGACAGCATTAATTCTTCATAAATCTATCAACATTCTCTATTTTGCTGACTTTTTTTTATAACAAATACTGGTGAATTCTATGGATAAGAGGAGGGTTCAATATGATTACTGGCCAATTGTACATCTACTAGTTGCTGTAACACTTCTAATTTTTCTTTTGTTAGAGGCCTGTTCCCTACTAGGGGGGTTTGTATACACTACTTATCGTTCTCCTTTATTCCCTCTCCTGCAGTCTTTTCGAAAATGCCCTAGTTTCCCACATTGATAACATTTCATTCAAGAACTTTGAAACCCTTTCTGTAAAGCTCTTGCTAACAAATTAGCTTGATGTGTTAAAGAGCCAACATCATGACAAGCTTTAATATATTCTTCTAAAGGTGCTCCTTGGGCTTTCAGGGGCCTTAAAGCCTTTTGACACTCTGCATTTGCATTTTTATAAGCTAGAGATTCTAAAAGTAATTCTTGGATTTCAGGAAGAGCCACCGCCCTGACAATGGCCGTAGGTAGCCGAGACAAAAAAAAATCATTATAACTCTCCCCAGGACTCTGCATAATTTTAGTGAACAACTGAGGATGTTTCTCAGGTGGCTCTACTTGAGACCAAGCTCTTAACACTATTAATTTCATTTGTAACAAGGTTTCTTCAGTCGAATGACATTGTTGTTCAATGGTGGTAAAATTTCCTGTACCTGTCAGCCATTCAAGAGTAGTCCCTGGAGGGTTTCTTGCTGTGTTTCTAGGAGCCACGTGTTGGGCTTCCTCTCTCCACCAGGTTTTCACTTGCAAATAAGGACCTGGTTCTAACACAGTTTTTATAATAGTTTCCCAATCTGACACCAACAATTGTCTTTCTGTGGCTATACTATTTAAAAGTCCTGTCACATAAGTGGACTGCATACTATATTAATTGATAGATTCCTTAAGTATCCTCAAAAATTTATGTTCTAGTGGGGTATATTGTACATTGATGCCCCCCCTGAGGAAATTGAGCATTGGGGGGAAATGTCTGTCTCACTATAGGGAATCCCATCAGCTGAGGAGTAGCTGTCTGTCTAAGAAGATTTTTTCAACTACTCTCTTCATCTATTAGTTCCTTAGTCAAATCAGGTGAAAGAAGAAAAGTAAATGAAACAGGAGCAGCAACTGAAGACTCTGCCCCAAATAAAGTATTTACAGGTGGTGCAGAGGGCTTTCTTGGTTCTTGAAAATATCCTCCAGTTGGCCCCAATTGTAGTTGCTTCATCCTCTGATTTATTGCTTTTACTTGCGCCAAAAGAACCTGATATGACTCTTTACTGGAAGGAATGCGGCCAGCACATTCCTCTTCAGATGAGGACTCAGTAGATTCCTCTCGCTCAGACTCTCTTTCTGTAGGATTTTCATAAACAGGTTCAGTTTTTCCTTGGCGTGTTTCCAAGTCATTTTCAGTGCCCTCAGACTCAGACTGCAGAGGCTATAAAGCCTGAGAAATTAAAGTGCATAAAGACCAAACAGAAATGGATATGGGATCCCCCTGTTGATGAGCTCTCCGCAAAGCTCTTATGATTTGTTTCCACACTTTAGCATTCAATTGAGATTTTCCCTCTGGCTTGAACTAGTAGCAATGTCTACCTATATAGAAAAACAATTCACGAAATTGACTTTTCTTCACTTCTGCTCCTGAAGATGATAATAAGTGTCATAATAACTTAATGTACTGGGTCTCCACCTTTGACGGAGAATTTCCCATGCTAGAACTGTGTGCTAAAAAACTATGCCAAAGGTGCCGCTTAACTCTGAGCGGACTTGCCCCTTTAGGTTTCCAGTGTTGTCTGTAAACGTACTAAAAAACTGTGCTGAAGGTATCACTTACTGAGTGGACTTATCCCTTTCGGTTTCCAGTGTTGTCTGGAAATGTGCTAAAAAACTGTGCCGAAGGTATCACTTACTCTGAGCAGACTTACCCCTTTCGGTTTCCAGTGTAGTTCTGTACCCTCTTCTTCGAGCCCCACGTTGGGCACCAATTGTTGCGGAGATGGTTAGGAAGAAGAGTCGGAGTCTGGAAATGCTTTTACTAACATGGATAAGGGAGAGGAGGAATGGCAAGGAATGGCAATGATAGCATCCCCCACCCCTGTTTCCATGGCTTTTTATTCTCCCTAACAAAGCTGGCTTTGCCAAACATCATTAGTTACTATCAGGTTAGCAATTATAAACTACAGCCAACTCCCAGACTCAGCCTCAGGGCCATGACTGTGTTACCAGCTATTTCTTCTCTGGTAACTTTTTCCCATCCTCGTCCCTAGAGCAAGAAGTCCCAGAATAGGTCAGGCGTGTGCACACTCCCTGCAATGTGCCCTTGGGTGTAAGTCCACATCTGCTAGGTCAGGCGTGTGCACCCTCCCTGCAATGTGTCCTTGTCTGTAAGTCCACATTTGCTTCTGATGACCTTGTTGCTCCAAGTACCAGGCATCCCACCAAGACTGCAGGAGTTTCTCACAACATCCATGTGACTTTCACCAAGTGATATATATTTGAGCTCACTTCCTTATTTATTGAATAAGGAAGTTCTAAGTTTCAAAAACAATAAAAGGTGTAAAAGTAAATCAGTTAACTGCAATGCCTTATATAATTAGGAAGAATTATTAATACATAAAACCTCTGTCAGATCCTCACAATCATGCTTTGAGGATGCATCCCCAACTTCTCTTTTGCAGCTGCTCCACAGACAGGGTTCAAGTTCGGTATTTCAATCACACTAGTTTTTTTCTATACTGGCCCCCATTACGGGTGCCTATTTCAGCTACTTAGAAAGACTAACATGAGGTAGTGCAGAGAAATTTCTCATTCTAGAAATTCATTGGCCCATGAAAAACTACAGTTGACCCTTGAACAACCTAAGGGTTAGGTATACCAAATCCCTTTGCAGTCAAAAACCCACGTGTAAGTTTTGACTCCCCAAAAACTTAACTACAGTCATCCTTCTGTATTCACAGGGGATTGGTTCCAGGACCCCCATGGATACCAAAATCTGTGGGTGCTTGAGTACTTTGTATAAAATAGAATAGAACAATGCATTCAATCAACCCTCTGCATCAGCAGGTTCCCAACGATGGATCAAAAATATTGTTTTCAATCCATGGTTGGTCGAATTTGTGGATGAAAAATCCAGGGATACAGAGAGCCAATAGTGTATTTATTGAAAAAAATCTGAGTAATAGTGGTCCCACATAGTTCAAACCAATGTTGTTTGAGGGTCAATTCTATTGGCTTAATAAGCCAATCATTATTTTAAAGAGTTAATGTGCTCTTTATATCCTATAATGTGGAAAATAGAGAAGCAGATCCTGTTCTCAAGCAACCATGATCTGGGTCATTGCAGTATACCACATATGTTTTAGTGTCATGCAAGATTAGGTTCATCCCCATTTCACCACTTAATATCTGTGTGGTCCTGGGCAAGTGATTTAGTCCCTCTGATCTTCAGTTTCTTAATCAGTAACATAAGGATAATAATAGTTAATACTGTCATAGACTCAAAACAGAATGAATGAATGAATGAATGAATGGTAGATTATTTGGCAGTGTGCCTGGCACGCAGCAGATGCCAGGCTCCTTCCTCTAAGATTAAGGTCCTATGAGTAGTAAATATGTCCTAAATATTCACTTAAAATGGTAGTCTGAAGGTTAAATGGCTACCTTTGTAAATATTTTGTTTCTAAGTAGAAAGAACACTGGGTTACAGAGTGGATTACCTAAGATTAATCATTCATTTTTTCTTCCATTCATTAATTCAATTAAACGATAAATATATGCAAGCATCCATTACATGCCATGCCCTGTGCCACATGTAGGGACATGGTGGAAAGTTAAAATTGACATGGTTCTTGATCTTATAGTACTTACAATCTACCTAAAGAGACAGACAAGTAAATAGATGACTCTAATATAGCATACTAACAGCTATATTAACAAGCAAATCCTAGGTGCAATGAGAGCTCAGAGAAGAAGCAACTAACCCATCCTGAGTAGGGAAGGAGGTTAGGTGAAGGTTCCCAGAGAAGGCAATGTCAGAGCTAGATCTTGAAGAACAAGCAGGAGATTACCAAATGAAGAGGAGTTGGTGAATTGAGTGTTGCAGGCAGAGGGACTGGCATATGCACAAACTGGAGCCAGAATCTTCAAAAACCAGAATAGTTTTAAAATTATTGGAGAATAGAATGCAAAGAAGAAGTAAAAAGAGATAGAGATAGTGAAGCACTATGCCATACGGACCAGATGGAGCTATGAGGCCAGATTCAAGAGATTGCTGATTCATGATTAGCTCAACACATTAGAAAAACTGCTCTAACTGCAATGTGGAAGACAGACTGGAGGATGGACTGGAGGGCTTGTCTACAAGATTGACAATGATGATGGAGAAAAATGGACTAAACAAGTATGTGGTAAGAAAGAAAATCATACAGACTTGGCAGTTGACTGGAAATAGAAAGAAAGGTATCAAGGGTGCTACTTGAGTGTTTTCCTTTCTCAGCCTGGTACTATTATGTAATAACTAGAGGCCTTTGGCTATGACTTCACTTTGCTGAGCCAAATCAGTTTCTCTGTGTGCCAAATGGATATAATAACTGTCAGTGTACTTGCCTCCACCATAGTAGGGAGACCCAAATGAAATAATGGCTGTAAATACTCTTGTAAGGTATAAAGGGCTATGACACAAGAGGCCTGAGGATTACTCATGGTTTAGGCTCACTGGCAACTCAAGTGTACAATCAACAGATGATAAGATGCCTAGTCCAATTAAATTTTCCCAGATTTTCTTTCCTTTTTTAAATGTTCCATACAAGAGCCCTTGTAAAGAAAGAGCCTTATGTCAACTGTAATTGAAAAATCAAAAAGAAAAAAGGAGGGTAAGGGAAAGTAAAGGGGAATGAGTTTCAAAATTCCAGGTATAAAACAAATAAGTCATGGATATGTGGTATATAACATAGGGGAATATAGTCAATACTGTGATAGCACTATACTATGTCAGATGGCTACTAGACTTATGGTGATCACTTCTTTCGATATATAAATGTTGAATAACTATGGTGTATACCTGAAACTAGTACAATATTGTGTGTTAGCTATATTTTACTAAAAATCTTTTTTTAAATAAGTAAAGGAAAGAAGGAAGGAAGGAAAGAAGGAAGGAAGGAAGGAAGGAAGGAAGGAAGGAAGGAAGGAAGGAAGGAAGGAAGGAAGGAAAGAAGGAAGGAAGGAAGGATGGATGAAAGAGCCTTTACTCTATTCTCAGGAAGTTATGATCCCTAAAGTCTTACGGCAGTACTTGGCTGCCCCCAAATCGTTCATAATTTTATACAGGTCTTCTTATGAGCAATGCAGGGCTATTAATTTGGCTAGTGACTACCGCACTGGATAGCACATGTACAGATCTCAGGAGGCCAGTAAGTCAGAGATAGGAGTACAAGAGCACAGGTAGAACCAATGTGAGCTCTAATGCTAAGGCAGAAGCTGTTTGTTCTCTGTACTCTCTGACAACTCCTTCCAAGTATATGCAGCCCAAGTATCACCCTGATCCAAAGGAAATGAGAAGCTTGGAGATACCAAAGCTAAGCCAAAGGTCTGACAATCCAGAAAGCCAACGAAGGCAATTTCTAGAGTAGCACTAGTACCAGTCCAGGGCATAATAGTAAAATGGAATAAAATGTGTATTTGGCACTCCACCTTCCTAGAACCCCATATGTCACCCCTGATCTCAACATTTTGTTTCCCATTATCACAGGACTTTGCTTCCAGATGGTTGTCGACATCTCCTTGACAGGATCTTAGGGTACTCCACTTTCATATTAGATTATGCTACTGCTTATACCACCATTCTTCCCTGTACCCTATGACTGTCTAAATCCTTGGAGACTTTCCCCTATCCTGCCATTCTACTAACACCATGGGGCAATGGAAAGGAAATAAGAGCAACTAGTTCAGTCCCTTGGGTCTAAAGGAAATAAAAATAAACTTCTAGCATTTCCCTTAGCACATCCATCAATGGCCCCTGTACCTTGTTCTTACTCCATACATGAGCAGCACAAGCTGGAATGCAGGGAAGCAATGACTGCCTTGCATAAAGCCACAATGCAAGTTGATAGCAGAGCCAGGACCTAGACCCAGGTCTCCAGCCCACCTTCAGCTAGAGCTTCTATTCAAGTGAATGTTTCTCCATCAAAAGATGACTTCTTCCTGTTGAAAGCCAGTCAGTCAAAGAAATGCAACCAGCAGAACCTGTTCCATTAACCTCTCACCCTTGACCCCAGCCCCAGAGACCCAATTTCAGGCTTGGAAAATGCAAGGACTAGCCAGACTTGGGGAGTACAGAACCTGGTCCCCTCCTCCTTTTTCCCTCCAGATCCCTGGAGCTTGAGCCTTGAAAAAGCCATGCACTACTGAAAGGGGGCCACTCTATGACAGCTGCAAACAGGTTGTTTCAAAGAATGTTGAGATGGCAAGAATATTTTCCAGTTGAAATCAACCCAATTCCCTTTGCATTTCAGTCTCAGGAACATTCATGATAAAAATCTAGACAGCATGACATTGTATGAACTCTGAAAGCTGGGCTGATGGTACTCTGCCTTTGGCTCACACTGAGGGCCCAGAGTCCTGGAAAGGTCTGGCCAAAGCAGCTTCAGCCAAAGACCTTGTTCCATTCATAATTTAAAGGTTGTCTATGTGTAGTGGTGACCTGGTCTCTCAGTCAATGATTGGCTTTTTGTACTGTCCAAGGAAGATCTGGGATTGTGAGCTTCACCAATTGGGGTATGGAAAGGAGAGCCCCTTGGCCGTGCCTTTGTTTCAGTGACCCAGGATGAGGAGAGAGAATGACAAAAAGAAAACATGGCAATCTGCAGGCAAAGGTGACATATTCTAACCCAGAGTATCACTGGCATCAGACAAGGGGAGAGTATAGGGCCATGAGCAGGAAGAGCCAAGGATTTTCCCATCAAGGTTTTTCAGTACACTTAAGGGAGGCAGTACGGTATTGAAGGAGGGAGCCTGGATTGGAAATGAAGAGATGTTGATTTCCTGACTTCCTTTCTCCTTCTACGCCCCAGCCTATGTATTGTCTGAGATCTAAGAGGGTTTTCAATATACTCTTAGATCTGAGTTTGCAGTAGCATAAAAATGACCGCCATAACCCCAGAAGCATAAATGGAAGAGTGGAATATTGCCTGGAAGGCAGAAGTGGGCTGTACCACTCAATGGCTATATAACAAGTCGCTTCTGGACTTCAGTTTTATCCCATGAAATTATAAGTATAATAAGTCCTGCTCACCTCACAAGGCTCTTATGAGAGAACCCAATGAGATAATAGGTATGAGTGAACTTTAAAAGCTGTAAACTATGAAGTTTGTAGCTAGGGTCTCTGGAGTTGATGCAACTTGCATGGTGACATGTATAAGTAGTTGTCCTAGGCCTAGGGCTTTGTGAGCAAAATTAAAGAAAATGTGAACTACTCCCTAAACTCTGGCCCCCTGGCTCATAATACATAGAAATTTGAGTGCAAAATAAAAACAGAGAGTGGAGAGAAGACACTTCACTTTAGCAAAGGCTGATCTGAGTCCGGTCCAGGGAGATCTCCACAGCATTATGTTCCAGAGCCAGGAAGCCTCCAGCTCCAAAATATCTTCATCACTAATGGCTGAAATCCCGAAGAAAAGCTGGGTTTTTTTTTTTGCAATTAAATTGTTTTTTCTATTCAAAATACAAAGTTATTCATAATATTGGAAAGGGGGCAGGTCTGTGGCATTCCCAGACTACATTTAGGGCTACATATTAGTTGCTTCGCTCCCTCCATTACTCTCACACTGCTGCACTACACCATTTGAGCAATCAAATTGCAGAGGATGTCACACCACAGCTCTAGAACCTTAAGCAGTATTCCATTACTTACAGGAAAAAATCCACAAGCATCAGCCTGGCATTCCAAGTTCTCTTTAGTCTTCCCCTAGTCTCCTTTTAGATGTACTTCAAACATATGCCTTTTAAACTCTGTGTTTTGGCCAAACTGCTCCATTCCAGAAGCCTCAGCACAAATGTAGATTACAAGAAAAGCATGCTGGACTAGAAGTCAGGATAACTGGGTCCCAGTCTCATTAACTTTCCGGGTGACTTTGTATAATTCATTTATTCAATCAGAATATCCGGAATGTTGAGATCAGTTGGAAACCATGTTAAAATCAACTTCTTACTAAAGTGCAAATGTTTATGAATGACTTCATTTTTATGTTCTAGAACATAGTCTATGGCTTCCATATAATATCATCTGTATTCATTTTTTAAAAATGTTTTCCAGAATGGGAAGAAAATGATTGGCATTACAGGGAATCACCCAGAATCCTAGAAAAATATACAGATCCTTCCAGTTTTAATCCTTCCAGCTTGGGTCACATACTATTTTTCTCTTTGTGCCTTTCCTTCACATTCATCCCAGACCTCAATACTGTTAATACTAAGAGTTCTTTCTAATGTCACAACCCCTCAGTCCACAGTGAGCTTCCCCCTACACCAACCTCTAATATTGGCTGTGCCTATACTCTAGCTCTTCATATAGTCATCTTGTGACTTTTTTCCCTATCAACCATATGGAACAGCTTGCCTTACCTACACAGTGTATAAACTCCTGAGGATATTTCTCTGTCTTATAGGTCTTAAGAAAAATTTAAGGTGAGGGGAAAGTAACAGTGTTCTGGTTTAAGGGATGAACCTGGATGTTGGCATATGGCTTAAAGGCAACAGCAACATCATCAATATGGTCATTATCATTCCCCTTGAAATGTATAGGACACAGTTAATAGTGTATTTTTTACATCCATTATCTCATACTATCAAAGAATCAAAGCTGGAAAGGTTTTGGTTCTCTTTGCCTGGAGGGCTTAATAAAACACACATTTCTGGGCCCCATCCCCAGAGTGTCCGATTCACTAGGTCTGGAATTAAGCCTGATAATTGGCATTTCTAATAAGTTCCCAGGTGATACTGCTGCTGCTGGCCCATGGATCACACTTTGAGAAGCACTGATCTGATTCAATCCTACCACTTTACAAATGAGGAAAATAGGCCCAGAGCAAGGAAGAGACTTGTCCAAGGTTACCTCACAAGCAAATGTCCAAGCCATGGCTTCTGAATCTTAAGCCAGAACTATTTCTTTACCACCACAGGTACACTCCCACCCCTTCTTTTCTTCTTCCCAAGGGTGCAGTGAAGATGAATTAAATGCTGTCTGGAAAAGCCCTTTGGGTTCTGGAAAGATAAGATGCTCATAACCAGGTAGCAGTGTTATTGCTCTGCAGAGACATCTAATCCCAATTAGTCCTCTCCTCCTCTCTGCCTAGACTCTGATATTTGGATGAACCCCTTTGCCCCCACCCCATCCCAACTGTGTCTGCAACAGTCACCCTTCTTCGCCCTGAGTCAATTTTGGCCACTGTTACTAGCTGTGCCTTCCCTGAGGCTATGTGCACATGGAAGATCCTGGTTCAGACAAGGGGATTGTAGGATAGGGGGAGCTGGTTTGCTTCAAGCAGGGCCCCAGATGGGCCTGAAGCTTAGGTTCCTCCTGTGACCTGCACAATCCCCTACCCTTGCCAGGTCCAGCCAAGAACAGTCTGAAAAATGCAGACTGACTGTACAGGTCCTATTGAAAATCAGGATAGTCTATACTCTTCCCACTGTGCACCTGGTCACATGTGCAGGGGCTTAGTTCTCGAGTTACATCATAGATTGTCCATGGGTTGGCAACCTGTAGCCCACATGCTGGATTTTGTCTATGGCCTGTTTTTGTACTGTCCATGAATAAAGAATGGTTTTTACATTTTAAATGGAAAAGAAGGAAGAGAAGGAGAGGAGGTGGAGGAGGAGGGAGGGGTGGTGAGAGAAGGTAAGAGGAGGGCAAGAAGAGTAAGAGAAGACAGAGACCATAGTGGCTTACAAAGCCTAAAATACTTTTTATGTGACCTTTTATAGAAAAAGTTTGCTGACCTCTAGACTTTATACTGATGCCAAGAGAACCCTCAAATTACAGAATGTCAGAATTGGAAGGGCATTGAGAGTTCAGTTAGTTGAGGGTTAAACTTCATTCCTTGGTGTTTGTAGTTACAAAAGTGGCTCAAAGGATGCCTCTAAGGTAACCTGAGCCTCCACCTTCTTACTCAACCTGCTGTCTCAACCAGAGAAGCTACACTGATTTCATTTTTAAATAAGTTTCTCCACCTTTAAAAATATTGAAAATCACTAGCGGAAACCAAAACCCCTAATTTTATAGATGTTAAAACTGAAGACCAGAGAAGGAAAGGGCATATTGAAGATCACATAATGACTCACCCAGAGCCAAAAGAGAAACCTAGGTGTGCTGACTCCCTAGGTCAACGATATTTATACATTAAAATCCCACAAATAAAGGCATACATAACAGTGTCGATTATCATTTGCATAGGAGTTGTCACTTTACAAAGTGCTTTCACATATTTGTCATCCAAACAGGTAGCACATATTAGCAGGCCTTTGCCAATTCCATTAATGGAAATGATAAACCATTCTAGAACATAATAACATCTCATTCAACCCTCTAATTTTACAATTTTGAAAAAACAGATCCAGAATATGTGGGTGACTTACCCAAGGTACACAGTGAACCAGTGACCTTACTCTTTCTACTGCATCACACTTAGAAATTAATTAATACAAATCTAGAAAAAAATAAAAAAGCTGCTTCTCCCTGGGGATAAGCTGTTACTGATTCCCAGCTCCTTGATAAACTGTGGCCTGAAAACTTTCATGGAACCCTCTTCCTTCTCTACATTTACTCCCTAATTTATCTCACCAGTTCCGATGGCTTAAAATGTCATCTGTTTGCTGACAACCCCAAAATTATACTCCTGCCAAAACTGTTTCTCAAATTGCAGACTCATATATCCAATTGCCTGCTCAACATCTCCATTCAGATATTGAACAGACATCTTGAACTCAACATGTCCAGAACTAAACTTCTGATCTATCCAATCTTCCAAAAAGAGCACCTGCTCCACCCAAAGGGAAGACGTACCAGTGCTCGAAGACCACTTGAACTGACCCAAAGAATAAAAAGCATTGGTAAATATAGTGAGGAGTGAGATGTTGCCTATATGGTATAAGCCAAGTCTGTTTCCAAAAGGGAAGAAGTTGGACTTTAACTGTGTACTTTTTTCACCAGAGTATTCTGGGAGAGCACAAAATCAATTAATTTCAAACAGCATAAAATTAAAAGCAAATGCAAAAGTGGTTTGTGAGATATTTTGCTCCTTTGAAAATTACTATTAAGGGTAGTCAAAAAGTGGATGTTAACACAAAGAGATGATCTCTATATATGACTATAAGAGGGTAGAGTAGTCATATGGTGATGAGAGGAGATAAGAGGAAAGACAGTATAAATAGGAAGCAATTAGAAGGGAGGAGAGTGGGGATAACTAGGCCCTGACTCTCAAACATGTTGGTGCTCAGGCACAAGGAAATCTCTAATACCCCCAAATGAAGTCTGAGGAGGCAAATGTACCCTCCCCTACCCTCAAAGCTCTGGACTCTCTCCCTTCATAACAGCCAGCTTCAAACACTTTGGCCCACATTACAACTCAACTCTATTTGTAACAGATCCCTGAGCTCCTAGTTTCTTCAAAACTGCCCTGAATGAGACATAACTGACTCAATGAGGTAGTATGTGTTGGTAAAAAGTACCAGACTTGGAGTCAGAAGACCTGGGTTACAGGCTCACATCTTCATTAACCTTTTTTGAGAACTTCCGCTACCCACAACTTGGGCCTCAGTTTTATTATATTAAAAATTAAGAGGACTATACTTAGAGTATGTGTTTCCAAGCCAGTAGGAAGCCTTCAGGGTCTCAGTTCTCACTAAGTTTTTTCAGTCAGCCCCATTCAGATTCCTGTACTCCACTCCAGCGAATATACAAAAAAATGAAGCACCTGTACAAAATACTGGCTGCGCGCCTCTCTCAATAAGACCTAGGTATAAAAACCTACTAGTTAACCTTCACTCATTTTAAGATTGAGAAACTAAAAAGTATGGCCCAAAGGAATTCAATTTTTCTAAAGTTGCATAGGGAGCTAGCGGCAACAAATGTTGCTGCCCAGACTTGAAAGGGAACCACTGCTAAGTGAATTGAGGCTGATGGGAGCTCTCACAGGAGGAGATCAAGTGAGTAACTGGGACATATTAAGACCATAAAGAAACCTAGTGGAATGAGCCCTTGTAATGAGAGTCCAGGAGCCTTCTAGTTCTACCTCTGTCATTAACTAGATGTTTGGCCTTGGACAGGTCCTTTCACCTTGTAGGGTTTCAGATTCCTCATCAGTAAAATACATGAATTGAAGTAAACGTTCTCTAAAGATATATCTCCTATTGTAGATACTCTATGAGATATAATTCTATGCTGAGCTCTTTTCCCTGAACTTGAGCTCCTGATGTGGTTGGCCCTAAGGAAACTTATAGCAGGATATAAGGATAATGATACTGTGAAAAAAATTGTAGCCACCACTCCCAAAAGAAGAATCAGAGCCCTGTATATGTCTATAAAACTGTCCTTTCCTTTTCACTGAACCATGTTTTTCTACTGGATTCCTGAATCTTAGAAGGATTAAGCTTTAAGCATCATTTCATTTGTGAGGCCTTCTCTGACTCTCTGGAGCAGAACTGATCACAGCTTCTTTTGGGCCATCAAGTGTTGAGGGGCACTGAAAACCAACGAGAGGCCTAAAGTAGATGAGGATACAATAGTGAGCCAGTAATGAGTAGTTTTGTACAGGTGTTCTAAGGTGAGAGTAAAGGCATGGAGGTGGGAATTATCCTGAATTTCAAGTGTCTGCCTATATGCTGAGGAGGTGGGGGAAATATCGAGAACCCAGGCCCAACTGTCTATGACCCACACTAAACTTCTGGCCAATTTTATGATATAAAGATCTCTTTCTTTGATGCATATGAACCCAAGTAAAGTCCTCTAGAACATGGCCAGTGGTTTCTAAAGGGTCTCTGGGCATTTTCACATAGGAACACGAAGACTAGGATAGGCAAGGGAGGAAGGGGTAAGGATAGGACTATTACCAGCTGGCAGTAGGGTCTGTAGCCCATTTTGCTTTGGGACCATTTAGGAGGTAAGGTAATGAGAACAGCTAGGTTCAAGCCTCAACCTACAATGTACTGTAGTCTACCTCAGGAGTCAGCTCAGGGACACACCCCTCGCAGCCCCTAGTGCTTCTACACAGTAGGGGAAAACAACCTTCCCACAAGCCTGTGCAAAGCAACTGAGAGGCCCTAAAAAGAAGCTTTAGAAGGTATATGAAGGTGCAGGAAGTGGCTGGGCACAGTGACCGGCAAAGATTTCAGACTCCTGCTTCAAACAGGACTTGACCTGGTACTGACAAACAAGGCAGAAAAAGCCCCAGCTTGGTTTTGGTCTGACTTCAGAGGGGACAATAAGTGCCCACAAAAAGCCTGCTAAGAATATATATTCCCTCTGGAAAATCATGGCCTTTAGCACGTTCCCCAGAATGACATCAACCAGGGAACAGTGCCAAAAATGTGACTTTCACATTTCTGCTGCAACAGACGATTTCCTCTCCCCACTTGGCTTTCTTTCTTATATGTATAAATAAAAGAGCCAGTCAATTGTTCAAAAAATATGAACATCTTAAGCACTTCCAGGCTTTGCAAGTAGTAATTATTAATAGAAGCAAGTGACCATGCCTCTTAGAAATGTTATTTCATGTATGCCTTTTCTAGTTCCTTAAAGGAGATTTATATATGCAGCCATGCTGAACAGAAATAATAAGGGTTGACAGAATGACTGCACCAAAATGGATTTTTCCCTACTTGATTTATATCACCAACCTTGCACATGAATGTTCCATTTGGTCTGCCCAAAGACTCTTAAGCCTGGGGACAAGTGACTGGAGGTCACCCAGCCCCTGGTGACTGAGGATAGAATCAACCAGGACAGAAGAAAGAATACAGAAACATCAGGGAATCCCAGCTGTGTGACTGGCCTACTGTTGTTCAGACTTACCTAGAAGTCACTCTAAAGTCTAACAATGAAAGAAAAGCGATATTCATTGTTCAGTATTTGCTCTCATTTTCTATCTACTCATTCTCACTTCCTTGCCTAATTTGCCTTTCATCTAGAGCCATAGCATTACTCTGGAGATGATATATGTCTTACTCCTTCACTACCTGGACCACTCTCATCAATCATTAGCCTCTTCAGCCCTCTCAACATAAAAGAGCCTTAGAGACCCTGCAAAGCTACATAGTTCAGGTATAGCTGAACCATAGGCAATGGCCTTTCAGTGTGAGTTATAGCTAGGACTATAAAGAGACCCAAAAATATTTCCATCTCCTCAGGTGAGGGGGGTTTTCTGATTTACTTATAAGAGAATGGGCTACTTACTGGTCCATACCTTAATCGAATAGCCTGCTCTGCTACTAAAAGGATTCTTTCGGGCTACTGGTGATGTTAAACTAGTTATCTAGCTGAGGGAGGGCTGCACCATTCCAGCAGATGGCAATAAAAATGACAAAATAAAGATCCCTGGGGTATAAAACCAGAGTGAATTTTTACTTAAGAATACATGGGTCTACAGTCAGGGAACAGAGAGCCAAAGAAGTTCACATTCAGGATTGATTCAAAGCCAAAAACAAGTCAAATTACACTGGGGTCAGTTCTCTGGCTTCTTGGACTTTAGGAGACAACTTAGAAAACCACATTTTCTACATAGCTTTGATAAAGATGTTATCTATGTTAAAGAAGTATAAGGTGAACCTTCCAAAATT
Organism: Rousettus aegyptiacus; assembly: GCF_014176215.1. NCBI lineage: Eukaryota > Metazoa > Chordata > Mammalia > Chiroptera > Pteropodidae > Rousettus > Rousettus aegyptiacus. The sequence goes on from NW_023416312.1 coordinate 39,191,893, forward strand.
ATATGAGAATCTAAAGAAATATTGGAAATCTTTGAGTCTTGCTAGCATACCAGCTCTAACCTGTATTGATTTTGTTGGATGGGAGCCCAACAAAATAACCAATGGGTAGATAGCGTATACCAAATTTCAACCGTGGCCTCATTAAATTTGCATTTTAAAGATTTAGTTAAGGGTTGGAATTGTCATGAATGCTCTGGGCTCAGTCAGTCCATTAGAATAAATCAAGCAATGCATTTCAGTGATTAATTGTATAGATTTCGTAGTTAAACAAACCTAGGCATAAATTTCCTTGATGTATGACACACTGTAAGGTACTTAACCTCTCTGTACCCCAATTTCCTAATTTATAATACCAGGATGATAGTGCCAACTTAAAAAGTTTGTTGCAAGGAATAAAGAAAACAATATATACATAAATCACATACCTCATATATACTTTATATATATACATATACACATACATGCATATACATTATATATATTTTTACATACACACACACTCTACTTAGTGTAGTGCTTGACACATGATATGAAACCAATAAATACTAACTATTATCATCTAGATGGCTCTTTATTAGGTTACAAAATATATAAAACTTAAGTCGTGACCTCATACTCCATTCCTATTACTGCCCAAATTCTCTGCTCTTTATCACAGAAAAACTCCTTCAAAGTATTGTTTAAAGTCATTGTCTCCACTGCCTTATTTCTGTTTCTAAACTAAACCCACTCCAATTGAAATTAAAAATTAAATTTCCACTGAAACTACTCTTGTCAAAATCACCAATGGCATCCATATTACGAATGGATAAAAACATCTCTGCCTCATTATATGCAAGTATTGGGCAGCATTAAACCTGGTTAATCACTCTCTTCTCTTCTCAAAATACTTTATTCTCTCATATTCTTGGCACCATATTCACCTAGTTCTCTTCTTACATGACTGGCCAATCCTCATTTTTCCTTACTTGTTTCTCTTCCTCTGTTCCATCTCAAAATGTTAGCATGCCCCAGGGTTTAATACCTCTATTTTCCATTCACACCATTTCCCTAGAGAAATTTATACAGCCCCGTGGATTTATACAGACCATCTATATGAGAATGAGTCCCAAATTTTAACTAAATTCCTGAATTCCACCCTTGTATATTCAACTACTTAATTAAACTCACACTTGTATATTCAATAGATATCTCAAACTTAATGTGTCATAAGCAGAAATTTTGATCACACACACACAGACAACCTGTTCCTCTACCAGTTTTTCACATCTAAGGAAGTGGTAACACTACTAATCCAGTAATTCAGACCGAAAAAAGGGATTAATTATTGATTCTTTCCCTATAGCCCTACATGAAATCCATCAAATTTTCTTATTAATACATTCTTCAAAAGATATCCCAACACATCCAATTCACTCAATATTCACTGCAACAGAGAACTCTGCTCCAATCATTTCCCTTGCCTAGATTGCCACAGTAGCTTCAAAACAGGTCTCCCTACTTATATTCCTGCCCTGGTAAGGTTCATTCTCCAAGAACATTCAGGTCATCTTATAAAAAAATGAGTTAGATTGTTTAACTTCCCAACTTAAAGACCTCTTATATCTTCCTATTATTTTCAAAATAAAATCTAAATATTTTAACACAAACAACTAGATTCTATTTGATCTGTCTCTGCTCATTTTATCTCATATCACTTCCTCTCTATCACTGTGCTTCGGCCACACTAGCCTTTCTGTCCCACTGAAATATCACACTCCTAGCTGTTTTCTATGTCTTTTAATGTTCTTATCCAAGACTTCACATGGCTGAGTTCTTCTTATTCATATCTCAGCTTGTCACCCAGATACTCTATATAACATCACTTTGTTTCCTTTTACCGTAACTATAACCATTATTTAACTTGTTTTTCTTTATTATTACTCCCTTCCCATATCAAACTAGACTGAAAGCTATACAAGAACAGGAACTTGCTGAGTTCTTGTCAGATGGCAGAGTAGGAAAATGCTATGCTTGCCTCCTCTCACAGCCACATCAAAATTACAACTAAACTACAAGACAACCATCATTGGGGGTAACCTGAAATATAACTGAATAGAAGAAGTCTTACAACTGGGGACATATGCAAAAGGCCATCTCAAGACTGGTAGGAGGAGCAGACACATGGAACAGGCTGGTTTCACACACTCACGTGGAGGTTAAAAATTGGAAGGTCTTCCTCAAGGAGTGAGGGGTACCGGCACCACACTGAAACCCAGTTGTTCCAGTGCCAGGAAAAGAAGTCCACAACTCCTGGCTGTGAAAACCAGTTGAGACTGTGGCTAAATGAGAAGGAAGGAAGCTGAAGTCACAGACATCTCTCTTAAGGGGCCTGCACATGAACTTAATAACTAACTCACTCACTCTAAGCTTCAGTATTGGTGCAGCAGCTTGAAAGGAAATAGGTACATACATGGAAGAACTAAATTGTCTGGCTTCATTTGTGAGAACATGCATGGACCTCGAGATAATTATGCTAAGTGAAATAAGCCAGACAGAAAAAGTTGAAAATCACATGATATCACTTATATGTGGTATATAAACCTAAAAGCAACAAATGAACAAGATGAACAAACAGAGACTCATGGACATGGACTATAGACTAGTGGTTACCAGAGGGGAGGGGAAAGGGGAGAGATAGACAGGATAAAGGGGGTCAAATATGAGGTGACAGAAAGAAATCTAACTATGGGAAGTGAACACAGTGCAAATATATATATGCCTTACTGTTAAAGTGTACAGGTGAAACTTATTGAATTTTGTTAACCAATGTCACCATGAAAGAAAGAAAGAGAGGGAGAGAGAGAGAGAGAGAGAGAGAGAGAGAGAGAGAGAGAGAGAGAATATGAATGAAAGAAAGAAAGAAAGAAAGAAAGAAAGAAAGAAAGAAAGAAAGAAAGAAAGAAAGAAAGAAAGAAAGAAAGAAAGAAAGAAAGAATCTGGCTTCAGGGCAAGGGCTGGAAGGCCAGCTTTCTCCCAGACAAAAGTGATGGTAGAATACACTGTTTCCTATCGATCCTTGCCTTCTCACAACATGAAGATTGAGTTGGCTGTCATATTTGAGCCTCCATCAAGCTGGCTAACTCTTGTTGCCCCACCCAGGTGATTCTCTGAGATCCCTCCCCACTCAAGCACATTCCAGAGGCTTTTCCATAAAAATGGCCTGTCTTGGCTCATACTTTGGACTTTCCTAAAATTTCTCAAAGGTTTACAAAACCCATACAAACTGCATCCTACCTCTGAGAGCCCTATATCTCTTGCTGAGCAGCCCCAAGCACACCACTAGCAGCAGCCAGTCACATTTCATGGCTTAGCCTCTTGAAGCACCTCCAAACCCAGCTTCATTGTTGGCCATCTGTGGATTGCTTGGTGGCTCATGCCAGGTTGTCTTAGGCAGGGCATAGGCTGACTTTAACTGGACCTGCAGCAGGCCATTCCAATAAAGTCGTGGGGCTGGTGTACCTGGTGGCTCTCACTTAACTTGAAAACCACATGAGGCCACACCCGAGGACTACACACCTACAGAGCGGACTGGGCAGGCACCAGAGCCCTGATAAAGCAAATCCTACACTTTAGGGTCAGCCCCTACACAACAGCTTCATTATCGTTGTCACTGGCCAGTCCACACAATCAATCAGATCAAGGGTAAATCACTCCCATTGACATGTAAGCAGCAACCAAGGCTCAACTACAACAGAGGGTACACATGACCCATACAAGGGACACATCTAGAGCAACCAGATCAAGTGACCAGAAAGGCTGTACCACTGGACTCCACAGGAAACTTACTATACCACACTACCAAGGCTGGGAGACATAGGATCCCTACTTAATATATAGAAACAGACATAGGGAGGCAGCCAAAATGGGGAGACAAAGAAACATGTCCCAAATGAAAGAACAGAACAAAGCTCCAGAAAAAAGAACTCACCAAAATGAAGACAAGCAATCTACCAGATGCAGAGTTCAAAACACTCATTATAAGGATGCTCAATGAACTTAGAAGAAAAGTAGATGAACTCAATGAGAACTTTAACAAAGACATAGGAAACATAAAAATGTAGATATAAAATAAGAAAACAGTCAGAAATAAAGAAAACAATAACTGTTATGAAGAATATCTTAGGAGGAATCAATAGTAGATTAGATAAAGCAGAGGATCAAATCAATGATTTAGAAGATAAGGTAGCAGGGGGAAAAAAGCAGAACAGCAACAAGAAAAAGAATCCAAAAATTAAGGATAGTTTAAGGGGCCTCTGGGGCAACATCAAGCAAACCAACATTCACATCACTGAGGTACCAGAAAGAGAAGAGAGATAGCAAGGAATTGAAAATGTATTTGAAGAAATAATAATGAACTTCTTTAACCTGGTGAAGGAATACACATAAGAGCCCAGGAAGTGCAGAGTCCCAAGCAAGATGAATATAAAAAGACTCACACTGAGACACATCATGATCAAAATGCCAAAGGTTAAAGACAAAAAGAGAATCTTAAAAGCAGCAAGAGAAAAGCAGTTAGTTACCTACAAAAGAGCTCCCATAAGACTGTCAGCTCATTTCTCAACAAAAACTTTGGAGGCCAGAATAATTGACACAAAATATTCAGTAATGAAAATCAAGAACGTACAATAAAGATTACCCAGAAAAATTATCACTTAGAAATGAAGAACAGATAAAGAGCTTCCCAGATAAGAAAAAGTTAAAGGAGTTCATCACCACCAAACCAGTATTTCAAAAAATCTTAAAGGGAATTCCTTAAGAAAAAGAAAATTATCAAAAATATGAATTAAATGACAATAATTACATATCTATCAATAATCACTCTAAATGTAAATAGATTAAATGCTCCAATTAAAAGATATAAGGTAGCTGAATGGATAAGAAAACAAAACCCTTACACATACTGCCTACAAGAGACAAACTTCAGATTTAAAGACACACAGAGACTGAAAATAAAGTGATGGAAAATGTTAGTTTATGAAAATGGAAAGAAAAAATAAGCTGATGTAGCGATACTTATACAAGAGAAAATAGACTTTAAAATAAAGGCTACAATAAGAAACAAAAAAGGACCCAGTAGCTTTACTTCTGGGTATTTATCCAAAGAAACCCAAAACACTAATTTGAGAGGATATGTGCATCCATATGTTTATTGAGGCATTATTTACAACAGCCAAGATATGGAAGCAACCTGGGTGTCCATCAGTGGATAAATGGATAAAGAGGTGGTACAGATATACAATAGAATATTAATCAGCCATCAAAAAGAATAAAATCTTGCCATCTGTACTATGGATGTACCTAGAGGATATTGGGCTGAGTGATGTAAGTCAGAGAAAGCAAACATCATGGTTTCATGTATATGTGGAATCTAAAGAACAAAATAAACAAACAAAACAGAAACAAATTCATTAATACTGGGAATATTTTGATGGTTACCAGATGGGAAGGAGTTTGTGGGGATGGATGAAAAAAGGAACAGGATTAAGAAGTATAAAGTAATAGTCACAAAATATCAGGGAGATATAAAATATAACATAAAAATATAGTCAGTAATATAATAACTATGAATGGTGTCAGATGGGTACTAGATTTATTGGAGTGATCACTGTATTAGTTATATAAATGGCTAATCATTATTATGTACACCTGAAACTAACATGTTTGTCAACTATAATTGAAAAATTAAAAAATATTACAAAATAAAAAAAGAAAAAACAACAAAAAAGAAGGATGTTTGTGAGATAAAAATATAAAATAATTCTTTGGACTTCACTCATTCTTTGCTACTATAATAAGTCCTCTACTGCCAAGAGACTAGATTCTTTACAGTAATTTTAGAAGCAAGCTTACACATTCAGGTATTACCACCCAAGGTATACATTTTTCTTTATTCCATCTCTGAACACAATCATTGATTATTTTAAAAGACTCAGTCCATGTTTTACCTAAAAGTGTTAATACTTCAAGAATGTGCTTGATACTAAGGAGGATAATACCACTGCCATAATCACTCCTATGAATACGCCAATGATATGACCCCTCCTCTCCCATTTCTAGGTAAAGATAGAGGATTAAATACAGACATTTACCTACATCAATTTTTCAAAACCCCATTTAACCAATAGTAGGGTTTTTTTTTCATAAGGTTGGAGATTTTAAGAGTTTTATGTGGAGAAGCTGACTCACTCACAAAGAAAGACCTCAAATATTAACATCAGGGATTTTTCAACTAAACAGTTCAGGTTAGATTATTCTGTGGTGAAGCCCACAGATTTCAAGCCCCCGACCAGCTACACAAAACTTCTAATAAACTTTTTAAGGTTTAGGAGAAGATGGCAGACTAGGTAAGAGTGGGGTTCACCTCCTCCAAGGTCTGCATTGAAATTACAACCAAATTGTAAAGTAATCAACATGGAGAATCACCTGAAGTCCAGCTAATTGTAATACTTACTTCTGATAATATAAAGGAGCCACATCAAAGCTGGTAGGAGGGAAAAAGTCCATGAATTGGGCTGGACCCACACTAGCCAGTGGTGGAGGATCACTGGGAGGGAGAGCAAGACCACAGAGGCTCCGCATAAGTAGAGGGGGGTTCTGGCCTCATTTGGGGGCACCCCAGTGCAGGGAAGAGGAGATTCCAATAACACCGACTATGTAAACCAGAGGAGATTCCACCTGTCTGGGTGAGATGGAAGGAGACTGAAACCCTAGAAACCCCTTTAAAGGACCCACACATAGACTTTCTGACCTGCGGACATACACCGGAGACACAGGTGGTGGGTCAGAGACTCACACAGGATTCATACTTAGAAAATGTGCATCACCTGGCACCAGAAAGAGGGCTGGAAGTGCAGCCACTATTGTGCCTTTGTCTGGCCCCTCTTTCAGGCAATCTACATACAGACCAGGCCAGTTTGACTGTGTAGACTGCTCCACAAGACCATTAGAAAGCAATGACCTGAGGAGATCAGCCTGCCCACACAACATGCAGATTTCCTGGGCTTTTGTTGCTGGATGGCTGCCACGCCCTATGCCAATTCAGGCCAAGCATTTGCGGTTGGCAGCCAGCACTACAAGTGCACATTTCCAAGAAAGTTTTAGGCAGATCACTGCTGCCAATGTGAACTTGGGTGGATATCGGGGACCTATGGGCCAGTCCTAGAGAGCAGGTGGTCTTCTGTGATTTGGGACTACAGCAAGAACAGAGGAACGGTTACCAAAATTGCAGCAAGACTGAGGCTGTATTGATCTGATTTCCATTGTCTCCCTGAGACCCTGCCTAACCCTACCCACAAATTGCCCCAGGTGGCCAACTGACAGTCAATCGCCACCACCCTGCAAGAACCAATACACAAAGTGCCCACTGCACATTGATAGGTTAGTTGCCCCTGTCCTGGGGTGATCCATTCAGTCCCAAGACGAGTAGCAAGTAACCTTCCTACAACTGGAAACTTGTACAGGGAGCCACAGACATAGTTCTGGCATGTAAACTGACACTGCAGTGGCAAGGGGAAATTTACTCAATAGACCTAGGAGACTCCCAGGGTCCCTGCGCCACCCAACATGCATATCACCCAGAGGCCTTTCCAGTATCAGAGACTTATGGGCAACTGACAGGCAGTGTCACACCTGGAGGAGCACTGATCCTTCTGCTAAACTGCTCTAGGTCAGGGATGGGGGATAACCAGACTGCTGCATACAGTGTTGTCTCTTACACTTACCTATAGATCCAGCATAGGCAACAACAATCTGTGGATCACTTTGTGGTCCCCACTGGGTAGCCCTGAGCAAGCAAAAGCAGCAGCTGACATTGGTCTACTGGGGAGCCAGTCAAAATTGGCCAAAAAACCAATATATCCAGAGGCTGGCACCAGACCATAACAGAGCAACTTCTCACTAGCCCCATTAGCAGTACACACAAAGGGTGGTTGCAACAAGTACACAAGCCTGCTAGGGCAAATTCCACTTAGTGTGGTCAGCGCCCACACAGCAACTCTTACCCTTGGTATAGCCAATTCCCATAATTAGTGAGCCTGAGCATTAATACCATCTACTGACCTACTAACAACAATAAAGGCTTTGAGACAGCATAAGATTACACACAACCCACACAAAGATCACATCCAGAGCCCCCGGTATAAGAGATCAGGGATAATGTGTTATCAGGCCACGAAGGACATCTTCTATATTAGGCCAACTGGCCAAGGCTCATAGATGAAACAAATATTCCTAACACATAGAAACAAACACAGAGAGGCTAATAAAATAAGAAAACAAAGAAACATGCCACGAATGAAACAACAGGAGAAAACTCCAAAGGATAGGCTAAATGAAATGGAGGCAAGCAACCTACCAGAGACGGAGTTCAAAATAATGGTTATAAGGATGCTTAATGAACTTAGGGGGAGAATGTATGAGTACAATGAGAATCTCAACAGAGAGATAGTAAGCATTAAAAAGGACATAGAAACCATAAAAAAGAACCAGACAGAAATGAGGAATATAATAACTGAAGTGAAGAATACACTAGAAGGATTCAACAGTAGATTGGATGAAACAGAAGATTGAATCAGTGAACTGGAAGACAAGGTAGGAGAATACACCCAACCAGAACAACACAAAGAAAAAATAATTTTTAAAAAATGAGGATAGTTTAAGAGACCTCTGGGATAACATGTAGTATAACAATATCCAGATCATAGGATTACCCGAAGGAGAAGAGAGAGAGCAAGGGATTGAGAATCTATTTGAAGAAATAATGGCAGAAAACTCCCCTAACTTGGCAAAGGAATTACACATACAAGTTCAGGAAACATAAAGAGTCCCAAACAAGAGACATTCAAAAGATCTACGCCAAGACACATCATATTTAAAATGCCAAAGGTTAAAGACAAAGTGAGAATCTTGAAAGCAGCAAGAGAAAGGAAGCTAGTTACTTACAAGGGTACCCCCATAAGAATGTCTACCAATTTCAATGTGAATTTTGCAAGTCAGAAGGGACTGGCAAGAAATATTTGAAGTTATGAAAAACAAGAATCTACAACCACTACTATTCTACCTAGCAAGGCTTTCAATTAAAATGGAAGGTGAGATAAAGGGCTTCCCAAACAGGGGAAGCTTAAGGAATTCATCACCAACAAACCAGTATTACAAGAAATGTTAAAGGGTCTTCTGTAAAAAGAGAAGGGGTAAAAAATAAAATAAAAATAACAAATATGAATAATTATATGGTAATAACTATGTACCTGTCAGTAATCATTTTAAATGTAAAAAAGATTAAATGCGCCAATCAAAAGATATAGGGTACCTGAATGGATAAGAAACAAAAACCAAACATATGTTGTCTATCAGAGACCCACTTCAGATCAAATGACACTTACAGACTGAAAGTAAAGGGATGGAAAAAGATATATCGCACAAATAGAAATGGGAAAAAAAAGCGGGGTTAGTAATACTTATATCAGGTAAAATAGACTTTAAAATAAAGTCTATAATAAGAGACAAAGAAGGCCATTATATAATGATAAAGGGATCAATAAATCAAGAGGACATAACCCTAGTAAACATATACACACCAAACATAGGAGCACCTGCATACATAAAGCAGTTATTTACTGACATAGAAGGAGAAATCAACAGTAATACACTGATAGTAGGAGACTTTAACACCTTGTTGACACCAATGGACAGATTTTCTAGGTAAAAAATTAACAAGGAATCAATGGGCCTAAAAGACACACTAGAACAGATGAATTTAATAGATATTTTCAGAGCGTTTTACACCAAAGCAACAAAATGTACGTTCCTCTCCAGTACACATGGAACATTTTCCAGGATAGACCACATGTTAGGACACAAAACAAGTCCCAATAAATTTAAGAAGACTGAAATCATATCAACTATCTTTTCTGGCCACAATGGTATGAAACTAGAAATCAAATACAAAAAAAAAACCTGGAAAATACACAAACACATGGAGGCTAAATAACATGCTACTAAACAGTGAATGGGCTATAAATGAAATCAAGGAAGAAATCAAAAGATACTTAGAGATAAATAAAAATGAAGACACAATGATGCAAGATCCATGGGACACATAAAAACCAGTCCTATGAGGGAAATTCATAACAGTACAGGCCTACCTCAAGAAAAAGAAAAAGCTCAAAAGGGCAATCTAACCTTACACTTAAAAGAACTAGAAAAAGAACAACAAATGAAGCCCAAAGAGAATAGAGGGAAGAAAATAATAGAGATCAGAGCAGAAATAAACAAAATAGAGCCTATAAAAACAATACAAAAGATTAATGAAACCAAGAACTGGTTCTTTGAAAGGATAAACAAAATTGATAAACCCTTAACTAGCTTAATCAAGGAAAAAGGAGAGAGGACTCAAATAAATAAAATTAGAAATGAAAGAGGAAAAGTAATTTCAGGCTCCACAGAAATACAAAAGATCATAAGAAAATACTACAAGCAATTATATGCTAACAAAATGGACAATCTGTAAGAAATGCACACATTCCTAGAAATATGCACTCCCCCAAGACTGAGTCAAGAAGAAACAGAAAATCTGATCTGACAGATTAGCACCAACGAACTAGAATCAGTAATCAAAAACCTCCCCAAAAAACAAAAGTCCTTTTTGAACAAGATGTATTCATAGGCAAATTTTACCAACCACTTAAAAAAGAATTAACACCTATTCTTCTCAATCTATTACAAAAAATTCAAGAAGAGGAAAGGCTCCCTAACTCCTTTTATGAGGCCACCATTACCTTGATTCCAAAACCAAAGACATTATGAAAAAAGAAAACTATAGGCTGATTTCTCTTACGAACATTGATGCAAAAATCCTCAACAAAATATTAGCAACTCAAATTCAGCAATACATTAAAAATATCATACACAATGATCAAGTTGGATTTATTCCTGAGATACAAGATTGGTACAATATCCACAAATTAATTAATGTGATACATCACATTAACAAATCAAAAGATAAAAACTATATAATCATATCGATAGATGCAGAAAAAGCATTTGACAAAATCCATCATCCATTTGTGATAAACACTCTCAGCAAACTGAGAATAGAGGGAACATACTTCAACATAATAAAGACCATATACAGCCTACAGCTAACATCATACTCAATGGGAAAAGGCTAAAAGCATTTTCCTTAAGATCAGGAACAAGACAAGGATGCCCACTTTCACCACTCCTCTTCACCACTGTATTGGAAGTATTAGCCACATCAATCAGACAAGAAAGAGAAATAAAAGGTATTTGAATTGGAAATGAAGAAGTAAAAATCTCGCTCTTTGCTGATGACATGATACTATATAGAGAGAACTCCAAAAATTCCACAAAAAAACTGTTAGAACTTATCAATGAATTCAGTGAAGTAGCAGGTTACTAAATAAATATTCAGAAGTCAGTGGCAATTTTATATAGCAATGATAAACTTTCAGAAAGAGAAATTAAGAAAGTAATCCCATTTACAATTGCATCAAAAACAATAAAATACCTGGGAGTTAAATTAACCAAGGAGTTTAAAACCCTGTTCTCAGAAAATTATAAGTCATTTGAAAAAGAAAATGAAGAAGATAAAAATAAATGGAAGCATATACCGTGCTCATGGACAGGAAGAATCAACATCATTAAAATGGTCATAATATCCAAAGCAATCTATAGATCCAATGCAATCCCTATCAAAATACCAACGGCATTTTTCAGAGAGATAGAACAAAGAATCCTACAATTTATATGGAACCATAAAAGACTCTGAATAGACACAGCAATCTCGAGAAAAAAGAACGAAGTTGGAAGTATCATCCTACCTTATATCAAACTATACTACAAGGCAACAGTAATCAAAACAGCATGGTACTGGCATAAAAACAGATACATCAGTTATTGGAACAGAAGAGAGAGCTCAGAAATAAATCTACACCTATACACTCGCTTAATATATGGCAAAGAAGGCAAGAATATACAATGGAGTGAAGACAGTGTCTTTGATAAATGGTGTTGGGAAAATTGGACAGATATGTGCAAAAAAAAGAAAGAGAGAAAGAAACTGGACCACCTTCTTACACCATATACAAGAATAGACTCAAAATGGATTAAAGACTGAAATGTAAGACCCCAAACCATATAACTTCTGGAAAAAAAACATAGGCAGCAAACTCTCTGATACTGCTAACAGTAATTTCTTTTCAGATATATCTCCCCAAGCAAGGGAAACAAAAGAAAAAATAAACAAATGGACTACATCAAACTAAAAAGTTTGTGTACAGCAAAGGTAACCACCGGCATAAAAAAAAAGACAGCTGACTAATTGGGAGAAGATATTTGCTAATGATACATCTGATAAAAGGGTGATATCCAAAAAAAATAATGTGTGTGTGTGTGTGTGTATAAACTCATAGGACTCAACAACAAAAAAAGCAAACAATCCAATTAAAAAATGTGCAGGAGACTTGAATAGATACTTCTGCAAAGAGGAAATACAGATGGCCAATAAACATACGAAAAGATGCTCAAGGTCACTAACCATCAGAGAAATGCAAATTAAAACCACAATGAGATATCACCTTACACCTGTCAGAATAACTATCATCAATAAATCAAAAAACAACAGGTGTTGGCGAGGATGCAGAAAAAAGGAAACCCTTATACATTGTTGGTTGGATTGCAATTTGATACAGCCACTATGGAAAACGGTATGGAGGTTTCTCAAAAAATTAAAAAATAGATATACCTTTTGACCCAGCAATTGCATTTCTGGATATTTATCCAAAGAAATCCAAAACAATAATTTGTATCAATGCATGCCAATATTTATGGCGGCACAATTTACAATAGCCAAGATATGGAAGCAACCTAAAATTAGCAGATGATTGGATAAAGTTATGGTTCATATATACAATAGAATATCACTTCAGCCATTAAAAAAAAGGAAATCCTACTATTTTCAAAGACATGGATGTACCTAGAGGTTATTATGCTGAGTGAAATAAGTCAGACGGAGAAAGAGAAATACCATATGGTCTCACTTATATGCAGAATCTAAGGAACAAAAAAAACAAAGTAATCAAAAACAAACTCGCAAATAAAGAGGACAAGTTGGTGATAGACAGAGGGGATTGAGGGTTGTGGGACTGGGATAACAGAGTGAAGAGTTAAAGAAGTAAAAATTAGTAGTTGATAGATGGTCATGGGGATGGAATGCATGGCATAGGGAATGCAGTTAGCATTAATATATTGGCTAGGTGGAAAACCAGAGGAGAGAAGGAGCAATTAGAGGGATCATTTTATAAACTATATAAATGTCTAATGAATGTACTGTATACTTCAAACTAATAAAAAAGGAAAAAAATCTTTTTAATACCCCCTCTTAAATATGTGCAGAAATCCATAGATCATCAGACATTTAAGAAAAGCCTCTAATAAATATGCAAAAAATAAAATAAGCAGGAAAAATTAACTTATAAAAAGCAGAGATGATATAGGAAGAAAAAAGCATCGGTAAAATACTACAATAAATACCCTCAAAGAATAGAGAAGATTTTGAATCCACCAAACAAGAACATTCTGCTATGAAAAAGAAAATTAAAAAGTACGGTTGGAACAAAACTAAGACAAAAGAAATATAAAGTTCAATAGAATAATTAGATTATAAAATCAAGGAAATCCTCTGGATCTAGAGAAGACCGAAATGGAAAAGTAGGATGGAAAAGATAAGAAAAATAAAAGACTTGTCCTGGAAGTCTAATATCCAAATAGAATAACTACCATGAAAATAGAGAAAAAAGGAGATTAAATTCCCAATAAAATATATTTCTTTAATTTCCCAGAACCAAAGAATATGAGTTACTGGATTGAAGGGGTCCGTAAATGCCCAGCGCAATGGCTATAAATAAATACACATAAGGCATATCATTATGAAATTCCATAACAGTTAATACAAAGAGAGGATTCCACAAACTTCCAGAGAAGAAATAAAATTTTCATCTAGAATCAGTATGGTAACAAACTTGTCAATAACAACAGTGGAAGATTAAAAATAATTTAGCAACGTCTTAAAAATTCTGAGGGAAAATTATTTACACCTTAAATTTCTATCTCCAAAGGCTCAATTAAGTGTGAAGGCAAAAGAAAAAACTTTTAGACATTAAAGGATAAACATAAATAAACACTTTCTACACACTCTTTCTCAAGAAGCTACTAAAGGATGAACTGCACCAAAACAAGAAACAAAGTAAAGAAAGAATAGAGCGGATCCAGAAAACAGGAAAGTCAATACAAGAGAAGGCAAGCTGAATCCTTGAGATAGTGGTGAAGAAAAATTGCAACACAAAAGTTGTACAGCAGACCTAGGAAACAACTAGTCTATATTAAGGTGAGATAGAACTCTATGGGAGAGACTGCTTCCAAAAGATAGAACTGATAAACTACTTAATGTATCTGAACATATTTAGAGAGACTTATACAACTGGGAGAGAGAGGGGATAAATTAGAACACCATGTAAGCCAAACGAAACAAAGAAGATTAACTTCTAGAATAACAAAAAGCTGTACATGGAAAGAAAAGTATTCATAGTACAATACATGGCTTATGTGAATAACTTTACTTGGTCATGATTATGTACTAACTGAATATTAGTAGAATTGAGGGGACAGCAAGTGTACATATGTGCTGTGAGGGCGTTGCAAAAAGAGTAAAATCTTCATTTTCCATAGTGAGAAGTCAAGAGATAATGTCTCAAATTGAAAAATCAAAAAAAAAGCAATATAGGAGACCAGTCAAGATGACAGTATAAGGTCTGCAACCCCCAGGCTGCAGAACAATAACGGTCCCTGTCCTGTTAGGAACTGAACCACACAGCAGGAGCTGAGTAGCAAGCAAGTGAGCAAAGCTTCGTCTGTATTTGCAGCCACTCCCCAGAGCTAGCATCACTGTTTCAGCTCTACCTCAAATCATCAGGCATTAGATTCTCATAGGAGCACCAGTTCCCAGTACCAAAAAGGTTGGGGACTGCTGGCATAGAAGGTACAGGCCATGCATGACTCCTCTAGCCACCACACCAAACTTATAATGAAACTACAGAGCAACAAGCACATGAAGTTGCCTGAGGTCTGACTGAATAGAAACAAAAACAAAAAACAGGTCACCTCAAAATGGTAAGAGGTGAGGAGACACAAAATGGCCCAGTCCCACAACCACTTGTGGCAATTGAAAATCAGGAGGATTATCTTGGCTGCAGAGCTCCATCTCCCACCTAAGGAGTAAGGGGTCCCAGCCCCACACTGGGCTCCCAGGTCCAGGGTTCCAGCACCAGGAAGAGAAGTCCCCACAATCTCTGGCTGTGAAAACCAGTGGAAATTCTGACTGAGTAAGATGGACAGCTGTGGCAGCTGCAGACATTCCTCTTAAATGGCCCACACCCAGCCTTACTTGCTGACAGACTTGCTCACTCTGAGCTCCAGTGCTGGTGCAACTGGAGAGGTGGTTTTCTCCTGGACAGAAGTGCTGGTAGTATCCACTGTTTCTTTGTGGAGCCCTCCTCCCTAGCATGCAGATGCAGGCACTGCCATATCTGAGTCTCCATCAACCTGTATGGAGACTCTGCCCAGGTAATTCCCTGAGACTTTACTTTTCCAAACTTATGGACCCAACAACCAAGCCACTTTCAGTGGTTTATTCCATACAAATGGCCTGTCTTGGCTCCTGATGTAGACTTTCCTAAAATCTCTCAAAGGCTCACAAATCCTAATGAAGTAGCATCTGACCTTGGTGTGCCCTGTACCTCTTACTGAGCAGCCCCAAACTCCACACTAGCAACAGCTGGCCTTGATTTCTGGCTTAGCTTCTCGAGGTGCCTATAAGCCCAGTACAGGTGGCAGCCATCTGTGGATTGTTTGGTGACTCTTACCAGGTGGCCCTGGAGGTGCACAGGCTGTGGCTGAATTTAGCCTGCAGCTGGACCCCTCCTTGGACTGTGCCCCTGGGCCCCTCAGGACATCTACTACATTAAGCCACTCTACTAAGACCAGGAGACTTAGGAGTCCTAACTAATATATAGAAACAGACACAGGGAGGCAGCCAAAATGGGGAAACAAAGAAGTATGTCCCACATGAAAGAACAGAACAAACCTCCAAAAAAAGAACTCATCAAAATGGAGACAAACAATCTACCAGATGCAGAGTTCAAAACACTGGTTATAAGGATGCTTGAGGAACTTAGGTGAAGAGTAGATGAACTCAGTGAGAACTTTAACAAAGAGATAGATAACATAAAATGGAGATGAAAAACACAATAGGGAACCAGTCAGAAATGAAGAATACAATATTTGAGATAAAGAGTACATTAGAGGGAATAAACAGAATGGAGAAAGTGTAGAATCAAATCAGTGATATAGGGGATGGGGTAGAAGAGGACATGCAGTCAGAACAGTAACATGAAAAGAAAAATCCAAAAAATAGGGATAGTTTTAAGGGGCCTCTGAAATAACATCAAGCAAAACAACATTCACATCTTAGAATTACCAGAAAGAGAACAGAGAGAACGAAGAATTGGAAACCTATTTGGAGAAATAATGACAGAGAAATTCTCTAACTTGGTGAAGGAAATACACATAAAAGCCCAGGAAGTGCAGAGAGTACCAAACAGGATGAACCCAAAGAGGTCCACACGAAGACACATGATCATTAAAATGCCAAAGGTTACAGACAAAAAATAGAATCTTCAAAGCAACAAGAGAAAAGCAGTTAGTTACAAAAGAGCTCCCATAAGACTGTCAGTTCATTTCTCAACAGAAATTTTGCAGACCAGAAGGGATTGGCAGGAAATATTCAAAGTGATAAAAACCAAGGGCCTACAACTAAGATTATTCTATCCAGTGAAGCTATCATTTAGAATTGGAGGACAAATAAAGAGCTTCCTAAACAAGAAAAATCTAAAGGAGTTCATCACCACCAAGTGTTACAGGAAATGTTGGAGAAAATGCTTTAAGAAAAAAATATGTATCAAAAAATATGAACAAAAAATGGAAATAACTATGTATCTATCAACAAACACTTCAAATAAAAAAGAACTAAATGCTCCAATCTAAAGACAGGATGTCTGAGTGGATAAGAAAACAAAATCCTTACATATGCTGTCTCACTTCAGATTAAGAGACACATACAGATGGAAAGTAAAGGGATGGGAAAAGATATTTCATAATGTTTCTAGATGGTGTTGTGCTGAGTGGAGTAAGTAAGATAGAGAAAGAAAAATGTCATCTGATTTTCTGCATATGTGGAATCTAAAGAACAAAATAACAACAAAAAATAGAAACTAACTCATAGAGAACATTTTAAGGGCTATCAGATAGGAGGGGGGTTGGAGGGCAAAAAAATAGCAATATAAAATGTTATTTACAGAACTGGAGATAAATACCAAAATAGTTAGCTGAAGTGGTAAAAATTTTTCTTCTGAGGAATGTGTAATAAAAAACTAGGAAACTGATCTCTTTCTGAACAAGCCTTGTTATTTAACTCTTTAAGCTCTTTATATTTTTGTTCATAAGTACATGTCACTTTGATAGAAATAAAAAAGTAAATTTAGATATGATGTGACCCCTGGGGTAGAGATTCTGTAAAACTGCCTGAAATCAAAGTTATTAAAGAATTCAGTGGTTCAAAACTATAATAGAGGTTTATTCATCTACAGCCCCACCAGGGCTCAAACTCTCTATTAAAAATATAGACTATATCTGTTAGATCCCAAAATGCATCACATTTTCTAATCTCTGAATTTCCTTCCCTGCCCCAGTTAACTGTAATATACACCAAGAAAGGCTTGTTGGAAGACACAAATCTATTTCAAATATAAAGGGGACATGAGTAAAAAAAGTCTTATGATTAAAAATTCAAGCATCAGAAACAGAGTATTCCCTTTAAGCCTAAGTAATGTGCATTCTATTTTTATAACACTTAATAAATGGTATTTCTCTATACCTGTGCTATCCACCTGGCTGACATCCTGAGACTCACCTCAGCCTAACTCACATATCCACATTCACACCATTTAGTGAATGCCTATTATGTGCCAAGAGGAAAGCTATGTAGTAAGAGCATAAAGATAGTGACACAGAGACCTTGCACTTAAAGTTCTTCATGTCCAGTAGAAAGTTGCAAATATAAAATAAACATAAAATGAACATAGATGCAAAAAAACCTCAACAGAATACTAGCAAATTGAATCTGACAATACATAAAAAGAATTATGTACCACGACCAAGTAAAATTTATCCAAGGTATACAAGGCTGGATTAACATTTGAAAATCAATAGAATCAATAGATGTAATCCATCACATCAACAGGCTAAAAAAGAAAAATCAGATGGTCATATCAATAGACGCAGAAAATGCCTATGGTTAAATCCAACACTAATTCATGATAAAATTTCTCAGTAAGTTAGGAATAATGGGAAACTTCCTCAACTTGATAAAGAATATCTAACAAAAAACTTACTACTAATATCATACTTATTGGTAGGAAATTAAAAGATTTTCCACTAAAATCAAAAACAATGCAAGGATGTCCACTCTCATATTCTTTATTCAACATCATACTGAAAATTCTAGCTAATACAATAAGGCAAAAGAAGGAAGTTAAAAGTATACATATTGGAAAGAAAGAAAACTTTGTTTACAGATGGTATAATATCCTATGTGGAAAATCTAAAAGAATCAACAAGAAGAAAAGGAGCTGGAAAAGAAATAGACCCATATAAATACAGTAAACTGATGTTTTTCAATTATACTTAACATTCAATATTATTTTATATTAGTCTCAGGTATACAACATAGAGGTCAGACATTTACATAATTTACAAAGTGATCTCCCCTATTAGTCTATTACCCACCTGATCTATACATAGTTATTATAAAATTTTTGACTATATTCCCTATACAATACTTTATGTACCCATGACTATTTTGTAACTACCAATTTGTACCTGTTAATCCCTTCATTTTTTTCATGTAGTCCCAACCCCCTTCTCTCTGGTAACCATCAGTTTGTTCTCTGTATCTGTCAGTCTGTTTAGGTTTTGTTTGTTCATTGTTCTTCTTTAGATTCCACATATAAGTGAGATCATATGGTATTTGTCTTTCTCTGTCTGACTTATTTCACTTAGCCTAATACCCTCTAGGTCCATCCATATTGTCACAAATGGTAAGATTTCATCATTTTTTATGGCTGACTAATATTCCATTGTAAATATGTTCCACTTCATTATCCATTCATCTATTGATGGGCACTTGCTTCCATATCTTGGCTATTGTAAATGATGGTGCAGTGAACACATGGGTGCACATGTCTTTCAAGTTAGTGTTCTGGGTTATCTTCTTTGTGACTCTCTGCACTTACTGGGTTTAAATTTCTATTTCCTTCACCAGCTTAGGTAAGTTGTCAGTCATTTCTTTAAATAGGTTTTCAATTCCTTGCTCGCTCTCTCTCTCTCTCTCTCTCTCTTCTCCTTCTGGTACTCCTATTATGTGAATGTCAGTATGTTAGATGTTGTCCCAGAGGCCTGTTAAACTATCCTCATTTTTTCAGATCCTTTTTCTTTTTGTTGTTCTAAGTAGGTATTTTCTTCTTTTTTATCTTCCAACCCACTAATTTGATCCTCTGCTTCATGTAATCTACTATCAATTCTCTCTAATATTTTCTTCATTTCAGTTATTGTAGTCTTTATGACTGGTACTTTTTATGTTTTCTATCTCCATTTTTATGCTTACTATCTCTTTGTTGAAGTTTTCACTAAGTTCATTGAGTATCTTTAAAACAAGCATTTTAAGCTCTGTATCTGGTAGATTGTTTCTTTTTTGTTTAGTTCTTTTGCTGGAGTTTATACTATTCTTTCATTTGAGATATTTTTCTTAGTATCCTCATTTTGGCTACTTCTCTTTGTCTGTTTCTAAGCATTAGGCAGATCTGCTATGCTACGTCTCTCAGGTTGACCTTATGCAGTGGGTGTCCTGTGAGGCTAGTTGCACAGTCTCCTGGATCACTGAGCTGTATGCTCTAGGAGTGTCCTTCTTGTGGGTTATGTGTTCTCTCCTATTGTAGTTGAGCCTTCATTGCTGTTGGCACTCAGTAGATGAAATTGACCCTCAGGCTGGCTGATTAGAAGAACTGGCCATGATTACAGCATATGAGCCACTGTGCAGGAGCTGACCCTACAAAGCAGGATTCACCCTAGTGGGCTTTGATGCTTTTCAAGAGCACTCTTTGGGTATGCTTCTTGTGGGGCTAATTTGGAGATGGTCTTTTGTGGTCTAAAGATGGCTACCATGTGTGTTGGTTCTGCGGCCTCTATGGAGTGTCTCTGTGCAGGTCAATTTCACCCATTGCCTGTGACAGGCCAGGAGCTTTCTTGTAGGAGCTACAAAATGATCTGCTGTTGGTTTCTGCTTTTCATGGACCCAGAGGCTTGTGGGAGAGGGCACACTGTGAACCGAGGCTGGCTGCCACTAGTACTGGGCCTGGGGCAGCTTAGCAAAAGGCCCAGAGCACTCCAAGGCTTGCCACCACCTGCCAGCTGCCAATAAGCCTTGGCTGCTGAAAGAGCCTTGGGCAGTACACAAGTTGGGTGAGGTGGGGTCTTAGGGATTCACCAGGGTCAGCAATTCTGTCTTTTCATTGGAGCATTTAATCCATTTAAATTTAGATTAACAATTTTAGGTATGTAGTTATTACCATTTTATTATATATATAATATATATGTAAGATAAGAAATATATATAATATAAGAAATCTATTATATATATTATATAATATATATAATATATTTCTTCTTCTTCTTCTTCTTCTTCTTCTTCTTCTTCTTCTTCTTCTTCTTCTTCTTCTAGAAGTCCTAATGTTTCTTGTAATTTGGGGTTAGTGGTGATAAATTCCTTTAGCTTTTTCTTGTCTTGGAAACTCTTTATCTGTCTTTCAACTCTAAATGATAGCTTTGCTGGGTAGAGTAATCTTGGTTGTAGGTCCTTCCTTTTCATTGTTTTGAATATTTCCTGCCAATCTCTTTTGGCTTGAAATTTTCTGTTGAGAAATCAGCTGGCGAAAAAGACATCCATCTTTAATATACATATTGCCAGCTGTATAACATAGCTACTAGCAAAACAACCAAATAAGGAAATATGCTGCTCCCAACCATAAGGCCTCTCTTTCAGAAATCCTAGGAAACCTAGGTATTAGGTTTATTTCAATAACACTACTGATTATTTCAATAACACTACTTTTCCTTTCCCATGCCCTAATCTTCATTCTTATGCTTGAAGTTATCCAATAAAAGGTGAACCTGCAAAACCCTGGACACCCCAACCTCAGATATTAATGAAGGCAGTGCCTCAGGTTCTCTCTCTCTCTCCCTCCCTCCCGCCCCCATGACCTCTCTGTTTAGCACTCTATAATGTCATGCATCCTTTAGGACCTATGAATAATGACCTTTGCTCCTCAGAGTTTTTAGCTGAAGTGAATCCTCTTATCATAAGAACCACAAGAGCTGATCCAGCCACAATATTAGCCCCAGTTCAGGAAAGGTCTGTTGGGGATCACTAAGAGTAATATGTGCTCAGGTATGTTCCTCAGGCATTCCTAACTGGGAACATTCCCATCAAATGTCAGGGACTGATATAACAAACTCCTAGAAGACAACATAGTAGAAAACCTAGATGACTTCATATATGGTGATTTTAGATACAACTCCAAAGGTATGATCCATGAAAAAAATAATTGATTAGCTGAACTTAATTAAAATAAAAAACTTGTGCTCTGCAAATGAAAATGTCAAGATAATGAAAAGATAAGCCACAGACTGGGAGAAAATATTTTCAAATGACACATCTGCTAAAGGACTGTTTAAAATATGAAAATAGCTTTTAAAATTCAACAGTAAGAAAGCAACCAACCTAATTAACAAATGGGCCAAAGAACTTAACAGACAGCTCACCAAAGAAGATATGCAAATAGCATATAAGCATATGAAAAAACACTACAGTTGTTCTTAAACAAGTAAAACCTGAACAGACTGAAAAATCAAAAACTCTCTTGGATCCATAATAGAGATGAGGACACAAAGCAAACCTTTGTCCCCAAATGGAAAGACAGGCAAATGCAAGGAGTTAAAGCTAACTAGGGCAGAGACTCATGCCATGAAATAACCTCAGGAACCAGTGTCAGAGTAAAAAACAAAACAAAAACATGAACTATGATTATATTGTGCATGTTTGATAACTCATTGTCAAGCTTGATTGAATAAATATCTATATATCTATATAGATGATAGATAGATATTATGATAAGATAAATGTGACTTTTGACAAAGCACGGTTTCAAAATAAATTAATTAAAGGAATATTGTGATATGGTGGTTTCAGGGGACCACCCTTAAAGAAAATATTTGTGACTTCTGGTCAAGATGACAGAGTAGCTAAACATTGTGCAGGCCTCCTCCCACAATCACATCAAAATTACAACTAAATTATAGAACCGCCACCCATGAAAAACACCTGAAGACAAGCTGAACAGAACTGCTATCACTAAGGATATAAAGAAGAAGCAACATTGAGACCAATAGGAGGGGTAGAGATGCAGAACAGGCTGGTTCCACACCTACATGTGATTGTTAAGAATTGGGAAAGATAACTCAGCTATGGAGGTCCCAGCTGAGTACTGAGGGGTTCCAGTCCCACATGATTCTCCCCATCCCAGAGTACCAGTGCCAGAAAGAAAAGTCCCTCACAACAGCTGGCTGTGAAAATCAATAGAAATTGTGTCTGTTGAGTTTGAGGGCTGCTGTAGACCCAGGTATACCCTTAAAGGGCGGGAGCACAAACTCAATCACAAATACTTCTTCTGAGCTCCAGCACAGGGCAGCAACTTGAAGAAAAACAAAACCATGGACATACAAGGAGAAACTGAATTGTCTGGCTTCAGGGTGAGGGATGAAGGGGCATCCCTCTCTGGGATTAAACCACTAGCAGGCACCATTGTTCCTCTGTTGAGTTCTTCCCCTTCATAGTCTTCAGGTACAGGCAGGAACTAAATCCGAGTGGCCACTAATGTGACTAACACTGCTTTCCCCCTACCCTTGTGATTCTCTGAGAACCCACACCACCAATTCACATGCCCAGTCCAATCCTCTTTCAAAGGTTAATCCGCACAATCCTGGGCCTAGGCTTCAGACTTTCCCAAAATCTCTCAAATGTCCTCAAACTTAAAACAAGCAACGGCTGGCATTAGCACACCCTGTAACTCTTGCTAAGTGTCTCCAAGCCCAACACCAGTGGCAGCCAACAGTTCACAGCATAACCTCTCCCAGGCACCTTCAAACCCAGCACAGGCAACTACCAACCTCAGATCACTTTGTAGCTCCTACCAGGTCTGGGCTTGACACAGACAGCAGCTGAACTTCATTGGCACTAGAGCCCCTACCCAGAGGCCCCAGAACGAACATACTGGTGGCTGGCTTCAGACTGAACCACTGGGCCCCACAGGACACCTACTACATCAGAGCACCACACAATTAGCACAACAAATGACACATCCAAAGGATGAACTTGGCAGGCACCAAAGCTATGCTAAAGCAAATCCTGATCTATGAGGTCAGCCCTTGCTAAACAGCTTGTCTTTGATCATGGTCAGTCAGCCCGAGGATCAGTCTCACCCACTGATGTGCCAACAGCAATCAAGGCTCAACTTTAACAGGAAAACACACACAAGAAACATACCTGGAGCACCCAACTCAGGTGACAAAGGAGACTGTACCACTGGACCCCACAGGACACCTACTACATAAGGCCACTTTGCCAAGACTGAGAAACATAGCAGATCTACAAAGTATATAGAAAAAATACAGAGAGGCAGCCAAAATGAAGAAACAAAGAAACATGTCCCAAATGAAAGAACAGGACAAAGCTCCAGAAAAAGAACTAAACAAAGCAGAGAAATACAATCTATGAAATGCAGTTTAAAACACTAATTATAAGGATGCTCAGTGAACTTGGAGAAGAATAGATGATCTCAGTAAGAATTTCAACAAAGAGGTAGAAAACAAGAACAAAGATAGAAACCATAAAAAGAACCAGTCAGAAATGAACAATACAATAACGGAAATGGAAAACACATTAAATGGAATTAGCAGATTAGAGGAAGCAGAGAACTGAATCAACGATTTGTAAGACAAAGTAGCAAAAAACATCCAATCAGAACAGCAAAAAGAAGAAAGAAAAAAACGTGGATAGTTTAAGAAACCTTTGCAGCAACACCAAACGTGGCAACATTTGGATCATATGAGAACCAGAAGGAGAAGAGAAAGCAATAAATTAAAAACTTATTTGAAAAAATAATGAGAGAAAACTTTTCTAACCTGGTGAAGGAAATAGAGCTCAGAGTTCATAAAGTGAGGAGAGCCCCAAAACAAGATGAACTCAAAGAGGCCCATACTAAGAGACATCATAACTAAAATGCCAAAGGTAAAGACAAATGGAGACTCTTAAAAGCAACAAGAGAAAAGCTGTTAGTTACTTACAAAGGAACTCCCATAAGAATGTCTGATTATTTCTTAACAGAAACTTTCTAGGCCAGAAGATATTGACATGAAATACTCAAAGTGATGAGGAACAAGGACCTACAACCAAGATTAGTCTACCCATCAAAGCTATCAGTTAAAATTGAAGGAGAGATAAAAAGCTTTCCAGATAAGAAATAGCTGAAGATACTCATCACCACCAAGCCAGTAATACAAGAAATGTTAAAGGAACTTCTTTAAGAAGAAAAAAAAATGAAAAATATGAAGAAGAAAATACGGCAAAGAAAAAATTCCCACTGACAAAGGAAACACATAATAAAAGCAGTAGATCAACCACACTAAAGCTAATATAAAGGTTTGAAGGCAAAGTAGGAAAAGCATATGTAATTACAACAGTAAATTAAGGGATATGCAAAAACACACACAAAAAGAAGTAAACAATAATGACAAAAACATAAACGTGGAGTGAGAAAAAGTGGTAGTGATTTTAGAACATGTTCAAACTTAAGTGACCCTCAACTAAAAATAGATTGCTAGAAGTATACCTTGTTTTATATGAAGCACATGGTAACCATAAATCAAAAATTTACAAGAGATATAAAAGACATAAAGAAAAAAGAATCCAAACATAACATTACAGGAAGTCATCAACATATAAGAGTAGAGAGCATGAGAATAAGAAAGGAACATACAACTATAAAAAAAATCAGAAAATAATTAATAAAATGGCAATAACTACATGTCTATCAATAATTACTTTAAATGTAAATAGATTAAATGCATCAATCAAAAGACAAAGGATAAAAAATATGTGGTACATATATATATAATGGAATATTACATGGCCATAAAAAAGAATAAAATCTTATTATTTGCAATGACATGGATGGACTTAGAGGGTATTATGCTAAGTTAAATAAGTTTGACAGAGAAAGACAAATACCATATGATTTCACTTATATGTGAAATCTAAAGAACAAAATAAATGAACAAACAAAACAGAAACAAACTCATAGATACAGAGAACAAATGGTTGGTTACCAGATGGGAAGGGGGATGGGGATCTGGATGAAAAAAGATGAAGGAATTAAGAAGTACAAATTGGTAGTTACAAAATAGTCATAGGCATGTAGAGTACAGCTTAGAGAATATAGTTAATACTATTGTAATAATAACTGTATACAGTATCAGCTGGGTATAAGACTTATTGGTGAGATCACTTCACAAGTTATATAAATGTCTAGCCACTATGTTGTACACCCAAAACTAATATAATGCTGTGTGTAAATTGTAATTTAAAAATAAAAAAGTAAATTTTAAAGGAAACACTTATAAAATGCCTTGAAGAACCATCCTACAAATCCCATCGGTCCCTAGTGGATCAAAAAGACAGAAGGGAGGAATGAAAACAGGCTTATGAAGCTATAGAAAAGACTTTTCTGAGACAATGCAGATCTCCTTCAAGTGAGATAGCAAAAAACTTGGCTGATCACAGACATGGCTGACAAACCCATCTGAGTTAACAAAGAAGGAATAAGATGTAGCAGAGTGCTGGCCATACAGAAAACCTCTACTAGAGGCCCAAATTGTCAACCATCATTCTTTTCACTCCCCAGGAAGAACAACTTTGATATGGGTCAAGGGGCCCTTGTTAGTAGGGAGAGAATCTTTCCAAGGGAAGAGCAGAAAGATTCAAAGCTCTATTTTCCTTAGAGTGTGATTAAATTGGATTCCTTGTCTTTCTTTCTTCCAATATGCCTGATGCAATAAATTAGGCCTGGGTCTTCTTAGGAAGAGCCACGCACATATACCACTACTACTTATAAGAAGCCTAGCAGGACCATAGAGAATAGAGGCCTAAGAAAACAATAAGTAAGCCAGTCCACCTTCCATATAGCCTAGGCCAGTGATTCTCAATGTGTGGTTCCTCAAAGCAACAAAATCAGATTCACTTGCAAACTTGTTAAAACTATAAATCCTCAGCCACCCCTAGACCTACTGAATTAGAAACTCTTGAGGTAGCACCCAGAAATCTGTGTTTTAACAAGCCATCCATGTGATTTTGATGCACATTCAGGTTTGAGAACCACTAAGCTAGGTAAACATAGTCTTTGAAGCTCAAATATGCTACAGCTCAGCTCACCAGAATCTGAAGGATGGGATCCAAAGATTGAGAAATGCCAATTTTTTCTAATTTGATTTAAAGTATTGCTGAACAGTGCTGTGGGCCTTACTGAAATGGAAACTTTCTAGAACACTAATATGTAGTGTTGTATAATTCTCCCAGCAGCATGCAGCTCTGGTTCCAGATTCTTCCAATTATCATTCATTCAGGACCTAAAAGGAAATCAATGCCCAGCAGCTCTCAAGACAGTGATTTCCAAACTCCTTCTGTCTTAGATGTGAAGATACTTCTCCAAGCTCACCCACACCAAGTAGAATTGCATACAGTATTTGGGGAAAATATAGCAGCCACACAGTGGGATAAAGCAGGATCCTTTGGGTTGAGATGAATGCAAATGACCAAATATGGCCAGGGCCTAGGTTTGCAGCTGAGTATATACTTCTGATTAGAGTCAAGAGCAGAGAGTTATCAACCTGTAAATACAACTTAAAAGAAGTATGTTCTAATCAAGCTTAGGCAGATGGAAACAAACTCTCTGTAGTTCTTCAGTTCAGGTTAAGGGGGCAAAGGCAAAGCCTTGGTAAACAATTCAGCAGTCTCCTATTTGGAGCCAGGAAATGTTGTTGTGACTCATTCCCAGACAGATCTCTGTTTTTATCAAGACCTAAAACATTTCAGTTCGTACAGAATCACTGCCTTATCTTTAGACCCTCCACTAACTCACAGGCTGTTGCACTTGGGTTTGACTCTTCTTCCTATGCACCTCTGTTGCTGCAGATTCATGGTTCTAAGATAAGGGGTACAAGTCTTGGGCAGTTGAAAGAAAATTCAGGGAGCTGTAGACAACTGCAACATAGCTCTTTATTCCAGCAAGGGCACAGCCCACCTCACAGGACAGTAGTGTTATCCAGCAAGGGCACGGTACTGGAGAAACACACACTTTATACGAACATAGGGGCAAACGTCCCATTCCAAGAGGCAAAGTCACAGTTTTAGTCTTAATAGTCTTTCTCCCATAGCCATCTACATAGGTCACTGGTCCAGGCAATCTGTCTGGATTTCCATAGATAAGACTGCAGTTGGCCCCAGTATCCACCAGTGCTAGGACTCTTTGCACACTGTTTGGAGCCCAATGGATTGTTACTTTCACATGCAGCCTTAAGTCCCTCTCTACTCCCTCCAAACGGGCAACTTGGCCTTCCTCCTAATCATACAGGGTTAATAGAGAGTCTTAGGGTTTCAAAAAGTCCTTCAAGGCCGCAGGCTTGGCTCTTTCAGTGGGAGTTTCTTCCCCCGTCTGAATTGCTGCTCAGGTTTTAGCTGCTGCTACAATTCTAGCAACATTGCATTAGGCTGGCAGCCTGTCTTGTCTTGATCAACTCCTGAAGTCCACATTTGTATTAGGGTCACAAAAATGACACCCTGCCTGGACCTTTCTTTTTCTTCTCACCTCTCTGGGGTCTGGACATTACTTCATGGACATTTTTGCCCCCACCCTCATGGAGTCTCCTGGCTATGTCCCCCAGAGCAGCCATTGCTGCAGTCACTTCATGTATATGTTTCCCCACAAAGGGAGCCAGGATAGCAATCAATGAGCTAAAAATGGTAGAGGGAATGGTCCCTAACATTAGGTCCCGCATACCAGTCATAAACCATTCATCATCCAGTCCCCAAGTATTCAAATTAAACATAGGTTGTCACATGCCAAGTTCATGAATAATCTGCATTAATTCAGCATACATTTTCCATTTACTCACATACTCTGAGTGTCCCCTGTCTCTGAGGATGACTCCGAGGATAGACTTCTTTGAAGCTCAGCTTCCAGTTGTTGCAACCTTGTGTCCGAGGCATCTGTCTTTTGCAGCTTCTGTACCTGCACGGTCTCTGCTAGAGCTTCATCTATATCCTTCTTCAAAGCTGTTAAAAGCACCCAGCCCACCAAGTTTGAGGGTTTTCTGGCAGCTGTGCCTCCAAGGAGCAGAGCACATTCTCAATACCTATCAGGGACCCATCAACTCCTTCCCACAGCTCAGGTGGAGACCAAGTCATCAATACTGCTACCACAGGATACCATATACTCTGTGGGGGCCACATGTCCTTCCCGTCCTCCAGCAGGGCAGATGGCTCCCTTACTTGGGAATCTTGCCAATTCTGCCAAGTGTGTTGCTGCAGATTCACAGTTCTGAGATAAGGAGTACGAGACTATTGCAGTTGGACGAAAATGTGGGGAGCCATAGCAACTGTGACATAGCTCTTTATTCCAGCAAGGGCACAGCCCGCCTCACAGGATGGCAGTTCTCTGGTGCCGGAATATATCCAAGGGGTGGATATGTTGCAAAAACTTAATATTCAGACCTCTGCTGGTGAATTCTGTCTGTGAATCCAGATGGTGAAGACTGTAGTGTGGGGACATACTCATCACTCACCAAAGTGCCAGAACCAAGGCACATTGTCAATGTTAAGCAATATCGCTTGCCTGGTGGACATGATGAAATCAGGGCTACAACTCAGGAACTGGAGAAAGTTCGGATTATGTGCACCCCTTATTGTCTTTATAATGCCCCTGTGTGGTCAGTGAAGAACCTTATGGCTCATAAAGAATGATTGTAGACTATCGGGAATTGGATAAAGTGATTTCCCCCATTGCATGTAGCAGTACCATCCATCCATGATCCATCTAATGGATCAATTGACTACAAGGCTGGGAATGTATCACTATGTTTTGGATTTGGCTAATACTTTTTCTTCATAAATTTGGCTTCTGAAAGTCAAGATGAATCTGTCTTCCTGTGGGAAGGAAGACAAAAAACTTTTGTGGTACTACCCCAAGGCTACTTACATAGCCCAACAATTTGCCATGAGTTGGTAGCCCAGGATTTAGCAACATGGACCCGACCACCAACAGTGGAATTGTTTCCTTATGTTTATGATGTCATGTTAACAACTCTGCTTCCCTTACAGATCTAGAGCAAGCAGTACTGGCACTTTTGCAGCATTCGAAAACATATGGCTGGGCAGTAAATGTAACCAAGGTTTAGAGACCTGATTATCTGTCAAATTCTTAAGTGTTGTCTGGTCAGGTGAGACAAAAGTTATCCCTGATGCTATAATTGATAAGATACAAGCATATCCATGAACCACTATAGTTAAGGAATTGCAGTTATGTGGGCCTTTTGGGAAATTGGAGTGTTTGTGCTTCACCTAACACAGCTAGCATGGCTGTTGTATGGCCTGATCAAGAAGGGAGCTATTTGGGACTGGGACGAAATAGTAGAGAAAGTGTTTATCACCACCAAGTGGGAGGTGCAGCAAGCCCAAGCCTTATAGGTAACAGATCCAGGTAAACCCTTTGAATTGGACATGTATGTAACAGCAGAAAGATATGGCTGGGGGCTATGGCTACATTCTAAACAAACTAGGGCCCCAGTGGGTTTTTGGTCTCAATTATGGAAAGATGCAAAGAGCTGGTACTCTCTAATAGAGAAGCAATTAGCAGCTGTATATACAGCCTTGCAGGCTATTAAGGCAGTGACTGGCATGGCCAAAGTGCAGGCGTGCACTACTTAACCCTGTACAAGGTTGGTTATGCACATGGATACAGGATCCCAAAATAAGGATGGCTCAAACTCTTACTCTGACAAAATGAGGTGTTGCGACCTTGCTAGAGAACTGCCATCCCACGAGGCAGGCTATACCTTTGCTAGAATAAAGAGCTATGTCACAGTTGCCTACAGCTTCCTGAATTTTCTTCCAAATGCCCAAGTATTGTGCCCCTTACCCTGGAACAGTGAATCTGCAGTAACACAACACCTATCTCTATTTTTCCTTCATAGAAGTCTTACTCTCAATTATGACTTAATCATGAAACTCTGCTCTCATAAACACTGATCTCTGGGTTTACTGCACAAGAATCATTTTGGTGAGTTTATTAATTGCAGATTCAGAATCTTACTCCCATAGATTCTGACTCAGTATGTTTGAAAATTATCTAGATTTTATAGGAAGCAAGGATTGGCAATCACCGCCCTAAGCAACATTATATCTTCCAACTCCACTCAGACCATGTCAGATGAAAGCCCCCACTTCTAACAGAGCCTCTCTTAAATCATCTAAAGGAAAGTTTTACTTATTCTCTGCATACAGGGACTAGAAATTTGGCCTAGCCTCTCATACTGACATTGGGCAGCATGCTTTTGCTCTTTGGTATCTCTAATTTCTTCCAACCACACACACTCTATGCACAGGCTGTGTGAATAGCTTATACTCAATATACTGGTAGCTTGATTCTCATGTCAGAGAAAAGCTAACACATTTGTTAAATTAAGACAAGAAGCACTAGAGAGGTTTCAAAAGAAAATAAAGTCAGTGGCTTTTACGAATTCACATATCCATGAAGAGGGAAAAACCAGTTTGGAAGATAAGGAAGGTAATTGCTATAATCATTGGGCCTCCACACTTCCTTGCAGATGGATGGAAATAGTAATAACAATAAGTTGCAACTTACTGAGCATTGATCATAGTAACAATTTCTGTAACATATACAATTATATCCATTTTATAGGTGAGTACACTGATGTCACAGACAGTAAAACACTTTCTTAAGGTCACACAGCTAGTATATAGCTGAGTCAATTTTCCAACAAAAGCAGTTTCATTTCAAAGCCCAAGCCATACTACTAATACACTGATAAGATGGTCCCTTAGAAATGTAGATTGTTTTCTTCATCTTTGATTGTCATACTATGTAACAGACTCCTCTCTTTCAGAAAAAGATATCCAGGAGAATGGATATTTTGCCTGAAAAAGGGCACCCTGAAAAGAGGCAGAATAGAAAGAGCTCTGTCTAAAAGCAGAACATGATGAAAACATACCCCGTAAAGATTTATATATTCCAGTGGTCCTTTTCAGCTAATAAAACTTTTAAACTATTGAGTGAATAGCACTGTTTTAAGCCCTGCCAAAGGCCTGATATTCGTGTGTGTGTGTGTGTGTGTGTGTGTGTGTGCGCGCGCGCATGTGTGTGTGTGTGTCTGTGTGTGTGTGTGTTGTACTGGGAGGTAGGGATGGGAAGATAAGACAATAAGAACACAATCTCTTTGTCAGCAATCCATCTCGTCAATAAGAAAAGATATATCTCACCACATACTTCCCAACATCACTCATATTTTCCTCATATTTATACTACCTATTTACTTTCTAATGTAATGCAGTTGAAAAAGAGGGATCAGGATGGATAAGAATGGCAACAACAAAACATTGCTATTGAAGAATTGCAAATAGAACTGCCTGCAAAGAATATAAAGCAGTATTTTGCCTTATTGTGCCTAAAGTGGAGAACCTGGTTCATGGCTCTCTACCATGAACCAGAACTATAAATGTGATCTGTTCCACTAGCCTCTTGATACAAAAAGCCCAAGCCGTAAAAATGTAACACAGCTCTAATTATCTTCAGTTATGCTACCCCCAAAGAATACCACAAGATTTTCAGTCATGATGACAGAGTAGGTGAACTCTGTGCTGGCCTCCTCTAATGACCACATCAAAATTACAACTAACCTACAGAAAAATCATCATTGAGAATCACCTGAAGTCCGGCTGAACAGAAGTCCTATGACAATGTATGTACAGAAGAAGCCACTTTGACACTAGTAGGAATGGTGGAGTTGAGAAACAGGCTGTTCCCACAGCCA
The DNA here is from genome assembly GCF_014176215.1 of Rousettus aegyptiacus. Taxonomy (NCBI): domain Eukaryota; kingdom Metazoa; phylum Chordata; class Mammalia; order Chiroptera; family Pteropodidae; genus Rousettus; species Rousettus aegyptiacus. The sequence continues at coordinate 39,224,338 of NW_023416312.1, forward strand.
CATGTGACAGTTAAAAATAAGGAGGGATACCTCAGCTGAGGAGATTCCCCATGAGGATCAAGGAATCTTGGGCCCACTCTAGGCTTCCCAGGCCATGGTTGCAGCGCTGGAAAGAAAAGTCCCTATAACTTCTGGCTTTAAAAACCAGCAGAGATTGTGACTGAGTGAGATGAAGGGCAGCTGGAGTCTCAGGAACTCCTCTTAAAGGGCCCATGCATGACTTACTTGCTGATGGACACACCCACTCTGAGCTCCAGAGAAGGCGCAACAGCTCAAGAGGCACCAGAAACATACAAGGGGGAACTGAATTGGCTGGCTTCAGAGCAAGGGCTGGAGGGGCAGCTTTCTCTCAAACAAGTGCTAGCAAAAGCCACTGTTTCTTTGTTGAACCTTCCCATCACCCAGTGTGTAGACACGGGCTGGCACCATTTCTAGATTCCATCAACCTAACACAATTTTCCCCACACCGGTGATTCCCTGAGATCTCACCCAACCCAAACTTCAGACCAAACCAAGCCACTTCCAGTGGCTTTTCCATATAAATGGTCTGTCTTGGCATATGTTGTGGACTTACCAAAAAACCATCAAAATTCACAAAGCTAAAATAAAAAGTATCTGGCCTCAACGTGTCCCGTATCTCTGGCTAAGCAGTCTTAAATCAAGCACTAGTGGCAGCTGGCCTCAGTTCACAGCTTAGCCTCTCCCAGGCACTTCCAAGCCCAGCAAAAGTGGCAACCCTCTGCAGATCACTTTGTAACTCATGCCAAGTAAACCAAGCAGGGAACAGCAAGTAACTTATTTTGGCCTGTCCAGAGCCTGTCCCAAGAGGCCTCAGAACCAACACACACGGTGGTCAGATTTGGACCACACCAGAGCACTACCACAAATGACACACCTAAAGAGCAGACTGGGCAGATACCAGGGCCCTGTTAAAGCAAATCCTGCTCCATAGGGTCAGCCCCTGCACAGCAGTTCTTCCACTGTAGTCATGGCCAGTCCTTACCATCAATCGGCCTAAGAACCAATACCAACCAGTAATGTGAAAACAGTAACCAAGGCAAAACTACAACAGAACGACACATACAAGCCACACAAGGGACACACATGGAGTGCCCAGCTCAGGTGACCAGGGGGACTGTGCCACTGGGCTCCACAGGACACCTACTATATAAGGGCATTCTACTAAGACCAGGAAACATAGAAGCTCAACCTAAAACATAGAAAAACACACAGGGAAGTGACCAAAATGGGAAGACAAAGAAATAAGTCTGAAATGAAAAACAAAAAACCAGGACAAAACTCCAGAAAAAAAAACAACTAAACAAAATGGAGACAATTTACCAGATGTATTATTTAAAATACAGGTTATAAGGGTAATTAGTGATCTCAGGGAGAACTTCAACCAAGAGACAGGAAATATAAAAATGAAGACAGAAAACATAAAAAAAACAGTCAGAAAAAAAAATGCAATAACCGAAATAAAGAATAGATTACAGGAATTCAATAGTACATCACATGAAGAAGAGGGTCAAAATAGTGATTTGGAAGACAAGGTGGCAAAAAAAACCATTCAATCGAAACGACAATGAGAAAAAAAGACTTAAAAAAGTGAGGACAGTGGGATGGCGAGGAAACATGGTGGAGTAAGACATCCTCAGATCTCTCCCCTTGAAACAACAATAAGCTGAACATCTAAGACTCAACAACAACAACAAAATACCCAAACTGCACACCAACACATCTCAGCGTGGGATCTGCACATGAAAACTACCACAGGTCAGAACCCCGAGTGTCCAGCAGTGGACTCAGAGAAATAAAACTGCCTCTCACAGCTGCTAGAGCTCCTCGTAGGACGAGGGGGAGGGGTGAAGGTGCGGCTACTTCCCTAATCAGCATGCCTAGAAGTGCTGGAACTTCTAGCAGCCAGCAACAGGGCCCAATCATCAGGACAGAAAGCAGAGAAACAGGACGGGACAGCAGAGAAACAACAGTTGATTTTTACTGGCACCAGTTCCAAAACCGAGGCTGAGTGCAGCCCCCAACCCCCAATGCAGAGGACCCCATTGCCCCCCATACACTCTAAGAGTGAACACCGTGGAGCCCAAGGGAAATATGAGTAAAATATGATGAGACTGAAGCTACCTCTCACAGCTTCTGGAGCCTTTTGCAGGAAAAGGGGGAGGAGAGAAGGTGCAGCAACTTCCCTGATAGCCTACCTGGAAGTGCTGGAACTTCTAGCAGCCAGCAGCAGGGCCCACTCATTGCACCAGAAAGAAGAGAAGTAGGACGGGATCGCAGAGAAACAACAGTTGATTTTTACAGACTGTGGTTGCAAAACTGAGGCTGAGCCACAACCCCCAATTCTCAACACAGAGTGTCCCTCCCCTGTACCTTCTGAAACCAATCACTGCGAAGCCCCAGAGGAATCTGAGCAAATGCTGCAGAAACAGTTGTTAACACTGACAAGAACTGAAACTGAGAGTAGCAGCAAGTGTGATTAAATATCTACAAGAAAATAAAAAAGACATTTAGGCTTTTAATAACGCAGGGATCCAAGAAGCTTAGATGCTACCTACTGGAAATGAAAAAGGAAAGTGCTTTTTTTTTGCAGCAGGCTAAAGAGAAACCATTATATAATAAATCTTCTTTCAGGAAAAACAACAGAATACACTTCCATTAATGCCCAGGCACAGAAATAGTCCATTTAACACTATGAACTACCAAACCGACAAGGCATCTCAGAAAGAAAGAGAAAGATATACAAAAATAAGTTCACTGACATAGAAATATGTGACTTAAATGACAGAGAATTCAGGATGGTGCTTTTGAAAAAACTCAATGAAATCCAAAATAACTTAAATCAACAATTTCAGAAATTGAAAACTGACTAGATGAGCAGAGCAAGAAGACCGAAACCCTCAAAAGGAAACACATAGAACTTTTGGAGATGAAGAACACACTGCAGGAGTTGAAAAATGAAATAGCAAGCTTGGAAAATAGAGTCGACCAAATGGAGGAAAAGATAAGTGATATCAAAGACAGAAATCTAGAAATAAACCAGAAGGAAGAAGAGAGAAACCAAAAAATGAAAAAGAATGTAAGGAAATACAAGAACTAGCTTGCACCATCAGGAGAGGAAACATAAGAATAATAGGCATTACTGAAGGCGAGGAAAAGGAAAAGGGATTTAGAAAACATTTTCGGATAAATAGTTGACAAGAATTTCCCAAATTGAAAGAATGAGCTGGACCTTGAAATTCTAGAAGACAACAGAACACCCAATTATCTCAACCCAAAAAGACCTTGACTGAGACACATTCTATTAAAGTTATCAAAAATCAATGACCAAGGGAATTCTCAGGGCAGCCGGGGACAAAAAATGGTACTTATAAAGGTAAACCCATTAGATTATCCTCGGACATCTCAGTGCAAATTTTACAAACCAGAAAGGAATGGAATAAAATATTTAAACTATTAAATGAAAGGAACTACCAGCCTAGAATAATGTATCCAGCTAAGCTCTCCTTTAGATATGAAGGAGAAATTAAGACCTTTCCAGACATACAAAATATGAGGGAATTCATAACTACGAGGCCTGCACTATGGGAAATACTGAAAGGGGTCAGCTTATCTAAAAGAAAATAACAAAACAAAAAGAAAATACATAATTAGGAGTAAAGTGACTCTCAGGCAAATAGAAGCAGAAGAGTGCAACCCTTACAAGAACAAGGCATTATAAGCTTAAATAATAAGAAGAGAATTGCTATATCAAGACAGTAATGAACGTTCAGCATACATAGGAACAAATTGAGATAACAGTGACTGAAAAAGAGAGGATTCAAAGATCCAAATTCTCAAACGGGAAAGGAGATAGGCACACGCAGAATAAAATGGATGACTGTATACATATAACTATCTTTTTCATATTTGTAATGGTAACCACACGCCAAAGATTCAGAACTGAAGTATATAACATAAAACAAGAAGAAACAGAAGCAAAACCCACAAAAGCCAATCAAAATAAAGAAAACAGAAACACAAGAACAAGGAAGCAATGGAAACACCAAGCTATCAGAAAGCAAAAGATAAAGTGGCTATAAGACGATCTCATATTTGAATAATCACCCTAAATGTGAATGGAATGAGCTCACCAATAACAAGGCACAGAGTTGCAGAATGAATCAAAAAACAAAACTTAACCCTATGCCACCTCTAGGAGACACATCTCAGCTCCAAAGACAAATATAGACTCAAAGTGAAAAGTTGGAAAATGATGTTTCAAGCAAATAGCATTCAGAGAAAAGTGGAACTAGTGGTAATAATATAGGACAAAATAGTCTTCAAAATAAAAAAGGTAAAGAAAGATACTGAGGGACACTACATAATGATAAAAAGAATCATGCACCGAGAAGACATAACACTTATTAATATTTATGCTCCCAATCAGAAAGCCCCGAAATATATAAAGCAATTACTAACAGAACTAAAGGGAGAAACAGATCAAAACACTATCATAGTAAGGGACCTAACTATCCCACTGTCAGATATGGATAGATCATCCAAACAGAAAATCAATAAGGAAATAAAATCCTTAAATGACACATTAGACCAACTGGACATAAATGACATATACAGAGCCTTCCATACAAAAACAGCTGCTTATACATTCTTCTCTAGTGTACATGGAACATTCTCAAGAATTGACCACATATTAGGACACAGAAATAATCTCAGCAAATATAAGAGAATTGAAATCATACCAACCATATTCTCTGATCATAATGCTTTGAAACTAGAGATCGACTGCAAAAAGAAAGCAGGAAGAACCACAAAAACATGAAGAATAAACAGCATGCTACTGAAGAATAACTTAGACAAGGAAGATATAAAAAAAGAGATCAAGAGATACACAGAAATGAATGATAATGATAATACAACATATCAAAACTTTTGGGACATGGAAAAGGGAGGTTGTAAGAGGAAAGTTCATATCATTAGAGGCCTACCTCCAAAAACAAGAATGAGCCCAAATAAATAACTTAATGCTTCATCTTAAAAAACTAGAAAAGGAAAAACACATGAGGCATAAACTCAGTAGAAGAAAATTAATCATTAAAATTAGAGCAGAAATAAATAAAACTGGAAACAAAAAAAACAGTAGAAAAAATAAATAAAACAAGGAGCTGATTCTTTGAGAAAATTAATAAAACTGACAAACCCCTGGCTAGGCTCACTAAAGAAAAAAGAGAAAGCACACAAATAAATAAAATCAGGAATGAAAGAGGGGAAATTACTACTGACAAAGCAGAAATACAAAATATGATACAAGAAAATTATGAAAAAGTATATAATAACAAATTTAATAACCTAGAAGAAATGGACCAGTACTTAGAAAAATATCATCTTCCTAGACTAAATCAAGGAGATCTGGAAAATCTAAAGACTGATTCGTGGTAGGCAAATGGAAACAATCATCAAAAACCTACCAAAATAAAACTCCAGGAACACATAATTTCACCAGTGAATTCTACCAAACATTCAAAGAAGGTTTAATACCTATTTTTCTCAAATACTTCAAAAAAAATTCGAAGAGGAGGCAATAATTCTCAACTCATTTTATGAGGCCAATATTACTCTGATACCAAAACCTGGTAAAAATAACACAAAAAAAGAAAACTACAGACCAATATCTCTCATGAGCACAGATGAAAAATCCTAAGTAAGATACTAGCGAACAAAATACAGCAACGTATTAAAAAGATTACATGCCACAATTGAGCAGGCTTCATCCCAGAGACACAGGGATAGTTCAACATGTGCAAATTGATTAATGTGATACACCACATAAACAGATTAAAAAATAAGAATCATATCATATCAATAGATGCAGTACAAGCCTTCAACAAGATACAGCATTCATTTATGATTAAAGCACTTAACGAAATTGGTATAGAAGAAAAGTACCATAACATAATAGAGGCCATATATGACAAGTCCTCAACCAACATTATATTAATGGTGAAAAACTAAAAACCTTCCCTCTACGATCAGCAACAAGGCAAGGCTGTCCACTATCACCACTGTTATTCAATAGAACATTGGACATCCTAGCAAGTGCAATCAGGCAAGAGAAAGATGAAAAAGCCTCCAAATAGGAAACCAAAAAGTCAACCTGTCACGATTTGCAGATGACATGATTCTCTATATAGAAAATCCTAAGGACTCCACAAGAATGCTACTAGAAAAAGTAAACAAATACATTAAAGTCTCTGGATACAAAATCGAAGTTGAAAAATTCATAGCATTCCTATACTCTCATAATGAAACATTAGAAAGAGAAGTGGAAAAAATAATTCCTTTTGCAATTGCAACAAAAAGAATAAAATATGTAGGAATAAATCCAATGAAATATGTGAAGGACATATAAATGAAAACTACAAGACTCTATTAAAAGAAATCAAAGAAGATACAAAGAAATGGAAAGATATTCCATGTTCTGGAACTGGAAGAATCAACATAGTTAAAATGACTATATCACCTAAAGCATTATACAGATTAAATGCAATGCCCCATCAAAATCTCATGGGCATTTTCTAAAGAAATAGAACAGAAAATCATCAGATTTGTAAGGAAGCATAAAAGGATCCAAATTGCCAAAACCATCCTGAGAAAATGAATGAGGGTGGAGGCATCACTTCGTCCTACTTCAAATTATACTACAAAGTGACAGTAATCAAAACAGCATGGTATTGGCAGCAAAATAGACACATAAACCAGTGGAACAGAATGGAATGTCCAGAAGTAAACCCATATTTATATGGGCAAATAATTTTCTACGAAGAAGCCAAAAACATACAGTGGAGATAGGAAAACCTCTTCAATAAATGGTGCTGAGAAAATTGGAAGGCCACCTGAAAAAGAATGAAACTAGACTGTTGTCTAGCGACACACACCAAAATTAACTCAAAATGGATTAAGGACATGAATATAAGCCCTGAAAGAATAAGACACATGGAAGAAAACATAGGACCTAAACTCAATGACCTTGGACATAAGGAGGATTTTATGAATTTGACCTCAAAGGCAAGGGAAGTAAAAGCTAAAATAAATGAATAGGACTACGTCAAACTAAAAGCTTCTGTTCAGCAAAAGAAACCACTAACAAGGTAAAGAGACAACTATCCAAATTGGAAATTATATTTGCAAGCAATCCCTCTGATAAGGGCCTAATATCCAAAATATACAAAGAACTCATACAACTCAGTGACAACAAACAATAAATGATCCAATAAAAAAATGGGCAGAGGACCTATACAGACACTTCTTAGAGAGCATACAAATGGCCAACAAATATATGAAAAGATGCTCAACATCACTAGCCATTAGGGAAATGCAAATCAAAAGCACAATGTGATACCATCTCACAGCTGTTAGAATCAATAGGACAAGTAATAACAAATGTTGGAGAGGATACAGAGAAAAGGGAATCCTCATACACTGCTGGTGGGTCTGCAAATTGGTACAGCCACTATGGAAAAGAATATGGAGTTTCCTTAAAAAATCTAAGAATTGATCTACCGTATTATCTAGCAATCTCTCTACTTAGTATTTACCCCAAAGACTTGACAACCAATACCCGAAAAGATATTTGCACACTGAGGTTCATAGCAGCATTATTCACCATGGCCGGGACATGGAAGCAACCAAAGTGTCCTATGATAGATGATTGGCTAAAGAATTGGTGGTACATATATACAATGAAATTTTACTCAGGCATAAGAAGAGATGAAATACTGCCATTTGCAACAACATGGATAGACCTCGAGATAATCATGCTAAGTGAAATAAGCCACAGAAAATGTTGAAAATCACATGATATCACTTATATGTGGGATATAAACCTAAAAGCAACAGATGAATAGGACATATAAACAGAGACTCATGGACATGGACAATGGACTAGTGATTACCAGATGGTTGGGGCTGTGGAATGGGGGAGGTAGAAGTGTAAAGTTGGTCAAATCTGTGGTGACAGAAAGAAATCTAACTATGAGAGGTGAACGCACACTGTAAATTATCTATATATGTGTGTGTGTGTATATACACACACACGCATATATACATATACATACATACATATATATATATGCTTACTGTTAAAATATACAGCTGAAACTTATTGGATTTTTTTAACCAATGTCACTATAAAAAATTAATTCATTTTTTTTTAAAAACTATTTTAAAAAAATGGCCAGATATCACTGTGCCTGACTTCAAATTATATTACAAACTGAGAATAATCAAAACAGTATGGTATTGGAAGAAAAACACACACAGATCAAAGGAATAGAATTCAGAGCCCGAAAATAAAACATAATATATGGTAAAATAATTATCCATAAATAAGCCAAAAACATACAATGGAGAAAGAATAGCCTATTCAATAATTGGTACTGTGAAAATTGAAGTCTCATGCGAAAGAATGAAACTAGACTGCTATCTGTCACTATACCAAAATTAACACAAAATGAAGTAAAGACCTAAATATAGGACCAGAGACAATATATTGCATAGAAGAAAACATAGGTAATAAATTTATAGACCTCGAATTTACAGAAAATTTTATTAATTTGATCTCAAAGGCAAGTCAAAGTAAAAATAAATGAGTGGCACTATATCAAACTAAAAAGCTTCTATTCTATACAGCATAAGAAACCATCAATTACACAAAGAGGAAGCCATCTGAATGGGAGAAAATATTTGCAAACACCTCTGATCAGGGGCTAATATCCAAAATATTCAAAGAACTCACACAACTCAACAATAAAAAAATCTAATTAAAAAAATAGCCCGATATTCTAAACAGACATTTCTCTCATGAAGACATACAAATGTCCAACAGACATAAGAAAAGATGTTCAACTTCAGTAGTTACTAAATAAATGCAAATCAAAACAAAACCACAATAAGATACCACCTCACACTTGTTAGAATGGCTGTAATCAATAAGACAAGTAATAACAAGGGTCGAAGAGGTTGTTGGGAAGAGGGAACCCTTATACACTGCTGGGCGAATGTAAATTGGTGCAGCCATTATGGAAAACAGTATAGAGGTTCCTCAAAAACTTAAGAATATAATTACCATATGTACCAACGATCCCTATTCTGGGTATTTGCCCATAAAAATTGAAAAAAAATTATCTTTATAGACATATGCTATCTGTTGTTTATAGCAGCATTATTCACGATGGTGAGGCATGGAAAAAAAAAGAAGTGTCCTTCAATAGATGATTGGACAAAGAAGATGTGGTACATATATACAATGGATTATTAGTCAGCCATAAGAAAAGATGAAATACTACCATTTGTGACAACATGGATGGTTCTTGAAATTATCATGCTAAGCAAAATAAGTCAAATGAGAAAAGTGGAGAACCATGTGATTTCACTTATATGTGAGATATAAAACTGAAAGCATTAAATTAACAAGACAAACAAGCAGAGACTCATGGACATGGACAACAGTTTGGTGGTTACCAGAGAGGCGGGGTGTAGGGAGGTAGGTAAGGGTAAAGGGGGTCAAATATTTGGTGTCAGGATGAAATTTAACTTTGGGTGGTGAACACACAATGGAATATACACATGATGTACTGTTGTATTGTACATTTGAAACCTATAACTTTTACTAACCAATGCTACCCCAATATTTAATTTAAAAAATGAATAAAATAAAATCCATACTACTCAAAACAATCTTCAGCTTCAGTGCAATCTCTATCCAAATATCAATGGCATTTTTTACAGAATTAGAACAAATAATCCTAAAATTTATAGGGAACCATAAAAGTCTCCAAATAGCCTTAGCAATCTTGAGAAAGAAGAACAAAGATGGAAGTACCATGCTACCTGATATCAAACTATACAAGACTATAGTAATCAAAATAGCATAGTACTGGCATAAAAACAGATACACAGATCAATGGAACAGAATAGAGAGCCCAAAAATATATCCACACCTATATGGTTATTTATCTATGACAAAGGAGGCAAGAATATAAAATGAAGAAAAGACAGTCTTTCAATAAATTTTGTTGGAAAACTTGACAGATTTGTGCAAAAAAAAATGAAACTAGATCACCTTCTTATACCATATAAGAGAATAAATTCTAAATGGATAAATACTTAAAGGTAAGACTCAAAACCATAAAACTCTTAGAAGAAAAGATAGGCAGCAAACTCTCTTACATTTCTCTCAGTAATATGATTCTTGATATATTTCCTCAGGCAAGGGAAACAAAAGAAAAAATAAACAAATGGGACTACATCAAACTAAGGAGTTTTTGCACATCAAAGGAAACCATCATCAAAACAACAAGGATAAATACTGGATGGGAAAAGATATTTGCCTATGATACATCTGATAAGGGGTTAATATCTAAAATATGTAAAGAACTCATACACTCAACACAAAACAAAACCAAACACTCCAATTAAAAAATGGGCAGAGGACCTGAATAGATATTTCTCCAAAGAAGACATACAGATGACCAACAGACATATAAAAAGATGCTGAACGTCATTAATTATCAGAGAAATGTAAAGTAAAACCACAATGAGATATCACCTCACACCTGTCAGAATGGCTATCATCAATAAATCAAAGAACAAGTGCTGGTGAGGATGTGGAGAAGGGGGAACCCTTGTGCACACTGTTAGGATTGCAAATTGTTGCAGCTTCAATGGAAAACTGTATGGATGTTCTTCAAAAGATTAAAAATAGAACTCCCATATGACCCAGCAATTCAACTGCCAGATATTTATTTGAAGAAATCCATAGTAGTATCTTGAAAAGATACATTCACCCCTATGTTCAGTGTAGCTTTATTTACAAAAACCAGGATATGGAAGCAATCTAACTATCCATCCAGATAAATGGATAAAGAGGATGTAGTATGTGTGTGTATGCACGCACACACACATACACAACATATATACACAATGAAATATTACTCAGCCATTAAATCTTAACCTTTATGACAGCATGGATGGAAAACAGTTTGAAAGTTCCTCAAAAAAATTAAAAATACAACTACCTATGTTCTGGCAATTCAACCTCTGGGTATTTACCTGAAAAAAACCAAAACACTACTTTGAAGGAACATTTGAATCTAGGTGTTCATTGCAGCATTATTTACAATAGCCACAATGTACAGACAACCTGGGTATTCATCAGTAGATGAATGGATAAAGAAGAAGTGATACATATATACAATGAAATATTACTTGGTCATAAACAAGAATAAAAATTTTCCCATCTGTAACAACATAGGTGGACCTAGAAGGTAATGTGCTGAGTAAGTCAGATAAAGACAAATACCATATAATTTCACTTACATATGAAATCTAAAGAACAAAATTAACAAACCAACAAAATGGAAACAAACTCAGAGACACAGAGAAAATTTTTATACTTGACAGGTGGAAGGGGGTTGGGGAGTGGGTGAAAAGGGGGAAGAAATTAAGAAGCACATATTGTTAGTTACAAAATAGTCATGGGGATGTAAAGTGTAGCATAAGGAATATAGTCAATAATATTAATAATAACTAAGGTGTCAGATAGGTATTAGATTTATCAGAGTGATTACTTTGTAACACATATATATAAATGTCTTATCACCATGTTGTATACTTGGAACTAATATAATATTGTATGCTAACTGTAATTGAAAAATAAAAAAGTATATTTTTAAAATGTAGGGTAGCTATACTTATAACAGATATAATAAAATTTAAATTAAAAATTGTAATGAGACAAAGTAGGTAATTATATGATAAAAGCATCATCGAAAAATATAACTGTAAATATTTATGCACCTAGCAACAGAGTACCTGAATATATAAAGCACTAATGGAACTTAAAGGAAATAAACACCAATGTAAGAAGAGTTGGGGGCTTGAATACCCCATCCTCAATAATTAATAGATTGTCCAGAGAATCAATAAGAAAACAATAGATTTGAACAATACTATAGGTCAATAGTAGAGGATATAGAACAATATTGTTACATAAAATCGACCTAAAAGAACATCTGATAAATAAGGGTAATGGGGGTCAAATATATAGTGACAGAAGGAGATTCGACTTTGTTTGGTGAACACAGTGCAATACAGAGATGATGTATTATAAAATTGTACACTTGAAACCTATGTAATTTTATTAACCAATGTCACAGTAATTAAAAAAACAGCAAAACATATATCTTTCTGAAGCACACATGGAACATTTTCTAGAATAGACCATAAGTTAGGCCACATGTACGTCTTAGCAAATTCAAGAAGTTTTAAACCATACCAAGTATCTTCTCTAACCACAGTGGTATGAAACTGGAAATCAATAATGGACAATTCATGAATACATAAAAATTAAACAACACTCTCCTGAACAATGAGTGAATCAAAGAAGAAATTAAAGGGTAGATAAAAAAAGTATCTTGAGAGAAATGAAAATGGAATCACAATCTACGAAAAGTTATAGGATGCAGTAAATTGGTTCTAAAAGGGGAGGTCATAGCACTAAATTCCTACATTCAAAAACAAGAAAGATTACAAATAACAACCTAACACAAGTCCTCAATGATCTGGAAAGAGAACAAACTAAACCCAAAGTTAGCAGAAAAAAAAAGAAAGTAACAAAAATTAGAGTAGAAAAAAATAAAATAGAACAGGAAACAATAGAAAAGATTTTTAAAAACTAAGTGTTGGTTATTCGAATAAACAAAATTGACAAACCTTTAATTATAGTAACCAAGAAAAAGAGAAATTACCCAACTCAATAAAATTATAAATGAAGCAGAAGACATTACAACTGCTACCACAGAAATACAAACGATTATAAGAAGCTACTATGAATAAATATATGTTAATAAACTGGACAACCTAGAAAAATTAAAAATTTTTAGAAACATAAAACCTACAAGACTAAATCAGGAAAAATAGAAAACTTGAACAGATCAATTACTAATACGGTGATTGAATCAGTAATCAAAGATCTCCTAACAAAGAAATCCTCAGGGCCAGATGGTTTCTTTGATGAATTTTACCAAACATTTAAAGACTTAATGCCAATCCTTCTCAAACTCCTTTAAAAAATTGAAGACAGAAGACTCTCGAACTTGTTTTATGAGACCAGTATTGCCCTGATTCCAAAACAAGAAAACAAAACTACTGGAAAATATTCCTGATAGAGATGCAAAAATTCTCAATAAAATACTAGCAAACCAAATTCAGCAGTACATTTAAAAGGATCATACACCATGATCAATTAGGATTTATCCCTGGGATGCAAGGATGGTTCAACATACACAAATCAATAAATGTGATACATCAAATTGAGATAATGAAAAAAATCATATGATTATTATTTGCAATCATATTTTGACAAAATTAAAAATTTGTACATAATAAAAACTTAACAAATTCTGTATAGAAGGAACATACATTAAAGTAACAAAAGACCATATATGACAAGACCATGGTTAACTTCATATTAAATGATGAAAAGTTAAAAGATTTTCCTCTACGATCAGTACAATTAGACAATAAAACAAATAAAAAGCATTAAAATTGAGAAGGGAGAAGTAAATTTTTCTCTATTTGCAGATAACATTTTAATATTTTTCTTTGTTTATTTAGGTAACATTAATACAGAACATTATATGTGTTTCAGATGTGCAACATTATAATTTGACATCTGTATAAACTGCATCATGCTCACCACCAAAACTCTAATTTTTATCTGCCACTATACAATTGACCCCCTTTACCTGTTTTGCCTTTCTCCCCGCTCCCTTTATCCTCTGGTAATCATGATCTGTTGTCTCCTTATATAAGTTTGTTTTTACTTATTTTCTGTTTGTTCATTTGTATTTTGCTTTTTGTTTTTATATTCCACATATGAATAAAATCATATGCTATTTGTCTTTTCCATATGATTTATATTACTTAACATACCCTGAAGGTCCATCTGTGTTGTTAAAAATGGCAGAACTTCACTTTTTCATGGCTGAGTAGTATTCCATTATATATAAAATCTTATCTATTTCTGTCAATGAACATTTATCTTGCTTCCATATCTTGGCTATTGTAAATAATGGTGCAATGAATAAAGATGTGCGTATATCTTTTCAAATTGCTGTTTTTACATTCTTTGTATAAATATCCAGAAACAAAATTGCTGGATCATAGGATAGTTCTATCCCTTTTTTTTGAGGAATCTTGATACTTTTTTCCATAGTGTCTGTACCAGTTTATATTCCCACCAACAGTGTACAGGAGTTCCATTTACATCACGTGATTTTCAACATTTGTTGATGGCCATTCTAAAAGGTGTGAGGCAATACATCACTTTGGTTTTCATTTGCCTTTCCCTAATTAGTTATGTTGAACATGTTTTCATATGTCTATTGGTCATCTATCTGTCTTCTTTGGGAAAAATGTGTACTCACATCCTCTGCCCATTTTTATTGGACTGTTCTTATTTGTTTGTTATATGAATTCATTATATATTTTGTTATATGAATTCATTATATATTTTGTACATTATCACAACTATCATTTGCAAATATCTTCTCACATCTTCAAATGTACACATGTAGAAATCCTTCAGGCACATTGGTGTGCTGTACAGAGTATTGTACATTGGGCTATGACTGCCCTACAGGTTGTAAATTAAAGGAGAGAGACAAATGAAATGACTCATGCCACCATGATGCTGACATCACTCTTAGATGACACTCTAAATATAGAATATCTTAAAGACTCCACCAAAAAATTGTTTGATTTAATCAATGAATTCAGCAAAATTTCATAATATAAAATTAATGTACAAGAAATCAGTATCATTTATATATACAATTGATTATCTGAAAAAGAAATAAAGAATTATCTGAAAAATAAATAAAGGAAACAGTGCCAATTACCCCCCAGAGAAAGATGGCAAAGTCAAAAAATACTGTTTGCCAACTCTCATGACCAAATTAAAATTACAATTAAATTATAGAACAATCAGCCTGGGGCGCTATCTGAAGAATAGCTGAAGATAAGTCCTATAACTAATGATATAAAGAAGATGTGAAGTGGAATCTGGTAGGAAGGGCAGAGATGCTAAACAGCCCAGTCCCATATCCACAGGTGGTAGTTAAGAGTCTGGAGGGATATCTTGGTTTCAAGGTCCCCTCATAGAAGAGAGGAACCTCAGACTCACACCAGGCTCCCAGGCTTGAAACACCAGTGCCATGAAGAGCAGACTTCACAACATCTAACCGTAAAAAACAGTGGAGATTCCAGCTGTCTGAGTGAGATGCAAGGTAATTGGAAATTCAGGCATCCTTTTAAATTGCCTGCACATAGGCTTACCCACTTGCAGGCACTAACTCTGGGCTCTAGGGGAGAGACAGAGACTCAAGAGGTACCAGAGACATATAGGGAGAAATTGAATTGAGTGGCTTCATAGCAAGGACTGAAGGGACAGTCTCCATTGTCCCTGTTTTGAGTCCTCTTCCTGTGCAGCCTATGCATGGGCGCCATATTTCTTGTGTTGGGCCCTCCCCCACATGGCCAAACTTGACTCTTCATTAGCCCTGTAATTTCCACTCATTCTACCCTAGTGACTCCCCGGGACACTGTCCCCGCTCCCTCTCCAACTAGCATGCTGCTGGAGGCACTTTTGTGTTGGACAGCCAAACACACCATATGCATAACAGGATGCTCTTTCAGCAGCTAGTAGCCAGCCTCGAACATGCACTTGCAGGTGGTTATTCCAGAAGCAAAAGCCAGCATCAGCTCACAAGACACCAGAGGCATTTTTGACAGCCAGCAGCCAGGCCAAGCGTGTACTGTAGTTTTTCCTGGATAACTCTTGGGGGTCTGCTGGATAAACAGGCAATGGCTGACCACAGCATGCTTTGGGCCTTATGCTGAGTGCCACAGTCTCAGCACTGGCACCAAACTTGAATCTGCATTAAACTGATGAGCATCACTCGTCCTACCCTGGTGACTCTCTGAGACACATGCCTCACCAAACTCACATACCACATGAGGCTCTTTCAGTGGCTGAGCCCTATAAGCAGCTGGAAGGTGGCAGCAGGCTTCAAGATGCCATGAAACTTTTACTGAACTGCCCCAGGCCTGCTACTGGTGGCAGCCAGCCTCGGTTTGCAATGAGGCCTCTCATACACACCAGGTCTAGCACAGGCAGCACTCAGCCATGGATCACTTTGTAATTCTTACCACATAGCCTCAGGCCAGTTACAGGCAGTGATTGAAATTGGCCTGCACAGGATACCTTTCTAAGAGGCCCAGAACCAGTGCACGCAAATGGTATCATCTGATTTTTCCCCACAAGTGGCAGACACAAAGGGTGATTTCAGCAGGCACCAGAATCCACTGGGATGAATCCTGTTTTATGAAGTCAGTCCCCACACAGCAGCTTGGATGCTGTGGACATGGCCAGTCCTCACAGGCAGTCAACCTCAGGGTTATTCTCACCCACTGATATGTCAAAAATCAACTACAGCAGGGGGATACACACAACTCACACAAGAAACATTCCTGGAGTACCTGGCACAGGTGAAGAGGAAGACTGCACCATTGAACCACGCAGGGAAGCTTTTACATAAGGCCACCGGGCCTACACTGAGACACATGGCAAATCTATCTAATACATAGAAACAAAAACAGAGAGGCAGCCAAAATGAGGAAACAAAGGAATATGTCTCAAATTAAAGAACAAGAATATTCAAGGAAAAGACTAAATAAAATGGAAGCAAGCAATCAACCAGATATAGAATTTAAAACACTTGTTATAAGGATGCTCAAGGAATATAGTAAGAACTTCAACAAAGAGATAGTAAACATAAAAGAAGATACATAGAGCATAAAAAGAACCACTAAAAAATGGGTATACAATAACTGAAATGAAGAATGCACTAGAAGGAATCAATAACAGATTAGATGAAGCAGAAGATCAAATCAGCAATATAGAAGCAAGTTGGCAGAAAATGCCTAATAGGAGCAGCAAAAAGAAAAAAATGTAAAAAAAAAGAATAGTTCAAGGGACCTCTAGGACAACGTCAAACATAACAACATGTGTATCGTATGGGAACCAGAAAGTGAAGAGAGACATCAAGAGATTGAGAATCTAATTTAAGAAATAATAACTAAAACATGTCTTACCTGGTCAAAGAAATAGACATACAAGTACAGGAAGTATAGAGTCTCAAACAAGATGAATCCAAAGGGCCCACACTAAGACACCCAAAATTAAAATGGCAAAGGTTAAAGACAAATAGAGAATCTAAAAGCAGCATGAGAAATACAGCTAGTTACTTCCAAGGGAGATTCCATAAGACTGACAGCTGATTTCTCAACAGAAACTTTACAGGCCTCAAGGGATTGTCACAAAAATATTCAAAGTGATGAAAAGCAATAACCTACAACCAAGACTACTCTAACCAGCAAGGCTATCATCTAGATTTGAAGGATATAAAAGAGCTTCCCAGACAAGAAAAAGTTAAAATAGTATGACAACTAAAACCACATTACAAAACAAAAATTTTAAATGTCTTCCTTAAGAAGAGGAAGAAAGAACATAAATATGAATAATAAAATGGGAATGACTATGTATCTTTCAATAATCACTTCAAATGTAAATAGATTAAATGCTCCAATCAAAACTCACACCTGTCAGAATGGCTATCGTCAATAAATCAAAAAATGAGGATGCGGATTCAAGGGACCCCTCATACATTGTTGGTGGGATTGCAAATTGGTGCAGTCGCTATGGCAAACAGTATGGAGGTTTCCTAAAAAATTAAAAATGGATCTACCTTTTGACCCAGGAATTGTACTTTTGGGTATTTATCCAAGGAAAATCAAAACAATAATTTGTAAAGATATATGCACTCCAATATTCATGGAAGCACAATTTACAATAACCAAGATATAGAAGCAACCTAAATGCCCATCAACAGATGATTGGATAAAGAAATTACGGTTCATATATACAGTGGAATGTTACTCAGCCATTAAAGAAAATGAAATCCTACCATTTGCAATGACATAGATGGACCTAGAGGTTATTATGCTGAGTGAAATAAGTCAGATATAGAAAGATAAATACCATATGATTTCAATTATTTGTGGAATCTAAGGAAAAAAGGAACAAACTAATCAAAAACAGACTCACAAATATAGTGGACAATTTGACAACAGACAGAGAGGAAGGGGGTTGAGTGGCTGGAAGAATGGGGTAAAGGCTTAAAGAAGTACAAATTAATAGTCGATAGCTTGTCATAGGGACGGGGCGCACAGCAGAGGGAATGCAGTTAGCATTAATATGATGGCTAGGTGGAAGGCCAGGGGAGGGAGGGAGCAACTGGGGGGAATCGATTTATGAACCATATAGATGTCTAATCAATGTACTGTATACTTAAAACTAATTTAAATAAATTTTAAAAATAAAAAATAAAGAGCATGGTTAACTCAAGTCAAAAACAAAAGTCATAAGGTAGCTGAATGGATAAGAAAACAAGGCTCAGAAATTTGTCATTTATAAAAGACACACTAACTGAAAGTAAAGGAATGAAAAAAAGAGAAATATTTCTTTTGACTGGAAATGAAAAAAAGCTAGGGTGACAATACTTATATCACGGAAAATAGACATTTTTTTTTCTTTTAATTGATCATTAAAATTTGGTTATTTTTTCTTTGAATTGTTTTAATTTTGAATTTTATTATTTCTTCTTTACTTTTTAATTTTTAAATTATAGATGACATTCAATATTATTTTGTATTAGTTTTAGGTGTATGGCATAATGGTTATACATTTATATAATTTGTGACGTGATCCCCTCAATTAGACTAGTACCCACTACCACTATACATAGATATTACAATATTATTGGTTATATTCCATATGCTGTAATTTAAACCTAGGTAACTATTTTGTAACTACCAATTAGTACTTCTTAAGCTCTTCTTTTTTTTACCCAGACCCCCAAATCCCCTCTTAACTGGCAACCATCAAACTGACAGTTTCTTCTCTATGTATGAGTTTGTTTTTAATTTTTTATTTTGTTCTTTAGATTCCACAAAAAGTGAGATCATATGGTATTTATCTTTCTTTTGCTGACTGATTTCACTTAGAATAATACCCTCCAGTTCTATCCACACATTGTCACAAATGATTAGATTTCATTTTTATGGATGAGTAATATCCCATTGTATATATGTACCACTTCTTTATCCAATTGTCTATTGGTGAACACGTAGATTGCTTCCACATCTTGGCTATTTTAAACAGTGCTGCAATCAACATACGGTGCATATACCATTTCGAATTGGTGCTTTGGATTTCTCTGGATAAATATTGAGAGGTAGATATTTATCCAAGGTCATAAGGCAGTTCTCTTTTAATTTTATGAGGAACCTCACAAAGTTTTTCTATAGTAGCTGTACCAATTTGCAATCCCACCAAAAGTGCATGGGGGTTCCCTTTTCTCCATTTTTTGATTTATTGACGATAGCCATTCTGACAGGTGTGAGTTTTGATTGGAGCATTTAATCTATTTACATTTGAAGTGATTATTGAAAGATACATAGTCATTCCCATTTTATTATTCATATTTATGTTCTTTCTTCCTCTTCTTAAGGGAGACATTTAAAAATTTTTGTTTTGTAATGTGGTTTTAGTTATCATACTATTTTAACTTTTTCTTGTCTGGGAAGCTTTTTTATATCCTTCAAATCTAGATGATAGCCTTGCTGGTTAGAGTAGTCTTGGTTGTAGGTTATTGCTTTTCATCACTTTGAATATTTTTGTGACAATCCCTTGAGGCCTGTAAAGTTTCTGTTGAGAAATCAGCTGTTGAATTCAGTTTGATAGTATTTTATTGAGGATTTTCACACCTGTGTTCTTCAGGAATATCTGCCTATAATTTTCTTTTTCTGTAAAGTCTTTGTCTGGTTTTGAAATCAGGGTAATGGTGGCCTTGTAGATTAAGTTTGCAAGTCTTTCCTCTTCTTGAATTTTTTGAATTAGTTTAAGAAGAAGAGGCGTTAATTCCTGCAATGTTTGGTAAAATTCGCCTGAGAAGCCATTCAGTCCAGAATTTTGGTTTGGTGGTGTTTTTTTTTTTTTTGGTTTGGTTTTTGTTTTTTGTTTTTTTGAGTACAGATTCAATTTCATTAGTAGTAATCAGTCTTTTCAGATTTTCTGTTTCTTCCTGAGTTAGTCTTGGAAGATTTCATGTTCCTAAAAATTTATTCATTTTTTTCCAGATTCTCCAATATGTTTGTATATAATTGATCTTAGTATTTTCTTACACTACTTCCTTTTATTTCTGTAGTGTCAGTTGTCACTTATCCTCTTTAATTTCTGACTTTCTTTATTTGTATCTTCTCTATTTCTTGATAAGTATAGTTAAAGATTTATAAATTTTAACTTTTCAAAGAACTAGCTCTTGGCTTATTGATCTTTTGTACTTTATAAGACAATTTCATTTATTCCCACTCTGACCTTTATCATTTCCTTCTTTCTACTCACTTTAGGCTTTATATGCTGTTATTCATTTATTTTTTTTTAGTTCCTTTAAGTGTAATGTTAAATGCTTTATTTGAGATTTTTCTTGTGTTTTGAGGTAGGGCTGTATTGTTATGAATTCTTACTTTAGGGCTGCTTTTACTCTGTTGCATAGATTTTGGGTGTTGTATTTTCATTTTCATTTGTCTCAAGGTGTCTTTTGATGTCTTCCCTATTCTTATTATTGATTCATTCATTCTTTAGAAGCATGCTATTTAGCTTTCATATATTTGTGTGTTTTTCAAGGTTTTTTTTGTAATTGATTTCTTGTTTCATACCATCGTGGTCAAAGAAGATGCTTGATATGATATTGTTCTTCTTAAACTTATTGACACTTACTTTGTAGCCTAACATGTGGTCAGTCTTGGAAAACATTTCACGTGCACTTAAGAAGAATGTATAATCCACTGCTTTGGGATGAAATACCCTAAAAATATCAATTATATCCATCTGGTCTAGTGTGTCATTTAAGGCCAGTTTCCTTAGGCCTTCATTTAAGGCTAGTTTTCTGTCTTGAAGATTCCATCCTTCAGTGTCAATGGGATGTTAAAGTCCCCTACTATTACGGTATTACTATTGATCTCTCCCTTTATGTCAGCCAATATTTGCTTTATATATTTAGGTGTTCCTATGTTGGTTGCATGAATGTTTACAAGGGTTATACTTCTTTTTGGATTGATTCCTTTATCACTATGTAATGTCTTTCTTTGTCTTTTATTACAGATTTTGTTTAAAGTCTACTTTGTCTACTTTTGACAGCTGGGCAACCAGCCATGCCTCATGCACCACAGGAGGTTCTTTCAAAAGCAAACAGTTAGCTTTGGCTCGCACACCACTGAAGGTATTTTTGGTGGCTGGTGCTCAGTCTCAATTTTTGCTGCAGTGTTTTTGGACAACTCTTGGGCATCTGTGGGCTTGAGCGAGGTATAGTGCAGCTGTTCACAGTATGCCAAATTTGAATCTGCATTAATCTGATGAACACTCTCTGCATCCTGGTGACTACCAGGATATCTGCCTCACACATCTCTCGTGCCACCTGATCTCTTTCAGTGGCTGAGCCTAAAAGCAGCTAGCAGGGGATATCAGGACTCACAGTGGACAGGGCCTTTTCTTAAGCTGCCACAGACATGGTGTTGCAGCAGACAGCCTCAGTAATCAGTGTGGCCTCTCTTACATGCCTCCAGGTCCAGCAGAGTAGTGACCAACTGTAAATAGCTTTGTATTTCCTACCAGGTATTCTCAGGCCAGTCACAAGCAGTGGCTGACTTTAGCCTGCACAAAAGCCTGTCCCAAGAGGCCCCAGAAACAATACATGCAAAAAAGCATCTTCATACCAAAACAGAGCACTACCTAATTAAGCCCACAGTGACACACAAAGGGTGATCTCAAAAGGTATACAAGCCTGCAGGGGCAAATCCCTCTCTGTAGGGTTAGCCCACAAACAGCAGTTCCTATGCTGTAGGCATGATTAATTCTCACAGTTGATTGATCTGAGAGTCAATTTCACCTGCCGACGTGCCAACAACTATCAAAGCTCGAATACAATAGGAGGGCACACACCGTCCACACATGAAACATTCCTGGAGCACCCAGTGTGAGTGAAGAGAAAGACTAACACTGAAACCCACAGGGCACCTTTTATATAAGACCACATGGTTAGCACTGGATGACAGAGAAGATCTACCTTATACATTGAAACAAACACAGAAAGGCAGGCAAAATAAGTAAACAAAGAAACAAGTCCCAAATGATGGTTTTATCTATCAACAATTTCTTTCAATGTAAATGGCTTAAATTTTCCAATCAAAAGACATAGGGTGGCTGAATGAAAAAGAAAACTACACCATTACAAATGCTGCTTGCAAGACTCTCACTTCAGCTGGAAAGATACAGACAACTAAAAGTAATGGGATAGAAAAAAATATTTGTTGAAATGGAAACAAAAAAAAAAGCGGGGAGGGTAATACTCATACCGGACATTATAGCCTTTAAAACAAAGGCTATAACAAGAAACAAAGAAATACCCAGTAATCCCACTTCTTGTTTTTTATCCGAAGAAACCCAAAAACCACTTTGAAGGGACATGTGCATCTATATGTTCATTGTACCATTATTTACACTAGCCATTATATGAAGGCAATTCAGGTGTCCATCAATGAATACATGAGTAAAGAAGATGTGGTACATCTATGTAATGGAATATTACTCAGCCATAAAAAAATTAAATCTTGCCATCTGCAACAGCATTAATGGATCTAGAGGGCACTGTACTAACTGGGGATAGTCAGACAGAGAAGGACAAATGTCATATGTTTCCACTTATATTGGAATCTGATAAAATAGTATAAATAAGCAAACAAAACAGAAGCAAACTCATAGATAAAGAGAAAATTTGATGGTTGCCAGATGGAAGGGGAGTTAGGGAATAGGTAAAAACGGGTATTAAAAGGTACAAATTGGTAGTTACAAAATAGTCATGGGGAAGTGATACATAGCATAAGAATATAGTAAATAATATTTCAAAAACTATGTGTTGATAGATAGGTACTACATTTATCAGGGTGATCACTTCATAAGTTTTATTAAGGTCTAATGACTATGTTCTATACCTGAAACCAATATAATATTGTATGTCAAATGTAATTTAACAATAAAATAAATTATTTTTAAAAAGTGGGTGAGGGAAGGCTTCAAAGCTCATTTTATGAGGTCACCATGACCAAGATTCAAAAACCAGAGAGAAACATTACAAAAAAAGAAAATTATAGGTCAATATACCTGAATAATATAAATGCAAAAATCTTCAACAAAATATTAGCAAACTGAATTCAGCAAGACATTGAAAAGATTATATACCATGATCTAGAGGGATTCATTCCTGGAATGCAAGGTTGTTTCAATTAATTTGATATACCACATAAACAAAATGTAAAATAAAAATCATATGATTGTATTAATAGATACGAAAAAAGTGTTTGACAAAATTCGGCATCTCTTTATGATAAAAACTCTCAGCAAAGTGAGAATAGAAGGAACATACCTCAATATAATAAAGGCCCTATATGATAAATTCCCAGATAACTTAATACTCAATAGGGAAAAGCTAAAAGTATTTTACTTGAGGTTAGAAACAATGCAAGGATATCCACTCTCACCACTTTTGTTCAGCATAGTATTGGAGGTCCTAACCATTGGAATCAGACAAGAAGAAAAAAAATAAAGGCCATCCAAATTGAAAAGGAAAATGTAAAATGGTCATTATTTGCAGACATCATGCTATATAGAGAGAACCCTAAATATTCCATCAAAAAACTATGAGATCTGATAAGCGAATTCAGTAAAGTAGCAGGATACAAAATTAATATTCAGAAATTAGTTGCATTTTTATATACCAATAATGAACAGAAAGAAAAATTAAGAAAGTTATCCCATTCACAATTGTATCAAAAAATAAAATACCTAGGAATAAATTTAACCAAGGAAGAAAAAGAACTGTACTCAAAAAATTATAATACATTAAAAAAAGAAACTGAAAAAGCTTCAAATAAGTGGAAGCGTATAGTGTGCTCATGTATAGAAAGAATGAACAGCATCAAAATGTCCATACTACTTAAACAAACCTATGAATTCAATAGAATCTCTATAAATAATAACATTGGCATTTTTCACAGAACTAGAACAAATAACCCTAAATTTTATGTGGAACCACAAAAGACCCTGAATAACCACAGCAATATTGCAAAAGAAGAGCAGAGTTGGATACAAACTATATTACAAGGATACAAACTATACTTCAAAGTTGGATAGAAACTATACTAATATCAAACTATACTACAAGGCTAAAAGCTTTAAAACAGCATGATACTGGAGAAAAAAGAATGGTGTAGATGATAGAAGCTCTGTTCATCCCTCTGGTGACCAAATGAAAGTTTCAACGGAAACAAGGAGCAGCAGCAAGGAAAAATCACCTGGGATGAACAAGCCATACAACTAGGGAGGAATCCAAAAAAACACTCTGCAGTGGCAAGGACATGGTGAGGACATGAGGCTGCCTGGTCTCCAGCAGCTAAAAGAGATGGAGGCTGTGGCAGCGGCAGCGGCAGACACGTCTTAAAGGGGCTGAGTCCATCAGTAGATTTTCGCGGTGACAGACCTGCTCACTCTGAATACCGGTGCCAATTCGGCTGCACACAGGGGGCACCAGGGACTTACAGGGAGATATTATCAGAGTGAAGGCCGAGGCAAGGCTCACTCTGTACAGAAGTGCCAGTAGTATCTATTGTTCCCTATTGAGCCCTCCCCACTACCAGTGCACCAGACATAGCACTGCTATAGCCCTGACATCATCAAACTGGATAACAGTGGTAGCTCCGCCCAGAGGATTCCCTGAAACCTTGTCTCACCCAACTCGCAACCCCACCCAAGCCACATCTGGGTATATCCTCAGTGAGTCAAGTGCTTCTTGCCGAGCAGCGCCTAGACCCACACTGGAGGCAGCTGGCCTCGGCTACTGGTGTAGCCTTTTGAGGCAACTATCAGCACAGCATCTGTGGATTGCTTGCTGAAACTTATCAGGTGGCCCCAGAGGGTAGAGGCTTAGGCTAAATTTGGCGTGCAGCTGAACCCCTTGCAGGACTGTGCCACTGGACACCTACTTCACAAATCCACACCAATCAAACCAGGAGATTTAGGAGCTTTGCTTAGTACATAGAAACAGACATGGAAAGGCAGCCAAACTGTGAAGGCAAAGAAGCAGAAACCATAGGAAAGAACAGAACAGAGGTCCAGATATAATGGAGTCAAGTAATCTAAGAGATGCAGAGTTCAAAACACTGGTTATAAAGATGTTCAATGAACTTTTGGGACATGTAGTTAAATTCAGTGAGAACTTCAACAAAGAAATAAAAAGCATAAGAATGGTAATAGGAATTATAAAAGAGAATCAGTCTGAAATGAAGAACACCTTATCTGAGATGAGAAGTATATTAAATGGAATAACAAAAGGAATAAACAAAGTGAATAAAGAAAAGGATCAAATTACCTAGCTAGAGGATGGAAAAGCCAAGGACACTCAATCAGAATGGCAAGAAAAAAGATGCCAAGACTATAAAAATAATTTTAAAAGCATATAGGACACTATTAAGAGTCCAAATATCCATCCGATCGGCATAACTAAAGAAAATCGAGATGTCGAACAGCTGTTTGAAGAAATAATGATGGAAAACTTTCCTAACCTGGTGAAGGCAAGGGACATAAAACCCCAGGAAGCTCAGAGAATCTCAAAAACCAGAGATCCAAAGAGGCCCACACCAAGACACGTCATAATTAAAATTCCAAAGGTTAAATACAAAGAAATATTAAAAACAGCAAGAGAAAAACAGATAGTTACCTATAAGGGAACACCAATATGACTGGCAGCTGTTTCTCAAAAGAAACTATGCAGGACAGAAGGGCTTGGCAAAAAATATTCAACAGATGAAGACCCAGGATCTACAATCTAGAATACTTTATCCTGCAAAGCTGTCATTTACAAGTGAAGGACAGATAAAGAGCTTCCCAGACAAAAATAAGCTAAAGGAATTTATCACCACCAAGTCAGTATTACAGAAAATTTTGGAGAGACTTCTTTAAGAAGAAAAAAACATGTATCGAAACAAGAATAAAGAATGGTAATAACTACATTCCTATCGACAAGTACCTCAAATGAAAAAGAATTAAGTAGTCCAACCAAAAGATAGAGTAGCTGAATAAATAAGAAAACAACATATGCTGCCTACAAGAGACTCACTTCAGATTAAAAGACACACACAGACTAAAAGGAAGGGGATGGAAAGAGATATTGCTTTGATGGACCCAGTAGATATTTAAATCACAGAAACATAAACACTGTATGGTTCCACTTATGTACAGAATTTAAGGAATAAAAAGAACAAACTAATCAAAAACAGACTCACAAATATAGTGGACAATTTTGTGATGGACAGAGGGGAGGTATGTTGAGGGGCTGGGAGAATGTGGTGAAGGGTTAAAGAAGTACAAATTAGTAGCTAATGGATGGTCATAGGGATGGGGAGCACAGCATAGGGAATGCAATGTTGGCTCAGTGGAGGGTCAGGGGAGGGAGGGAACAATTGGGGGGATCATTTTATGAACCATATAGATGTCTAACCAATATACTGTATACTTGAAACTAATTAAAATATTTTTTAAACCCAGCATAATACTGGCATAAAATCAGACACATAAATCAATGGAACAGAATAGAGAGCATAGAAATAAAGCCATGCCTATGTGAACACTTAATCTATGACAAAGGAGACAAGAATATACAGTGGGGTAAAGACAGTTTATTCAATAAATGGGTATGGGAAAACTGGACATGTAAAAAGATACATGTAAAAAGATGAAACTGGACCACCTTCTTACATTACATATAAAAATAAACTCAAAATGGATGAAAGATTTAAATGTAGGAACTAAATCATAAAACTCCTAAAAAAATGGAGGTGGTAAACTCTCTGATATTGCTCTTAGTATTATTTTCTCTGATATGTCTCCTTGGGCAAGGTAAACAAAAGAAAAAATAAACAAAAGGGACTATATCAAAATAAAAAGTTTTGCACAGAAAAAGAAACCATCAACAACAAAAAAAAGACAATATACTAAATGGGAGAAGATATTCACTAATGATACATTTAATAAGAGGTTAACATTTAAAATTTATAAAGAGCTTCTACAGCACAATATCAAAAATACAATCCAATTAAAAATGGGCAGAAGGGGGAAGTAGATGAAGGAAAAAAGAAAAAGAAAAAAAAGAAAAAATAATAATTTCTTCAATTAATTAATTAATTAATTAATTATTTTTAAGTAATGGCAGAGGACCTGAATACACATTTCTCCTAAGAGGATCTACAGATGGCAAATGCATATATTAAAAGATGCTCAAGGTCACTAATCATCAGAGAAATACAAATTAAAAACACAATGAGATTTTACCTCATACCTGTCATAATGGTTATTACCAATAAATCTAAAAACAACAAGTGTTGGTAAGGATGTGGAGAAAATGGAACCATTGTGCACTGTTGGTGGGCTTGCAAATTGGTGCAGCCACTATAGAAAACAGTTCGGAGTTTCCTTCCTCAGAAAATTACAAATAGAACTATCTTTTGACTCAGCAATTTTGGTTCTGGGTATTTATCTGACAAAATTTTTAAAAACATGAATTCAAAAAGGATATCCATCCTGATGTTCAGTGCAGCATTACTCTCAAGAGCCAAGATGTGGAAAGCACCTAAGTACCTATCAATAGATGATTGGATAAAGAAGATGGGGTACATAT
Organism: Rousettus aegyptiacus; assembly: GCF_014176215.1. Lineage (NCBI taxonomy): Eukaryota > Metazoa > Chordata > Mammalia > Chiroptera > Pteropodidae > Rousettus > Rousettus aegyptiacus. The sequence continues at coordinate 39,252,321 of NW_023416312.1, forward strand.
ATACAATGAACTATTACTCTGCCATAACAAAAAATAAAATCTTATTATTCGCATAAACATAAATGGACCTAGAGAGTATTCAGGTGGAGAAAGATAAATGCTATATATTCTCACTTATATGTGAAATCTAAAGAACAAAATAAGTGAACGAACAAAAGAGAGACAGACTCATAGATGTAGAAAACACACTGATGGTTGGCCAATTTGAGGCTGGGTAAAAAAAGATGAAGGGATTAAGAAGTACAAACTGGTAGTTACAAAATAGCCATGAGGATATACATAACAGCATATGGAAAATAGTCAATAATATTGTAATAGCTATGTATAGTGCCAGGTGGGTACTAGACTAATCAGGAGGATCACTATATAAATGTCTAACCACTGTACTGTACACCTGAAACTGATATAAATAATATTGAATGCCAATTGTAATTGAAAAAATGATGGAACAAAAAGAAACAGTACTATATATAATAGTATCAAAACAAAATACTTAACAATAAATTTAACCAATTATATGAAAGATTTTTACACTGAAATCTATGATATTCATAAAAAATCAAAGAAGACACAATAAATGGAAAGGTATCAACTGTTCATGGATTGAAAGAATTAATATTGTTAAAATACCCACACTACCTAAAGCCATATATAGGTTATGCAATCCTTATCAAGATTCTATGGTACTTTTTACAGAAGTAGAAAAAAAAGAAAACCCAAAGCAATCCTGAAAAAGAAGTACAAAGCAGGAGGTATGTATTTACAATAGATAAGACATGGAAACAACCAAAGTGTCCATTAATGAAAAAATGGATAAAGAATTTATGGTATATATGAATACAGTGGAATATTAATCAGCTATAAAAGGAAATATTGATAGAGCTTGAGAGCATTTTGCTAAGTAAAGTATGTCAGATAGGAAAAGACAACTGTTTGATCTCTCTTATATGTAAAATCTTTAAAAAAATCCTAGAAAAAGAGATCATATTTGTGGTAACCAGGGGTGGGTTTTGGGGTGTTGGAGAATTAAATGAAGATGGTCAAAAGGTATAAACTTCCAGTTAGAAGGTAAATAAGTACTAGGGACATAATATACAACATGATAACTATAGTTAACAATGATCTATAGTATATTTGTAAGATTTTAAAGTAGACCCTAAGATTTTTCATCACAAGGAACAAAACATGATTTTGTTTTATTTTTGTACCTATATGAGGGGATGCCATTTAACTAAACTTATTGTGGTAATCAGTTCAAAATATATTAAAATCGAGGCATTATAGTGTATACCTGGAGCTTATACAGTATTATATATCGATTATATCTCAATAAAATTAATAAAATTTTTTAAAGAAGTAAAACTTGAAAATGCATAAATATGTAGAAATAACATAATCTTAAACAAGCATTGGTCAAAGAAGAGATTAAAAGGGAAATATAAAAAAAATACTGCAAGACATATGAAAAGAAAAATACAATACACCAAAATTTATGAGGTGTCACAGATGATGCAAAGAGGAAAGTTCATACTGATAAGCACATACATTAAAAAAACCCAAATAACCTAACTTTACATCTCAATAAGCTACAAAAAGAAAAGCAAACTAAACCCAAATTAGCAGAAGAAATAAAATAAATATTAGAGCAGAAATAAAAAATAGAAAATAGAAAAACAAGAGAAAAAATTAATAAAACTTAGGATTTGGTTTTTGAAAAGGTAAACAATATTGATAAACCCTTAGCTAACACTCAAATAAATAAAATCAGAAATGAAATAAGAGACATTATAACTGATGCCACAGAAATACAAAAGATCGTGAGACTACTATGAACAAGAATACACCAACAAACTGAATAATCTAGAAGAATAAACAAATTCCCAGAAACAAACAAACTGCCAAGACTGAATTATGAAGAAATAGAAAATCTAAACAGACCCATAAGTAGGATAGAGTTTGAATCAGTTATCAAATATTTCCAATGATGTAAAGCTCAGGGCCATTTGGCTTCACTAGCGAATTCTAACAAACATTTAAGAGGAATTAACACCAACTCTTTTCAAACTCTTCCAAAACTAGAAGAAAATAGAACACTTTCGAACTTATTTTGTGACACCGAAATTACCCCGATACCAAAGCAAGGCTTAGATATCAAACACAAAAACACAGGCCAATATCCCTGATAAGTATAAATGCAAAAATCCCCAGCTATCATAAATCAATTAATGTGATATACCACATTAACAGAATAAAGGATAAAAATCATATTATTATTTCAACAGATGTAGAAAAAGCACTTGACAAAATTTAACACTATTTCATGAAAAACTCTCAACAAACTAAGAATGGAAAATATCTCAATGTAATGAAGGCCATATGTGAAAAGCCCACAGCTGGCACTATACATAATAGTGAAAAACTGAATTACTTTCCTCAAATATCAGAAATAAGATGCCTGTCTACAGCCATGCCACCCTGAACAAGCCCGATCCCATCTGATCTCAGAAGCTAAGCAGGGTCGAGCCTGGTTAGTACTTGGATGGGAGACTACCTAGGAAGACCAGGTGCTGTAGGTGTAAAAAATAAATAAAATATAAGGGATTGTAAACTAACAAGGTCCTTGCAATCTGTGAGGTCAACCAAGGGTTGCCTTGCCTAAATTAAAAAGGAAAAAAAAGAAAAGAAAAGAAAAGAAAAGAAAAGAAAAGAAAAGAAAAGAAAAGAAAAGAAAAGAAAAGAAAAGAAATAAGAAACAAGATGCCCAAATGGAAAGTACTATCATGTTCATAGATTGGAAAACTTAACATTGTTAAAATATCCATACTACTCAAAGCAATTTATAGAGTTAAAATCCCAATGATATATTTTATAGAAGTAGAAAAAACAATTATACCATTAATATGAAACCACAAAGAAATCACAAATATCCTGAGAAAGAAAAACAAGGCTGGAAGCATCATACTTCCTGATTTCAAATTATACTACAAAGCTATAGTAATTAAAACAGTACAGTACTGGCATAAAGACAGACTTATACACCAATGGAATATAATAGACAGCTCAGAAATAAACCCACACATATATAGTCAACTGATCTTTTACAAGGGCGCCATGAATACATAATGGGGAAAGCATAGTCTCTACCCCTAATGGTGTTGAGAAAACTGAATATCTACATGCAAAAAAATAAATATCACCCCTAACTGACACCATACACAAAAGTCAACTCAAAATGAATTAACGACTTAAATGTAAGACCTGAAAACATAAAATTCCTAGAAAAGAAACATAGGAGAAAAAATTCTTGACAGTGGTCTTGGCAATAAGTTCTTGTATATGATGCCAAAAGCACATGCAACAACAAAAAAATAGGAATGCATCAAACTAATAAGCTTCTGCACAGCAAAGAAACAATCAACAGTGGAAAATGCAATCCAGAGAATGGGAGAAAATATTTGCAAATCATGTATCTGATAAGGATTAATATCCAAAGTATAAGGCATTTCTATAATTCGATAGCAAAAATTTTAATAATAGAATTATTTTAAATAGGCTAAAGAAGTGAATGGACATTTCTCCAAAGAAAACATACAAATGGTCAACACATAGATGAAAAGGTGCTAAACATTACTAATCATCAGGGAAATGTAAATTAAAACCATAATGAGATATTACCTCACACCTGTCAGATTGGCCATTGAAGGGAATTGTACAATATGTGACAACATGAATGAACCTCTAGGACATCAAATAATTTAAATAAACCAGTCATAGAAAGACAAATACTCCATAATTCCATTTACACGAGATATCAAAACAGTCAAATTCATAGAATCAGGGTGTAATAGTGATTACCAGGGGTTGGGGTGAGGTAAAAATGAAGATTTGCTAATCAAGAGGCATAAAGTTTCAGTTAAGCAAGATGAACAAACTCTAGAGATCTTCTGTATAACACTGTACCTATAGTCAATAATGCAACGTACAGTACTTACCCCTTATCAGTCATGGGTACTTTCCAAGACCCCCAGTGAATGAATGAAACAATGAAAAGTATCAAACCCTATATATACTTTTTTTCTATACATACATACCTTTTCACTTAAAGAAAGTACTTTGTGGCTTCTCTTTGGCATATCCAAATTTCCAGCATCACTATTCTTGCACTTTGGAGCATTAAGTAAACTGAGGGTTACTTCAGCATAAGCCCTGCGATACTATGACAATCAATATGATAAATGAGACAGCTAAGTGCCTAATGGATGGGTAGTATATACAGCATGGATATGATGGACAAAGGGATGATTTCCATCCTAGGTGGGATGAGTTGGGAGCGCATGAGATTTCATCCTACTATGCAGCATAGCTCACAATTTAAAACTTATGAACTGTTTCTTTCTGAAATTTTTAAGTTAATATTTTTGAACCACAGTTGATTGCAGGTAACTGAAATTGAAGAAAGTAAAACCATAGACAAGAGAGGAGACAAAGGAGACAAAAAAAATGGCATAGATGATAGAGGCTCTGTTCATCCCTCTGGCAACCAAATCAAAGTTGTGACAGAAACAAGGAGCAAATAGCAAGGAAAATCACCTGAGATCTAGATGAACAAGTCATATAACTAGGTACAGAACTAAGAAATCACTCTGCAACAGGAGGAGGTAGGATGGGGAAAGGACAGGACGCTGTCCAGTCCCCAGCAGCTGAGTGGGGCAGAGGTCATAGCAGCAGCAGCCAGCAGCTACAGATACCTCTTAAAGGGGCCATGTCCATGAGCAGACTTTCGTGGTGACAGACCTGCTTGATCTGAGCACCAGCACCAGGTTGGCTGCGCAGGGGGCACCAGGGAATTACAGGGGGACACAGAGATGTCAGAGTGAGGGCCAAGGCAAGACTCGCTCTGTATAGAAGTGCCAGCCATGCCCATTGTTCCTCTGTTGAGCCCTCCCCCTGCCCAGTCTGTGGACTCAGGGCTGCCATAGCTGAGACATCATCAAGCTGGATAACAGATGTCACTCCTCATAGAGGATTCCCTGAAACTCCACTCCTCCAAACTCATGGCCCTACCCAAGCCACATCCAGGTGTGTCTTCAGTGAGTCAAATCCCCCTTGTTGCTTAGACTCACACTGGTGACAGCTGACCTAGGTTTCTGGTGTGGCCTTTTGAGGCAACTATAAGTACAGCATCTGTGGATTGCTTGCCAAATTTTAACACGTGGACCCAGAAGGGCACAGGCTGGGGTTAAACTTGGCCTGAGTTAGACCCCTCTCAGGACTTTACCACTGGACACCTACCACACAAAGCCACACTAGTACCAGGAGACTTAGGACCTTTGCTTAGTACATAGAAACAGACACAGAAAAGGCAGCCGAAATGGGAAGACAAAGAAGCAGAAACCATATGAGAGTACAGAACAGAGATCCAGGATTAATGGAGTCAATCAATCTAACAGATGCAGGGTTCAAAACACTTGTTATAAAGATGCTCAATGAACTTATGGGAAATGTAGATAAATTCAGGGAGAACTTCAACAAAGATAAAAAACATAAAAGCGGAAATGGAAATTATAAAAGGGAACCAGTCAGAAATGAAGAACACATTATCTAAGATAAAAAATATATTAAGTGGAATAAACAAAGTGAATAAAGAAGAGGATCAAATGACCTGTACAGAGGATGAGAAAGTCAAGGACACTCAATCAGAATAGCAAGAAAAAAGAATCCAAGACTATAGGAATAATTTAAGGAGCCTATGAGACACTGTTAAATGTAAAAATATCCGTGTCATAGAGTACTGGGAAGAAAAAAAAGACATTAAAGAGCTATTTGAAGAAATAATGATGGAAAACTTTCCTAACCTGGTGAAGGAAATAGACATACAACCCCAGGAAGGACAGAGAGTCCCAAGAAACTGGAACCCAAAGAGGCCCACACCAAGACACATCATAATGAAAGGTTAAATACAAAGAAAGAATCTTAAAAGCAGCAAGAGAAAAGCAGTTAGTTGCCTACAAGTGAGCACCCATAAGACTGGCAGCTGATTTCTCAAAAGAAACTCTGCAGGACAGAAGCACTTGGCACAAAATATTCGACATGATGAAAACCCAAGATCTGCAACCAAGAATACTTTATCTAGCAAAGCTATCACTTAGAGAGTTGAGGGACAGATAAAGAGCTTCCCAGACAAAAATAAGCTAAAGGAATTTATCACCACTAAGCCAGTATTACAGAAAATGTTGGAGGGACTTATTTAAGAAGAAAAAAATATGTATCAAAAACAGGAATAAAGAATGATAATAACTACATTCCTATCAACAAGCACCTCAAGTGAAAAAAGAATTAAGTGCTCCAACAAAAAGATAAGGTGGCTGAATGAATAAGAAAACAACATCCCTACATATGCTGCCTACAGGAGACTCATTTCAGATTAAAAGACACACACAGGGTAAAAGGAAAGGGATGGAAAAAGATATTGCCTTAATGGACCTAGAGAGTATTGCACTGAATAAAATTGATCAGATAGAGAAAGACAAATACTGCATGATTTCATGTTTATGTGGAATCTAAAGAACAAAATCAACAACAAAAGCAAAAATAAACTCAGAGATACAGAGAATATTTAAGGTCTACTACTTTATTAGCAACTTTCAAGTACACAATACTTATCATTAACTATAGCCACCATGCTGTATATTACATCCCCAGGACTCATACACTTTATAACTAGAAGTTTGTACCCTCTGACCACCTTCACACATTTCACCAATTTCCCACCTCCCCCCACCTCTGGCAACCACTTATCTGTTCTCTGCATCTATATATTTGTTTTTTAAGATTCCACATATAATTTAGATCATGTGTCTTCTCTCTTTTTCTGTGTAACTTATTTCATTAGCTTGACACCCTCAAATACCATTCATGTTGTCAGAAATGTCAGGATTTCCTTCTTTTCTATGGCCAAATAAAGTTAATCAATTTTAATAAGGGTGCTGAGACCATTCAATGGGGGAAAGAATATTCTCTTCAACAATTGGTTTTGGAAAATCTTGATAGTCACTTGCAAAAGAATGAAGTTGGAGGGGTGATGTGTGCAACATGGCCATGTGAGTAGACCTCCATATCTCTTCCCTTGGAGTTACATGAGTTGGACAGCTATATTTCAACAAAGGATTCCCTGTTCAACATACAAACATGTCTGAGACATCACACATTGAGGCATCTGAAGGTGGGTCTATCTAAGCAAACAGTGAAGACAGGATGGGGAGGGAAAAGGAAAAATACAGAAGCCATGCACAGTCCCATGCTCACTCCAACCCCAGCAGATGAGGGAGCAGTGAAGGGCTGGGGTGCAATCCCCACTGGGCAAACCAAAGGGACAAAAACAGCAATCAGGCCTGGGTAGCAGGCACACATTAAGGCTGGGCCCAGGGTCAGAGTTGAAGTGAGGTGCAGAAAAAATTACAAAGCTCCACAGCCCACCAACACCGGATAAAGGATCCTGAAGATGCAGGAACCTGCCCACCCCATCCCTCTATGTCCTGCCTGGCAGTAAAATCCTCTCAGAAGACCATGAAAGGGCTGAAATAAACTTTCTAGCGTAAGTGGTCTGTAATTACTGCGACTAAACCAATGAGTAAGAGCAGAACTGCAAATGTTCAAAACTGTTTTCCCCACCTACCATTACCCCACTCATTGAGGTGCAGCCTGGTAGAGGCAGCTAGATTAACTCAAATAGAATATCTATACTGGTGGCTTCTGGCTACGGGAAGGCATCACTGGGAACACTGAGACCACAGCCCAACATTTACAATCTACATGAATGGCATACTGAAACCAAGATGACTGGGTCATAAAAGGAATACTCACTTCTTCTGAGAATACAGTGTTTTTAACAGCCAAGGATCTCTGCCTTGCAGAGAATAAAAGACACAGATTTCAAGACTGCAATTCTAAAAAATCTCAAAGAAATATATGAAAATGCAGAAAAGCAATTTAATGAACTCAGAAATAAAATTAACGAACAAAAGGAGTACTTCATCACAGATACGGAAACTACAAAAAGAACCAAACAAAAATTCTGGAGCTGAAGAACTCAATAAATATGATGAAGAATGAACTAGATTGCTTAGAAAATAGAGCAGGCCAGATGGAGAAAGGAATTAGTGACATAGAAAATAGAAATCTAGAAATGACTCAGGTGGGAGAAAAGAATCAGGAATTAAACAAACAAACAAATAAAAGAACTCTACAAGAACTATCTGTCTTCATTAGAAAGAGTAACATAAGAATAATAGACATGCCAGAAGGAAAAGAGTAGGAGAAGGGAACAGAGAGTGTATTCAAACAAATAATGAGAACTTCTCAAACCTATGGAAAGAACTGAACACTCAAATACAAGAAGCTTTCCAAACACCTAATTATCTTAATCCAAAAAGGCCTTCTTTAAGGTACATTATATTAAACTTTCAAAAGCTAACAACAAAGAAAGAATTCTCAAGGCAACCAGAAAAAAGAAGACAGTAATCTATTTTTAAAAATTCGTTAGATTATGATTGGATTTTTTTATCAGAAATCCTATAAGCTAGGAGAGAGTGAAAACAAATATCAAATTTCTGAAAGAGGAAAATCACCATCTAAGGATAATATATCCAGCAAAATTATCCTTTAGATATGAGGGACAAATAAAGGCTTTCTTAGACATACAGAAAAGCTAAGGAAATTTACCACCACAAGACCAGCATTACAAGAAATACATAAGAGTACCCTTCTACCTGGAACGAAAAGACAAAGGAACACAAAACTGTGAGTAATGTAACAGACAGACAGAAGCAAAAAATTGTGATGCTTGTTCAGAAGGGGATATTAAACAAATACAAAAAAAATAGTTTTTAAAAAAAGAAAAAGAATTGCTACTGCAATTTGTAAATGAATTCATAGCATAAAAAGAAATAATTTGTGACAACAAAAACATAAAAGGGGAGGGAGAAGGATTGAACTAACACAGGTGAATAGAGATAATATGCAATCAGAAGACACAAGAATACCATATGTATAAAACTTTCTTTTGCATAAACCTAATGGTAACCACTAAAAATCTAAAACTGAGACACATAACATAAAAAAGAAGAAACTGAGGGAAAAATCATTAGATACCACCAAATTAAGATAACAGACAGAAACACAAGGGAGAAAAAACAATGGAGACACAGAGCTACCAGAAAACATAAACTAAGATGGCTATAGGAAATCCTCATATATCCATAATCATGCTAAATGTAAATGGATTGAACACAACAATTAAAAGGCACAGAGAGTGGGATGGATCAAATAGCAAAATCTAACTATATGGTGTCTTCAGGAGACACATCTCATCTGCAAGGACAAACAGACTCAAATGAAGGGATGAAAAATGATACTCGAAATAAATGGTGTCCAGAGAAAAACAGGTATAGCTGTACTTATAGCTGACAAATTAGATTTCAATATAAAAATGATAACAAGATACAAAAATGTACATTTTATAATGAAAAAGCGGACAATATAGCAAGAAGATATAACACTTATTAACTTATTTGCACCCAACCTGGGAGCATCAAAATTTATAAAGCAACTACTAAAAGAACTGAATGCAGAAACTGACAAAAAAAAACAATTATAGTAGGGGACCCAAATATCCCATTGACAGCTATGCATAGATCATTCAAACAAAAAATCAGTAAGGAAATAACTGAACACATTCAACCAAATGAACGTAATTGAAACTTACAGGATTTTTTATCCCAAAACACCAGAATATACATACATTCTTGTCTAAGTGCACATGAAACACTCTCAATGATAGACCATATGTTGGGACACAAAACTAGCTTCAACAAAATTAAGAATATTGAAATTATACCAAGCATATTCTCCAACCACAATGTTTTGAAATTGGAAATCAACTGCAAAAAAGAAATGGGGAAAAAATCAAAAACCTGTAGAGTTTAAATAACATGCTACTAAATAACAAGTGGGTCAAAATAAGACAAAAATACAAGATCAAAAGATACATATAGACAAATGAGAGCGACAATACTACATCTCAATTTTTTTGAAATACAGCTAAAGGGGTAATAAAAGAGAAGTTTACATCATTACATGCCTACCCAAAGAAACAATAAAATTCTGAAGTACAAATTGGTAGCTACAAAATAGTCATGGGGATATAAAGCATAAGGAGTGTAGTCAATAATATTGTAATAACTATGTATGATGTCAGATAGGTACTAGATTACTCGGAGTGATCACTTTATAAGTTATTTAAATGTCTACTCGCTATGTTGTACACCTGAAACTAATATTGTATGCCAACTATAATTGAAATTTTAATGTTAAAAAAATAAAATAAAATACATAGAAAAAAACATAAATACTAAACTTATGGACCTTAGACTCAGATAATTTTATAAACTTGACCCCAAAGGTGAAAGAAGTAAAAACAAAAATACATAAATGGGACTGTCCAAACTAAAAGACTTTTCCGCACAGCAAAAGATACCATCAGCAAAACAAAAATATGACCAACTGAATGGCAGAAGATATTTGCAAATGATACCTCCAGTTAGGGGTTAATATCCAAAATATATAAAAAACTCATACAACTCAACAAGAAAAAACAATCCAATTAAAAAATGAACAGAAGACTTGAAAAGAAACTTTTCCAAGAAGGCATACAAATGGCCAACGGATATATGAAAAGATGCTCCACTTCACAGGCCAAAAGGGAAATGCAAATCAAAACCACAATGAGATACCACCTCACACCTGTGATAGTGGCTATCACCAACAGGACAAGTAATAACAAGTGTTGGAGAGGTTGTAGGGAAAAAGAAACCATCATACATTACTGGTGGGACTGCAAATTATTACAGCCACTATGGAAAACAGTATGGAGGTTCCTCAAAAACTAAGAATAGAATTATCATGTGACCCAACAATTCCTCTTTTGGGTATTTACCCAAAAAACCTGAAAACATTTATCTGCAAAGATATATGACCCCGATATTCATAGCAGCCTTATTTATGGTGGCAAGGACATGGAAGCAACCAAAGCGTCTTACAATAGATGATCGGATAAAAAAGATGTGGTACATTCATACAATGGAATATTAGTCATTAGAAAAGCGAATGTAAGTGGAATCATATAATATTTTACCTTTTTTGTACGTGGATTCTTATATTTAGCATAATGTTTTTGAGGTTCATCCATGTAGCATATACAGATACTTCATTTCTTTTTATGGATATATAATATTCCGTTGTATGGGTCCACCACATTTTGTTTATGCAGTCATTGTTGGTGGACACACTTGAGATGTTTACAACTTTGCACTATTGTAAATAGTGCTACTACTGCCATTTGTGACAATATGGACGGTTCTTGAGACAATAATGCTAAGCAAAATAAGCCACACAGAAAAAGTTAAGAACCATATGATTTCACTCATACAAACATCACAAACAAACATCCATGGACACAGACAGTGGATTAGTGGTTACCAGAGGGAATGGGGGAGAGGGCAAGTAGATAGGAGTAAAAGGAGTCAAATATTTGGTGATGGAAGTAAATCTAACTTTGGGTGGTGAACACACATGCAATATATATATATATGACATATTTTTGAATTGTACACTTGAAACATTTGATTTTATTAACCAATGTCGCCCCAATAATTTTAATTTAAAAAACGAATGGAAATGAGTATTCAAACAAATACTTGTACAAGCATGTTAGTAGTAGCACTATTTACAATAGTGCAAAGTTGTAAACATCTCAAGTGTGTCCACCAACAATGACTGCATAAACAAAATGTGGTGGACCCATACAACGGAATATTATATATCCATAAAAAGAAATGAAGTATCTGTATATGCTACATGGATGAACCTCAAAAACATTATGCTAAATATAAGAATCCATGTACAAAAGGTAAAATATTATATGATTCCACTTACATTCAATATCTAGAATGAGTAAATCCATAGAGACAGAAAGAAATCTAGTTGTCAGGAGCTAAGGGGATGGATGAATGAGGAGTTACTGCTAAATGAGTATAAAGTTTCCTTATAGGATGATGAAAGCATTTTGAACTAGATGGAAGAGATGTTTGTATAACATTGCAAATATATTAAACATCACTGAATTGCATACTTTAAAATGGTTAATTTTATGTTATGTGAATTTCACTTTAATTTAAAAAAACTGTAGAAAAATAGTGTAATAGAAATCCAATCATCCTAAGTACCTTTCTATGATGTATCCAAATGATGAAAGGCCATGATTTGGAAACAGTGGAAGACGGGGCAGGAAGATTCCTGGAATGAGAATCTAGAAATCAGGGTTCAGGCTCTGCTATTAATTAGCTACATGTGCTGACATAAGTTATGAAGCATCTCTGGATATCAATTTTTACATTTGCAAAATGAGAAATCTCAAATTTGGTTATCTCATCATAAAAAGTTTCAGAAGAGCCACCTGCAAAAAAAGTTCTTTAAAAGATGCATACACACAAATATCCACCCAACCTCATGGACTTGTTGAAAGAGACAGATGAGTCAATGAGTGAGATAATGCTTGAGGTTAAATGGCTAGCTGAATTAAAACTTACAAAATTCAGGCCTGCCCCTTTCATTTATTTAGAAAACCTATTATGTGTCAGTGTGCTGTACACTGAGGATACACAGATAATTAAGACACTATCTTCTCAAGAGCCATCTAATCTAGTGGGGAAGACAGGTAAATGGATAATTAGGCTGTGATGAAGAGATATGATATAGGACTCACATCATATGAACTGGGCAGATACTTTGGGAAAAATGAAACTAGCTCTCTTTCTTATACCATGTACAGGAATAAACTCCAAATGGATTAAAAATATAAATGTAAGACCCCAAACTATAAAACTCCCAGAAGAAAACATAGGCAGTATACTCTATAACATTGCTCTCAATGATATTTTTTCTGATATATCTTCTCAAGCAAAGGATACAAAAGAAAAAATAAACAAATGGGACTACATCGACTAAAAACTTTTTTCACAGCAAAGGACACCATTAGTAAAACGAAAAGACGACCTACTGAATAGGGGAAGATATTTGCTTGTGATACATCTGATAAGGGGTTAATATCTAAAATGTATAAAGAATTCATACAACTCAACATAAAAAATATCTAATTAAAAAATGGGCAGAAAGGGGTAGCTCCATAGTGTAATGGTTAACACGTCTACTTTACACGCAGAAGGTCCTGGGTTTGTGCCCCAGGTGGAGCCACGGGCCAGGCCCCGGGTGCACCAGGCCCCAGGGGCACCAGGTCCCCTGGGCGCACCAGACCCTAGGTACCCAGGTGCGCCAGGCCACCCGAGGCTCTGGGAGCTCCAGGCTTTGGGTCTGTGCTGCAAGCATGTGGGAGGAGACGCCCCACCTTCAGAGATCTGGTTCTTAAGGGGAGATGGCAACATCCATAGGTCAGGGGTGGAAGTGGGTGGGGGGAAATAAAGACAGGGAAAAATGGTCAGAGGACCTGAATAGGTGTTTCTCCAAAGAAGACATACAGATGGCCACATTCTGATATATGAAAAAATGCTCAATATCATTAATTATCAGAGAAATGTAAATTAAAACCACAATGAGATATCACCTTATACCTGTCAGAATGGCCATCATCAATAAACCAAAGAACAAGTGTTGAAGAAGATGTGGATAAAAAGGGAACCCTCATGCACTGTTGATGGGATTGCAAATTGGAGCAGCCACTATGAAAAACTGTATGGAGGTTCCTCAAAAAATTAAAAATAGAACTATCATATGACCCAGTAATTAGATTTCCCGGCATTTATTTGAAGAAATTCGTAAGAATAATTTGAAAAGATACATGCATGCCTGTGTTCAATGCAGCATTATTTACAATATCCAAGATATGGAAGCAGTCTAAGTGTCCATCAGTAGATAAATGGATATACAATGGGAGATCACTCAGCCATTAAAAAAAATACGATCTTTGCGACAACATGTATTCACCAAAAGAGTATCATGCTAAGTGAAGTAAGTCATATAGAGAAAGACAAATATGATATGATTTCACTCATATGTTGAATTTATAAAAACAAAATAAATGAACAAACAAAACAAAAACAAACTCATAGATACAGAGAACAAATTGATGGTTGCCAGATGGGAAGGGGTTGGGGGGTCAGGTATAAAAGTCAAAAGGGATTAAAAAGTAAATTGCCAGTTATTAAAATGATTGTGGGGATGTAAAGTACAGCATAAGGAATATAATGAATAACATTTTAATAATTATGCATGGTATAAAATAGGTACTAGACTTATCAATTCTTAAAGTATACAAATGTCTAATCATTATGTTGTACACCTGAAACTAATATAATATTGTATGTCAATTGTAATTGAGAAATAAATTTTTAAAAGACAGGGGAAAATCTTTTTTGGTAAAGCTAGATTACAGATTCAGTCAGCTCTTGGCACAGATATACATATCTCCAACTAGGCCATCTGGATCATGATGTTGATTCAGACAAGATTGTTCCTACCATTGGCCTGGCATGACAAGTTGGCACCAGACACTGTCAGGGCAGTGGCCTAGGAACTATATTTGGAAGTCTATGTGCATGGCTTGCTGCCTCATCTCCATGTGGATGAAATTCATTTGGCTGATTTCTGGAAACACATTCTAGGAGGAATGTGAAGTAGGTTTCTAATCTTGCTCTGCTTAGACATAAATTAAGATCTTGTTTGTTCAGAATGACTACTGCCACATCCTTCCAGAAACTCCACTGTGCTCTCTGGGGTGTGTAACCTCTATTTATTAGGTTATTTTGTTGGCTGTGCCTTGTTCTCATTACCCTGCCACTCCCACGGACGGGGTGCCGAGAAAACCAAACAGTGACCCCTAATTCACTCTTCCACCAATTCTATTCATATATCTTCGTTGTCTTTGGATGATGTGACCAAGCACCTCAAAGCAGATGCAGGGAACCTTGTGTACTAATCCAGAGTAACAAGTTCCTCCCAGGCCATGGATTTAGGAAATCAAGCTGTAAGACATCTCCTCCTGGCCCCATCAAGCAATGGCAGTAGAGTTGAGGACATGGAACTCTGAAATATAAGCAAGGCTAGCCCTATCTTAAGGCAGAGCAGAATTGCCTACAAGGATTTTGAGGGAAACCAAAAGGCTTCTCTAGCCCAAACATCTCCGTTCACCCACCTACACTCCAATATGCCTGTAATCATTCCTTTTGGTTAAGAAACTATGTTTCTAAAAATTCCCCAAGGGGCAAATTGATATAGTGAAGGGGCCCGCAACTAAGTATCAGATTGCCTAGATTCTAGCCTTATTTCTGCTATATGATCTTGGACAAGTCCCTTTCCTTTTCTGGGCATCAGTTTCTTCGATACACTACAAAAGGGGGGATTAGATGAGGTAATCTCTAAGGCCTCTTGTGACCATAACATTCTATATTATTTTGACCTAAGTTTAAATTCAAATATCACTTTGCAGGGGCTATCATTTAATTTGCTAATATTCATTGATTGATTTGTTTGAATTGACTAGATATATCACTAGAAAAAGAAAGAGTCAGGGACATGGATAAGACACATAGATATCCTAAAGAAACAGAGAAACTTCATGGAGACAAATCCTGATAGCACAACCAGAGATTAAAGAGGTCTCATCCTCTTCTCTTCCCTAGTTGCTTCATTGCCACCTCATTTCCCTCTATTCCCCACCACTGACTCTCTTGGCTGGGAGAAGGTAAAAGCCAGAAAGAAGGTAGAAGAACACATTTGGGAAGACAGGCAGGACCTTCCAGGTTGAAAAAGCAAGACAAAATCCTAAATTAACTGTTTTCTAAGAGCCCCACATTGAGGCTCCAGATACAACAGCCCCAGGGTGCTATACCTTGGGGGGGGGGGGCAGAAAGTGGCCTTCCCCAAAAGGAAGTAAGGTATGTTTTCAGAGGCTTAGAAAAGCAACCACTATGTGATCTCTTTTCAGAAGGGAGGGAAAAGTGAAAGCCTGGAATCCCAGATACCCTACGCTGATTTCCTAGGATAGCCTAGAGAGGGTTCCTATAATTATAATAATGGTAGCCAACATGTATTAGCAATTCCTATGTGCCAAGAAATATTCTAAGTGTTTCATATAAATTGAAACAATTAATCCTTACAACAATTCTATAAGTCAAGTACTATTACTATCCCCATTTTATAGGTGAGGTCACACAGCCAAGAAAGGAGTGGTCCAGGATATAAACCCAGGCAGTCTGGCTCCATATCTTATGCTCTTAAACCAACTATGAAAAGGTAAATATTCTCTCCAATGTCACACAGATCAAAACTGGGAAGATCCTTAGGGACATCAAAGGCCATCCCTTCATTTTATACATAAGGGAACTGAGATTCTGAGAAATAAACTAGTCAAATATCACTAAGTGAGTGAGAGTATAACAAAGTCAGAACCAGAGCCTGGTCTGCTGACTCCCAACCAGTGCTCTTTCTACTACTGCTTCTGATTCTTTTTTGGGTCTCTTACTTGAATTGCCTTCCTATTGACATTGCTTACTTGGTCATTTTCACACTCTGTCCAATAAGAGTGGAGGGGCAGCCATTTCTGTAGTACAAGTCATTATCTTCTCCTTCCAAAATATAAATGAGACTAGAGCTGGTTCCAATCAAGCATTTCTTGAATAATCAGATCCCTAAATCTCAATATCACCTTTTCAGGGTTACCGATAGAATGCAAAACCAATATTTTCCATCTATCAATACATCAACACCTAACCATGCCAAGGCCCCAAACTTCTAAGCAGATGAGTTTTCAACAATGTATGAGGCCTGCATCATGCTTAGACAGATTCATTAATTCAAATATGAACTTTTTAAGGGTCATTTAAGAAAATCAATATCAAGCTCAGCTGGAAAAATTCTGCCAGATTCATTGAGAAGTGACAAATAGAGCTTGTGGAAGTGGAAAATGGGATTAGGCAGTGGGCTCTGGACAGAGTGGGGCTAGCCCACTTTATAATGCCACCAATGTGTGCTGGCCAGTGGTAAGAAGATGGAAAGTTCAGGTTCTCCAAAAGCCCAGGCTAGTCTTCTACTAGTATAGAGTTGTGTATGGCTCAATGCCCAGAGACATTGGATTTCACAAAGCCATCCTCTCTATCCCACTCCTCACTCCACCCTCCCAATGAATGTGGGAAACAAAAGGCTCTAGTATAGATAAAAAGTTTTAAAGGCCTCTTGTGAGGCTGAGCCTTTGATCCACATGAGACACTCTGTCCATTACCCAATTCCTTTCAGGCCTCTGAACTGGACACACAGCACTGAGCCTAGTGAAACAGCACACCTACCTCCCCCTGAGGATGTGAGATAGGAGTCAAAGAGCTTTAGAAAGGCATAAAAGTGAGGAAAGACAAAAGCCTTTTCCAGGCAGAGGAGGAGAGTGGTCCCAAGAGGCTGGTTGATGCTCCAAGGTAAGATTAGTGCCACTTTCTATAATATTTAGACTTTCCTGTATTAAATGCAAATATAACAGCATTAACTCATGTGCAGACTTGGTCACATTAAAAGTGGAGGAAATAATTGATTTTGAAGCAGCTTGTAAGCAACTTACAAGCAACTGTAAGCAACTTGTAAGCAACCGTAAGCAATTTAGAGGCAAAATACAAATAATGCCAATCACATTCACTCACTTATTTATTCATTTATATATCCAGACAACAGTATTTATGTACATACTATGTGCAAAGTATCATGGAGAACAGAAATATACAAAGCAGGGGTTCATTCTCCAAAAGCTTACACTCACAAGAGGACATGGCCTATACTCATTCCAAAACACCACCCAGTTGTGCATGGAAAAGGTTTTTAAATGTTGTAAATGAGAGAAGCAGTATTTCAATTTAAAGGACCTTTAGAAAAGACTATCTAGTGAAATCTCTTCATTGCATGAGAAAAGATAGAAACGCAAAGATGAAAAGAGCATTCTCACAGTTATATAGCCAGGTAATAACAGAAGTGATCTTTACACTAGAAATTCAAAGGACTCAAAAATTACTCTATTTGGTATGGCAAGACAAAGTTTCACAGAAGTTTTGAGTTCATATTTAAAGAACAGGGAAGATATTTTTACCAATATTTTACTACGAAAAATCTTTAAAAATACAGGAGAGTCAGCTGCATAATTTACAGGACTTAGTGCAAAATGAAAATGTGGGCTCCTTATTCAAAAACTGGGGAAATTCCACCTAAAGATACCAAAATATAAAGGTTTTTAATTTTTCTGTACATGTATTCATGCTCTCTCACTCTCTCTAATTCTCATGGTGTTTTCTAATTGTTATTTTTTGTTCTAAGTAAAAATATAATTAAAATTTTAAATTATTAGCATGGATTTTACTTTTAATCTTTATATTGTACAATATCTGTTTTAAATGCAAATATAAGAGCATGTATCTCATGTGCAGGATCACTAAAATTACACATTCACATGTTATTGCTCTCATATACCTATGTATTTCATTCTTACCACAGTGGAAATACTGCACAAAACTAATTCAACTGAGTTTTACTACTTTTTTTTTCTTTTTTTCTTTTTTTTCTTTTTTTTTTTTTTGCTGTTAACAAAGTCCAGTCTTTGAGTTGTGAAGCACTTTTAATTTGTATACATTTCACATTTTTCTCCAATAACTTTTTCAATCTTTACCCTCTCATATGCTTTATTTGTTGCTGCTGCTATTTAATTCTTTTTAAAATATGTTTTTATTTTTCAATTACAGCTGACACAAAACATTGTATTAGTTTCAGGTGTATAACATACTCCCTAGACATTTATATAACACAAATTGATCACCTTGATAAATCTAGTACCTATCTGACACCATACATAATTATTACAATATTATAGACTATAATCCCTTTGCTATATTTTACATCCCTATGATTATTTTGTAACTACCAATTTGTACCTCTTCATCCCTTCCCATTTTTCACATACCTCCACAATCCCCCTTCCATATGGCAACCATCAATGTGTACTCTGTATCTATGAGTTTCTTTCTGTTATGTTTGTTCATTTATTTTGTTTTTTAGATTCCACATATAAGTGGAATTATACAGTATTTGTCTTTTTCTGTCTGACTTATTTCATTCAGCCTAATGTCTTCTTGGTCCATCCATGATGTTGTAGATAGCAAGATATATTTTTTATGGCTGAATAATATTCCAGTGTATATATGTACCACTTCTTTATGCATTCATCTATTAATGGACACTTAGATTGCTTCCACATCTTGACTATTGCAAAGAATATATGGGAGAATATGTCTTTATATTTTTAATTAAAACTGTTGGGGTGACATTGGTTAATAAAATCAAATAGGTTTCAAGTATACAATTCAATAATACAACATATGTATATTTTACTGTGTGTTCATCACTCAAAGTTAAATTTCCTTCTGTCACCAAATATTTGAACCCCTTTACACTGTCTACCTACCCCCTTCCTCATTCCCTCTGGTAACCACTAATCCACTATCTGAGTCCATGGGTCTGTTTGTTTTTCATGTTTATTGATTTCAGTTTTATATGCTACATATGAGTGAAAGCATATGGTTCTCAGCTTTTTCCATCTGACATTTCGATTAGCTGATAATCTCAAGATCCATCCATGTTGTCACAAATGGCAATATTTCATCTTTTCTTATGGCTGAGTAATATTCCATTATATAAATGTACCACATCTTCTTTAGCCAATCATCTATTGAAGGACTCTTCAGCTGTTTCCATATCTTGGCCATCATAGATAATGCTACTATAAACATCAGGGTGTATATATCTTCGCAGATAAACATTTTCAAGTTTTGGGGTAAATATCCAGAAGAGAGATTGTTGGGTCCTAGTTTTTTGAGGAACCTCCATATTGTTTTCCTTGGTGGCTGCACCAATTTATATTCCTAGCAGCAATGTATGACAATTCTTTTCCCCCAACAACTTCTCCAACAATTGTTATTACTTGTTCTGTTGATGATATCCATTCTAACAGGTGTGAGGTGGTATCTCATTGTGGATTTGATTTACATTTCCCTAATAGCTAGTGACGTTGAGCATCTTTTCATATGTCTGTTGGCCATTTGTATGTCTTCTTGGGAAAATTGTCTGTTCAAGTCTTCTTCCCATCTTTTAATTGGATTGTCTGCTTTTATTGTTGAGTTATATGAATTATTTGTATATTTGAAATATCAGGCCTTGATCAAAGGCATTTTCTTCATATATCTTCTCCCATTCACTTGGTTGATTTTTTGTCTTGTTGATAGTTTATTTTGCTGTGCAGAAGCTTTTTGATTTAATATAGTCTCTTTCACTTAATTTATTTTGCTGTGCAAAAGCTTTTTGATTTAATATAGTCTCTTTCATTTATTTTTTCTTTGACTTCACTTGCATTTGAGGTCAAATTCACAAAATCTTCTCTAAATCCATGATCTATAAGTTTGGTACCTATGTTTTCTTCTATGAAATTTATTGTTTCAGACCTTATAGTCATGTCTTTGTTCCATTTTGCATTAATTTTGAGGTATGGTAAGAGATAGCAGTCTAATTTAATTTTTTTGCATGTGGTTGTCCAGTTTTCTAATTACCATTTATTAAAGAGGCTTTTCTTTCTCTATTGTATATTTCTAGCCCTTTTGTTGAAAATTATTTTACCATATATATATACAGGGGATTATTTCTGAACTCTCAATTCTGTTTCATTGGTCTATGTGTCTGTTTTACTGCCAATACCATGCTGTTTTGATTATTGTCACTTTGTAGTGTAATTTGAAGTTAGGCAGAGTGATACATCTGGCTTTATTCTTTTTTCTTAGGATCACTTTGGCTATTCAGGGTTATTTGTATTTCCATGTAAATCTGATATTTTTTTTGTTTTATTTCTTTTAAAAATGCCATTGGGATTTTTATGGAGATTTCACTAAATCTGCATAATGCTTTAAGTAATAAGGTCATTTTAACTATGCTCATTCTTCCAATACATAGACACGGAATATATATTTCTTTGCATCTTCGTTAATTTTTTTTAATAATGTCATGGCTTTTAGTGTGTAGGTTTCACATGCTTCATTAGGTTTATTCTTAGGTATTTTATTCTTTTCGTTGCAATTATAAAAAGAATTTTGTTTTCATGTCCTTTATGAAAACTCATTGTTAGAGTATCAGAATGCTATCAATTTTTGAACATTGATTTTTTTTGTATCCTGAAACTTCACTGTATTTTTTTGTTTCTAATAGTTTTTTTTAGTAGAGTCTTTATGGTTTTATATAAAGAGAATCATGTCATTAGCAAAAAGTGACAAATTGACTACTTCATTCCCTATTTGGATGCCTTTTTTTTCTTTATCTTGCTCGATTGCTCTAGCTATAACTTCCAATATGATATCGAATGACAGTGATAATAGCAGACAGTCTTGTCTTACTCCTGAATTTAGACGGTTTTTAGTTTTGCACCATTAAGGATGATGTTAGTTAACAGTTAGTCAAATATGGCTTTGATTATTTTGAGGTACTTTCCTTGTATACCCATTTCATTAAGTGTTTTAATCATAAATGGATGCTATATCTTGCCATATACTTTTTCTGCATCTATTGATATAGTCATATGATTTTTATTCTATATTTTGTTTATGTGGTGCATCATATTAACTAATTTGCATATGGTAAACCATCCCTGTTCCCCTGTAATGAAGCCCACTTGATCATGATCTATAGTCTTTTTAATGAGTTCTTGTATTTGATTTGCTAATATCTTATTTAGGATTTTTGCCTCTGTGTTGATGAGATATTGATCTGTAGTTTTTTTTCTATTATCTTTACCAGGTTTTGGTATTAGGGTAACACTGGTCTCATAAAATACTTAAGGAAGTATTGCCTCTTCTTCAATGTCTTGGAAGAGTTTGAAAAGAACAAGTATTAAATCATCTTTGAATGTTTGGTAGACTTCACTAGTGAAGCCATCAGGTCCTGGACTTTTACTTTGGGGAAGGTTTATAATGGTTGTTTCAACTTCCTGACTATTTGTCAGTTTATTTAGATTTTCCAGGTCTTCATGATTCAGTCTAGGAAGGTTGTATATTTCTAAGAATTTGTGCATTTCTTCTAGGTTATCGAATTTGTTGGCATATAGTCTTTAATAGTATTCTTACATGATCCTTTTTATATCAGTGGTATCTGTTGTAACTTCTCTTTCATTCATGATTTTGTTTATTTGTGTTTTTTCTCTTTTTTCCTTAGTGGGTCTAGCCAGGGGTTTGTCAATTTTCTTAATCTTCTCAAAGAACCTGCTCTTTGTTGCATAAATTTTTTCTATTGTCTTTTTGTTCTCAATTTCATTTAATTCTGCTATAATTTTTATTATTTCCTTCCTCCTGCTGACCTTGGTCTTCATTTGTTCCTTTTTCCTAGTTTTTTTTAAAGATGTAATGTTAGGTTATTTATTTGGGATTTTTCTTGTTCGTTGAGATAGGCTTGTAATTATATGAACTTTCCTCTAATATCACTTTTGCTGTATCCCAACAGTTTTGATATATTGTACTGTCATTTTCATTTGTTTCTATGTATCTCTTGATCTCTCCTTTTATTTCTTCTATGACCCAGTCATTCTTTAGTAGTATGTTGTTTAATCTCTACATTTGTGGTTCTTCCTGCTTTCTTTTACAGTTGATCTACAGTTTCAAAGAATTATGGTCATAGATTATGCTTGATATGATTTAAATGATCTTAACTTTGTTGAGGCTAGTTTTATGTCCCAACATATGGTCTATCTTGAGAATGTTCCATGTGCACTACAGAAGAATGTATAATTCTGATGTTTTGGTATGAAACATTGTGTAAATGTTGATTATGTCTAACTGATCTAAAGTGTCACTTAAGGTTGATATCTCCTTTTTGATTTTCTGTTTGGAAGATCTATCCATAGCTGTCAATGGGATATTTACATACCCTATGATAACTGTGTTTATGTTGGTTTCTCCCCTTAGTTCTGTCAGTAGTTTCTTTATATATTTTGCTGCTTTCTAATTGGGAGCATATATAGTGATAAGTGTTATGCTTTCTTGATGTATGGTCCCCTTTATCATTATAAAGTATCCACCATTGTCTCTTGTTACCTTTTATATCTTGAAGTCTATTTCATCAGATATAAGCATGGCTACATCCACTTTTCTCTGGATGTCATTTGCTTGGAGTATCATTTTCCATCATTTCACTTTGAGTCTATGTTTGTCCTTGCAGCTGAGATGTGTCTCTTGAAGGCAGCATATGATTCGGTTTTGTTTTTTGATCCAATCTGCTACTCTGTGCTTTTTTATCGCTAAGTTCAGTTTATTTGCATTTATGGTGACTATTGAAATATAAGGTTTTCCTATAGCTATTTTATCTTTTGTTTTCTGGTAGCTCAATGTCTCCATTGTTTCTTCTTCTTTGAATTTCTGTTATTTTAATTTGATGGTGTTCTATGATTTTTCCCTCTGTTTCCTCTTATTTTATGTTATGTGTTTCAGTTCTGGATTTTTGCATGTGTGGTTACCATTAAGTTTATGTAAAGGGGAGTACAGTTTTTCAGAAGTGCCATTTTGAATTCTCTGTCATTTAAATTGCATATTTCTATGTCTTTAAATTTATTTTCTGGAGATTTTTCATTTTCTTTCTAAGCCGCTTTGTGACTTTGGTTGCTCATGGTGTTTGATAGGATATTTCTCCACCTAGGCATTAATGGGAATGGACTCTACTTTTAAAAATATATATATATTTTTTATAATGATCTTTCTTTAGCAGGTTGATAAGAAGAGGGTTTTTTTTCCCCAGTAGGTTGTACCCAAGCTTCCTGCACTGCCCAAGCCTCTTAGATCTCTACTTTGAGGTTAAAAATGCCCTTTGGAGAAGGTGGATAGGAGTGAAGGCTGTCAAATATTTGGTAATGGAAGGAAATTTAACTATGGGTGATGATCACACAATGCAATATACATATGACATATTATTGAATTGTACACTGAAACATTTTTGATTTTATTAACCAATGTTACCCCAGTCATTTTATTTTAAAAAGAAAGAATTCAGCACTGTAAAAAAATGCCCTTTATTTTCTGGGGAAGTGTGAGTCCCAGAGCCCCACCCCCATGGGAGAATGTGGAGAGGTCTGAGCCTCTGAAAAGGCCCTGGAGTCTTAGTATTGCCCCAATAGTCAGATGTGATGCTCAGCTGCTTCCTTCTGAAACAGCCTGACTGGATGCGGGTGGGATATTTTGGGAGAGGCCAGAGTGTGTATGACTGTTTTCCTTCCAGTAATGCTGGCCTTCAAGCTTCAGTTGCCTTGCTTCTATATCAATTCCTCCTGGTTACTGGGACTGGCTGCAGTGTGAGTTTCAGTTCTGGTTGCTGCAAATTCCCCTGTGGCTCAGTGTTAGCTGTGGGGGGATACAAGGTGGGGAGGTGGCCAGGCTCTGTGACTTAGCTTTCTGCCTTGCAATAGCAGTTGCTAAGCCACAGCTGTCACCCCTTCATACCTAACCTCTGCCCTGCTCTCTGCTCTGATAACTGGGCTCCACTGCTTTGAATATGTTGATCACTCAGGCAGGGCCACTTGGAGCTTCAAAGTGCCAAAATATCACCACATAATTCCCTCTTACCACTCATTTTGCAGGGAGCTCCAGGCTCCATTCAGCAGCACCTGTCTTTGATTTTCTGTCCCTTTCCTCCTCATTGTCTTGCGTGATTGACCCAATTTCACATACTCTGAAGATCTCTTAGAAATGCTTGTGTGCAGGTTGGGTGTTATTTGTTAGAATGTACGTGTTCATCTTGTTGTAATTTCAAGAGGATAAATCAAGGGAAATCTTTCATGCTGCTGTAATTCTGAAATCACTTGAATACGTCTTCTGAAATTAGTATTTTGTGCTTCTTTGGATATATACCCAAAGGTAAATTAATGGGTCCTTCTTTTTCTCTTGCTATAGCCTTTGTTTTAAAGTCTGTTTTTCGTGGTATAAGTATTGCTATCCTAAAGTTGTTTCTTTTATTTCCATTTGTATGAAATATATTTTTCAACCCCTCTACCTTCAGTCTTTGTGTTTCTTTCAATTTGAAGTAAGTCTCTTATAGGCAGCATATGTAAGGGTCTTGTGTTCTTATCCAATCAGCCACTATATCTTTTGATTGAAACATTTAATTCATTTACATTAAAAGTAATTGTTGATAGGCTTCCAGCCAAATGGCAGAATGGTAAATGCTGTGCTGCCTCCTCTCACAACCACATCGAAATTACAACTACAGGATAGCCATCATTGGGAGTTGCCTAAAGTCCAGCTGAACAGAAATCCTACAACTAAGGACATAGAGAAGAAGCCACCTTGAAACTGGTAAGAAGGGTGGAGATGTGAAACATCTAGTGACACACCTGAGTGTGGTGGTTAAAAATCAGGAGGTATATCTAGGCTGCAGAGGTCCCTCCCAGATGAGTGAGGTGTCCCGAGTCCACATTAGGCATTCCAGGCCAGAGACCAGTGCCAGAAAGAGAATTCCCCACAACTTCTGGTTGTGAAAACCAGTGGAGGTCATGGCTGAGTGAGACTGAGAGCTGTAGTTGTCCCAGGCATCCCTCTTTTTTTTTTATTAATGCAGCACTTTTATGTGATAAAAAACACAGAACAGGAAATTTACCATTTTAACCACTTTAAGTGTACAGTATAGGAGTGTTGACTAAGTTCACATTGTCACACAGCAGATCTCTAGAAATATTTTGTCATGCAAAACAAAAATCTATACCTATTGAACAACAACTCCATTTCCCTCCCCCCTAATTCCTGGCAACCACCATTCTACTTTATGTATCTAAGAAGTTGACAATTTTCGATATCTCATAAGTGAAATCATGTAGTATTTGTCCTTCAGTAAATGGCTATTTCACTCATCATAATGTCCTCAAAGTTTATCCATGTCAGAGCACTTGACAGGATTTCCTTCTTTTTCAAGGCTAAATAATGTTCCTTTGAGTGCGTATCACCCAATTTCTTTACCCATTTATCTGCCAATGGACATTTAGGTTACTTCTATCCCTTGGCT
Source organism: Rousettus aegyptiacus (assembly GCF_014176215.1). Lineage (NCBI taxonomy): Eukaryota > Metazoa > Chordata > Mammalia > Chiroptera > Pteropodidae > Rousettus > Rousettus aegyptiacus. The sequence continues at coordinate 39,278,490 of NW_023416312.1, forward strand.
ATTGTGAATATGCAATGAACATGGGTATGCAAATACTTCTTTGAAATCCTGCTTTCAATTCTGTTGGATATATATCCAGAAGTAAGACTGCTAGATCATATAGTAATTCTGTTTTTTGAGGAACTTCCATACTGTTTTCCATAAAGATTGCATCATTTTACGTTCCCACCCACAGTCCTGGCATCCCTCTTAGAAGGCCAGAACATGAACATACTTGCTGACAGGTTCACTCACTATGAACTCCAGTGCTGGGGCAGCAGCTCAAAAGGTGCCAGGGACATACAGGGAAAAACTGAATGGTTTTGCTTTAGGGCAAGTGCTGGAGGGGCAGCTTTCTCCTAGACAGAAGTACCGGTAGAATCCATTCTTTCTTTGTAGAGTCCTCCCCTGTCCCAGCATGCAGACACAGGCAGTAGCTATATCTGAGTCTCCATCAACCTGGCTAATACTGGTTGCACTGCCCTGATGATTCTCTCAGCCCTGCTCCCACCTAAATTGAAGGCCCACCAAAACAGCTTACAGTGACTGTTTCATATAAACGGCCTTTCTTGGCTCATGCTATGGACTTTCCGAAAATATCGTAAAGCTTCACAAACCCCAAACAAGCAGCATTAAGCCTCAGCATGCCCTGTACCTATTGTTGAGCAGTCCTAAGCCCGGCACTAGAGGCAGTCGACCTCAGTTTATAACTTGGCCTTTCCAGGCACCTCAAAGCCCAGAGGGCTTAATGGCCATCTGCAGATCACTTGGTGGCTCATGCCAGATGGCTTTAGGCAAACATTGGTGGCTAAACTGGCTTGTGGTGGAGACCCTTTCTGGAGACCCCAGAGCTGGCATGCTTAGTTGCCATGTTAAGACAAAGACAAAATACTACTTGGGGGCAGCATCTGAGGATGACACACTCAAAGGGAAAATGCAGCAGACAGCAGAGTCCTTTTAAAGTGAATCCTGCTCCATAGGGTAAGCCTCTGCACAACAGCTCCTTAACTGTACTCACCAGCCAGTCCTTAAAACCAATCAGCTTATTTAAGGGTCAAGCCCTCCCATTCTTGATGTACAATCAGCAACCAAGTCTCAACTGCAACAGGAGAGTACACACAGCCTATACAAGGGACATACCTGAGCTCAGGAGACAAGGAAAGTACACTACTGGGCCTCACAGGACAGCTACTACAGAAGACCAAAGACATAGGAGCCCTAGCTAATACATAGAAACAAACACAGGGAGGCAGACACAATGTGGAGACAAAGAAATATGTCCCACATGAAAGAACAGAACAAAGATCCAGAAAAAGAACTAAGTAAAATGGAGATAAACAATTTATAACAGGCAGAGTTCAAAACACTGGTTATAAGGATGCTCAATGAACTTAAAGAAAAAGATGATCAGTAAGCACTTTGACAAAGATAGAAAGCATAAAAATGGAAATAGAAAACATTAAAAAGAACCAGTCAGAAATGAAGAATATAATAATTAAAATTAAGAATACATTAGAGGAATCAACAGTAGATTAGATGAATCAGAGGACTGAATCAAAGATTTAGAAGATAAGATAGCAGAAAACACCCAATTAGAACAGCAAAAAGAAAAAAAAATCCAAAAGAATAAGGATAGTTTCAGATGCCTCTGGGACAACTTCATACAAATATTCACATTATAGTGGTAGGACAAGAGAGAGAGCAAGAACTTGAAATCCTATTTGAAAAAATAATGATGGAAAACTTTCCTAACCAGGTGAAGGAAATAGACATTGTAGCTCAGGAACCACAGAGAGTTCCAAAAAAGATGAACCCAAAGAGGCCCACACCAAGACAAATCATCATTAAAATGCCAAAGTTTAAAAACAAAGAGAGAACTTTAAAAGTAGCAAGAGAAAATACAATTATTTACTAACAAGGAAGCACCCATTACTATCAGCTGATTTCTCAAAGAAACTTTGCAGGCCGGAAAGAATTGGCAGGACATACTCAAAGTGATAAAAAACCAAGATTATTCTACCCAGGAAAATTATCGTTTAGAATCAAAGGACAGATGAAACCTTCCCGGACAAGAAAAAGCTAAAGTGTTCATCGCTACCAAAAAATATTACAAAAAATGTTAAAGGGAAGTCTTTAAGAAGAAGGAGGAGGACCAGGCAAAATGGCATAGATGATAGAGGCTTTGTTCATCTACTCTTACGACCACATCAAAGTTGTGATGGAAACAGGGAGTGAACAGCAAGCAGAATCCGTGGAGTCTAGATGAACAGAAGCCCTACAACTAGGGAGAGAAATAAGAAATCACCCTGCAATGGAACAAAGTAGGACAGGGCGAAGACACGATGATGCCCAGTCCAGAATAGCTGAGTGGGAAAGAGGTTATGGCAGTGGTAGCCAGCAGCTTCCAACATTCCTCTTAAAGTGGCCATATTCATGACCAAACTTTTGTAGTGACAGATTCATTCATTCTGAGCACCAGTGCCCATGTGGTTCCTGTGGGGAGGAGAGGGGCACTAAAAACTTACAGGCAGATGCTGAGTTGTAAAAGCAAGTGCCAGACATGAGGCTTTCTACTGAGCAGAAGTGCTGGTGGAATCCATTGTTCTTCTATTAAGCTTTCTTCCCTCCCAGTGTGTGGACGCAGCGCCGCCATAGCTGAGATGTCATCAAACTGAATAACAGAAGCTGCTCTACCCAGAGGATTCCCTGAAACTCGCCTTCCTTCAACTCACGGCCCCACCCAAGACATATTCAGGTATATCCTTAACGAGTCCTGTGCCACTTACTGAGAAGCACCAAGACTCACACTGGTTGCAGCTGACCCAAGTTTCTGGAGTAGTTTCATGAGGTAACCATAAGCACGGCATATGTGGATTGCTTGCTGAAACTTAACAGGTGGTGCAGGAGGGGCACAGGCTAGGGCTAAATTTGGCCTGCTGCTTAACTCCTCTTAAGACTGTGTCTCTGGACACCTATTACACAAAGCCATGCTAATAAGACCAGGAGACTCAAGAGCTTTGCTTAGTACATAGAAACCAACACAGAAAAGAGCAGAAATGGGAAGAAAAAGAAGCAGAAACCATATGAAAGAACAGAACAGAGATCCAGAAATAATGCAGTGAAGCAATCTAACAGAAGCAGAGTTCAAAACGTTGGTTATAAACATGCTCAATGAACTTAGGGGAAGTGTAGATGAACTTAGTGAGAACTTTAACAAAGAGATAAGAAACATAAAAATGGAAATGGAAATTGTAAAAGGAAACCAGTCAGAAATCAAGAGTACATTATCGGAGATGAAGAATATGTTAGAGGGAATCAACAGAGTGGAGGAAGAAGAGGATCGAACCACTGATACAGAGGATGGGGAAGCCAAGGACACCCAAGCAGAATGGCAGGAAAGAAGTAACCAAGAATGTAATAATAATTTAAGGAGCTTATGAGATAAAATTAAAGGTAACAACATCCATGTCATAAAGGTACTGAAGAGGGAGAACAAGAAGTTAAATATATATTTGAAGAAATAATGATGGAAAACTTCCCTCACCTGGTGAAGGAAATAGACATACAACCCCAGGAAGGACAGAGAGTCCCAAGAAACTGGAACCCAAAGAGGCCCACACCAAGACATGTTATAATTAAAATTCCAAAGCTTAAATACACGGAGAGAATCTTAAAAGCAGCAAGAGAAAAGCAGTTAATTATCTACAAGTGAGCACCCATAAGACTGGCAGCTGATTTCTCAAAAGAAACTCTGCAGGACAGAAGGGCTTGGCACAAAATATTTGATGTGATGAAAACTCAGGATCTACAACCAAGAATACTTTATCCAGTAAAGCTATCATTTAGAGTTGAAGGACAGATAAAGACCTTCCCGGACAAAAATAAGCTAAAGGAATTCATCAACAACAAGCCAGTGTTATAGGAAATGTGGGAGGGACTTCTTTGAGGAGAAAAAACACATATCAAAATCATGAAAAAAAATGGTAATAACTACATATGTATCAATGACTACCTCAAATAGAAAAGAATTAAGTGTTCTAACCAAAGGATAGGGTGAAAGAGTTGATAAGAAAACAAGACCCCTACATATGCTTCCTACAAGAGACTCACTTCAGATTAAGAGACATACACAGACTAAAAGGAAGGGGATGGGTAAAGATATTTCACAGAAATGCAAATGAAAAAAAAAGCTGGGGTAGTGATATTTGTATCAGATAAAATTGACTTTATAACGTAGGCTATAATAAGAGACAGAGAAGGTCATTACATAATGATAAAGGGATTGATAAAACAGGAGGATATAACCCTAGTAAACATATATGTACCCAACAGAGGAGCACCTACATACATAAAGCAATTATTTACTGACATAAAAGGAGATCAATAGTAATATACTCCTGGTAGGAGACTTTAACACCCCATTGACACCAAGGGGCAGATCTTCCAGGCGAAGAATCAACAAGGAAACAATGGGCCTAAAAGGCACACTAGACCAGATGGATTTATTAGATATTTTCAGAGCATTTTACACCAAAGAAGCAAAATATACATTCTTCTCAAGTGTACATGGAAAATTTTCCAGGATAGACCACATATTAGGACACAAAACAAGTCTAAATAAATTCAAGAAGATTGAAATCATATCAACTGTCTCCTCTGATCACATGGTATGAAACTAGAAATCAACTACAAGAAAAAAAACTGGAAAACACACAAACATCTGGAGGCTAAATAACATGCTACTAAACAATGAATGGGTTATTAATAAGATCAAGGAAGAAATCAAAAGATACCTAGAGGCAAATGAAAATGAAAATACAATGGCACAAAATTTATGGGATACAGGGAAAGCAGTCCAAAGAGGGAAATTTACAGCAATACATGCATACCTCAAGAAACATCTCAAATAAACAATCTGACCTTACACTTAAAAGAACTAGAAAAAGAACAACAAACAAAGCTCAAAGTGAATTGAAGGAAGGAAATAATAAAGATCAGAGTGGAAATAAATGAAATAGATCTAGAAAAACTATACAAAAGATTAATGAAACCAAGATCTGGTTCTTCAAAAGGATAACAAAATTGACAGACCAATAGCCAGATTTATCCAGGAAAAAGAGAGAGAATGCAAATAAATAAAATCAGAAATTAAAGAGGAGAAATAACTACAGACTCCACAGAAATACAAAGAATCATAAGAAAATACTACAGTAATTATATGCCAACAACTGGACAATGTGGAAGAAATGGACACATTCCTAGAAACACAACAATCTCCCGAGCCTGAGTCAAAAAGGAACAGAAAATCTAAACCAATCAATTACCGCCATTGAAATAGAATCAGCAATCAACCCCTCCACCCTCTAAAAAAAGTCCTAGACCAAATGGCTTCATAGGCAAATTTAACCAAACATTCAAAGAAGATTTATCACCTATTCATCTCAAAGTATTTCAAAAAATTCAAGAAGAGAGAAGGCTTCCTAAAGCCACTATTACTTTGATTCTAAAACCAGACAAAGAAAATACATAAAAAGAAAACTATAGTCTGATATCTCTTATGAACATTGATGTAAAAATCCTCAACAAAATATTAGCAAAACAAATTCAATAATACAAAATATTATACATCATGATAAAGTTGGATTTATTCCTGGGATGCAAAGTTGGTACAATATCTGTGAATCAATTAATGTGATACACTACATTAACAAATCAAAAGATAAACACCATATGATCATATCAATAGATGCAGAAAAAGCATTCAACGAAATCCAGCATTAATTTATAATAAAAACTGAGCAAAGTGGAAATAGAGGGAACATAATGAAGACCATATATGACTAACCTACAACTAACATCATACTCAATGGGGAAAAGCTAAAAGCATTTTCCTTAAGATCAGGAACAAGACAAGGAAGCCCACTTTTACCACTCCTCTTCAACATTGTATTGGACGTCTTAGCCACAGCAATAAGACAAGAAAGAGAAATAAAGCCATCTGAATTGAAAAGGAAGAAGTAAAACTTTCATTATTTGGTGATACTTGATACTATATAGAGAGAATACTAAAGATTCCACCAAAAAAAAAAACCTGTTAGAACTAATCAATGAATTCAGTAAAGGAGTAGATTACTAAATAAATATTCAGAAGTCCCTGACATTTTTATACACCAATGATGAAATTTCAGAAAGAGAATAAAGAAAACAATTCCATTTACAATTGCACTGACAACTATAAAATACCTGGGAACTAAATTAACCAAGTCATTGAAAAAAAAATTGAAGAACATACAAATAAGTTGAAGCATATATCGTGCTCATTGGTAGGAAAAATCAACATCATTAAAATGGCCATACCACCCTAAGCAATCTATTAATTCAATGCAATCCCTTATAAAATAGCAATGGCATTTTTCAGAGAGATATAAAAAATAATCTTAAAGCTTACATAGAACCATAAAAGAGCCCCAAATAGCTACGGCAATCTTAAGAAAGAACAATACTGATCTTTGGAAACATGGCGGAGTGAGATATGTCCCCAGATCGCTCCCCTTGAAACAACAATAAGCTAAACATCTAAAACTCAACAAAAACACCCAAACTGCATACTGGCACATCTGAGCGTGTGATCTACGCATAAGATCTACCACAGGTCAGAACCTGGGGAGTCAGAAGGTAGACTAGGAGAAACAAAGAAGCTGCCTCTCACAGCCAGAGCTCCCCTCAAGAGTAGGAGGATGGGAGATGTGGCACATTCCCTGAACAACCCTGACAGGGAAAGCTATGAGCTACAAGCAGCAGCGATACCCAGAAATCAGGGCAGAAAGCAGAAAAGTGGAGATGGCAGAGCAGAGGGGACGGCAGAGAAGCAACAGTTTATTATTACCAGATGCAGCTACAAAACACAAAGCAGAGCCACAGCCCCCAAGCTCCAACCCAGAGGATCCCTCACCCCATATCCTCCAATACCAAAGTCTGCGGAGACCCCAGGGAATCTGAGCAAATGCTACCAAAACTGTTGCTAACACTGACAGGGACTGAAACTGAGGATAGCAAGGGTGCTTCAATATCTATCAGAAAATAAAAAGGCATTTTTAAAGCTTTATATAAAGCAGGGATCCAAGAGGCCTAGACGCCACCTACTGGAAATGAAAAGAAAAGCACCTTCTTTGCAGCAGGCTAAAGAGAGACCTTTATGTAATAAATCTTTCTGGGAAAAAAAAAGACTACATTTCCATTAATGGTCAAAAAATAAGCTTACAGACATAGAAATATGCAATTTAAATGACAGAGAATTCAGATGGTACTTCTGAAAAAATTCAATGAGTTCCAAAACGAGTTATATCAATTTCAGAAACTGAAAAACAACTAAATGAACAGAGCAAGGAGACTGAAGCCCTCAAAAAGAACAGAATAGAATTTTTGGAGATAAAAAACATACTGCAAACGTTGAAAACTGAAATAGCAAACATGGGAAATAGAGTCGACCAAATGGAGGAAAGGATCAGTGATATTGTGACAAAAATTTAGAAATAAATCAGAAGGAAGAAGAGAGAAACCGAAGAATGAAAAAGAATGAGAGAGAAATACAAAAACTAGTTGATACTATCAGGAGAGGAAACATAAGAATAATGGGCATTATTGAAGGGTAGCAAAAGGAGCACAGATTAGAAATAATTTTCAGACAAATAGTGGACGAGAATTTCCCAAATCTAAGGAATGAGCTGGAGCTTGGAATTCAAGAAGTCAACAGAACACCCAATTATCTCAACTCAAAAAGGCCTTCACCAAGACATATTGTATTAAAATTATCAAAAATCAATGACAAAGGCTGAATTCTCAGGGCAGCCAAGGAAAAAAAGACCTATAAAGGAAACATAAAAGAAAACCCATTAGATTACTGTCAAACTTCTCAGTACAAACCTTACAAGCTGGAAAGGAGTGGAATCAAATATTCAAACTATTAAGTGAAAGGAACTATCAGCCAAGAATAATGTATCCAAATAAGCTCTCTTTTAGATATGAATGAGAAATGAAGACTTTTGCAGACATACAAAAATTGAGGGAATTCTGCACTACAAGGCCTGCACTATAGGAAATACTGAAAGGGGTAAGCTCAATTAAAACCAAATGACAAAAACAATACATAATTAGGAGTAAGATGGCTAGTAGGCTGATAGAAGCAGAGGAGTGTAACCCATACTAGGAACAGTGCATTATAAGCTTAAATAATAAGAAGAGAATTGTTATATCAAGATAATAATGAATGTTCAGCATACATAGGAATGAATTGAGATAACAAGGACTGAAAAGAGGAGGATTCAAAGATACAAATTCACAAGGGGAATGGAGATATGGCACATGTCAAAGAAAAGTTATATATATATATATATATATATATATATGTATATAACTATTATTTACATATTCGTAATGGTAACCATACACCAAAGATTCAGAACTAAAGTATAACATAAAATAAGAAGAACCAGAAGCAAAACCCACAAAGCCAACCAAACAAAAAGAAAACAGAAACACAAGGACAAGGAAGCAATGGAAACATAAAGTGGCTATAAGAAGACCTCATATTTCAATAATCACCCTAAAGATAAATGGATTGAATTTACTAATAAAAAGGCTCAGAGTTGCAGAATGGATCAAAAAACAAAACCCAAGCATATGCTGCATATGGGAGACACATCTCAGTTCCAAAGACAAATGTAGACTCAAGGTGCAAGGGTGGAAAATGATATTTCAGAAAATGGCATTCAGAGAAAAGCAGGAGTATCAGTACTAATATTGGACTAAATAGATTCAAAATAAAAAAGTTAAAGAAAGATACCGAGGGACACTTCATAATGATAAAGTGAATCATACACGAAGAAGAGATCCCACTTATTAATGTCTATGCTCCCAATCAGGGATCCCCAAAATATATAAAGCAATTATTAACAGAAGCTAAAGGGAGAAACAGACCAAAACACTATTGTAGTAGAGTACCTAAATACCCCACTGTTGTATATGGACAGATCATCAAAATAAATCAATAAGGAAATAACATCCTTAAATGACACATTAGAACAACTGGATATTATTGACATTTATAGAATCTTTCATCCCAAAACAGCTGCTTATACATGCTTCTCTAGTGCACATGGAACATTCTCAAGGATGGGCCACATACCAGGACTCCGTGATAGCCTCAAGAAATATAAGAAGACTTAAATAATATCAAACATATTCTCTGATCATAATGCTTTGAAGCTGGATATCAACTGTAAAAGGAAAGTGGGAAGGACAAATACATGGAGATTAAACAACACACTACTGAAGAATGACTGGGTCAGAAAAAAATAAAAGGGAAGATTAAGAGACACACAGAAATGAATGAGAATGTTATTACAATATATCAAAACTTGGGATACAGCAAAAGTTTTAATAAGAGGAAAGTTCATATTACAGGCCTACCCCAAAAAACAAGAATGAGCCGAAATAAACTATGAAATATTTCCTCTTAAATAACTATAAAAAGAAGAACAAATGAAACCTAAAGTCAGCAGAAAAAAAGAAATATTTTAAATTTATAGCAGAATTAAAGGAAATTGAAAACAAAAAAAAAAGTTAGAAAAAATAAATGGAACAAAGAGCTGGTTCTTTGAGAAGGTTAATAAAATTGACAAGTTCCTGGCTAAACTCACTAAAGAAAAAAGAGAAAAGACATAAATAAACAAAATCAGTGATGAAAGAAGCAAAATAATGACAGACACTGTAGAAGTACAAAAGATCATACAAGAATACTATGAAAAAGTATATAACACCAAATTTAATAACCTAGAAGAAATGGACCAGTACTTAGAAAAATGCAACCTTCCTAGACTGAATCAAGAACTGAAAAATCTAAATAAACCCATCAGCAGTATGGAAGTTAAACAATCACCAAAAACTTACCAAAAAAGTAAAAGTCCAGGACCAGATGGCTTCACCGGTGAATTCTACCAAACATTCAAAGAGGATTTAATACCTAGTTCCCTCAAACTCTTCCAAAAATTTGAAGAGGAGGCAATACTTCCAAACCCATTTTAGGAAGCCAATATTACTCTGATACCAAAACCCAGTAAAGATAACACACAAAAAAGAAAACTACAGACCAATATCTCTCATGAACACACATGCAAAAATCTTAAATAAGATACTAGTGAACTGAATACAGCAACATATTTAAAAAGATTATACATCACAATCGAGTGGGCTTCATCCCAGGGGCACAGGGATGGTTCAACATATGCAAATAAATTAAAGTGATACACCACATAAGCAAATTAAAAAATAAGAATCATATGATCATATCAATAGATGCAGTACAAACCTTCAAGAAGATACAGCATCCATTAATTATCAAAACACTTAACAAAATCAGTATAGAAGGAAAGAACCTTAACATAATAAAGGCCATATATGACAAACCCTCAGCCAAGAGCATACTTACTAGTGAAAAACTAAAAACCTTCCCTCTACGATCAGGAACAAGGCAAGGCTGTCCACTGTCGCCACCGTTATTGAATATAACACTGAAAGTCCTAACGAGTGCAATCAGACAAGGGAAGAGATAAAATGTATCCAAATAGGAAACGAAGAAGTGAAACTGTCACTATTTGTGGATGACATGATTCTCTATATAAAAAAACCCTAAAGACTCCACAAGAACACTACTAGAAACAATAAGCAAATGCAGTGAAGTTTCTGGATACAAAATCAATTCAAAAATCCATAGCCTTCCTATACTCTAATAATGATTTGTCAGACAAAGAAGTGGAAAAAATCACCCCTTTTGTAACTGCAACAAAAAGAATAAAATACCTAGGAATAAATTTAACAAAACATGTGAAGGACCTATATAATAAGAACTATAAGACTTTATTAAAAGAAATTGAATAAGATACAAAGAAATGGTAAGATGTTCCGTGTTCTTGGATTGTAAGAATCAACACAGTTAAAATGACCTTATTACCTAAAGCATTATACAGATTTTATGCAATCTCCATCAAAATTCCATCAATATTTTTTAAAGAAATAGAACAAAAAATCATCAGATTTGTATGGAAGCACAAAAGACTCTGAATTGCCTAAGCCATTCTGAAAATAAAGAATGAGGCTGGAGGCATCATTCTGCCTGACTTCAAGTTATATTACAAAGTGACAATCATAAAAATGGCATGATATTGGCAGAAAAACAGAAACACAGACCAGTGAAACAGAATTGAGATTCCAGAAGTAAACCCAAGTTTATATGGTCAAATAATTTTTGACAAAAGAGCCAAAACATACAGGTGAGAAAGGAAAGCCTCTTCAATAAATAGTGCTGGGAAAACTGGAAAGCCAACTGCAAAAGAATGAAACTAGACTGCTGTATATCAATCACCACACACCAAAATTAACTCAAAATGAATTAAGGACCTGAATAAAAGGCCTGAAGCAATCAATTGCATAGAAGAAAACACAGGAACGAAACTCATGGACCTTGGTCTTAAAGAGGATTTTATGAATTTGACCTCAAAAGCAAGGGAAATCAAACCAATAATAAATGAATGGGACTACATCAAACTAAAAAGATTCTTCTCAGCAAAAGTATTTGTCAACAAGGTAAAGAGACAAACATCTGAATGGTAAAGTATATTTTCAAGCAATGCTTTCAATAAGAGTCTAATATCCAAAATATACAAAGAATTAATACAACTCAATAACAATAAAAAAACAAAATGCAATCAAAAAATGGGCAGAGAACCTGGACACATTTCCAAGACATATAAATGGCCAACAAACATATGAAAAGATGCTCAACATCACCAGCTATTAGGGAAATGCAAATCAAAAGAATAATGAGATACCATCTCACACTTGTTAAAATAGCTGTTATCAGCAGGTCAAGTAATAACAAATGTTGGAGAGGATGCGGAGAAAAAGGAACCCTCATACACTGCTGATGGGACTGCAAATTGGTACAGCCACTATGGAAAACAGCATGGAGGTTCCTCAAAAAACTAAGAATGATCTACCATATGATCCAGCAATCCCTCTACTGTGTATTTATCCCAAAGACTTGAAAACTTCTATCCGAAAAGATATTTGCATGCTGGTATTCATAGCAGCATTATTCACTGTGGCTAGGACATGGAAGCAAACAAAGTATACTACAATAGATGGTTGGATAAAGAAGATGTGGTATATATACAATGAAATATTACTCAACCGTAAGAACAGATGAAACACTGCCATTTGCAACAACGTGGATGAACCTCAAAATAATCATGCTAAGAGAAATAAGCCAGACAGAAAATGTTGAAAACCACATGATATCACTTATGTGTGAGACATAAACCTAAAAGCAACAAACGAATGGAGCAGAGACTCATGAACATGGACAATAGACTAGTGGTTACCAGAGAGTGGGGTGGAGGGGGGAGAAGGGAGATAGATAGGGGATAGGGTCAGAAGGGTCAAATATGTGGTGACAGAAGGAATTCTAACCATGGGTAATGTACACCCAATATATATATACAGATATAGATATAGATATAGATATAGATATATAGATATATAGATATATATAGTTATGGCAGCCCTAGCAAACTAATACAACACTATACACCAAAAATGAAATCAGTACATGTAAAAACTGGTGAAATAGAATAAGATTATATTAATCTGCTTGAGATTCCATAACAAAATATCACAGATTTGAGTGGCTTAAACAACACAAATTTATTTTCTTACAAGTTTGGAGGCCAGGAGTTCAAGATCAAGGTACCAGAGTTTGTTTCTTCTATAACCTCTTTTCCTGGCTTGTAGACAGACACCTTCACTCTGTGCCCTCACATGGCCTTTCTTCTGTGTACACATGGAGTTAAAGGGGGAAGGGGGAGGGGGTAAAGGGAGAGGAAGGGAAAAAGGGAGAGAGAGGGAGACAGACCTGATGTTTCTTACTCTACTTATATGAATACCAGTTCTTTTGGAATAGTTCCCCACCCTTATTACCTCATTTAACCTTAATTATCTCCCTAAAAGCCTTATATACAAATATAGTCACATTGAGGGTTGTGGCTTCAACATATAAATGAGGATGGACACAGTTCACTCGATAGTATTGTACCAATGCCAATTTCTTGGTTTTGAAAATGTACCTTGTTGATATAAAATGATGTTATCATTGGGGAAAGTTGGATGAAGGGTACATAGGAACTCTGTCCTATTTTTTCAATTTCTTATGAATCAAATTACTTCAAAATAAAAAGTTTAAAACAACAAACAAAGTAAAACAAATCAGTATTTTAAGAAGTCCTGCAGTACAAGAGTTCTTGTCTTGACTCTTTCCATACCACAGAAGAACCAGAACAGGTTAGATCCTGACTTCACAATTTACTGGCTCTGCAACCTTCACCAATTCACCTAAGTTTTCTGAGCTTCGTTGTCTACATCCTTTAATAAGCATTGCATGCAGGGCAGAGCACTGCAAAAAGCATTGAAAGCCCTAGATCTATGCCCATATTTTTGTCTCCCATTAACTTCTAGGTAGTTTTTGAAACATCTCTTCCTCTACTTTGGTAAAATGTGGATGATCTCTAACCTGTCCTCTCTAACAAAGCTGTAGTGAGGATCTAGGGTCGCAATGCCAGGCTTCTGTCTCACTGACATCCTCATATTGCTTTTAGCATTTTCTTCCCCAAGTAGCAAAAAAAAAAGAGAAGGAGGGGTGAGAATTAAGCAACATGTAGAAAGGAGGAGGGGGGAAAGCTGCATGCCAGATGTTTTTTGAGTAATGAAGAAAGTGTGAGGTGAAGTAAGCGTTTGAAAAAAATATTCAGAAAAAGGATTAATCACCATTTTAGTGTTCTATGTCTAAAGTGATTGTGTCTTTCCTTGTTTGGCTGGGTCTGAATTCAGAATTAGAGTAATCAGCTTTCTCATTAAGGCAAGATGGGATGGGGGTGGAGGGACAGATAAGAGCTCCTCTATGATTGGCCACTAATAGAGGACAGATGGAAATGACTTGAATGCCCTTAAATAAAGCAGAAAGCAACTGAGAGGAAAACTGTTAAAAGAAAGTACATAAACAGTTTGACCACAAACTACCAGGTCCTGACTTGCTGATACGGGTATAAAACTAACTTGTCAGCTTGGTTTTAAGTGCCAAACAGTGGGTGCTGAAGTGGCAAGAAAGACCAATCAGGCACAGTCACTTCCCACTGTTCAATATCTTTCCATGGCTTTTCACTACTCACCAGAAAAAGTCCAAACTCTTCAGTGTTGTATGTGAGGCCTTCAGCAAACTGGCCCAAACCTGCCTTCTAACCTTCTCCCTGACTGAGCCTGAGATCTATGAAATGAGATTAATCTAATGACAGCCCCTTCAAAAACAACATTAAAAAAAACAGCGTAGATTAAAAAAAAGCTCTATTCATCCCTCTGGTGACAAAATCAAAGTTTTGACTGAAACGAAGAGCAAAAAGCAAGGAAAATCACCTGGGATCTAGATAAACAAGCTGTACAACTCAAGAGAAAACTAAAAAATTACCCTTCGATGGCAGAAGGTAGGACGGGGCAAGGACACGAGGCTGCCCGGTTCTGAGACGCTGAGTGGGATGAAGCAATAGCAGTGGCAGCCCGAAGCTGCAGAGGCCTCTTAAAGGGGCCATGTCCATGAGCAGACTTTTGCAGTGATGGACCTGCTAGCTCTGAGCACCAATACCATTCCGGCTGTGCAGGAGGCAGCAGGGACTTATAGGGGAACACTGAGTTGTTGGAGTGAGGGACAAGACAAGACTCATTCTGTACAGAAGTGCTGGAAGTATCCATTGTTCTTCTGTTGAGCCCTCTCCACTCCCAGTGTGAAAACTCAGCACCACCATAGTTGAGACATTATCAAACTGGATAACAGAGGTTGCTTGGCCTATAGGATTCCCTGGAACACTGCCTCACCCAATTCATGACCCACCCAAGCCACATCAGGTGTGTCTTCACTTATTGTGGTGCTCCTTGCTGAGCAGCATCTAGACTCACATTGGTGGCAACTGGCCTGGGTTTATGGTGTGGATTCTTGAGGCAACTATAAGCACAGCATCTGTGGATTGCTTGCCAAATCTTAATAGGTGGCCCCGGACAGGCAAAGGCTGAGGCACTAGACCGTGACACTGGACACCTACCACACAAAGCCACACTAATCAGAACAGGATACTTAAGACTTTTGCTTAGTACATAGAAACAGACACAGAAAAGCAGCCAAAATAAGAAGACAAAGAAGCATAAACTACATGAGACAACAGAACAGAGATCCAGAAATAATGGAGTCAAGCAAAAGCTAACAGAAGCTGAACTCAAAACATAGGTTATAAAGATGTTCAATGGGCTCACAGGAAGTGTAGAAGAATTTAATGAGAAATTTAGCACAGAGATTTAAAAAAACATAAAAATGGAAATAGAAATTATAAAGGAGAACCAGTCATAAATGAAGAACACATTATCTGAGATGGGAAGTATATTAAATGGAATATACGGAGTGAATAAAGAAGAGGATCAAATGAACTATATAGAGGATGGGAAAGCCAAGGACACTCAATCAGAATGTCAAGAAAAAAGAATCCAAGACAATAATAATAATTTAAGGAGCCTATGAGACACTGTTAAATGTAAAAATATCCATGTCATAGAGTACTGGGAAGAAAAAAAAGACATTAAAGAGCTATTTGAAGAAATAATGATGGAAAACTTTCCTAACCTGGTGAAGGAAATAGACATACAACCCCAGGAAGGACAGAGAGTCCCAAGAAACTGGAACCCAAAGAGGCCCACACCAAGACACATCATAATGAAAGGTTAAATACAAAGAAAGAATCTTAAAAGCAGCAAGAGAAAAGCAGTTAGTTGCCTACAAGCGAGCACCCATAAGACTGGCAGCTGATTTCTCAAAAGAAACTCTGCAGGACAGAAGCACTTGGCACAAAATATTCGACATGATGAAAACCCAGGATCTGCAACCAAGAATACTTTATCTAGCAAAGCTATCACTTAGAGAGTTGAGGGACAGATAAAGAGCTTCCCGGACAAAAATAAGCTAAAGGAATTCATTAACACCAAGCCAGTATTACAGAAAATATTGGAAGGACTTCTTTAAGAAGAAAAAAACACGTATTAAAAACAGGAATAAAGAATGATAATAACTACATTCCTATCAACGAGTATCTCAAATGGAAGAGAATTAAGTGCTCCAACCAAAAGATAGGGTAGCTGAGTGGATAAGGGTATGCTGCCTACAGGAGACTCATTTCAGATTAAAAGACACACACAGACTAAAAAGAAGGGGAGGGAAAAAGATATTGCCTTGATGTACCTAGAGGGTATTGTGCTAAATGAAATGGGTTGGATAGAGAAAGACAAATATTACATAATTTCACATACACATGGAATCTAAAGAACAGAATAAACAACTACAACAACAACAATGGAAATGAACTCATGGATACAGAGAATATTTTGAGAGATACTAGGTGGGAATGGGGTTTGGGGAACAAAAAAAACACAAAGGGATTAAGAAGCACAAATGGATAGTTGCAAAATAGATAACAGAGATATAGAATGTAGCGAGAGGAAATGTTTAATAATGTTATAATAAATATATAAGGAGAAGAGAGGTATAGATTTAGTGGGGGTGATCACTTTGCGAGTTATGTGGATCTCTGATCACTATGCTATACAACTGAAACTGGTATAGTATTGTATGCCAACTATAATGGAAAAAAACTCATTGAATTTTACCATGTAAATACAATCAACTAACTGTCTATTATATTTCAATAAAGATGGGGAAAATTTTTTTTAAACAACATTAGACTGGCAGTCATATGACTTATATTCAAGCCCTCACATTCCTATTAACTGGCTATGTAACCTTGAAAAGAAAAAAACTAACATTTCTGAGCTTTAATTTCTTCCTCTGTGAAAAGAGGATAATAATCCCCACCACAATGATATTATGAGCTTTCTGTGGGGACTACAACAGACACTAAAGCATATGGGAGATCACAACAGGTTTTAAGCCCTAGGTTTCTGTTAGTCCTGGCTGTAGCATTTTAATCCTTGAGGGTGATCAGTCTCAAATTTCTCCTACTTATGAAAGAAGTTATGTGGAACCAAATAGTTCATTATTTGAATTATTTGAGCCCCCTCTGAATCTTCACTAAAGATGTTCTATGAGAACCCTGGTACACTGTTAGTAGAAATGTAAATTGGTGCAACCACTATGGAAAACATTATGGAGGTACCTAAAATTTTTAAAATAGAACTATCATACAATTCAGCAATCCTGCTTCTGGGTATATATCCAAAGAAATTTAAATAAGTGTCTCAAAGAGATATCTTCACTTCCATATTTATAACAGCATTAGTCACAATAGCCAAGACATGGAAACAACCGAAGTGTCCATCAATGGGCAAATAGATAAAGAAAATGTATATGTAAACAAAGGAATATTATTCAGCCTTAAAAAGAAGAAAATCCTGCCATTTGTAACAACATGGATGAATCTGGAGGACATTGTGCTAAGTGACATAAGCCAGACACAGAATGACAAATACCACATGATACCACTTGTATGAGGAATCTAAAATAGTCAAACCCATAGAAGCAGAGGGTAGAATAGTAGTTGCCAGGGGCTGGAGGTAGGGGGGAAGCAGAGAGGTATTAGTTGAAGGGTATGAACTTTCAGGTACACAAGATGAAAAAGTCCTAGAGATCCTCTGTACAGCAGAAAGCCTGTAGTTAACAATAATGTAGTCTATACTGAAAATTTTGCTAATAGAGTAGATCTTAGGTTAAGTATTATCACAAAATAATAATAATAATAATAATAATAATAATAATAATAAATAAACAAGGCAGGAGAAAACTATTGGAGGTAATATATAAGTTTATGTCCTTGATTGTGGTGGTTTCACAGATGTATATTTATCTCCAAATTCGTCAAGTGGGATATATAAATATGTACAGCTTTTTGTATGCCAATCACACCTCAACAAAGTGTGTTTTAATAAAATGCTTAAAAAGATGATTTATGAGAGTGTGCTCACATCTCTTTTGCCTCATCTCCCAGACAAAGTTCATCTCTACCTTCTCTGTGTACTTTATATAAATTTCAATGGCTTCCACTAGCTACACTGTATTTTAAATATCTGTTTATGAGCTTGTTTCCCCAACTAGATTATGGGATACTCAAAGGCAGGAATTGTGTTTTATTGAATTTAATATGTCCAACACCTAGAATGCAGTCTCAACAAGAGTATATAAAATTGGACTTCTTGATTGAATGGCTCTTCAATAATTTGGGATATTATTAAACAAGCATGGAGTTCATTATAATATCAATTACAATTAATCCAATTAATTTCAACAAAATTGACTTAGAATAAACTACATACAAGACACTAAGCTAAGTACTATGTATCTAGCTATATATGAGACACACTCTGGCTTAGGCACTTATTCTTAGTCTTGGCTTCACGATAGAAGTCACCTAGGGAAAGTTTTTTAAATACCAATGTCTGGGTCCTCCATTCCACAGATAATGATTTAATCATCTGAGAGACATCCTGGCATTAGGATTTTTAACATTCAGCCTAGGCTGCAAATTTCTGATCTTATGGTAGAAGCAGGCATGAAACAAGTAATTGACAGTGTAATGGGGGGGGTGTGCCAGCTTTATTGAAGTATAATAGACAATTAGTTGCTCCTATTTACATTGTACAATTCAATGAGTTTTTTTTTCAATTATAGTTGGCATACAATAATGTGTTAGTTTCAGTTGTACAGCATAATGATTAGAGATCTATAAAACTCACAAAGTGGTCACCCTATTAAATCAGGTACCCTTCTCCCCCCTTATATATTAATAACATTGTTGACTATTTTCCTCACTTTATATTTTGTATCTCCATGACTATTTTGTATCTATCCATTTGTACTTCTTAACCCCTTTGCTTTTTTTCACCATCGCCCACAACTCCCTTCCTATCTGTCACCCTCAAAATATTCTCTGTATCTATGAGTTTGCTTCCATTTTTGTTATTGTTTGTTTTTTAGATTCCACAGGTACATGAAATCATTGTCTTTCATTTTGTGCAATACCCTCAAGATCCATCAAGGCAATATCAATTTCCATCCCCTTACTCTTAGTCTGTGTGTGTCTTTTAATCTGAAGTGAGTCTCCTGTAGGAAGCATATGTAGGGGTCTTGTTTTCTTATCCTCTCAGTCACCCCATCCTTTGGTTGGAGCACTTAATTCTTTTCCATTTTAAGTAGTCATTGATAGATATATAGTTATTACCATTTTTTTCATGATTTTGATACATGTTTTTTCTCCTCAAAGAAGTCCCTCCAACATTTCCTATAACACTGGCTTGTTGTTGATGAATTCCTTTAGCTTATTTTTGTCCGGGAAGGCCTTTATCTGTCCTTCAACTCTAAATGATAGCTTTACTGGATAAAGTATTCTTGGTTGTAGATCCTGAGTTTTCATCACATCAAATATTTTGTGCCAAGCCCTTCTGTCCTGCAGAGTTTCTTTTGAGAAATCAGCTGCCAGTCTTATGGGTGCTCACTTGTAGATAATTAACTGCTTTTCTCTTGCTGCTTTTAAGATTCTCTCCGTGTATTTAAGCTTTGGAATTTTAATTATAACATGTCTTGGTGTGGGCCTCTTTGGGTTCCAGTTTCTTGGGACTCTCTGTCCTTCCTGGGGTTGTATGTCTATTTCCTTCACCAGGTGAGGGAAGTTTTCCATCATTATTTCTTCAAATATATATTTAACTTCTTGTTCTCCCTCTTCAGTACCTTTATGACATGGATGTTGTTACCTTTAATTTTATCTCATAAGCTCCTTAAATTATTATTACATTCTTGGTTACTTCTTTCCTGCCATTCTGCTTGGGTGTCCTTGGCTTCCCCATCCTCTGTATCAGTGGTTCGATCCTCTTCTTCCTCCACTCTGTTGATTCCCTCTAACATATTCTTCATCTCCGATAATGTACTCTTGATTTCTGACTGGTTTCCTTTTACAATTTCCATTTCCATTTTTATGTTTCTTATCTCTTTGTTAAAGTTCTCACTAAGTTCATCTACACTTCCCCTAAGTTCATTGAGCATGTTTATAACCAACGTTTTGAACTCTGCTTCTGTTAGATTGCTTCACTGCATTATTTCTGGATCTCTGTTCTGTTCTTTCATATGGTTTCTGCTTCTTTTTCTTCCCATTTCTGCTCTTTTCTGTGTTGGTTTCTATGTACTAAGCAAAGCTCTTGAGTCTCCTGGTCTTATTAGCATGGCTTTGTGTAATAGGTGTCCAGAGACACAGTCTTAAGAGGAGTTAAGCAGCAGGCCAAATTTAGCCCTAGCCTGTGCCCCTCCTGCACCACCTGTTAAGTTTCAGCAAGCAATCCACATATGCCTTGCTTATGGTTGCCTCAAGAAACCACTCCAGAAACTTGGGTCAGCTGCCACCAGTGTGAGTCTTGGTGCTTCTCAGCAGGTGGCACAGCACTTACCGAGGACACATCTGAATGTGGCTTGGGTACTACCTTTATAACTTCTTGTGAACCTATAATTATTTCAAAATAAATCTGCACTCCCATGTTCATTGCAACTTTATTCACTATCTCTAATACATGGAAGCAACCTAAGTGTCTATTGACAGATGAATGGATTTTTAAAAAGTTATACACACACACACAATTTGCTATTATTTAGCTATAAAAATAAAATCTTGCTATTTTTGACAACATAAATAGACTTTGAAGGCATTATGCAAAATAAAATGTGAGAGAAAGACAATACTATATGATCTCATTTATATACGAAATCTAAAAGCATCATATGAAGAAACATAGAGATAGAATGATGGTTACCAGGGGCTATTGGTGGGTATAATGAGGATGTATTGGTCAGAGGGTTAAATTTTCAGTTATAACTTATTAATTACTTATAAATATGTTCCAGGGATCTAATGCACTCATGGTGACTATAGTTAACAATATTTTATTGTATAATTGAAAGTTGCTATGAGTAGAACTTTAATTTTTTCACTATAACAATAACAAAATTATAATTATGGGTGGTAAAGGATATACATATCCTTTATATATATATATATATATACATATATATATGCAATATACATATGTATGAAATCATCACATTGTACATCTTAAGCTTACCCAATACTATATGTCAGTTTATCTCAATAATGCTGGAGAGAAAAAAAAGTTAAATGATTGCAACCCTAGCTAACATCATAACTACAACTTCATGAGAGACTCTGAGACAAAATCACTTGGCTAAGTCACTTCCAAAATCCTGACCCACAGAAACTTTATGAAATAATAAATATTTATTACTGTTGAAGCCACTAAGGTTTAGGGTATATCATTATGCAGCCATAGGTAATTAATGCCTATTCAATATGTTACCCTGCTATGAATGCACGCCATGTATTGTTACATGCAAATAAATTTCTGCTGAAAGAGATCCAGAAACTAACTGAAAAATTCCTACACATTGGACGAATGAGAAAATACCCACATCAAAAGGGTAGGAAATGCTGAGACATATTCTCACCATAAACCTTACCCATAGCATGGTGCTATATAGTCAAGAGAAAACCCCCAACTCCCAGCTTCTCACTGAGCAGAAAAGGTTTGTACCTTATATCTAGTGAAATACAGGCTCCTGGGGGAATGTCATACTTCAGTATATCTACCAATTTTACCCTTGGCCCACCATCTCTTATGTGAAACAATGGATTTTTGCATCTTTTACATATTGTCACCCATTCTTTCTTTTATAAAGAAAATGAAGCTTATGATGGGAAAATTATATTCTGAGAAAGGAAGTAAGGTCCATAGGGTAGAAAAGGAAGTTTTAACTTTGCAGAGAGTTATGGCCAAAAGCAAGCCCACAGAAACATTAGGCTCATGAGAATTAAATTTGGGTGCTAATTTGACCATCAGATGAGGAGACTCAAACCACCATGGCAGGCCCCCAGAACCTCAAGGGAAAGCAAATTCATAATTTCTCAAGGAATCTCATTGCCTCTTTGACCACCTCAAAATTTTCTTTCAAGTCTTATCCCAATGGAAGCATCAATTAGCCTTTTCTCCAAATAAAAAATCTCATACTCCATCTACTTTTCTTCTATTCTGCCCCATAATAATACACAAGCCCCAATCCTCCCAAGTTGCTAATATAATTCCACGCTGCCCAGCTAAAGTGAAACAAGTCATTGAAGCTGTTGCAGACTGTACTATAGGCATTTGGGGCTACAGTCCTCACCTTCCCAGACCAGAGGAGGCTTTGAAAGAGCCTTGGAGACTTCCCTCAAAGGTGGCCTCACACACCTCAGCTGGTTTGGTCCTGGTGAAAGTTTCAGAGGAAGGGTGAAACAGCCAAACAAAGCTAGTAAGTTCTTACCTGTTGTCTCTGGTAATTTGAGACTGCAGCTCCTGGCTTGACATGTGAAAAGGAATTATAAAGAAATGGGAGTGGAAAAGAAAAGATGAAAGTGAATGTAGAGAAAGACAGCTCAACCCATAAAGTGGCAAAGGGAAATGCCTGATAACAGGGAAAACAGAGCTTTGTTTAGAATGCTTCCCCACTCCTACCCTTAAGTTTTCAACATCTTTTTGAGTCGTCCACTACTGTGCAGGAAGAGCCACTACAAAAGAAAAAGGAGGCTCTATGTCTTGCAGTCTCAGCCAAACTCCTCCCATATAACTTCAAAGGCTGTGAAATGGTAGCCAACTATCAGAGAAAGTAAAAAACTACACTGGCTCCTTTACTCTTCATCTATTTGCACACCATTTGGGACCACTTCCCAAGTTCAGAGAGTTCATGGCTATTAAGGGTAAACCTAGGGACCTGGGAATTTTCAAATACCTCTGGTTTCAGATCCAGACCTGCTGCCTTCTGGTTAAGGTGAACAGACTCACAAATAACTTCAAGAATCCCTCTCACTCACCCTTCCCGTATACCACCACCACTACTACCTATGAAATTATTCATGGAGGATGACATGAGCATTCAGTTAACAACTCAGGAATTTTGAGGAGTCTTCGTGGTACTCATGTCTCTGTCTCAAAAATATCTCTCTTGGCTAAGATTCACTATGCACCAGGTTTTCCACTGCAAAGTTCATATTTTCTCCTTTGTAATAATAAGTAATTTGTGGTAAGATTTTTTGAGCATATGTAAATATCCTGTTCCCATCATACTTTCCCCCACTACTTTTAGCACCTATTGATGATTCTTGTCTTAATCAATGATTACTATGATTTTCTAACTCTATAATTTCTTCTAAAACCAACTTCATATGGCTTTTGATATGATGCACAGAGAAGGAGGACACAGCATCACTTCTGCAACATTTCTGCCAAAATGCGTAATCTTAATCTAATCATGAAGTGTCAAATTGAGGGACATTCTACAAAATAACTGACCTGAACCCTTTAGAAGTGGCAATGTCTTAAAAAAAAGAAGACTAAGGAACTGTTCTAGGCTAAGGGAGACTGAAAGTGAAATGTGTGATCCTGGATTAAATTCTGAATTAGGAGGGAGATATTGTTATAAAGGACATTATTGAGATAATTATCAAGATTTGAATATGGACAGTAAATTAGATAAAGATATTCTATAAATCTTAAATATCCTGAATTTTACTGTAGTGATATAAGAAAATGTCTTATATTTAGGAGATACACACTAAAATATTTAGGGGTAAGGCATCGGAAAATCTGCAACTAACTCTCAAGTGGTTTAGCAATAATAAAAATGATTAAGATTATAAAGACAAAGCAAGTGTTAATATGGCAGAATTTTAACAGTTAATAGATATAAATGAAGGATATATAAGAGTTCTTTGCACTATTGCAAAACATTTCTGTGAGTTGAAATATTTGCAAAATAAAGATATATACAGTGATTATATACAATTGCACAGTATATATATAATATAGTATATATCTAGTATCTATTATATAATAGTACATATGTATATAATCATATATACTATATGTATATGTAATATATACATTATATTTTATATAATATTATATATGTATATAGTATACATGGTA
The DNA here is from genome assembly GCF_014176215.1 of Rousettus aegyptiacus. Taxonomy (NCBI): domain Eukaryota; kingdom Metazoa; phylum Chordata; class Mammalia; order Chiroptera; family Pteropodidae; genus Rousettus; species Rousettus aegyptiacus. The sequence goes on from NW_023416312.1 coordinate 39,302,637, forward strand.
TATAGTGTATATGACCATATATAGTATACATAATAGTATTATATAGTAATTGTATATAGGACCAGGTAGGTACATATGTGTAAATATAATATACACTGTTATATAAGGTATATTGTTATGTATTTATATAGAGATATTTATTTATTTTTATTTATCTCTACACTCTTCCATACTCATTCTATTTCTGCAGTTTCAGAGAGAGAAGTGCTCTTCTTCTTTTTAAAAGTTGAACTTTATAATTGGGCTGGAGGTCACATCTCCTCCCATCTTCTCTAGGTCCTTGGTCTATACATTATCTCACTTTTTGTATCTTCCAACATCTACCTCCATTGGCTCCTTCCACACAGATATTTCACCTATCTTACAAAATCTTCCACCTGCATTTAACTGCTCCTGACATTTCTTCATTCATTCCACTTGAAGTTTCCTCCAATCAGTCAGAAATTAATACATGCTTCCTCCATTGCCTCACCATGAATTTACTCACAACATGGAATCCCTGTTTCTCATTACTCACATCCAACTCACCAGGAGTTCTGTCCATTTAATATTCAAAATAGATCAGAATAGATCTAGAATCCAACAAATCTTCACCACCTCCACTGCCACTATCTCAAACCAGCATGATTCTCCCCTGAGTCCACTGCCACAGCCTGCTAACTGATTCCCCTCCTCTTTTGCCTTTCTTTAAATCATCCTCTACAGAACAACCAGAATGATTTTTTAAAATATAGGTCAGTTAAGTCATACCTGTTTAAAACCCTTCAATTGTACTTTACTGCCTACAGAATGAAATAGAAATACTTTTAGAGTTTTATATGGTCCTGCATGCTCTGGAACTTGTTTCCCTTTGCAGTCTTATCTTTAGCCACTCCCTTCTAAATAATCCTCACTTTAGCCACACCAAAAGACTCGCTGTTCCCCAATTACACCAATCATTCTCATCACTACTTCTATGCTTTTGCACATACTGCTCCAGTCTCCTGGAATACACTTTGCTCACTTTTCTGGGTGAACTTAACATTCAAAACTCAACCCAACTGTCAATTCTAAATAAAATCACTATTGATCAACAAAGTGTAATTGAGAAAGCATGGCCTACATATCAGAAAGACCAGGGTACAGATCCTGACTATGATTCCTTAGCTGTGTAAACTTAAGCAAGTTATTAACCTCCATGAACTTCATTATTCTTATCTTTAAAATGAGTATAATAATATATACTTCATAGGTTTTTCATGAAAAGTATATAAGATAATACACTTAAAGTGTTTGGCACAGTCCCTGACATATAATGGGTCTTCAAAAAAAGTTAGTTTTCTTCTCTCTCTCCAAGGTAGGATTTAATCGTTTTGTTCTCATGGAATCCATAACACTTTGATCAGATCTCTACAATAACCCTGAATTCTAATTATTTATTTATTTGTCTCTACAAACCAGACCCTTTAAGGACTTATGCAGTCTTACTCATCTTTGAATCTACAATTAACACAATGCCTAAGAGTCAACAAGCAAATACCAAATATATATGTTGGACTTTTGTTTATTTTAGTCTGGCTTCTCCCCCAAATATTCACCTAAAATAGTTGTCCATAAGTCATCAATGGCTTCTTCATTGCCATATCAATTGATGCTCATGTTGCTACTCCTACCTGGAATATCTTTTCCTTTTTCTACCCACCTAACAAATCTTTCGTCATGTTAGCACATATCTCTTCTCCCAGAAGCTCTTCCTGAAAATCTTAGTAAACTCTCATTCCCATAAGCTAATACAGTTCTTAGGTGAATCTCTAAGTGAGATTCCCTGGTCTAGAGAAAGATAGAGGAAAAGGAATGAGTAAGTAGAAGAAAAAGGAGGAAAAATAATGATGAAAAAGATGGAATCAGCATTAAAAAATGCATTAGCTCCCCACATGAAGAGGTCATATCTAAGAAAAATAAAATATACTCAAATTAGGCTTCTGGTCAAGATGGTAGGATAGCTAAAGGCTGTGCTTGCCTCCTCTCACAAATGCATCAAAATTACAACTAAACTGCAAAACAATCATCAACAACCATCAGCTAGAATTATATATGTATAAATAGTTATATAAAATATATATAACTATTCTTTACATATTCATAATAGTAACCACATGCCAAAGAATCAGAATTGAAGTATATAACATAAAATAAGAAGGACCAAATAGAAAATCCACAAAAGCTAATCAAAATAAAGAAAACAGAAACACAAGGACAAGGAAGCGATGGAAACACCAAGCTACCAGAAAGCAAAACATAAAATGGTTATAAGAACATCTCATATTTTAATAATAACTCTAAATGATAATGGACTGAACATACCAATAAAAAGGCACAGAGTTGCAAAATGGATCAAAAAAACAATCTCAACCCTATGCTGCCTTCAGGAGACACATCTCACCTCCAAAGACAAATATAGACTCAAAGTGAAAGAGTGCAAAATGATATTTCAAGCAAATGACATTCAGAGAAAAGCAGAAGTAGCGGTACTAATATCAGATGAAATAGAGTTAAAATTTTTAAAAAATGTTAAAGATACTGAGGGACTCTTCATAATGATAAAGTGAATCATACATCAACAAGACTTAACACGTATTAATATCCATGCTCCCAATCAGGGAGCACCAAAATATATAAAGCAATTACTAATAGAACTAAAGGGAGAAACAGACCAAAACACTATCATAATAGGGTACCTAAATACACCACTGTCAGATATGGACAGACCATCCAAACAGAAAATCAATAAGGAAATAACATCCTTAAATGATCCAGGAGACCAACCGGACATAATTTACAATTACATAACCTTCCATCCCAAAACAACTGTTTATATATTCTCTAGTACACATGTAACAGTCTCAAGGATTAACTACATACTAGAATACAGAGAGAGCCTCAACAAATATAAGAGGGTTGAAATCATACCAACCTTACTCTATGACCATAATGCTTTGAAATTAGAGATCAACTGTAAGAAGAGAGCAGAAAGAACCACAAATACATGGAGATTAAACATACTACTGAAGAATCACTGGTTAAGAGAAGAAATAAAGAGAGAGATTGAAAGATACATAGAAAGTAATAATAATGATAGTAACACATATCAAAACATTTGGGACATGGCAAAAGTGGTTATAAAAGAAAAGTTTACATCATTACAGTCCTATCTCCAAAAACAAGAACAAGCCAAATTAAACAACCTAACACTTCATCTTAAAAAAAAAACAAACTAGAAAACAAAATGAAACCTAAAGTCAGCAGAAAGAAAGAAATAATCAAAATTAGAGCAGAAATAAATAAAAATGAAATTTTAAAAAACAATATAAAAAATAAATGCAACAAAGAGCTGTTCTTTGAGGTTAATAAAATTGACAAACCCCTGGCTAGACTCAATAAAGAAAAAGAAGAAAGTACACAAATAAACAAAATCAGGTATGAAAGAGGGAAAATTATGACAGATATTGCAGAAATACAAAGGATCATACAAGAATACTATGAAAAAGTATATAAAACCAAATTAACAACCTAATGCTTCATCTTAAAAAACTAGAAAAAGAAGAACAACTGAAGCCTAAAGTCAGTAGAAGGAAAGAAATAATCAAAATTAGAGCAGAAATAAATGAAATTGATAACAAAATAAAGATAGAAAAAATAAATGCAACAAATTGCTGCTTCTGTGAAAAGGTTGATGAAATTGACAAACCCCTGGCTAGATTCACTAAAGAAAAAGAGAAAGGACACAAATAAACAAAATCAGAGATGAAAGAGGAGAAATTATGACAGACACTGCAGAAATACAAAGGATCATACAAGAATACTATGAAAAAGTATATAAAACCAAATTAATAACCTAGAAGATATAGACAAGTATTTAGAAAAATACAACCTTTCTAGACTGAATCAAGAACTGAAAAATCTAAATACTCAGATCAGCAGCATGGAAATTGAAACAATAATCAAAAACTACCAAAGAAGTGAAAGTCCAGGACTAGATGGCTTTACCAGTAAATTTTGCCAAACATTTAAAGAAGATTTAATACCTGTTCTCAAACTCTTCCATAAATTTGAAGAGGAGGCAATACTTCCCAGCTCATTCTATGAGGCAGATATGACCTTGATACCAAAACCTGGTAAAGATAACACAAAAAAAGAAAACTACAGACTAATATCTCTCATGAACACAGATGCAAAAATCCTAAGTAAGATACTCGAGCGATCCAAATACAGCAACATATTAAAAAGATTATACACCACGATCAAGTGGTCTTCATCCCAGAGGCACAAGGGTGGTTCAACATATACAAATCAATTAAAGAGATACACCACATAAACAAATTAAAAACTAAGAATCATACGATCATATCAATAGATGCAGAAAGTACCTTCAAAAAATTACAGCATCAATTTATGATCAAAATACTTAACAAAATTGGTATAAAAAGAAAATACCTTAACATAATAAAGGCCAAATATGACAAACCCTCAGCCAACATTATACTTAATGGTGAAAAACCAAACATCTTCCCTTTAAAGTCAGGAATGAGGCTAGGCTGTCCACTATCACCACTCTTATTGAATATAACATGTCCTAGAGAGTGCAATCAGGCAAGAGAAAGTTATAAAAGGCATCCAAAAAGGAAGCGAAGAAGTCAAACTGTCACTATTTGTAGATGACATGATTCTCTATATAGAAAACCCTGAAGACTCCATACGAACACTACTAGAAACAATAGCAAGTAAAGTTTCAGATACAAAATCAACATTCAAAAATCCATAGTGTTCCTATACTCTCATAATGAAGCTTCAGAAAAAGAAGTAGAAAAAATAATTCCTTTTGCAATTGCAACAAAAAGAATAAAATACCTAGGAATAAATTTAACATAACATGTGAAGGATCTATATAATGAAAACTACAAGAACCTATTAAAAGAAATCAAAGAAGCTACAAAGAAATGGAAAGACATCCATGTTCTTAGAGTGGAAGAATTAACATAGTTAAAATGACTATATCACCTAAAGCATTATACAGATTTAATGCAATCTCCATCTAAATTCCATCGGCAATTTTTAAAGAAATGGAACACAATATCATCAGATTTGTATGGAAGCACAAAAGACCCCGAATTGCCAAAGTTATCCTGAGAAGAAAGAATGAGGCTGAAGGCATCACTCTGTCCGACTTCAAATTATACTACAAAGTGACAGTAATCAAAACGGCATGGTATTGGCAGAAAAACAGACACACGGACCAGTGGAACAGAATTGAGAGTCCAGAGTAAACCCATATTTATATAGGAATATAATTTTTGACAAAAAAGTGAAAAACATACAGTGGAGAAAGGAAAGCTTCTTCAATAAATGGTGCTGGGAAAAATGGAAAGCCACTTGCAAAAGAATGAAACTAGACTGCTGTCTATCAACACATACCAAATTAACTCAAAATGGATTAAGGACCTGAAAATAAGACCTGAAACAATAAGATGCATAGTAGAAAACATAGGAACTAAACTGAAGAACCTTGGACATAAAGAAGATTTTATTATGAATTTGACCTCAAAAACAAGGGAAGTAAAAGCTAAAATAAATGAATGGGACTATATCAAACTAAAAAGCTTCTGCTCAGCAAAAGAAATCAACAACATAAAGAGACAACTATCCAAATGGGAAAATATATTTGCAAGCAGCACCTTCAATAAGGGCCTAATATCCAAAATATACAAAGAGCTCATAAAACTCAATAACAACAAAAATCAAATGATCCAATCAAAAAATGGGCAGAGGACCTGAACAGACACTTCTCCCTAGAGGACATACAAACGGCCAACAAATATTTGAAAAGATGCTCAACATTCCTCACTATTAGGGAAATGCAAATCAAAACCACAATGAGATACCATCTCACACCTGTTAGAATAGCTATCATACACTGCTATTTGGACTGAAAATTGGTACAGCCACTATGGAAAACAGTACAGAGGTTCCTCAAAATCTAAAGATTGATCTACCATATGATCCAGCAATTCCTCTACTGGGTGTCTACTCTAAAGACTTGAAAACCCATATCCAAAAATATATTTGCACACCAAGGTTCATAACAGCACTATTCACAGTGGCCAGAACATGGAAGCAACTGAAGTGTCTTACGACAGATGATTGGTTAAAGAAGCTGTGGTACATATATACAATGGAATATTACTCAACCATAAGAAGAGATGAAATACTGCCATTTGTGACAACCTGTATGGACCTTGAGATAATAATGCTAAGCAAAATTAGCCAGACAGAAAAAGAATGAAGATCACATGATATCACTTATATGTAGGATGTAAACCTAAAAGCAACAAATGAACAGGACAAACAAATAGAGACTTGTGGATATGGACAATGGACTAGTAGTTACCAGAGGGTAGGAGGAAGTAGGGAGGAGAGATATAGATGGGTGGAAAATTTTAATCATTTCCTCAATTAAAAAAAATAGTTTTAAAAAAGAATATAGTATAGCTGAATGGATGAGAAAACAAGACCCATACATATGCTATTTATCAGAGACCCACTTCTGATCAAATGAACTCACAGACTGAAAGTAAAGGGATGGAAAAAGATATTTCATACATTGAAATGAAAAACAAGGCGAGGTCTCAATACTTACAACAGATAAAATGGACTTTAAAACAGAGACTATAATATGAGACAAAGAATGGCATTACATAATGATGAAGGGATCAATAAACCAAGGACATTACCCTAGTAAACATATACACACCCAACATAGAAGCACCTGCATATAAAGCAGTTATTTACTGACATAAAAGGAGAGTTCAACAGTAATACATTCATAGTATGAGGCTTTAACACCCCATTGAAACAAATGGACAAACCTTTCCAGCAAAGGATCAACAAGGAAACAATGGGCCTAAAAGACACACTAGACCAGATGGACTTAACAATATTTTCAGAGAAAAGCAGCAAAATATACATTCTTCTCAAGTGCATATGGAACGTTTTCCAGGATAGTCCATATGTTAGGACACAAAACAAGTTTCAATTCATTTAAGACGATTGAAATCATATCAACCATTTTCTCTGATCACAATGGTATGAAACTAGAAATCAACTACAAGAAAATAAAAACTAGAAAATACACAAACACATGGACGCTAAATACGATGCTGCTAAACAATCAATGGGCTATGAATGAGATCAAAGAAGAAACCAAAAGATACCCAGAGACAAATGAAAATAAAAATACAATGACAGAAAATCTATGGGGCACAGAAAACACCATTCTAAGAGGGACATTCATAGCAATACAGGCCACCTCAAGAAAAAAAAAAGAAAAGCTCAAATAAACAACCTAAACTTATACTTAAAAGAACTAGAAAAAGAACAGCAAACAAAGCCCAAAGTGAATAGAAGGAAGAAAATAATAAAGATCGGATCAGAAATAAGTGAAATAGAGTCTAGGAAAACATTACAAAAGGTTAATTAATCCAAGAACTGGTTCTTTGAAAGAATAAACAAAATTGATAAACCCTTAACTAGGCTCATCAAGGAAAAAGGAGAGAGAGCTCAAATAAATAAAATCAGAAAGGGAAGAGGAGAAATAACTTCAGGCTTCACAGAAATACAAAGGATCATAAGAAAATACTACAAGCAATTATATGTCAACAAAATGGACAATCTGTAAGAAATGCACACATTCCTAGAAACATACAATCTCCCAAGACTGAGTCAAGAAGAAACAGAAAATCTAAATTGACTGATTACCACCAATGAACTAGAATCAGTAATCAAAAACCTCCCAAAAAACAAAAGTCCTGGACCAGATAGCTTCACAGGAGAATTTTATCAAACATTCACTAAAGAATTAACACCTATTCTTCCCAAACTATTCCAAAAAATTTCAAGAAGACAGAAGGCTCTCTAACTTCTTTTATTAGGCCACCATTACTTTGATTCCAAAACCAGACAAAGACATTGCAAAAAAAGAGAAAACTATAGGCTAATATCTCCTATGAATATTTATGTGAAAATCCTCAACAAAATATCAGCAAACCAAATTCAGCTATACATTAAAAATACCATACATTATGTTCAAGTTGAATTTATTCCTGGGATACAAAGTTGGTACAATATTCACAAACCAATTAATGTCACACACCACATTAAAAAATCAAAAGATAAAAACCATATGATCATATCAATAGATGCAAAAAAGCATCCGACAAAATCCAGCATCTATTTATGATAAAAATTCTCAGCATGGTGCAGCCACTATGGAAGACAGTATGGAGGTTCATCAGAAAACTAAGAATTGATCTACCATATGATCCAGCAAGCCCTCTACTGGGTATTGACACCAAAGACTTGAAAAATCATATCTGAAAAGATCTTTGCACATAGATGTTCATAGCAACATTATTCACAGTGGCCAAGACATGGAAGCAACCAAAGTGTCTTATGACAGATGATTGGCTACAGAAGCTGGGGTACATACATACAATGTAATATTACTCAGCCATAAGAAGAGATGAAATACTGCCATTTGCAGCAACCTGGATGGACCTCGAGATAATCATGCTAAGCAAAATAAGCCAGACAGAAAAAGTTGAAAATCACATGATATCACTTATATGGGGGACATAAACCTAAAAGCAACAAATGAACAGGACAAACAAACAGAGACTCAGGGACATAGACTATAGACTAATGGTTACCAGAGGATATGGAGTGGGGCATGAGGGGAGAAGTAGACAGGGTAAAGGTGGTCAAATATATGGTTATGGAAAGAAATATACTATGAGAGGTGAACACACAGTGTAAATATATATGTGTCTTACTTTTAATGTGTACGATGAAACTTATTGGATTTTATTAACCAATGTTACCATAAGAAAAAAATAAATAAAAATAGAGAGAAAAAATAGCATAGATGATAGAGGCTCTGTTCATCCCTCTGGCAACAAAATCAAAGTTGTAATGGAAACAAGGAGCAGCAGCAAGGAAAATTTGCTTGGGATAAACAAGCCATACAACTAGGGAGAAATCCAAGAAAACGCCCTGCAATGGTAGAAGGTAGGATGGGATGAGGATGTGGGGCTGCCTGGTCTTGAGTGGCTGAGTGAGACAGAGGCTGCAGCAGCAACAGACGCCTCTTAAAGGAGCCAAGTTCACAAGCAGATTTTTCTGGTGACAGATCTGCTCGCTCTGAGCACCAGTTCCAACTCATCTGAAGGCAGGAGGCACCAGGGACTTATGGGGAGACATTGTTAGAGTGAGGGCCAAGGCAAGACTCACCATGTACAGAAGTGCCAACGGTATCCAATGTTCCCTCTACCAGTGCACCCAAATATCTATCTGATCAGCGCAACTGAATAAAATCAAGATGTTGAACAGCTGTTTAAAGAAATAATGATTGAAAACTTCCCTTACCTAGTGAAAGAAATCTACATAAAACCCCAGGAAGCTCAGAGAATCCCAAAAACTAAGGATCCAAAGAGGCCCACACCAAGACACATCAAAATTAAAATGTCAAAGGTTAAATACAAAGAAAGAATATTAAAAGCAGCAAGAGAAAAACAGATAGTTACTTATAAGGGAACATCCATATGACTGGCAGCTGATTTCTCGAAAGAAACTTTGCCAGACAGAAGAGCTTAGAAAAAAATATTTGACACTATGAAGACCCAGGATCTACAACCAAGAAAATTTTACCCAGCAAAGCTATCATTTAGAGTTGATGGACAGATAAAAGTTTCCCAGACAAAAATAAGCTAAAGGAATTTATCACCGCCAAGCCTGTATTACAGGAAATGTTGGAGGGACTTCTTTAAGAAGAGAAAACATGTATAAAAAACAGGAATAAAGAATGGTAACAACTACATTTCTAACAATAAGTACCTAAAGTGGAAGAGAATTAAGTACTGTAACAAAAAGACAGAGAGGCTGAAAGAATAAGGAAACAAGACCCCTACATATTAAAAGGAAGAGGATGGAAAAAGGTATTGCTTTGATGGACCGAGAAAGTATTTAAGTCAGACAGAGAAAGATAAACACTATATGATTTCACTTATATGTGGAATCTAAGGAATTAAAAAGAATGAACTAATCAAAAACAGATTTACAAATATAGTGGACAATTTGGTGATAGACAGAGGAAGGGTTTTGGGAAGCTGGAAGAATGGAGTGAAGGGTTGGAGAAGTACAGATTAGTAGCTGATAGATGGTCACAGGGATGGGTAACACGGCATAAAGAATGCAATTAGCATTAATACATTGGCTAGGTGGAGGGTCAGGGGATGGAGGGAGCAATTGGAGGGATCGTTTACAAAATCTATAGATGTCTAACCAATGTACTGTATACTTGAAACATTAAAATAAATAAATTCTAAAAATAAAATAAATAAAAAATAAACTGTTTCCCTTAACATTAAAAAAAAACTCTTAGCAAAGTGGGAATAGAGAGAATATACCTCATCATAATAAAGGCCATATATGACAAACCAACAAACCTACGGCTAACATCATACTCAATGGGAAAAGGCTAAAAGCATTTTCCTTAAGATCAGGAACAAGACAAGGATGCACACTTTCACCACTCCTCTTCAACATTGTATTGGAAGTCTTAGTCACAGCAATCGGACAAGAAAGAGAAATAAAATGTATCCAAATTAGAAAGGAAGAAGTAAAACTCTCATTATTTCCTGATGGTATGATACATATAGAGAACCCTAAATATTCCACCAAAAAAACTGTTAGAACTAATCAATGAATTCAGGAAAGTAGCAGGTTACAAAAAAAATATATATTCATAAGTCCCTGGCATTTTTATATACCAATAGTAAACTTTCAGAAAGAAAAATTAAGAAAACAATCCCATTTACAATTGCACCGAAAATTATAAAATACCTGGCAACTAAATTAACCAAGGAGGTAAAAGACTTGTTTTCAGAAAATTATAAGTCATTTTAAAAAATTGAAGAAGATACAAATAAATAGAAGCACATACAGTGCTCATGGGCAGGAAAAATCAACATCATTAAAATGGCCATAATACACAAAGCAATCTATAGATTCAATGCAATCCCTATCAAAATACCAATGACATTTTTCAGAGAGCTACGACAAAAATCCTAAAATTTATATGGAGCCATAAAAGATCCCAAAGAGACACAGCAGTCTTGAGAAAGAACAAAGTTGGAGGTATCACACTATCTGCTATTAAACTATACTACAAGTCTACAGCAATCAAAACAGCATAATACTAGCACAAAAACAGATACATTGATCGATAGAACAGAATAGAGAGCCTAGAAATAAATCCATGCCTATACACTCACTTAATATATGACAAAGGAGGTAAGAATATACAATAGGGTAAAGACAGTCTCTTCAATAAATGGTGTTTAGAAAATTAGACAGATACATGCAAAATAGAAAGAAGTTGGACCACCTTCTTATACTGTATACAAATAGACTCAAAAGGGATTAAAGACTTAATTAAATGTAAGACCCAAAACCATAAAACTACTAGAAGAAAATAGGCAATAAACTCTGATATTGCTAACAGTAATTTCTTTTCAGATATATCTCCCTGGGAAAGGAAAACAAAATAAAAAATAAACAAATGAGGCTACACTAAACTAAAAAGCTTCCGTACAGCAAAGGAAACTATTGACAAAACAAAAAAACAAATGACTGGGAGAAGATATCACTAAGGATACATCTGATAAGAGGCTTATATCCAAAAGATATGAAGAACTCATACAACTTAACAACAAAAAATCAAACAATCTATTTAAAAAATGGGAAGAAGACCTAATAGATTCTCCTCCGAGAGGAAATATAGATGGCCAATAGACATATGAAAAGTTGCTCAAGGTCACTAATCATCAGAGAAATGCAAACTAAAACCACAATGAGATATCACCTCACACCTGTTGGAATGGCTATTATCAATAAATCAAAAAACAGGTGTTAGCAAGGATGCGGAGAAAAGGGAATCCACATACATTGTTGGTGAGATTGCAAATTGGTATAGCCACTATGGGAAACAATCTGGAGGTTTCTCAAAAAATTAAAAATGGATATACCTTTTGACCCAGCAATTGTACTTCTGGGTATTTAGCCAAAGAAAACCAAAACAATAATTCGTAAAGATCTATGCAACCCTATGTTCATGGCAGCACAACTTACAATAGCCAAGATATGAATGAATGTTTTTTAATGGATAAAGAAGAGGTGGCACATATATACAATAAAATATTAATTAGCCACATAAAAGAATGAAATCTTGCCATGTGCAACAACATTGGTGAACCTGGTGTGTATTATGCTGAGTGAAGTAACTCAAACTGAGAAAGACAGATGCCATATATTTCCCTTACACGTGAAATCTAAAGAGCAAAATAAACAAACAAGCAAAACAGAAACAAACATACATAAACAAAACATTTTGATGGTTGCCAGATGAAAGAGGGGGTTGGGAGGGGAAGGGGAAAAAATTAAGTAGTGCAAATTGGTAGTAACAGAATACTCATGAGTATTTAAAGTATAGCATCAGGAATATAGTAAATAATATTATAAAAACTATGTATGGTACCAAATACATTAAATTTATCAGGGTAATCACTTTAGAAGTTTTATAAATGAATAAACACTGTGTTTTACACCTGAAATAAATATAATATTATAAGTCAACTGCAATTGAAAAATAAAAATTAATAAAATAAGAAAAATGAATGTTAAAGGAACTGTTTTTAAAAAATCTCAAAAATAAGAATAATAAAATGACAATAACTATATATCTATCGACAATTACTTTGAATGTAAGTGGATTAAATGCTCCAATCAAAAGATATGGGTGGCCGAATGGATAAGTAAACGAGACTTTTACATATGCTGCGCATAAGAGACACTTCAGATTGAAAGACACACACAGACTGTAAGGAAATGGAAAAGGACATTTCATGAAAATGAAAATAAAAACAACTGGGGTAGCAATATTTATACCAGAAAAATATATAATTTAAATCAAAGTTTATAACAAGGTACAAAGAAGAATCCAATAATTCCACTTCTGAGTGTTTATTTGGAAAAACCCAAAACACTCATTCAAAAAGACATATGCATCTAAATGTTTATTGGAGCATTATTTATAATACCTAGATGTTGAAGCAACCTAAATTTCCATAATACATGAATGAATAAAGAAGAAGTGGTACATATATGCAATGTAATATTACTCAGTCATTAAAAATAATGAAATCTTGCCACCTGCAACAACATGGATGGACCTAGAGAGTAACGTGCTGAGTGGAATAAGATAGAAAAAGGCAAATGCCATTTCATTTATATGTGGAATTTAAGAAACCAAATAAATAAAACAGAAATAAACTCCTAGATACTGAGAACTTTTTGGTGGTTTCCAGATGTGAGGGGTTGGGGGGATGGGTGAAGTGCGTGAAGAAATTAAGAGGTTACAAATTGGTAGTTACAATAGGGATGAAAAGTATAGTATAGGTAATATAGTCAATAATGTAATAATTGTTGTCAGATGTGTACTAGATTTATTGGTGTGATCACTTCGTAAGTTATATAAATGTCTAATCACTATGTTGTATGCCTGAAACTGATATAATATTGTATGTCAATGGTAATTTAATTTTTTTTCAAAGAGTGGAAAGAGACTTGTGATTAAGATAGTAGAGTAGTTAAACTCTGTTCATGTCTTTTCTTGTGACCACAACAAAATTACAATGAAACTATAGTACAATCATGATTGAAAATCACCTGAAGTCTAGCTGAACAGAAGTCCTATGACTAAGGATATACAGAAAAAGCCACCTCAAGACTGGTAAGGGGGAAATAAATGTGGCAAAGGCTGTTCCCAAACCCACAATTGGCAGTTAAAAATGGGGAGAGATATTCCAACCCACACTGAGCTCCTCAGTCCAGGATTCCAATGCATGAAAGAGAAGTCCCCACAACTGCTGGCCAAGCAAACCAGAGAAGATTGAGGCTGAGTGAGACAGAAGGCAGCTGGAGTTACACGTGTTCCTCTTAAAGGGCCCACGTGTGAACTTACTTGCTGACAGGCTCACTTGCTCTGAGCTCCAGCTCTGGGTAGAAGCTTCAAAGGAGTCAAGGATATATAAGAAGAAACTAAATTGTCTAACTTCATGGTGGGGGCTGGAATGGCAGCTTTTTCCCAGAGTGCTGACAGAATCCATTGTTTCTTCATTGAGCTCTTCCCACTCCTGGTGGGCAAATGCAGGTGGCTGCCATATATGAGTTTCCATCAATCTGGCTAATATCGGTTGCCTTACCTTGGTGATTCCCTGATACCCTGCTCCATGCTAATTGCTGGCCAACCCAAGATGCTTCTAGAGACTTTTCCATACAAATGACCTATATTGGCTCATGCTGCAAATTTTAAAATTTCTCAAAGGTTCACAAAACCTAAACATCAACATCTGTCAGTATGCCCAGTACCCCTTGCCAAGCAGCCAAAAGCCTGGCACTAGAAGCAGCTGGACTCACTTTGCAATTTGGCCTCTTGAGATACCACTAAGTCCATTGCAATGGTGATCATCTGTGGATTCTGTAGTGGCTTATGCCAGGTGGCCTTTGGCATAGCACAGTCTGTGGCTGAACTTGGTGTGCAGCAAGCCACTCCCATGAGGGCCTGGCACTGGCACACATGGTATCTGGCTATGGACCCAGCCAGAACACAACCTATGGATGCATCTAAGGATGACACACCCAAAGAGCAGAATGGGCAGGCACCAGAGCCCTGCTAAAGCAAATCCTTCTCCATATGGTTAGCCCTGCAAAACAGCTCCTTCACTGTAGTCACTGGCCACTCTTCACAACCAATCAGCCTGAGGGTCAATCCTTCCCATTGCTATGCAAACAGCAATTAATGCTCACTACAACACAAAGGCACACACAATTCATAAAAGAGATACACCTGGAAAACTTGGCCAAGGCAACCAGGGAGACTGTGCCATAGGGCCCACAGGACACTTACTACATGAAGCCACTCTATTGAGACCAAGAGATACAGCAACTCTAACCAATACATAGAAAAAAACACAGGAGGCAACAAAATTGGGGAGACAAGTAAATATGCCCCAAATGAAAGAACAAAGCAAAGTTCCAGAAAAAGAACTAAAGAAAATAGAAACGAGCAATCTACCAGTTGCAGAATTCAAAACATTGCTTATAAGAAGGTTCAACAAAGTTAGAGAAAGAGTAGATGAACTCAATGGTAACTTAAACTAAGAGATAGAAAACATAAAAATTGTGATAGAAAATATAAAAAAGAACCAGTCAGAAATGAAGAATAAAATAACTGAAACAAAAAAAATACACTAGAAGGTATCAACAGCAAATTACATGCAGTAGAGGCTCAAAGCAGTGATTTAGAAGACAAGGTAACTGAAAACACGCAATCAGTACAGCAAAAAGAAAAATGAATCCAAAAAATAGGGATTGCTTCAGTGACTTCTGGGATAACATCCAGTGTAAGAGTATTCACATCATAGGAATAACAGAAAAAGATGAGAGTGTACAAGGGACTGAGAATCTATTTGAAGAAATAATGACAAAAAAAAACTTCCCTAACTAGACAAAACTAAACTTCCCTAACTACAAGTCTAGGAAGCACAAAGTCCCAAACAAAATGAACCCAAAAGCAGTTAGTTACCTATGAAGGAGCTCCCATAAGACTATCAGCTGATTTCTCAACAGAAACTTTGTAGGCCAAAAGGGATTAGCCAAAAGTATTCAAAGTGATGAAGGGCAAGGAACTACAACTAACACTACTTTACTCGGCAAGGCTATCATTTAAAATTTAAAGAGAGATCAAGAGACTCCCAGTAAACAAGTAGTTAAAGAAATTTATCACCATCAAACAAATATTACAAGAAATGTTAAAGGGACTTCTGTAAGAAGAAGAAAGAACATATGTATGAATAATAAATTGGCAACAACTACGTACCTATCAATAATTACTTTAAATGCAAATGGATTAACTGCTCCAATAAAAAGACATAGGATAGCAGAACAAATCAGAAAACAAGGAGGCAGGGGAAAATAGCATAGACGATAGAGGCTTTGTTCATCCCTCTTGTGACCAAATAAAAGAAATATGGTGCAAACAGTAAGGAAAGTCACTTGAGATCTAGATGAACAGAAGCATTACAACTAAGGAGATAAATAATCAATCAACTTGAAAAGTAGAACTTACGAGGGGTGAAGATCCAAGGCTGCTTGGTCCTGAGTGGGTGAGTGGGACAGAGGCTACAGAAATGGCAGCCGGCAGCTGCAGAT
Organism: Rousettus aegyptiacus; assembly: GCF_014176215.1. NCBI lineage: Eukaryota > Metazoa > Chordata > Mammalia > Chiroptera > Pteropodidae > Rousettus > Rousettus aegyptiacus. The sequence continues at coordinate 39,318,996 of NW_023416312.1, forward strand.
ACCTCTTAAAGGGGCCATGTCTGTAAGCAGACTTTCGCAGAGCTGGACCTACTCACTCTGAACACTAGCGCTGGGTCAGCTGCACAGGGGTCATCAGGGACTTACAGGGGGACACTAAGTTGTTGGGATGAGGAGAAGGCAAGGCTCTCTCCCAGGCAGAAGTGCTGGTGGTATCCATTCTTCCTCTGTTGAGCCCTCCCCACCTCCCAGCATGCAGACGCAGCGCTGCCATAGCTGAGATGTCATCAAACTAGATAACGGAGGTCGCTCTGCCCAGAAACGTTTCAGAAACTATGTGTTCCCCAACTCTCAGCCTTACTCAAGTCACATCCAGTGTGTCCTCGGCAAATCCAGTGGTCCTTGCTGAGCAGAACCAAGATTCACACTTCTGGAAGCTGGCCTCATTTTCTGGTGTGCTTTCTTGAGGCAACTATAAGCACAACATCCGTGGATTGCTTGCAAAATTTTAACAGGTGGCCTTGAGGGGCAAAGGCTGGGGCTGAACTTGGCGTGCAGCTGAATCCCTCTCAGGACTGTGCCTATGGACATTTACTACACAAAGCCACGCTAATAAGACTGGGAGAATTAGGAGCTTTGATTAGTACATAGAAACAGACACAAAAAGGCAGCCAAAATGGGAAGACAATGAAGCAGAATCCATATGAGAGAACAGAACAGAGACCCAGAAATAATAGAGTCCATCAATCTAACAGATGCAGAGTTCAAAACACTGGTCGTAAAGATACTCAATGAACTAGGGGAAGTGTAGGTGCATTCAGTGAGAACTTTATCAAAGAGATAAAAAAAACATAAAAATGGAAATGGAAATTATAAAAGGGAACCAGTCAGAAATAAATACATTATCTGAGATGAAGAGTATATTAGAGGGAATCAACAGAGTGGATAAAGAAGGGGATCAAACCACCAACATAGAGAATGGGGAAGCCAAGGACACACAATCACAATAGCAAGAGAAAAAAAGCCAAGACTATAATAATTTAAGGAGCCTATGGAACATAATTAAATGTAAAAATATCCATGTCATAGGCGTACCTGAAGGAAAAGAATATACGATGGGGTAAACAGTCTATTTAATAAATGGTATTGGGAAAACAGAACAGATATATGTAAGACAATAAAACTGGACCACATTCTTACTTCATTTGCAAGAATGAACTCTAATGGAATATTACTCAGCCGTAAGAAGAGATGAGATACTGCCATTTGTAACAACATGGGTAGACCTTGAGATAATCATGCTAAGCAAAATAAGCCAGACACGAGATGAAAATCACATGAAAGCAACAAATGAACAGGTCAAACAAATGGAGACTCATGGACATGGGCTACAGACTAGTGGCTACCAGAGGGTAGTGGGTGGGGGACGAGGGGGGAGGTAGACGGGGTAAAGGGGGTCAAATATGTGATAACGGAAAGAAATCTAATTATGGGAGGTGAACATACATTGTAAATATATATATGCCTTACTGTTAAAGTGTACTGCTGAAACTTATTGGATTTAGTTAACCAATGTCACCATAAAAAATAAATAAATAAAATTTTTTAAAATTTTTAAAAGAATAAACTCAAAATGGGTTGAAGACTTACATGTAAGACTCGAAATCATAAAACTTGTAGAAAAAAACATAGGCAGTAAACTCTCTGACATTTCTCTTAGTAATATTTTTTCTGATATGTTGCCCTGAGCAAGGAACCTAAAAACTTTTTGCACAGCAAAGGAAATAATAAACAAAACTGAAAGGCAACCTACTAAATGGGAGAAAATATTCACCAATGATATATACAATAATGGGTTAATATCCAAAAAAAAATTTAATATCCAAAATTTATAAAGAACTCACACAACTTAACACCAAAAAACTAACAATCCAGTTTAAAAATGAATCCGGGATTTGAATAGACAGTTCTTCAAAGAGTACATATAGGTAGCCAATAGACATAGGAAGAGATGTTCAACATCACTAATTATCAGAGAAATACAAATAAAATCCATGGTGAGATTTCACCTCACTCCTGTCAGAATGACCACCATCAATAAATCAACAAACAACAATTATCAGTTAAGATGTGGAGAAAGGGAACCCTCATGCACCATTTGTGGGATTGCAAATTGGTGGAGCTGCTATGGAAAACAGTACGGAAGTTCCTCAATAAATTAAAAATAGAATTACTTTATGACCCAGCAATTCTGCTTCTGGGTATTTATCCAAGATATAGGAGCAACCTAATTGCCTATCAATAGATGATTAGATAAAGAAGAAGGAATACATATACACAATGTAATATTACTCAGCCATGAAAAGGAATAACATTTTACCATTGGTGACAACATGGATGGGCCTAGAAGATATTATACTGAGTGAAATAAGTCAGACAGAGAAAGACAAACACCATATGATTTCACTTATATGTGGAACCTAAAGGACAAAATAAATGAACAAACTAAACATAAACAGACTCGTAGATGCAGGGAACAAGCTAATGGTTATCAGATGAGAGGGAGGTTTGGAAACTAGGTGAAAAAGGTGAAGAGATTAAGATGTACAAATTGGTAGTTACAAAATAATAGCATAGAGAATATAGTTAATAATATGGTAATAACTAAGTATAGTGCCAGGTGGGTGCTAGATTAATCAAGGATATCACATCATAAATTATATAAATGTCTAACCATTATGCTGCACGTCTGAAACTAATATATCATAATATTAAATGTCAACTGTATTTGCAAGTTGGCAGGGCATAAGAGTTTTGAACATCTTGATATAAAACCAATGAGCCATGGGGATGTAATACACAGCATAAGAAATATAGTCTATAATATTTTGATAGCATTGTATGTTACCAGATGTTGCTGGACTTGTAATGATCACTTTTTTAGGTATATAAATGTTGAATAATTATTGTGTACACTCAAAGCTAATATAATATTGTGTTATATTTTAGTAAAATTATTTAAAAATAAAATAATTATAATAGATTAAAGATTTAAATGTAAAACTTCAAACCATAAAATTCCTAGAAAAAAACATAGGTGGTAAACTTCTTGATATCAGTTCCAGTGACAATTTTTTTGAATAACACCAAAAGGAAAGGCAAAAAAAGCAAAAATAAACAAGTGGAATTATATCAAACTAAGAAGCTTCTGTACAGTAAAGGAAAACCATAAACAAAATGAAAAGTCAACATACCAAAAGGGAGAAAATATTTTCAAACCCTATATCTGATAAAGGATTAATAGCCAAAAAGCATGAAGAACAGATACACTTCAATAGCAAAAAGTAACAAACAGATTTAAAAATGTGTAGAGAATCTAAAGAGACATTTTTCCAAAGAAGACATAGAAATTGACAACAGGTACATGAAAAGATGTTATACATTATTAATCATCAGGGAAATGCAAATCAAAATCACAATAAGATATCACCTCACACCTGTTAGAATGGCTATTGTCAAAAAGACAAGAAATAACACGTTGGCATAGATATGGAGAACCCTCGTGCACTGTTAGTAAGACCGTAAACCGGTACAGCCAATAAGAAAAGCAGCATGGAGATTCCTCAAAACATTAAAAATAGAACTACTATGTGATCTAGCAGTTCCACTTCTGGATATTTAGTCAAAGGAAACAAAAACACTGACTTGAAAAGATATGTGTACCCCCATTTTCATTTTAGCATTATTTATAAAAGCCAAGATATGGAAGCAACTTAAGTTTCCCTCCATGGTTGGATGCATAAAGAAAATGTCATATATATAAGCAATGGAATACTATTCAGCCCTATAAAGGAAGGAAATCTTGCCATTTGCAACAACACAGATGTACCCTGAGTACATAATGTTAAGTGAACTAAGACAGAGAAAGACAAATACCACATCATCTCATTTACATGAGGAAACCAAAAAAACTTCATAGATGATGCAGAGAATAGATTGATGGTTACCAGTGGGTGGGGGTAGGGTTGGGCAAAATGGGTGAAGCTGGTCAACAAGTACAATCTAAATAAGTCATAGTATGTATTGTACAACATGGTAGTTGCGTTTAATATTGTATTATGCATTCAAAAGTTGCTAAGAGAACAGATCTTTAAAGTTCTCATCATAAGAAAAAAAATTATACTTAAGTGTGGTAATGGATGTTAACTGGACTTACTATGGTGATTATTTCACAGTACATACAAAAATAAAATTGATTATGTTGTACACCTGAAACTAAAATAATGTTATATGTCAATTATATGAAATAAAAAAGAAAGAAAGAAAGAAAGAAAGAAAGAAAGAAAGAAAGAAAGAAAGAAAGAAAGAAAGAAAGAAAGAAAGAAAGAGGGAGGAAGGGAGGGAGGGAGGGAGGGAGGGAGGGAGGGAGGGAGGAAAAAGAAAATGGAGGAGATATTTCAAGTTTTGTAATAAATAAACCCTACCAACCTAGAATTCTATATCCAGCGAAACTATTCTTCAAAGGTGTAGGAGAAATAAAGACTTTTTTAGACAATCAAAAATTGAGGGCGGCATTAGCATCATGGCAGATTGAAACAACTCGTAGTATCTCCCCATGAATCTACAACTAGCCATACATCAATAATTAGCCATACATCAATAACACAACAAAGGTTTCTCTGCTCAACACACTAGGATGCCTAAGAGATTCACACACCAGTGCATCTGCAGGTAAGAATATTTGAATTCTCAGGGGAGGCAGGACAGGGGGAAGGACCAGGATGGTACTCTCGGATGCCATTCCCTGGCTGTTGCAGCTAATCCCACAGCCCAACCAAATGTGGTAGTAGTGGAGAAGTTGATATGCAGCCCCACACCACTGTCTAATGGTGGGTAAGAGGCAAAGCAACCACAACAGCACTTGGGAATCTGGCTTCCTCCCCTGAAGGTGATGGGACCTCACAGTAGCAGCAAAATACATCTAAGTTCTCCTGTGATGCCAGCAGCCATACAGAACCAGGCAACAGTGTGGCAGGCTCACAAACACAGCTCCTCCCAACCCATTACATCTCCCCACAATGCTGGTGGTGCTCTGAGACCCAGGTAACCTAAACGCAGCAGGGATGCCCACCACCCCAGTCACCAGGCTGGTGACTCCCAAGACCACAGGAATGGCCCTCCACCATGACACTGGAGTCTCAAGTAGCACAAGTAAAAGAAAATTAAAATTTGCACTATAGCACCATCTACTAGAAAACAAAAGAAAGACCTTAAATAATCAACCTGATGAATGTTATCTAAATAAAAATGTATTCACTACTTCAAATGTGCAAGCACCATGAATACCAAGGTAACATAGTAACACAGAAAGAAAATGACAATTCTCCAGAAAATGAGCTCAATTTATGAAAGTTTGTAATCCAAATAATACAAAATTCATAACAGTCATTAAGAAACTCACCAAGATACAATAAAAGTTAGAAAGGCAGTTTAATGAGCTAAAATATAAAATTAATGAGCAGAAAGAGCACTTTCTAAAAAAGATTGAAACCATAAAAAAGAACCAAACAGAAATTCTGGAGCGTAAGAACTCAATAAATAATATGAAGAATGCATTAGAACACATTGGAAATAAAGCAGACCATGTGGAAGAGGGAATTAGCAAATCTGAAGATAGAAATCTAGAAATAATTCAGGTCCTCTGCCCATTTTTAATTGAATTGTTGTTTGTTTAATTAAAGAACTCTACAAAAACTATCTGACTCCCTTAGAAGGATCAACATAAGGATAACGGGCATTCTGGAAGGAGAAGAGTGGAAGAAGGAAACAGAGCATTTTTTTTAAGTTTATTGGGGTAACACTGTCTAATACAATTATATAATTTTCAGATGTACATTATAATTTGACATCTATATACTCTATTGTGTGATTACCACCCAGAGTCCAGTTTCCTTCAGCTACCATATATTTGATCCCCTTTACCCACTTCACCCTTCCCCAAACACCCTATATTTGACCCCCTTTACCCTGTCTACCTCTTCCCTCTTCCCCCACCCCCTACCCTCTGATAACCAGTAGTCCATTGTCCGTGTCCTTGAGTCTCTGTTTGTCCTGTTCACTTGTTGCTTTTAGGTTTATGTCCCAATATAAGTGATATCATGTGATTTTCAACATTTTCTGTCTGGCTTATTTTGCTTAGCATGAATATCTCGAGGTCCATACAGGTTGTCACAAATGGCAGTATTTCATCTCTTCTTATGGCTGAGTAATAGTCCATTGTGTATATGTACCACAGCTTCTTTAGCCAATCATCTATCATAGGACACTTTGGTTGCTTCCATGTCCTGGCCACTATGTATAGTGCTGCTATGAACCTTGGTGTGCAAATATATTTTCGGATATGGGTTTTCAAGTCTTATTTATTTATTTATTTATTTATTTATTTATTGCCATTTTAATTAGTTTTTTTGTGATGACATTGGTTAATGAAATCCAATAAGTTTCAGCTGTACATGTTAACAGTAAGGCATATATATATTTGCACTATGTGTTCACCTCCCATAGTTAGATTTCTTTCGGTCACCTTATATTTGACCCCTTTTACCCTGTTTACCTCACCCTTCCCCCAACCCCTTACCCTCTGGTAACCACTAGTCTATAGTCTCTGTCCACGAGTCTCTGTTTGTTCTGTTCATTTGGTACTTTTAGGTTTATATCCCACATATAAGTGATATCATATGATTTTCAACCTTTTCTGTCTAGCTTATTTTGCTTAGCATGATTATCTCGAGGTCCATCCATGTTGTCACAAATGGCAGTATTTCATCTCTTCTTATGGCTGAGTAATATTCCATTGTATTATGTACCACAGCTTCTTTAACCAATCATCTATCATAGGACACTTTAGTTGCTTCCATGTCCTGGTCACTATGAATAATGCTGCTATGAACATTAGTATGCAAATATCTTTTTGGATATGGATTTTTAAGTCTTCGGGTTAAATACCCAGTAGAGGGATTGCTGGATCATACGGTAGATCAAGTCTTAGTGTACTGAGGAACCGAATTTGAGAATTTTCTCACACATTGTTTTTAAAATGTGCATCAAGCTTAAATATAAAGTTTTTCTTCATAAACATTAGCCCAAAAAATGATGAAAGACATTCTTTGACCTGAAACAAAAAGAAAGTACAAGAAACATTGAATACAGTGAAAAACAGACAGACAGAATCAGAAAATTGCAACTTTATTTCAGGATAGGGTGCTAAGCACTTAATTATAACATAAAGGTTAGTGGGGGGAAGCTTTAAAAATAATATAGCTACTTCAATTTTGTAACAACATGAGTAACAAATGTTGGAAATGTTGTGGGTAAAAAAAAACCTTCATACACTGCTTGTGGGAGTGTAAATTGGTACAGCTCCATGGAAAACAGTATGGAGGTTCCTCAAAAAATTAAGCATTGAATCGCCATATGACCTAGCAATCCTTTTCTGGGTATCAACACCAAAAATAAAAAAACATTTATCCGTAAATATATATGCACCCCGATGTTCATTGCAGCACTATTTACAGCAACCAAGACATGGAAACATCCAAGGTGTCCTTCAGTAGATGATTGGATAAAGAAGAAGTGGTACATATATACAATGGAACATTACTCAGCCATGACAAAGATGAAATATTGCCATTTGTGACAACATGGATGGATCTTGAGATAATCTTGCTAAGCAAAATAAGTCAGACAGAAATTGTTGAGAACCATGTGATTTCACTCATATGTGAGATATAAAACTGAAAGCAACAAAAGAACAAGATGAACAAAGAAAATCTCAAAGAACAGATTAGTGGTTATCAGAAAGTAAAGAGGGAAAAGGAGATAGATAAGGGTAAAGGGTAAAAGAGGTCAAATATATGGTGACGGAAGGAGCTATGATTTTGAGTGGCGAACACATAATATAATATACAGACGATATGTTATAGAATTGTACACTTGAAGCCTCTATAATTTTATTAACTAATGTCACCTAAATAAATTTAATTTAAAAGATAAGATTAATGAAACAAGAGGTGGTTCTTTGAAAAGATAAAATTGACAAACTTTTAGCTAGACTCACTAAGGAAAAAAAGAGAGAAGATGCAAATAAATAAAATTTTAAATGAAAGAGAAGTTACAATGGATACCACAGAAATACAAAAGATTATAAAATAATATTATAAAAGGCTGTACACTACAAAATTGGACAACTGAGAAGAAATGGACAAATTCTTATACTATCTTCATAGATGGAATTATGAAACATTAGAAAATCTGAATAGACTGATCACTAGTAAGGAAATTGAAATAGTAATCAAAAACCAGGCAAAAATAAAAGTGCAGGACCAAATGGCTTCAATGGTGAATTCTACCAAAAAGTCAAAGAATTACTATCTATACTACTTATCCTTCTCAAACTGTTAAAAAAAAAATGAAAGAGGAGAGAATGCTTCCTAACTCATTTTATCAGGACAACATTACCCTAATACCAAAACCAGGCAAGGACAATGCAAAAAAAAAAAAAATTAAGCCAATATCTCTGTCAAATGTAAATGCAAAAATCTTAAATAAATTACAAGATATGTTAAAAGAAGCTCTTCAGAGAGAAGGAAAATTAATAGGCCAGAAACTCATATCTATATGAAGAAAGGAAGAGTATTAGAGAAGGAATTTATAAAGGTAAAATTAAAACTTTTATTTTTTATTCTTAATTAACCTAAAAGATAAAAGCTTGCTCAACATGATAATAGCTACAACGTATTTGATGATTGTACTTTATGGATAAATGAAATGAATGACAACAAAGATACAAGAGAAGGTACAAAAGAATTAGAAATATTTTGTTATAAGTAACTTGTACTACTTGTGAAGTGACTTACTGTTATTTGAAAGTGGACTGGGATTAGTTGGAAATATATGTTGTAAACTCTAGGGCAACCACTAAAAAACAATTTATAATTTTTAAATTACAGTTGGAATACAATATGATATAGTGATAAAACATGTATATAACTAATAAACTTAGTATCCATCAGACACATACAAAGTGATTACAATATTATTGACTATATTTCTTATGATATATTTTACATCCCTCCATATCTTGACTATGTAAATAATTCTGCAATGAACATATGGATGCATGTGTTCCTTTAAAGTAGTGTTTTAGGTTTCTTTGAATAAATGTCCAGAAGTGGGATAACTAGAACCTTCTTTATCTCATGATAGTCTTTATTTAAAAATCTATTTTGTCTTGTATAAGTATTGCTATCTTAGCATTTTTTGTATGTGTATGTTTCCATTTTCATTAAACATCTTTTTTCACCTCATTACTTTCAGTATGTGTGTGTCTTTCAATATGAAATGAGTCTCTTATAGGCAGCATATAAGTCTTGCTTTCTCAGCCATCCAGCCATCTTATCTTTTGATTGGAACACTTAATCCATTTACATTTTTTAATCCATTTATATTTAAAGTAATGATTGATAGGTAAGTAGTTATGATCATTTTATTATTCATATTTTTTAAATCTTTTTTCCTTCTTTTTCTTAAAGAAGTCCCTCTAACATTTCTTGTAATGCTGGTTTGGTAGTGATGAACTCCTTTAGCTTTTTCTTATCGGGGAGGCTCTTTATCTGCCCTTCCATTCTAAAAGATAGCTTTGCTGGGTAGAGTAATCTTGGTTTTAGGTCCTTGCTTTCAATCACTTTGAATATGCCATGTCAATCCCTTCTGGCCTGCAAAGTTTCTATTGAGAAATCAGCTAACAGTCTTAGGGTGGCTCCTTTGTAGGTAACTGATTGCTTTTCTCTTGCCACTTTTAAGATTCTCTCTTTGTCTATAACCTTTGGCATTTTAATGATGATGTGTCTTAGTGTAGGCCTCTTTGGGTTCATCTTATTTGGGACTCTTTGTTTCCTGGGCTTGGATAACTATTTCATTTGCCAAATTAGGAAAGTTATCAGTCACTATTTCTTGAAGTAGGTTTTCAATCCCTTGGTCTCTCTCTTCTCCTTCTGGTACCCCTATGATGTGAATGTTGGTATGCTTGATGTTGTCCCAGAGGCCCCTTAAACTATTCTTATTTTTTTGGATTCTTTTTTCTTGTTGCTGTCCTGATTGGGTGTTTTCTGCTATCTTGCCTTCTAAATAACTGATTCAAACCTCTGTTTCATCTAATCTACTATTGAGTCCTCCTAAGGTATTCTTCATTTCGGTTATTGTATTCATTTCTGACTGATTCTTTTTTGTTTTCTATCTCCATTTTTATGTTTTGTATCTATTTATTGAATGTCTCGCTGAGTTCCTCTACTCTTCCCCTAAGTTCATCGAGTATCTTTATAACCAGTGTTTTGAACTCTATATCACATAGATTGCTTGTCTCTATTTTGTTTAGTTCTTTTTCTGCAGTCTTTTCCTGTTTTTTTTTTTTTCATTTGGGACATGTTTCTTTGTCTCCCCATTTTGGCCGACTCACTGTGCTTGTTTCTATGTATTAGGTAAGGTGCTCTGTCTCCCAGTTTTAGTAGTGTAGCCTTATGTAGAGAGTGTCCTATGGGGCCCAGTGGCACAGTCTTTCTATACACCGGAGCTGGGTGTTCCAGGTGTATAAGTTGTGTAAGTTTTGTGTGCCCTCATGATGACTTTGAGCCTTGGTCGCTGTTTTCACATCAGTGGGAGAGACTGACCTTAGGGCTGATTTGTTGTGAGGACTGGCTGGTGACTACAGTGGAGGAGCTGCTATGTAGGGGCTGACTGTACAGGGCAGGATATGCTTCATCAGGGCTCTGGTGCCTACCCAGTCTGCCCTTTGGGTACATCATCCTCAGATATGGCCCTGGGTTGTGCTCTGGCTCAGAGCATGCAGGGCAGATCCTTTTGGGAGGGGTCTTGCCACAGGTCAAGTTTGACTGAAGCCTGTGCCCTGCCTGAGGCCACCTGGAATGAGTCACCAAGCAACCCGCAGATGGCCACCACCCATGCTGGGCTTAGATGTGCTTTGAGAGGCCAAGCTTCAAAATGAGGCCAGATACTACTAATGCTGGGCTCAAGGCTACACGGCAAGAGGCAAGGAACACACCGAAGCCAGATGCTATTTGTTTAAGTTTGGTGAACCTTTGAGAGATTTTAGTAATGTTTGCAGCATGATCCAAGACAGGTCATTTGTATGGAAATCCACTTAAAGTGGCTTGGGTGGGCCTGCAAATTGGGCGGGGTGGCATCTCGAGGTAGCCAGGTTAATCAAGATGAAGATACGGTGGCCAACTACATTTGCAAGCCAGGCAGGGATGGGATTAACAAAGGAATAATGCCCTCGGCCAGGACTTCTGTCTGCGAAAAGGCTGCACCTCCATTCCTCTCCCTGAAGCTAGACAACTCATTTCCTCCCTGTATGTCCCTGGCGCCTTTTGAGCTGCTGTCCCAGTGCTGGAGCTCAGAGAGAAGGAGCTCGTCAGCAAGTAAGTTTGTGCATGTGGGCCCCTTAAGAGAAAAGTCTGCAACTCCAGTGGCCCTCCATCTTACTTTGCCACAATCTCTGCTGCTTTTCACAGCCAGAAATTGTAGGGACATCTCTTCCTGGCACTGGAACCCTGGGTTTGGAAGCCCAGTGGGGCACTGGGATCCCATACTCCTCCATCAGGATCTCCATAGCTGAGATATCCTTCCTGATTTTCAACCACCACATGTAATTGTAGGACCAGACCATTCCACATCTTCACCCTTCTGATGAGTCTTGACATGGCCTTTTCTGTGTGTCACCGATTGCAGGACTCCTGTTCAGCTAAACTTCAGATGACTCCCAATTATGGCTGTTCTATAGTTTAGCTGTAATTTTAATGTGGCTGTAAGAGGAGGCAAGCACAGTGTTTACCTACTCCATCATCTTGACCAGAAACTCAAAAATCAGTTTTTTAAAAGTATAATTGATATGCTAAGAAAAGAGAGAAAATGAAATCATATAAAATGCTCCATTAAAATCACACAAGGTACACTTGAAACTAATATAATATTCTATATAAGGTATAATTTAAAATAAATTAATTTTTTTCAATCACAGAAGATGTAAATAGAGAAGATAAAAATAGAAACAAAGAACAAATGGAAAAAATAGAAAACAGTGAAATATGGTAGATATTAATCCAACTATATCAACAATCTCTTTAACTGTCAATATTTAACACACCGATTAAAAGACAGAGATATTACAGGTGATTAAAAAATAAGACCCAACTAACTATATATTGTCTAAAAAATACACTTTAAATATACAGACATACATAAATAGGAAAAGCATGGAACAAGATATACCATGTTAACACTAATAACACTAATCAAAAGAAATCTGGAGTGGTTATATTAATATAAGACAAAGTTGACTTCAGAGCAAAGAAAATTATCAGAGATAAAACAGGGAATTACATCATGATAAAGGGGTTAATAGACCAAAAAGACATAACAATCCTTAATGTGCATGCACCTAACAACAGAACACCAAAATATATGAGGCAAACAGTAATGAAACTGCAAGGAGAAATAGATAAATCCACTACTATAGTTTGAGACTTCAATATTCCTTATCAGAAATGGACAGGTCTCGCAGGCAGCAGATCATTGAGGTCATAACTGACCTCAACAGCTCTCAATCAACTGGATATATTTGATATCTATGGACTACTTCACCAACAATAAGTTGATAAAAAGTAGTTAGTAGAAAGAGGTTGAAGAAACAGAAGTATATAAGGTGCGGGTTGATCACATCATTGTCTGAGGAGGCAGGATAAAATATGATCCAGAGTTTGGGTAGAGAGATATACTCAGAACGAACAGAAGCTATACCTCCTTCACTGAGACAGAAGAAAAGGAAGAGATCATGAGTCCAGATAAAATTGAGATTATAGGCGATGAAAGAGGAAGTTGAGGAGGTCATATCTGACTGTCTTCATGTTTGAAGTCAAGTAGGAGACAAAGTCAACTTCCACAAATGAGAAGAGAGAGAGTAGAATAGAGAGATTAAGAAGAAATGTAGAATAGCCACTAACAATTCAATAATGAACTCCCTAGAGAGATACAGAAGGGTTGCTGGGCAGCTCAGTTGAGGGCCTAGCTGAGAATGGGAATGCATAAATTTGTATTGGCTCTAAACTGCATTTCGTGTGTGTGTGTGTGAGAGAGTATATTTATGTGTTTTCCAACAGCATGGGTGTTGAGCAGAGAAATGATGGGAACTTGGACTTATCCTGGATTGTCTACAAGACAAATATGGCGAAGGAAGTATGGAGCATGATGAGAATAAATAAAGAAAGGTCCTCAAGCTAAGACAGAGCCCTGGGGAATATCAAAATGTAAAGGGTAAACAGAAAAAGAGGAACATGCAAATATAAATGAGGAGGAGCCAGAAGCCAATGGTACTACAAAACAGACCTGAAAATTCCAGCATTTGGATAGTTTTTTGAGATCACGTAGTCCAAATTTTTAATTGTGGCAGATGAGGAAAGTGAGGCCCCAAGAGGGGAAGGGACTTGCCCAAGGTTCACAGTGAGTCAGGGCAGAGCTGGGACTAAAATTTATGTCCTTTAACTGGGTTCCATGCTCTTATTTACTCTATGATACTTAGTTATCTTCTCTTACTTTAAAAATAATGTATGTTTCTGTAGATAATTTGTAAAACTCAAAAAAGGATAAAGAATAAAATTTAAATATTTTATAATCTTACTACTGACTGCAGACATGTTGACATACGTGGTAGTTTTAAAACAAGTTCAAAAATTCTTTCACTTTTGTCTCATCAAGAGGTGGAATCTAGTTCCCCTCCTCTAGAATATAGACTAGCTTTAGTGACTTGTTTCTAACAGATAAAATGCAGTGGCTGTGATGCTGCATGACTCCCAAAACTAGCTCATAAATTCAATATAGTTTCCACAGGGTGCTCGATCTGTCCCTCCCTCCCTCCCTCCCTTACTCTTTCTCTCTCTCTCTCAACACTTGTTCTTCAACCCCAGTCATTGTGATATGAGGAAACCCAGGCCACATGGAGAAGTCACATGTTAGTATTCCAGCTGAAAGCCCCAGCTGAATTCCTAGCCAGCAACCAGCATAAACTGCCAGACATGTGAATGAGGAAGACTTCACGATTTCTCCAGCTTCAGCCATTGTCTGACTAAAACTGTCTGAGAGTCTCTGAATGAGAATCATGTAACTGAGCCTAGTCAATCTTCAGTCTTGAGAGATAATGATTGTTACTTTACATCACCAAGTTTGTTATGCAGTATTAAATCACCAGTATGGCAAATTTCCTTCTAGTCTTTTGAATGGATATACATTTTAATTACAATATTGGAATTACAAAATACACAATTTCATATCCTACTTTTTTCACCTTGTGTTATTCATGATCATTTCACCACAACACTAAAATATATTTAAAGAGATTATTATAATAAGCACAGAATATCTGCCATTTGACTATTTCAAAGATATTTAATCGGTCTTTATTGTTAGACATTTATATTATTTTCCAGTTTTTCACTATCATAGATAATGCTACAGTGAACATTCTTGCATCTATACCTTTTTAAAGTATGTTTATGTTTCTATTTGAATGATAAAAGCTGAAACACATTACTGAAACAATTAAAATACAATGCAAAATTCCTAAAGTTAAATTGATATATTCTTCCACTCCTCCTCCAAAGCCATCCCCCTAATGTAACCACTGTAGAAAATCTAGTGTAAATCCTTACACACTTTCTCCTTCACATATACATATCAAAATACAGTATGAGTTTATTTTCTTTCACAAAAACGGAGTTACTATAGCCTTTTCTTTTACTTAACAATGTATCATAGACAGTATTCTAAGTCAATATGTTTTATTCCCTTCAATTACTGGATAGTAGGCCATCATGTAGACACAGCATAATTTATATTACTAGTTCCTTATCAGTGGACATTCGCATTGTTGCTATTACAAATAATATTGAAGTAAACACCCTTGTACACTTACCTACACATACTGGCACTTTTATTTCTAACAGTTAAATTATCATAACTGAGATTTCCAGGTCAAGAGGCATGTGAATTTTTCAGTTTAATAAATACAATTGGAGTACTTCTCATTAAATGTGACCGATTAAACACATGTTTATCCTAAAATGAAAGAAAATGAGTTTTTAAAGGGTATAAACTCACAAAGACAAATAACAGGAATATAAGATATAGCAACACATTTTTGGAAGATGAAAAGCAGATGCAGGTTAGCAGAGCTGAAAGAGCTGAAGATCAAATGCCTACAGGGAGCATGAGAAATGAGAAGCAAGACAATTCATGCTACAGAGTGCCTGGAAAGCTCAGAAATTAGAGATACCAGTGACCAGAAAAGGAAGCAGAATGTCAAGAGGCTAAAAACAGGATTTAGTTGCATGTGTGTGAGAAAGGCAGTTAGACCCCTCTCAGGTCCCTTCCCTCATCCTCCTCAACAGGAAAATATCCGCTCCCTAATCTGGTGGGAGACTGGAAGTTTATTCAAATGAAATTGATCCACAGAAGCCCCAAACCCAGATCCCCTTGATAGAGTGAAATGTAGGTATAGGGCATCATCTTGCAAATAGTGGCACTAAATGAAAGCCTGCAATGAGATCCTTTTCCGTACACCGTGGATACCTTGCTCCAAAATACATACTTTGGAAGGGTATATACTTTCCAGGAAAGAAATTAGAGAGATCATCTCTGAAGAAACTAGAACTGCTCCCAGAGAAAAGACCTATAATGTCATTTTGGAATCCCCAGTGAACTAGCCAGGTTCTCACTCAATCACGTTACAATAAAGATTACCAGATGATAAACACTGCCCCTATAGGAAAGCCTCCTATATGGAAGATAAGAAAACCAACCAATCAAATGAAATACTGAAATAAAGAAAAAGAAGAAAACTTTTTCTTATTATACTCAGAGATCTGAGATATTGTAACCATGAAATTAAAACAGGATACTATAAAAAACATTTAGAAAACCAGAGAAGTTGTGCAAGTATGCTATATGTTCTTATAATACTTTTATAATTTAATTTTTACATTTATATCTCAAATTCTATGGGTTTTTTCTATATGGTACAAAGTGGGGATTTGAATGTATTTCCTTGAAAATTGAGATATCAGACCCAATATCATATTGAATAATCTGTACATATAGAACTTTGATCATATTGATTACTTCCTTAGGACAAAATCTCATAAGCAGATTTAAAGAGCAGAAACAATTTTTAAAGATTTTTAAATATAATATCAATTGCCCTCCAGAAAAGTAATACCAATTTTCATTCCATCAGCAGTGTATAATTGTTTAGTTACTATATTCATACCAAAACTGAGTATCATTACCTTCACCAATTTTATGAACCAACACAGGTATTCTTTCACTTAATACTTTTTTTACCCTTAGTTACTTTTAGTAGAGCAAGTAGAAGTGCTAAATTTCAGTGATCTGATAATTTTTTATTAAGTTTATTGAGGTAACATCGGTTAATACAAATATATAATTTTCAGGTGTACATATTAATTTGACATCTGTATATTCTGTTATATGTTTACGATACAAAGATCTGTTTCCCTCAGTTATCATATATTTGATCCCCTTTACCCACTTCACACACCCCTTAAACCCTATATTTGACGCCCTTTACCCCGTCTACTTCCCTGCTCCACCTCCACCTCCTACCATATGGTAATCACTAGTCTATAGTCCATGCTCATGAGTCTCTGTTCGTTTGTCCTGTTCCTTTGTTGTTTTTAGCTTTATATCCCACATATAAGTGATATCATGTGATTGTCAACATTTTCTGTCTGGCTTATTTCGGTTAGCATGATTATCTTGAGGTCCATACAGGTTGTTACAAATGGCAGTATTTCATCTCTTATGGCTGAGTGATAGTCCATTGTATATATGTACCACAGCTTCTTTAGCCAATCATCTATCATAGGACACTTTGGTTGCTTCCATGTCCTGGACACTGTGTATAGTGCTGCTATGAACCTCGGTGTGCAAATATATTTTCAGATATGGGTTTTTAAGTCGTTAGGGTAAATACCCAGTAGAGGGATTGCTGGATCATATAGTAGATCAATTCTAAGTTTTTTAAGGAACCTCCATACCGTTTTGCATAGTGTCTGTACCAATTTGTAGTCTCACCAGCAGTATATGAGTGTTCCTTTTTCTATGCATCTTCTCCAACATTTGTTATTATTTGTCCCGTTGATGATAGTTATTCTAACAGGCGTGAGATGGTGTCTCATTGTGGTTTTGATTTGCATTTCTGTAATAGCTAGCAATGTGGAGCATCTTTTCAAATATTTGTTGGCCTTTTGTATATCTTCTAGGGAGAAATGTTTGTTCAGGTCCTCTGTTCATTTTTTGATTGGATCATTTTTGTTGTTGTTGTTAATGAATTGTATAAGTTTCTTTTATATTTCGGATATTAGGCCCTTATCAGAGGTGTTGCTTGCAAATATATTTTCCATTCGGATGGTTGTCTCTTTACCTTGTTGAAGGTTTCTTTTGCTGAGCAGAAGCTTTTTAGTTTGATGCAGTCCCATTCATTTATTTTTATTTTTACTTTCCTTGCCTTTGAGGTCAAATTCATAAAATCCTTTTTAAGTCTAAGGTCTTGAGTTTGGTTCCAATGTTTGCTTCTATGCATTTTATTGTTTCAGGTTTTAGATTCAGGTTCTTAATCCATTTTGAATTAATTTTGGTGTGTGGTGATAGACAACAGTTTAGTTTCATTCTTTTGCAGGTAGCTTTCCAGTTTTCCCAGTACCATTTATTGAAAAGGCTTTCCTTTCTCCACTATATGTTTTTGGCTTTTTTGTCTAAAATCATTTGCCCATATGAATATGGATTTACTTCTGGACTCTTGATTTTATTCCACTGGTTTGAGTGTTTGTTTTGTTGCCAATAAATTGCCATTTTGATTACTGTTGCTTTGTGGTATCATTTGAAGTCAGGCAGAGTGATGCCTCCAGCTTCATTCTTTTTTCTCAGGATGGCTTTGATAATTCAGGGTCTTTCGTGCTTCCATATGAATCTGATGATTTTTTGTTCTATTTCTTTTTAAAAAAATGCCGATGGGATTTTGAAAGGGATTGCTTTAGGCAATATGGTCAGGTTAACTATGTTGATTCTTCCAATCCAAGAACACAGACTGTCTTTCCATTTATTTGCACCTTCTTTGATTCATTTCATAGGGTCTTGTAGTTTCATTATATAGGTCTTTCACATATTTTGTTAAATTTATTCCTAGGTATTTGATTCTTTTTGTTGCAATTGCAAAAGGAATTATTTTTTCTACTTCTTTTTTCTAACACTTCATTATTAGAGCATAGGAATGCTATGGATTTTTGAACATCGATTTTATATGCAAAAACTTTACTGTATTTGCTTATTGTTTCTAGTAGTGCTCTTGTGGAGTCTTTAGGGTTTTCTATATAGAGAATTATGTCATCCACAAATAGTGACTTTTGACTGCTTCATTTCCTATTTGGATGCCTTTTATATCTTTCTCTCACCTGATTGTACTTCCTAGGGCCTCCAATGTTATACTGAATAAGAGTGGTGATAATGGACAGCATAGCCTTGTTCCTGATCTTGGAAGATTTTTTTGTTATTTCACCATTAAGTATAATGTTGGGTGAGGGTTTGTCATATTTGGCCTTTATTGTGTTAAGGTACGTTCCTTCTATACCGATTTTGTTAAGTATTTTGATCATAAATGGATGCTGTATCTTGTCAAAGACTTTTTCTGCATCTATTAATATGATCATGTGATTTTTAGTTTTTAATTTGTTTATGTGGTGTATCACATTAATCAATTTGCATATGTTTAACCATCCTTGTGCTTCTGGGATAAAACCTACTTGATCATGGTATATAATCTTTTTAATATGTTGCTGTATTCGGTTCACTAGTATCTTACTTAGAATTTTTGCATCTGCGTTCATGAGAAATATTGGTCTGTAGTTTTATTTTTTTTGACTTATCTTTACCAGGTTTTGGTATCAAAGTAATATCGGCCTCTTAAAATGAGTTGGGAAGTATTTCCTCCTCTTCAATTTTTTGGAAAAGTTTGAGTAGAATAGGTATTAAAGCTTCTTTGAATGTTTGATAGAATTTACTGGTAAAGCCATTTGGTCCTGAATTTTACTTTTTGGTAGGCTTTTGATGATTGTTTCAATTTCCATACTGCTGATTGGTCTATTTAGGTTTTCCAGTTCTTCTTGATTCAGTCTGTGAAGGTTATATCTTTATAAGTACTGGTCTATTTCTTCTAGGTTATTAAATTTGGTGTTGTATACATTTTCATAGTATTCTTGTGTGACTCTTTATATTTCTGCACTTTCTGTCACAATTTCCCCTCTTTCATCCCTGATTTCATTTATTTGTGTCCTTTCTCTTTTTTCTTTAGTGAGTCTAGCCAGGGGTTTGTGAATTTTATTAACCTTCTCACAGAAGCAGCAATTTGCTGCATTTATTTTTTCTATCATCTTTTTGTTATAAATTTCATTTATTTCTGCTCTAATTTTGATTATTTATTTCCTTCTACTGAATTTAGGCTTCATTTGTTCTACTTTATCTAGTTTTTTACGATGAAGTTTAGGTTGTTTATTTGGGCTCATTCTTGTTTTTGGCAATAGGTCTGTAATGATATGAACTTTCCTCTTATGACCACTTTTGCTGTGTCCCAAAAGTTTTGATATGTTGTACTATTATTATCATCCATTTCCATTTATCTCTTGATCTCTTTTTTTATTCTCTGACTCAGTTATTCTTCAGTAACATGTTCTTTAATCTCCACATATTTGTGGTTCTTCTTAATTTTGTTTTATAGTTTATCTCTAATTTCAAAGCATTATGATCACAGAATAAGGTTAGCATGATTTCAACCCTCTTATATTTTTTGATGCTATCTCTGTGCCCCAGCATGTCATAGATTTTTGAGAATATCCCTTGTGTGCTAGAGAAGAATGTATAAGCAGCTGTTTTGGGATAGAAGGTTCTGTAAATGTCAATTATGTCCAGTTGGTCTAATGTGTCATTAAAGGATGTTATATCCTTATTGACTTTCTGTTTAGATGATCTGTCCATTTCTTACAGCAGGGTAATTAGGTTCCCTACTATGATAGTGTTTTGGTGTTTCTCTTTTTAGTTCTGTTAGTAATTGCTTTACACATTTCAGGGCTCCCCGATTGGGAGCATAGATATTAATAAGCGTTATGTCTTCTTGGTGTATGATTCCCTTTATCATTATGAAGTGTCCTTCAGTATCTTCTTTATCTTTATTTTGAAGTCTATTTCATCTGATACTAGTACCGCTACTCCCACTTTTCACTGAATGCCATTTGCTTGAAATATTATTTTCCACTCTTTCACTTTGAGTCTATATTTGTCTTCAGAGGTGAGATGTGTCTCCTGAAGGCAGCATATGGTTGAGTTTGTTTAGTGATCTATTCTGCAACTCTGTGCCTTCTTATTGGTGAGTTCAGTCCATTTACATTTAGGGTGATTATTGAAATATGAGGTCTTCTTATAGCCATTTTATGTTTTGCTTTCTGGTAGCTTTGTATTTCCATTGCTTCCTTGTTCTTGTGTTTCTGTTTTCTTTATTTCAATTAGCTTTTGTGGGTTTTCTCTCTGGTCCTTCTTGTTTTATGTTATATACTTTGGTTCTGAAGCTTTGACATGTGCTTACTATTACAAATATGTAAAGGATAGTTACACACACACATACAACACACAGTGGTCCCTTTTCTTCTGCACGTGCTTTATCTCCATTTCCCTTTGTGTATTTAGATGTTTGAATCACCTCTTTTCAGTCATTGTTATCTCAATTTGTCCCTATATATACTGAACGGTCATTACTATCTTGCTATAGCAATACTCTTATTATTTAAGCTTATAATGCCCTGTTCTTAGTAAGGGTTACACTCCTCTGCTGCTATTTGTCTGATAGTCACTTTACTCCTAATTATATATTTTCTTTTAGGTGAGCTCACCCTTTTCAGTATTTCCTGCAGTGCAAGCCTCATCATGGAGAATTCCCTCAATTTTTGTATGTCTGAAAAGGTCTTAATTTTTCCTTCATATTTAAAGGAGAGCTTAGCTGAATACATTATTCTAGGCTGGTAGTTCCTTTCACTTAATAGTTTAAATATTTGATTTGATTCCTTTCTGCCTTGTAAGGTCTACGCTGAGAAGTCAGATGATAATCTAATGTGTTTACCTTTATACGTTACCATTTTCTTCTCCCTGGATGCCCTGAGAATTCTTTGTTCATCGTTGATTTTCAATAACTTTAATAAAATGTGTCTCGGTGAAGGCCTTTTTGGGTTGAGATAATTGGGTGTTCTATTGACTTCTTGAATTCAAAGCTCCAGTTCATTTCTTAGATTTGGGAAATTCTCGTCCACTATTTGTCTGAAAATGCTTTCTAGTCCTTTCCTTTTCCTTGGCTTCAATAATGCCCATTATTCTTATGTTTTTTCTCCTGATGGTATCAGCTAGTTCTTGAATTTCTCTTTCATTATTTTTCATTTTTTGGCTTCTTTCTTCTTTCTTCTGATTTATTTCTAGATTTCTATCTTTGATATCACTGTTCCTTTCCTCCATTTGGTCGACTCTATTTCCTAAGCTTGTCGTTACATTTTTCAATTCTTGAAGTGTGTTTCTTTTATCTCCAGAATTTCTATTTGGTTCTTTTTGAGGGTTTCAATCTCCTTGCTTTGCTCATCTAGTTGTTTTTCAATTCCTGAAATTGCTAATATATCTCGCTTAGGAATTCACTGAGTTTTTTCAGAAGCACCATTCTGAATTCTCTGTCACTTAAGTTGCATATTTCTATGTCTGTAAGCTTATTTCCTGGGGGCTTTTCTTTTTCTTTCCGAGAGGCCTTGTCACCTTGGTTGTTCATGGTGTTTAATGGACTATTTCTCCACCTGGGCATTAATGGAAATGTATTCTGTTTTCTTTCCAGAAAGAAGATTTATTATATAAAGTTCTGTCTTTAGCCTGCTACAACGAAGGGACTTTTCTTTTGGTTTCCAGTAGGTAGCATCTAATCCTCTTAGATCCCTGCCTTATGTAAAGGCTTAAAAATGCCTTTTTATTTTCTGATTAATATTTAAACATGCTCACTACCCTCAGTTTCAGTCCCTGTCAGTGTTAGCATCAGTTTTTTATCATTTGCTCAGATTCCCCTGGGGCTGCATGGTGTTTGGTCTCGGAAGGTATGGAGGGAGGGGGCTTCTGGATTGGGAGTTGGAGGCCGTGACTCAGCCTCAGTTTTGCAACTGGGGCTGGTAAAAATCAACTTTTGTTTTTCTGCCATCCTGCTTCTCTGCCTTCTGCCCTGATGACTGGGCCCTGCTGTCAGCCACAAGGAGCTCACAGCTTTCCCAGGCCAGGCTGTTCTGGGAACTCGAAACTCCTTCTCCCTTTACACCTCCTCTTACAGTGAGCGCCAGTGGTTGCGAGAGGCAGCTTTTTTATTTCTCCCAGTCCACCACCTGACACATTCAGGTTGCTGACCTTTGGTAGCTCTTGTGTGCTGGTGTACAGTTTGGGTGTTTTTTGTTGAGTATTAGATGATCAGCTTATTGTTGTTTCAAGGGGAGAGATCTGGTGAAGTTTCTCACTCCGTCATGTTTCCAAAGATCTTGACCTGATCATTTTGGCAGTCCTGAAAACTTCTTTCCTGGCATTGTACTTTCATTTTCTTGTCCTAACTTTGTCCCCACTTACACACATTCCTTATTCTGTTTTACATACATGAGCTTTAGAATTCTAGGACTGGCCTTACAAATATATACCTGTGTAATATAAACCTTGTTGATTAAAAAATTCACACCATTTCTCCTAGTGAAGTTTGGCAATGTTTTAAAATTTGATGTATACCCTTTGACCCAGTAATTCTCATTAGGAGAATGTGACCTAAAAAGACAGAGAAATGTGCAAAGATGTAAGTATAAATCTATGTATTCAGCTATTTTGACAGCAGTGTTATTTCAGGTAATGGATATGATAGCTCTTCTATAATGAATTTAGAGATGTGTTTAAAATCACATGTAATAAAAAATCACATGAGATAAAGATGATCATAAAATCCTGTGCATTCAGGACAGAATAGTTTGTAAAAGTGAAAAGTTAGGGAAAAACTTGAGTGTTATCAATAGGAAACTGGTTAAACAAAATATCCTACATTCAGCTAAGTGGAATGCAGATAGTTTTTAAAAATAGTTTAATATATATTGACATGGAAATATGCATTGTTAGGTTTCTTAAGCATATTTCAAAATGGGATATTCATTCATTAGGCAGATATTTATTGAGCATCTACTATGTACCGCTCATCACTCTAGGCACTGGGAAGAAAATGAAATTGAATTCTAATAGCATACATACTATAATCTCACTTATATAAAATTTTGAATGTATGTGTGTGTGTGTGTTTACATTTATATAAAGAGATAGAGATATCTGAACAGAAGCCTACTATAAAGCTAATGGTCACTTTTCTGGGTGGTAAAATTTTAGTTAATTTTCACTTTTTTATTTATACTTTTCTATAGTGCTTAAACTTTTGACATTAAGCATATATTTTGGAATCAGAAGAAACAACAAAGACGTATCTACTAGTGAGAGAAATTTACATTCTTCACACCTTCACTCTCAGTTATTTTCCTTGAAAATATCAAGTCTCTAAGGAAGAACAACTAAGCTATCATCAGCCATCAATACCCCTTCATGAATTTCTTTGTTATCCCTTTGAGAGGGTAGTTGGCTAAGGGAAGATATTCCTAAGAGTTAAAGTACAGTGCTTGGAGGTGGGGAGACACTTACTGAAATGAATCAGCTGACTGTACAGTTTTCTGAGGGTAAGTTGGGAAAGGCAACTGCATCTAAGTCTGAGGAATGGGAAAGTTCCAGACAATGCCAGAGAGATTTTAGACTTTCCCATCCTTCTTGTCCCCAAATCCTCGCCTTCACAGCATCCTAGGCTGGCTAAACTCTGCACCTTTCCAAGAGCCTTCTGATATCCAGAAGGGTCATAGAGAAGAGGAAGGTTCTCATACATCTAAATAATTGCCCATCTCCTTTTTTCTCTTCTCCTCCCTACAAATAGACTCATTAGGCTTTTAGCATGCTCCAGAGAGTGGGAGCTAGTCCCTCGATGACAATTCCCATTAGCATGACTTCATTGGAGCTCTTTTATTGCATCGATCAAATTCCTTTCCCTAAGAACATTCCTCAGCCCACCAACTAAGTTATGTATTGAAGAAGAGCATTTGTGAAGCTCTCACACTTCTTATCCAGCATGCTGGGTCCCAGAAATAGGGCAAGGTGGGGTACTCCTTAACTGAGGCTAAACTCCCATCCCCTTTACCAGAATTTATCACTAGTTCTGTTGCATTTGATTAATAGACAGACATTTACTTAGAAGTATAGCATACCAATTAAGGGTTTAGTTTATAGCCCTGGAAGGTTGACAGATATGTATGTAATAAACATTAATACCAACCAGGAGGAATTAAATGATATGAAAAAAAGCTAAGAAGTTAAAAAGAAAAGTACAATTAAATCTGGTTTGGAGATCATGGGCAACTTTACAAAGAAAGTGACATAGGAGCTAAGGCTTGAAGTATGAGTTTGATTTCGGCAGATATAAATAAAGAAAATGATTGATTCAAGCTGAGAGAACAGCATAAGCTAGGGCATGAAGGCAGAGAAGTATGGAGCTAAGAAAGAGTAATCAGCTGTGACTAAAAGAGAACACTGTAGCCCTGGCCCACAACGTTCACTAGATGTTGAATGACTATATATAGGATTCTTGGAGAAATGTAATGAGAGATGACAACAGAAAGAAAAGGTGGCAAAAGCCAGATTGTGAGGACCCTTGAATTCTAGGTGAAGGATTTTAGATTTAATTATTTAAAAATTATCAAGGGAGAGAAATGACAGGATCCAGCCTCTGACTTAAAAAGTTAACTCCAATTTTAGTCTAGGTGAGAGACAACAAAGGTTTAGACTAAAGTAGTGATGATAGGGATGAAGAAGAGGGATACCAATTTAGGAGTCCTCATTTTATAGGTGATGTCCAAAACTGTGGAAATGGATGAGCTTACCCTAAGACAAAATACAGACTAAAAGAAGAAAATTGAAAATGAACCCCTGGGGAAGACTGTGTTAAATAGTTTTATTGTGGTAATAATTTTACAATATAAGAAAGGTCACATTGTATATTCTTAAATATATATAATTTCTATTTATCAATCACACCTCAATAAAGCTGGTGGGGGGAGGAAAAGACAGGCAAAGAGTTCTCAAATGAGGTTGAAGAATAACCAGAGAAGCACTAAGTAAACCAGTAGAGTACAGTGCCCTTAAAATCAAGGATAGAAAGTCTTAAAGTCTACAGTACCCTGGAGCTAGCTCTCCTTTGATCCACATCCCCCTAAAAGCAACCTGTGATTATAGCAGCTTTTTTTTAGCAGCTGTGTCATAATTTTGGCTTATAGTGAGCTTGCTGTCAATTACAGCTCCCAAGTCTTAGCTACAAGATTGTAATCTAGTCAGATCTCTATGTCCTAGATGCTTGCTGTTGCAAAAGCAAGACCTATTTTGTTCCTGTTTAATGTTTATATTTGTTTTGACTTGTTAGTCCAGCCTATCCAAAAAAATTTTGTCTTGATTCTGACATCCAACATATTAGTTCTTTCTTTCAGCTGTCTGTCATCTGCAATTTGATCAGTTCACTGTCTATGTCTTCATTCATGTCATTGATTAGAAGCTTGACTAGAGAGAACCAAGTTCAGTGTGGCACTAGAGATCTCCTTTAGGCTGACATAAAACATGAATCAACTATTTCTGGATTCAAATTATGAATCTTGTACTGTTCCATCACCAATCCCATGTTTCTGGATTCTGTCTACAAAGATGTCACAAAGAAAATTTATCAAAATCAATATATACCATTATTAAAAGGTTCTTTTTGTCAAGAAGTCTAGTAACCACATCCAGAGAAGAAATTGATATCCTTTTGTAGGTTAGCCCTTAGTTATCACTTCCTTTTCTATATGTTCACAAGCCATCAGTTTACTAATCAATTCTAAAATGTTGCTAAGTATTGAAATCTAGTTTTTTAGTCTGTACTTTCTAGAATATGACTCTAGTATTTTGGTACTCCTTCCTCAAAAATCATTTACATGAGTGATACAAATATTATCTGCAAATTCTTTTTATCTCCATAGTTTGGAATGTGGGTGTTATTATAAATGGTAAGAGAGATCATGGTGGTTTTGAATACGGAAATGTGACATAATCTCACTTGCCTACTGCCTGAAACTAGACAAGATTGTCAGCATCAGGGAAGAATCCAGAGCTGAGTGAGAATGCATAACATTTTTTTTGAAGTTAATGTAATATCTCTAATTTTCCATAGTGACCAGCCCTGCTCATCGTGCAAGACTACACTTCCTACTTCTGCTTGTATTCACTCCTTTACCCTCTACCTGGGACATCCTTTTCCCATTCCCAGTACCTTTTTACCTATGAACAAATACTTTCTATCTTTTGAGTTCCAATTCCAATGTCACATTTACCAAGAAGTCTTTTGGGTTTCCTGAGCCTCGGAATTCTCATACCCTTTATCTGTACCTTCCTCAGGCACTGAGCTCTTTCCACCTTAGACTACACTTTTTGTAGAAGGGCCATGATAAAGTGGATAGAAACAGCAAAGGTAATTCTGAAAATAGACACTTATGTTCTTACCCAACTACCTGAGACTGTAAGTCACCTCCAAACAGATTTGGATCCCCAGGAGTGCTGGTCAGGAACAATTAAGATGCTTTCAACAATGAACCTCTCTTCTCATTGTTTAGCCCCATTATTACTAGGCTGTTTCATTGGCTATGCCTCATCTTTTATCTCTCATATTAAATCTATCAGTATACCTGGAACAAAGATGATCAGAACACCCATATGATGATAGAGACCCCAAACATATGCTTCAATGCCCTTTTCTATCATATGAAGGCCTTCTTATTGGAATGAGAGCTAAAATATCAGGTCAGAGAATATCTTTCTGTTCTGGCTCAAATAAAACTGCCCAGCTACCTCCAAAAGCATGGTTTTCCTAAATAATAATTGCTATATTTCCTTAAATTCTTTTTTTTCTCCTCTTTTTAAATTAGTTTTATTGGGGTGACATTGACTAACAAAATCTAATATATATTTCCTTAAATTCTAATGGAAAATTCCAATATACATGAAAAAAATCTCTGAAACCGAAACCAGTTAGCATTGTGTTCAGCTGCATGTAATAGAGACCTAGGTCCAGTGACTTAAACCAAAAAGTTTATTCTTTCATGAAGCCAGAAGCATGATGGTATGCAGTCCAGAGCAGATACAGCAGCTCCACAATACTTCATGTTACAAGATAGCTGCTGCAGGAAGAGTTCCACTCAAGAAGGCAGAGTATGTAAACACTGTGCTGGCCTCCTCTTATGATCACATCAAAATCACAACTAACCTACAGAGTAACCATCAATGAGAACTGCCTAAAGTCTACCTAAACAGAAGTCCTATAACTGAGGCTATACAGAAGAAGCCACCTCAAGACTGGTAGGAGAAATAGAGACACAAAACTGGCTGGCCCCACACCCACGTGTGGCAGTTGATTATTGGGACAGATATCTCAACTGGGAGGTTCTCCTTGGAAGAGTGAGGAATCCCAGGCCCACACCAGTCTCCCCAGACCAGAGCACCAGTTCTAAGAAGAGAAGTCCCCAAAACTTCTATCTATGAAAAACAGTGGAATGTGTGGCTGAGTGAGATGAAGGGCTGAAGGAGTTCCAGGATATCCTCTTAAAGAGCTCATGTACAGGCTTACTCACTGACAAGACTCGCTTGCTCTGAGCTCCAGCACTGGGGCAGCAGCTCGAAAAGTGACTGGGACATTAAGAGAGGAAACGAATTGTCTAGCTTCAGGGTAAGGCCCTCCCCACTCCCAGTGTGCAGACTCCTGGAGGACATCATATCTGAGTTTCCATCAGTCTGGTTAACACAATTTGCACCACCCTGATGATTCTCTGAGACTCTGCTCCATCCAACTTGCGAGCCCACCCAAACTATTTCCAGTGGCTTGACCATACAAACAGCCTGTCCTGGTTCATGCTTTGGACTTTCTGAAAATCTCTAAAAGGTTCACAAACTTCAAACAAATATCATCTCACCTCAGCACGTTCTGTACCTCTAGCTAAGCACCCCCAAGCCTGGCACTAGTGGCAGCTGGCCTTGATTCACAGTTTAGCTTCTCCCAGACACCTTCAAGTCCAGCATGAATGGAAGATATCTGTGGATCACTTTGTGGCTCATGCCAGGTGGACCTAGGCAGGACATAGGCAGCAGCTGAACATGGCCTGAAACAGGGCCCCTCCTAGAAGGCCCTGGAACTGGTGTATCTGGTGGCCAATTCTGACCAAACTGGAGTACCACCTGGCCACCTCCACAACAAAACGCCCAAAGGACAGACTCTGCAGGCACCAAAACACTACTAAAGCAAATTCTGCTCCCTAGAGTCAGCACTTGCACTAAAGCTCTTCCACTGTAGTCAAGGCCAGTCTATACAATCAATTAGCTTGAAGTTCAATACCTCCCGCTCAAGCACAAACAGCAAAAAAGGCTCAACTACAACAGGAGGGCACACATAACCCACACAAAGAACACACACCTGGAGCACCCAGTTCAGGGGACCAGGCGACTGTGTCACTGGGCCCCATAGGACACCCACTACCTAAGGCCACTATACTAAGACCAGGAGACAGAGCAGCCTTACGGAATATATAGAAACACACACAGGGAGACAGCCAAAATGGGGAGACAAGGAAATATGTACCAAATGAAAGGATAAAATGAAGCTCCAGACAAAGAACTAAACAGAATGGAGACAAGCAATCAACCAGATGCAAAGTTCAAAACACTGATTATAAGGATGCTCCATGAACTTAGGGGAAGAGTAGAAGAACTCAGTGAGAACTTTAACAAACAAATAGAGAACATAAAAATGGAAGTAGAAAATATTTTTTGAAACAGTCAGAAATGAAGACTACAATAACTGAAATATAGATTAAATTAGAGGAAATCAACACTAAATTAAATGAAGCAGAGAACTGAATCAGTGATATAGAAGATAAGGAAGCAGAAAGAACCCAAGAAAAGAAAAAAGAAAAAGAAATAAAAAAAAATGAGGATAGTGTAAGGAGCCTCTGGGACAACTTCAAGCGTGCCAACATTCACATCATAGGGGTGCCAGAAGGAGAAGAGAGAGAACAAGAAATCGAAAACCTACTTCAAGAAATAGTGACTAATGACTTTCTTAACCTGGAAAATAAAATAGATATACAAGCTCAGGAAACACAGAGAGTCCAAAACAAGATGAACTCAAAGAGGCCCACACCAAGACACATTATAATTAAAATGCCGAAAGTTAGAGACAAAGAAATAGTCTTAAAAGCACCAAGAGAAAAGAAATTTGTTACATAAAAGGGAGCTTCCATAAGACTGTCAGGTGATTTCTCAACAGAAACTTTGCAGGCCAGATTGACAAGGGATTGACACAAAATATTCAAAGTGATGAAAAGCAAGGACCTAAAACCAAGATTACTCTACCCAGCAAAGCTATCATTTCAAATCAAAGGAGAGATAAAAAGCTTCCCAGACAAGAAAAAGCTAAAAGAGTTCATCAACACCAAACCAGTATTATAAGAAATGTTAAAGGACTTATTTAAGAAGAAGGAAAAACATCAAAATAAAATGGCAATAACTACATATGTAGCAACAATTAGTTTAAATGTAAATGGATTAAATGTTTAAATCAAAAGATATAGCATGGCCCAGTAGATAAGAAAACAAAACCCTTACATATGCTTCCTATAAGAGACTGACTTCAGATCAACAGATACACAGAGACTGAAAGTAAAGTGGAAAAATTTATTTTGTAATCATGAAAATGAAAGGAAAAAGCTAGGGTAGCAATATTTCTACCAGACAAATAAATTTTAAAACAAAGACTATAACAAGAGACAAAGAAGTACCCAGTAATCCCACTTCTGGGTATTTAGTCAAAGAAAACCAAAAAACTAATTGAAAAAGACATACGCTTTCAAATGTTCATTGCAGCATTATTTACAATAGCCAAGATATGGAAGCAACCTAAATGTACATCAATAGAAGAATGGATAATGAAGAGGTGATGCATATATACAATGGAATATTATTGAGCTATAAAAAAGAATGAAATCTTGCCATCTGCAACAACATGGATGGACCTAGAGCAGGGATACCCTACCCCTAAGGCATGGACTGGTACCTGTCTATCGCCTGTTAGGAACTGGGCTACATAGTAGGAGGTGAGTGGCGGGTGAGCAAGTTATCTGTATTTACAGCCACTCCCCAGGACTAGCATCGCTGCCTTGGCTCCACCTCATACTATCAGGCATTTTATTCTCATAGGAGCACCAGTACCAAAATGTTGAGTACTGCTGACCTAGAGGGTATTATGATAAGTGAAATAAGTCAGACAGAGTAAGACAAATACCAGGGGAGTTCAATAATATATGGAATTTAAAAAAACAAAAAAAACAAAACAAACAAATAAAATACAAATGAACTCATAGACACAGAGAGTATTTTGATGGTTGCCAGATGGGGGCAGCTGGGCGGGGGGGGGGGGCGTGCAGGATGGATGAAAAGTGGAAGGGATTAAAAAGTACAAATTGGTAGTTATAAAATAGTCACAAGAATGTAAAGTATGTATGGTGTTATATGGGTACTAGATTTATCGGGGGGTCACTTTTAAGTTATATAAATGTCTAATTGGTATGTTGTGCACATGAAACTAATATAATACTGTATATGAACTACAACTGAAAAATAAAAAACTATTTAAAAAAGATGTTGTTCAGTCACATACATGAATGAATGCATGTAGGCACATGTGTGCACATGCACACACACACGGTGTTGAATAAGCCCTATTATCTTTGTAAGCACCAGCCATTTACAGAACACATTTACATAAGGGCCAAATTTAGTGCTTTCCCTTTGCTTGCTAAGCCTAAGCTATGTGGTCATTTTACTTATAATCTGCATCTACTTAATAGAAGAATGTTGTTTTTCATGATGTCACTCAAATTATATTTGTTAAAGGAAGTGAGACTGGAAGCTGAGTCTAGGGAGTCTGCTTAATTACATTATTTTAGTATATTAAGTTATCCCGGGTGCTCAAATCTGACTGTGATAAGAAAATCTGCCAGTGTTTAGATTTTATCTACCAGCACTGAGGGTGGTCTGAGAGTTTGCTGAGCAATGAGGTATATTTTTTAATGTTCACATTCTTTCTATCAAGCTTTTGAGCCTATTTTTCCATTGACTATTCTGAACAAAGGCTTTAGCACTCACTTGAGCCTAGGTATTCCTGAGTTAATATGATGAACTCAGGTGGTGTTCCCCAAAACCATTGAGTACCACAGCATCTCTAACAACCTCCTCATCATGATACTTAACGTTCAAAAGACAAATGAAAACTACAAATACTTTAGTGCTATTTGTGGAATTTGGTTTCCCACTAGGGAGCTGGTCTTGTGGCCCTTAATTTGTAGAAGAGGAGCATGTGCACTTAATGAAGGCAATCAGGAAGATTTAAAATTAGTTCAAATTCTACCACCATGTACTTTGCCTTGAGAGAGTCCTTCCCGTTACTTAGGCTTTTAAAATTCATCTGTAAAATCACAGCATTGAACTCTTTTGGTTCAATAATCAGATTCGCCCACACAAATACATTCATATTAAAATATATTCTCCTACAGGATGGGGCAATAAATCTAATTAACATTATACAACTCCAAGGAGCAACATTCACATTGGGAAGAACCCCACTTACCAGTGACCCTAAGATCATTTGGCATCAGGTTTAAGAAAATCTGACAAAGGCATTTTGAGTTAGATAATGTGTTATTGCATATATATGTCATGGGCAAGACATATTGGTTTAAAGCCTGTTCCCAAAGAAACAAGGGAAGGACTTATATAATAAAAATTATAAGGCTCTAAAAAGAAATGAAGAGGTCAAACTGTCACTGTTTGCAAATGACATGATTCTCTATATAGAAAACCCTAAAGACTCCACAAGGATGTTACTAAAAACAATAAGCAAATACAGTAAAATTTCTTGATATAAAATTAATGTTCAAAAATCCATAGTGATCCTATACTTTAATAACAAAGTGTCAGAAAAAGAAGTAGAAAAAATAATTCCTTTTGCAATTGCAACAGAAAGAATAACATATATAGGAATAATTTTAACAAAACATGTGAAGGACCTATAAAATAACAACTACAAGTACCTATTAAAAGAAATTGAAGAAGATACAAAGAAATGGAAAGATATTCCAAGTTCTTGGATTAGAAGAATCAACAAAGTTAAAATGACCTTATCGCCTAAAGCATTATACAGATTTAATGCAACCCCCATCAAAATCTCATCGACATTTTTTTAAAGAAATAGAACAAAAAATCATCAGATTCGTATGGAAGCATGAAAGACCCCGAATTGCCAGAGCCATCCTGAGAAGAAAAAAATGAGGCTGGAGGCATCACTCTGCCCAACTTCAAAATGTACTACAATGCAACAGTAATGAAAACGGCATGGTATTGGCAGCAAAACAGACACACTGACCAGTGAAATAGAATCGAGAGTCCAGAAGTAAACCCATATTTATATGGGCAAATAATTTTCTACAGAAAAGTGAAAAACATACAGTGGAGAAAGGAAAGCCTCTCAATAAATGGTACTGGGAAAACTGGAAAGCTACCTGCAGAAGAATGAAACTAGACTGTTGTCTATTACCACACAACAAAATTAATTCAAAATGGATTAAGGACCCGAATATAAGACCTGAAACAATAAAATGCATAGAAGAAAACATAGGAACTAAACTCAAGGACCTTGGACTTAAAGAGGATTTCATGAATTTGACCTCAAAGGCAAGGAAAGTAAAAGCTAAAATAAATGAATGGGACTACATCAAACTAAAAAGCTTCTGCTCAGCAAAAGAAACCTTCAACAAGGTAAAGAGACAACCATCCGAATGGGAAAATATATTTGCAAGCAACACTTCCGATAAGGGCCTAAGATCCAAAATATGCAAAGAACTCATACAACTCAATAACAACAAACAACAAATGATTCAATCAAAAAATGGGCAGAGGACCTGAACAGACACTTCTCCCTACAGGACGTACAAAAGGCCAACAAATATTTGAAAAGATGCTCCACATTGCTAGCTATTACAGAAAGGAAAATCAAAACCACAATTAGGCACCATCTCACGCCTGTTAGAATAGCTATCATCAACAGGACAAGTAATAACAAATGTTGGAGAGGATGCATAGAAAAAGGAACCCTCATACACTGCTGGTGGGTCTGCAAATTGGTACAGCCACTATAGAAAACAGTATGGAGGTTCCTCAAAATCTAAAGATTGATCTACCATATGATCCAGCAATCCCTCTACTGGGTATTTACCCTAAAGACTTGAAAACCCATATATGAAAAGATATTTTCACGCCGATGTTCATAGCAGCATTATTCACAGTGGCCAGGACATGGAAGCAACCAACGTGTCCTATGATAGACGATTGGCTAAAGAAGCTGTGGTACATATATACAATGGACTATTACTCAGCCATAAGAAGAGATGAAATACTGCCATTTGTGACAACCTGTATGGACCTCGAGATAATCATGCTAGGCGAAATAAGCCAGACAGAAAAAAGTTGACAATCACATGATATCACATATGTGGGACATAAACCTAAAAGCGGCAAAGGAACAGGACAAACAAACAGAGACTCATGGACATGGACTATAGACTAGTGGTAATCAGGGAGTGGGAGAGGTGGGGGGAGGTAGATGGGGTATAGGGGGTCAAATATAGGGGGGTAGGGAGAGGGTGAAGTGGGTAAAGGGGATCAAGTATATTGTAGCTGAAGGAAACTGGACTTTGGGTGGTAAACACACAACAGAATACATAGATGTCAATTTATAATGTACATCTGAAAATTACATAATCGTATTAACCAATGTTACCCCAATAAACTTAATTTAAAAAAATTTAGACGTGAATAATTTTTACACAACACTGTGAATATACTAAAAAGAAACACTGAAATCACTTTAAATTGGAAATTGTATCTCAATTTTAGAAGTTACAAAAAAAAATCTCTACCCATAAGTCATGAGGGCAATGAAGCATAGATCTGGAGCAGTGACATCAGGCCCAGAGCAAACATTGCTTTTCACTCTGTGAACTGTATACTTGTGAGAGATGGGGAGTCTTTTGAGTGGTGTGTGTGTGTGTGTGTGTGTGTAATAAACTACTTACATATGAAAGCAGTACATCCCCAAAACAGTCAAGGTGAAGAAACATTGATAATGGGTGTGGAAATGGCGATCCCAGTGTGGTTTTCGGGAATCTTGATTGAGGTATCCCTATTGGCTTCAGGGGTGAGTAGCCCACATTTACTTATCTGAGGGTCAGGGGAATCAGTTCCTGCTGTAAATGCAAACTTAGGTTGACTAACCATTCTGGTTTGCCCAGAACTGAGGGCTTTCCTGAGATGGGGGACTTTTAAAAAAAATTTCTAAAAGACTTTATTTTTTCTAGCTTTAGTGAGATATGATTGCTAAATAAAAATTATATATGTTTAAGTTGTACAATGTGATTTTTAAGGTGTACAACATGATGATTTAATATACATATGTGTTGTATAATGATTACCACAATCGAATTAGTTAACACATCCATCACTTTATATAGTTACCATTTGTGTGTGTGTGTGTGTGTGTGTGGTGAGAACACTTCAGATCTACACTCTTAGCAAATTTCAAATATATAATACAGTATTATTAACTATAGTCACCGTGCTGTACATTAGGTCCCCAGAACTTATTCTTATAACTGAAAGTTTTTACCCTTTGACCAACAATCTAAATGTCCTTCTGCGGATAAGTGGATAAAGACAATGTGGGGTGTATATTCCACAAATTAATATTCCGTTATAAGAAAAAGAAATCCTTCCATTTGTGACAACATGTATGAACCCGGAGGATATTATGCTGAGTAAAATAAGCTGGATACAGAGAGACAAATACTGTATGATATCACTTACATGTGGAATCTAAAAAAGTCCAGACTCACAGAAGCATAGAATAGAATGGTGGTGGTCAGGGTCTGGGTGAAGTGGGGGAAAAGAGGAGATGGGGACTTTTAATGTTAAAAGTGGGACTACCCTAAAACTGGTACCCTTGTTGGCAGAGAGGGAGAAAGGACCTGAAGAATACTTGACAACCCTCTTGTTTAGATTGAAAGTGAAATGTCCTCCTTGGTTGGAATAGGAAAAAAACCATTCAGAAAGGAAGCCAAAGGAAAAGGAACCTGGGGGATACTGGGTAATGAAAGCCATGGTTAAGATGCTGGTGAATGGGAAACCGTGTCAGGGATGACAAAGAATATATTTCAGTGTACCCCTGGGCTTTAGAAGTGATAAGGGGTGCCACCCATAGAGGATGAAATTTTGGAAGCAGTAGCAGTAGCAGTAGTTTTGCAGTTTTGCTACAAGGCACAAGGAATGTTCATACAAAGTAGGAAATGGGAGGGAACTGGGTTTCCAGCTCTCTGAATCTAGAGTGGCTTGCTCTCTTTTGAGGCTGACAGAGGTTATCACACCTAGATCTCAAATGGACAATTGAAGTTAGATTTCCTTTGGGATCTGTATTCAAGATAGGGCATTAATTCTAATGTTTCCTGAATGCCTATAATGAACTATGTCATATGATAGAGTGTGGTAGGGATAAAATGGTAAACAAGATTGACACAACTTCTGCCTCTATGCCAGGTAATCATTTAAGTGCTACAAGAGAAGTATGGGGCTTCAGAGAGAATATAGGCAGTGTACCTGACGTGGGCTGGGGAGTCAAAAAAAGCTTTCCAGAGGAAATGAGGCCTAAGCATAGGCCTGGAGGATAAATAAGGATTAGCTAGGTGATCAGATCAGGTACAGGCATCCCAGGCAGAGGGAACAGCATGGGCAAAGACAAAGGAGAGAGCATGTGCATTTGAAGAATGATGGTACGGTCCAGTATAACTAGAGAAGGCTGTAATTCTCTAAGTGTGGTACACAGACCATCTGCATCAGAGTTACACAGGCTGTTTCTTAAAAATGCAAATTCCCAGACTTACTGAGTCTCTATGGTGGGGGTCTGTGAATCTGCATTTTAATTTGTTCTCTTGGTGATTCTGATGCATTATAATGTTCTACATAGCATTCATGTATCAAGAAAAAGAATATGAGTGTGTGTATTTAGGGGCTACATAGAAGATTGAGAGGGATACCAAAGTTTTGAAAGGCCTCTTTTCAACCTTTTTCACAAGGCTGAAAGACTGCTCTTCCTAGGGCAAATTCTCTGGGGCTCAGCTACCCCAGGCCTCTCCTTAGGAATGAAGGGATCAATATCTGGGTATACTTGTAATTTAATTAGGGCACACCGGTTGGGAAGCTCTGCTGGTGGCCATAATTAGGAGTATAGACTTTGCTCAATAAGCAATGGGGATCCACTGAAAATTTTTAGTTTTAGGGAGAGAGTGACTTGAACTAATTTATTGTTGAAAAAAAATTATTCAAGTCACAGATGAAGACTTGGATTAGAGAGGGGAAAAATTAAAGATGGGAAGATTAGCTAGGAGAGTACTGCAATAGCTAAATTTTTCAACTCATCTGGCCTGATAAATAAAAATTATATATACTGTTTTATTCAATGATTATAGGTTAACAACACTCTCCTTATGCCTTTGCTTTATTTAATACAATCAGGCACTGACATGAGTGTCAGGAGCTGCAAGGAGGAGATTCTTTCCCATATTTGAATTTAACTGATGGCAAAGATCTATCCTTGCCCTTAAAGATTTTTAAATTGGAAATATGGGAAGCTAAAGGCAGTGGAGGTCTTTCCATATGGTTGGCTCTAGGTTCTGTCCACAGGATCCTTCTCATTAAATGGGAGAGTTGATATCAGAATTTCTGAGATGGAATAAAAATTAGAAGCCAGGAAGATGTCCATTGTTGCATAAACCCAAAGAAACAGAAGTATCAGAAGGCAAGAGATAACTGGCGATAAGGGAACAAAGTGCCCAAGGTAAATGGCGTGCATTCTGACTGAGCCATGTCCCATTCTGCCAGCTTCCTTGGGATCTGTGGACAGTGATTCCTTGCCTCCATGGATGGTAATCCCGGCTAAAGCAAACTCAAAGGCACAACGCGATCTGCAAAGGGCCTTGAGACAATCATGCTAAGTGAAATAAGCCAGACAGATAAATCTGAAAATCACGTGATATCACTTATATGTGGAATTTAAACCTAAAAGCAAGAAATGAGCAGAACAATCAAACAGAGAGTCATGCACATGGACTATAGACTAGTGGTTACTCGGGGTAAGGGAGGAGGGGATAGGTAGACGGGGTATAGGATGTCAAATACAGGGTTAAGAGAGACCGTGAAGCGGGTAAAGGGGATTTAATATATGGTAGCTGAAGGAAACTGGACTTTGGGTTGTAAACACACAATGGAATATACAGATGTCAAATGGCAATTTACACCTGAAAATTATATAATCGTATTAACCAGGGTTACCTCAATAAACTTAATTAAAAATTACAAAATAAATAAATAAACCTGTTCCTCACTAACCTTTGGCAGAAGAGTCCTCCACTTAAAGACCTCAGGTTCTCTCTTCACTGAAAAGGCATCCATGTCTAGGTGTCTGTCTTCGCATCCTCCCAAAAATGTAGGGCCCAGGGAACTTGGCATCTCTTTTCAAAGGATGGAGAGCTTGTCTTATATATAGGAACAAAGAGCTTCAATTTGGATGAAGATAAAACACCTAAAGGGACTATTTGATCTGAATAAGATCAGCAGGGCTTTTTCACCCTAGCATAAAAGCCCAAGTACCTAGGGGGAAAGGAGGTCACGGAAAGGCAAGCTTAGGAAGCTTTAAGCTAAAGGGAAGATTTCACAAGTTTTATTTGGCCAAACCAAGAATGCACCACCTATACCCAGCCTGGGGATGTATCAGCAGGTCTTGAGGTATTTCCCCAAGGGTATCTTCAGCAGAAGTTGGAAACTTAAACTTCTCCCAAATATGATTATAAGTTGGACAGGACTTGTGTGCACATCTACATCCATTCACAAGAGGCTCCAGAGGACTAGAGTTTTACTACATGCTCTCTACATGTTCATGGACTCTGGCCCTGATGACCAAGCTAACTAGCATTTCTAGCCATCTTGTATGCCCTTGAGCATTCTCCCTCACTGGACTCAATTTCTCAGTGTGTAAGAGAAGAGGCTGGAATGCAATCATAGCTTTCAAACACTACTCTTGAGCCCTAGAGTTCAGATTAAAGGCATGGCTTGAGCACATGCCTCAAGGGCTACCTCTTGGATAAGAAAGGTAAGGAGAGGCCAAGAGAACAGAGATCTAGACCCTCTTCCCCACCCCCCCAAAATTAAAAGAGCTGTTAAGCTTCTATCTGCTTTATATATCAAGCTTCCACTAAAGATTCCATTTGAAAAAGAAATTTTCCAATGCTAAAAAGAGTTAGAAAGCTACTGGCTTGCATGCTTGCTAAGTGCCCTACAAATGCTAATATACTATATGTCTATGAGAAAAAAAATCCTAAATTGAGAAGAATTATTCTTTTTTTTGGAAGCCTGGTACTCTGCTGAAAATAAATGGAACTAAAAAACCCGAGAAGTCACAAACAATCATCTTTCTTTTCTTTGGTTGAGTTTTTCTTCCCAGTTAGAACATGAAGTGAAAATCTTCTGTGCTTTAATTATCTTCCTGTGGGTGAGATTCCAACTGGAATAAAACTGAGTTAGCCTGAAAGGAGCCTGGATGTATTGGTGGAAGAGCCCCCCAAGTTTCAGGTAGAGCTCTGTTCAAGAAAGTTAAATGGGTGATGACTGTCACTCTCATCTGAACTTTCCAGAGCAATTAGTTAATACGCCTACATTTATCTAGTCTATGATTTTAAGGAAAATTTAGATATTTATTTTAAGAGAGAGAAACTACATTTTAGCACCATCTGCTGGTGCTAAGTTAGCTCTTGAAACCAAACATCAACTACCTACCTTACTTGTAAGCTGGAAATCTTCTAGCACTAATTAGTCGAGGTGACTTGCCTATTTCAGTTATCTGGTCCATTTGAATGATTCATTTGTAAAGAATAAAGTTATCATAAAAGACAGGCTTCAGAGCTTCCAGTTAAGATGGTGGAGTAGGTAAATGCTGTGCTTGCCTCCTCTCACAACCACATCAAAATTACAACTAAACTACAGAACAGCCATAATTGGGAGTAACCTGAAGTCTAGCTGAACAGAAGTTCTACAACTGGGGACACGCAGAAGAGGCCACCTTGAGACTGGTAAGAAGGGTGGAAATGTGGAATGGGCTAGTCCCACACCTGTGTGTGGCAGTTGTGTATCAAGAAGGATATCTCAGCTGTGGAAATCCCACCAGAGGGGCGAGGGTTCCCAGCCCCACACTAGGCACATGAACCCATGTCACCAGTGCCAGGAAAAGAAGTCCCCACAATTTCTAGCTGTGAAAACCAGCAGTTTGTGGCTGAGTGAGATGGGGGGCTGCTAGAGTCATAGACTTTCCTCTTAAGGTGTCCACAGACAAACTTACTCACTGAAAGACTTATTCAGAGCTCCCGTGTTGGGGCAGCAGCTTGAAAGGCACCAGAAACAAATGGGAAGGAACTGAGTTGTCTGGTTCATGGTAAGGGCTGGAGGGGCAGCTTGATCCCAGATTAAGTGCTGGCAGAGGATATTATTCCTTTGCTGAGCTCTCCCCACTCCCAGGAAGCAGCACAAGTGAGTGCCATATCTGAGTCCCCATTAACCTGGCTAACGCTGGTCGCTCTGCCCTGGAAATTCCCTGAGACCCCAGCTCACCCAACTTGTGGGCCTACTCAAGCCAGTTCCAGTGAGTTTTCCATACACATGGTCTGCCTTGGCCCATACTGTGGACTTTCCAAAAATCTCTCAAAGGATCACAAAACCTAAAAGAGCAGCATCTGGCCTCAGTTTGCCCCATACCTCTTGCTGAACAGCCTCAAGCCAAGTATTAGCAGCAGCTGACCTCGGTTTGTGGCTTGGCCTCTTGGAGCATTTTCAAGCCCAGTGTGGGTGGCAATCATCTGTAGATGCTTGGTGGTTCATATCAGGTAGCCACAGGCAGGGCATAGGCTTTGGCTGAACTTGGCCTGCTGTAGGGCCTGACCCAGGAGGTCCTGGCTTGCATGGCTGGTGGCCGGCTTCGGTCTGAGCTGGAAAAGCACCCAGGACCACATACAAGGACAATAAACCCAAAGAACAAACTGGGTAGGCTCCAGAGCCCTGCTCAAGTGACTCCTGCTTTGTAGGGTAAACTCCTACAAAATAGCTCCTCCACCACAGTCATAGCCAATCCTCACAACCAATCAACCTGAAAGTCAATCCCTCTCATTGACATGTAAACCGCAATCAAGGCTCAACTACAATAGGAGAGCACGCACAACCCATACGAGGGACACACCTGGAGCACCTGGCTCAGGGAACCAAGACAACTGCACCACTGGGCCCCACAGGGTATCTACTACATAAGGTCACTTTATTAATACTGGGAGATAGTAGCCTTACCTAATCCACAGAAACAAACACAGAGAGGCAGCAAAAATGGGAAGAAAAGGAAACATGTCTCAAATGGAAAAAACAATAACAACAACAACAACAGAAAAAGTCTTCAGAAAAAGAACTAAACAAAATGGAGACAAGCAATCTACCTGATGCAGAGTTCAAGACACTGGTTATAAGGATGCTCAATGAACTTAGGGAAAGAGTAGAGGAACTCAGAGAGAATTTTAACAAAGAGATTCAATACATACAACTGGACATAGAAAACATAAAAAAGAACCAGTCAGAAATAAAGACTACTTTAGGACGAATCAACAGTAGATTAGATGAAGCAGGGGATCAAATCAGTGATATAGAAGATAAAGTAGCAGAAAACACCCAATCAGAGCAACAAGGAAAAAGGGGCCTCTGGAAAAACATCAAGTGTACAAATATTCACATCATAGGAATACCAGAAGAAGAGATCAAGGAATTGAAAATCTACTTCAAGAAATAGTGACTGATAACTTTCCTAACCTGGAAAATGAAATAGATATCCAAGCTCAGGAAGCGCAGAGTCCAAAACAAGATGCACCCAAAGAGGCCCACACCAAGACACATTATAATTAAAATGCCAAAGGTTAAAGGCAAAGAAACAATCTTAAAAGCACCAAGAGAAAATAAATTTGTTACATAAAAGGGAGCTCCTGTAAGACTGTCAGCTGATTTCTCAACAGAAACTTTGCAGGTCAGAGGGCTTGGCAAAAAATATTCAAAGTGATGAAAAGCAAGGACCTAAAGCCAAGATTACTTTACCAAGCGAAGCTATCATTTGGAATCAAAGGACAAATAAAGAGGTTCTCAGATAAGAAAAAGTGAAAGGAGTTCATTACCACTACTCCAGTATTACGGGAAATGTCGAAGGGACTTCTTTAAGAAGAAAAAGAATGAAGAAAAAAACATCAAAAATATGAATACTAAAGTGGCAATAACTACATATCTATCAACAATTATTTTAAATGTAACTGGAATAAATACCCCAGTGAAAAGATAGGGTGGCTTCGTGGGTAAGAAAACAAGACCCCTTACATTTGATGTCTACAAGAGACTAACTTTAGATTGAAAGATATACACAGACTGAAAGTAAAGGGATGTAAAAAGATATTTCTTGAAAATAAAAACAGAAAAACTGTGGTAGCAATACTTATACCAACAAAATAGACTTTAAAACAAAGGCTGTATCAAGAGACAAAGAAGGGTATTTATCCAAAGAAACTTAAAATGCTACTTCAAAGGGACATGTGTACCCATATGTTCACTGCTGCATTATTCAGAATAGCCAAGATATGCAGGTAAACTGGGTGTCCATCAATGGATGACTGAATAAAAGAAGAGGTGGTACATATATGGTGGAATACTACACAGCCATAAAAAAGAATGAAATGTCGCCATCTGCAACAACATGGATGGACCTAGAGAGTATTGTGCTGAGCAGAGTAAGTCAGACAAAGACAAATTCCATGTAATTTCACTTACATGTGGAATCTAGAGAACAAAATACACAAACAAAACAGAAACAAACTTGTAAATACAGAGAACATTTTG
Source organism: Rousettus aegyptiacus (assembly GCF_014176215.1). Lineage (NCBI taxonomy): Eukaryota > Metazoa > Chordata > Mammalia > Chiroptera > Pteropodidae > Rousettus > Rousettus aegyptiacus. Next base: position 39,361,413 of record NW_023416312.1, read on the forward strand.
ATGGTTGCCAGATGGGAGGGGGTTTGGGAGTGGGGTAAAAGAGAAAGAGATTTAGAGGTACTAATTGGTAGTTACAAAATAGCTATAGGGATTCAAAGTATAACATAAGGAATATAATCAATAATATTGTCATAAGTATGGTGTCAGATGGATACCTGATTTATCAAAGGGATCACTTTGTAAGTAACATAAATGTCTAATCACTATGTCGTATCCTGAAACTAACGTAATATTGCATGCCAAATGTAATTTAGAAATCATTTTTTTAAAGACAGGTTTTATAGGAACCCAGAACTACTGACTTCCCCACTGGTTGTCAGCCCTAGTATGATCACAACTGTGTTATTTTAGATCTTAAAGACTCTTTGGTCTCCTAAATCCCATGTGAAAATACATCTCCCTCTAGAAAGAGGCACATCATAAGCTTTTAACAGCTTACACTTAATGAAGAATTAATTGATACTCATTGGGAGTCACCTTCAAGAGGGATATGATTCAGATTTGGTCTGGACAGTCCCAATTTATACCTATTGTCCTAATACTATTACTTAATAGATAGCATCCCCATTTACTCTCAATGTGTCCCAGTTTGAGAGAGAAATTATCTTAGTCATAACATTTATTATCACATTATCCATTTGGGTTTACCAAGTTCAGCACTGTCAAGGCTGATTAGTTCTTTCCAGGCATTATGGTTATAATTTAGAAGGCTCTCACTAAATTAATAGTGTTGCCTGTGTGTGGCTTTATGAGCAAACTTTTAAGTAGGTGTGGGTTGGTGGATCTAACTTAGAACATATATAGTACTTGTGGTATAGTATTTGTTAAGTTGAAAAGTTTAAATACTACCTTATCACTCATTATTAATGGTTTCATAAGTTTAAAGGCTATAGTGAAATGAGATTTAAAAAATTGCTAGTATCAACTTGATTAAATCTCAACACTTACAATATTACTGCATTTATTTATTTAACACAAATGGTTCTCTGCTAGGCTTTGGTCTCTCCTTAGGAAGTTAGACCTTTCAAGGTAAAAACAGCAGGGAAACATTTTAAAATATCACTCAATAGGTTTTATGTTCTTGGCTATTAATGGTGTGGGCCTATATTAGGGGTTTCAACATTGTGTAGGGAGGGGCTGTCCTGTGCATTATAAGATATTTGGTAGCATCTCTGGCCTCTACCCACTAGATTCCAGTAGCACCAACCCCCAGTTTTGATGATCAAAAATGTCTCCAGATATTGTAAAATGGTCCTTAGAAGACAACATCAACCCCAGTTGAGTACCACTGGCCTAGACATTCTGTAGATTAGCCTGGGCCCAGAAGAATATAACTTCTGAAGAAGGACAGGTAGTACCTAAAATGAAGGTATTGCTAAGCTTTAAGTTTCTAACTAAGCTTTTAAAAGCTCATATGGAGACAAAAATCTTGAAACTTAACTTATTAAAGAGAAGAAAGGTTATTCTCAGAACTGTAAAGGCTTAGCTTTTAAATTTCAATAACCAAACTTGGAGGATTCTTCATAAAGTAAATCATAGAACTGAGAATGCGAGCTGTAATATATGAGAACCTCCTACCACATGGGGAAAAAAGAGGCCTTCTGGGGCTAGAGAAAGGAAATATAGGAACAGAAGGAAGAATAATTGAGACTTTATTCTCTTGACTTGCCCCATGGGATCAAAACCCTCATATGGAGTTGCAGGGGGAGATAAAAGAACACTTAAGGTTTGTACCATGCTTCCCCAACCATAGCCTAGGGAAACTGAAAGCCACACATAGAAGCCCCTAAGTTCCTAGTGCTTTGAACATAAGGTGGGGAGACTATGGAGTAGTTAGGACTAAAAGAGGAGACAAGGCAGGTGGAACTGAGGGCAGTCTTGCAGGAGCTTGCACACTCTTGCAGGATATAGAGAAAAAAACAGAGAGCTTCTAAGCCCCCATTGTCAGAAGGGGAGCATAGAAATATTAAGAGAAATATTAATTAGCCAGAAGAGGCAGTACAGGGACCTCCTGAAAAGAAAAGAGCCTGGAAACACCTATGGTCTTCAGCAGCGAGCAAATGTGCAATGGCCAAAAGACTACGTGGTCTGATATAATCACAATTGCTAAAAAAAAAAAATAAATGAATATGGGGCTCTGAACTGAGTTCAGAGCAAAGCTGAACTCTGTAATACAAAGGAAAGGAGGTTGCATTTTTGCACCATCTGCTTTGTGTCTATTTAGTTTCTATTACTCCATATTCTTATAAATTGCAAGAAAGTGATTAGTGGATTTCTTGATATGCTTAGATTTCAGAATGTCCAAAGTACTTGCTCTGCATCTATTGTACAGAGGATGAAGATACTTTCAGTATTTTGAGTCTTTTCTACTTCCACCTTGTTTCAGATGGATAAAGATAAATTTTTGCCACAACACAATTCCACATGTTTACCTAGGCTGGATGCTCCAGGATGTCTACAAATGAAGTCCCATGATTTTTCTTTCTTGTCAAGGGATCTTCTCTCGACCTGTTTCCTCTGCTATCAAATTTCCCTGCTGTTTGGAGCACAAGGTTATGTATAAGTTAATTTGCCTTGAGCCGCTCAAAATTATCTCTTAAAGATCCCAGCATCTATCAGATGTAGAACTTGACTTCTGTCACAAACTTCTTATAGAAGCAGTGCCTTTCTTCTTCCCTAGAACATTCAATTTTATGCAATGAACAACAAATACATGTTTGAATATGAACAGAACAGTGCTGGCCAGATAGGAACTTTGTGACAGCCCTTAGGGAGTCTGGACTTGGGCTGGACAATTTTTCTACAAGCCAGGCCAAATAAATTTCCACAATGCTGTCATATTAGGCAGAGGCTCTGGAGGGAACCAGTTGTGCTAGAAGTAAAAGGAGAAGAGAAGAGCAAGGGGGCGTTAAATATGGGAAAAACTCAAACACTGCAAGTTGAAGGCCTCTCAGTACATCCCTTAATGGTTTCTTCGCAGTTACTTGAAATCACTTAGCCACATCAGCCCCTGGCTTTGCTTAGATTGTATACCTTGCCTCATTTCTACCGAATAAATTCTTCAAGGCCTGGCTCAAGCATTAGTTCTCCTAGGAAGCCTGCCTTGCCTTCTTAGCTTCACAGATCTATCCCTTCACTGAACTTCTAGAACTCTTTCTGTCACTTGGCACTTAGCATGCATTGTCTTCTAATATATCATGCACTTTGATCTTTCTCAGTTATTTAATTTTTCCTGGAAGCTCCTTCAGAGAATGGATAGTGTACAGTGACTTTTTCATACTCTCTATGGCAAGCCTACAACAAACAACCTCTAATAAGGACACACTCACTGACTACTTGAACAAGGACACTGCCATAAGAGCATAATGTCAAGCGGCCATGCTCCCTTATAAAAGGTCTTTTTTTATACCCTTAGCAGAGGATTTTATCCACAGTAGGGCCTTAATAAAGACTTACTCAGTTTTTAAAAGTTCTAAGGGAAACCTGGCCCTTCAAGCTCTGAGATCCCGTTAATATTATTTAATAACAACTAATATTGATTTAAAATATGTGCTAGGCAATATTATAAGTGCTTTATGTGAGTTATATCATTTTAATCATCTCAGCCTTAGGAAATAGATTATAATACTCATTTTACAGATGAGAAAACTGAAGCATCATGAAATTAACTTGTCTGAAATCACACAGCTAGTAAGTAGGGGAGCTGCGATAAAAACTCATGAAGTCTAACTGAAGGGTGTGTTTTTTAACCACTATGCTATAGTGCTGCCCTTACTTAGAAGCGGAAAGACAATATATATAAACAATTAAAATTTGAACTTTAAATAAAAGTATCTAAAGGATATAGGTTAAAAAGTAGGTAAACAAAATAAAGAACATTGTCATAAGTACAAAGTCAGTACCCTACGGGGTAGTGTACTCAAGATGCTGCAAACTCTGAGCAAATCATGTTGATACTAAGGGAACTTGTAATTATTACCTGCTGCCTGGGAGAAGGGTTTTCTACAAGGAAGTTTTAAAGTGGGGAGGGAAAATTTAAAGAGATTTAAATCAAGTGGCTAATGAGCTACAAAACAAATTAACAAGATTTTTTCAGAGTTCAAAAAAGTGAAACGTCTTGAAGAACATTTTCTAATTTTTTTTCTAAAAAGTGTAAATATTTGGTTCCCTCAAAGTGTTTAATTACTCTTCTCTGTATTTGGACAGGTCCTGGCAGCATATTTATACTCGGGCCAGTTTTAGCTAATAACAGGTAACTCAAATTTAGATAGCTATTTTAGTGATTATTGCTGTGTAACAAATCACTTCAAAACTTAGTAGCAATATATATAATGCTCACCAATGTTGGGAATTAAAGCAATTTGATTTGAGCTAGACTCAACTGGGTACTTTTTCTGCTAGATTCTCTTGGGTTACTCATGTGGCTATAGCTACCCCATAGCTCAGCTGGGGCTGAATGGTCTAAGACGGCCTCACTCATCTGTGTGGTAGTCAGTGTTGCCCATCAGTTGGGCCTCTCAATGTAGTCTCTAAACCTCAAGATGTTAAGCCTGATCTTTTTCATATGGCGGCAGAAGATGTCCCAGGAGCAAGAGAAGGAAACTACAAATCACAAGGATTTTTCAAGTTTCTGTTTCTGTTTGTATCACATTTACTAATATTCCAATGGCCAAAGCAAGTTACTTTGTCAAGCATCAATGTGAAAGGGAACCATAAAAGTGTATAGATCCCAAGAGGCATGTTTCATTAGGAACAATTACTCTAACAATCTACCACAGCTATTATTTAGAATTTAGCCAGACACATCCAGTGGCTGGTATAATCGTCTGCTTACTTTCCCATCCTGTCTGAGTTCCTCACAAAAAAACTATTCAAATGTCTTCCAAAAACAATGCCTGGCGGAAATCTCTAGTGGGTGAAGGCCCCAAGGCTATACAATCAGGTCTACCTCTGGCCCACTTGTGCCATCAAATGCAAACTAAGGAGAAGGAGAACCTTAAATGCATATTGCTAATAAAGGAAGCCCGTGTGAAAAAGCTACATATTGTAGGATTTGAAGTATATAACATTCTGATAAAGGCAAAACTAAGGAGACAATAAAAATATCAATGGTTGCTAAGGATTGGGGCTGGGAGGAGGGATGAATAGGCAGAGCACAAGAGATTTTTAGGGCAATAAAACTATTTCATATGATATTGTAATGTTGGATATGTACATTTGCGAAAACCTATAGAACTCTATATAACACAAAGTTATATAGACTATGGAGTTTAGTTAATAATAATGTATTAATATTGGTTCATCAATTGTAACAAATGTACCACACTAATATAATATTATTTAGCCTTTAAAAAGAAAGAAATCCTGCCATTTGCAACAACATGGATGATCCTGAAGGACAGCTTGCTAAGTGACATAAGCCAGACACAGAAAAACAGGTATCACATGATTTTGCTTACACATAGAATCTTAAAAAAGAAAAAAAGTTGATTTATGTTGACAGACAGTAGAATGATGGTTATAAGAGGCTGTTGGGGGGAAGGAGAGATATTGATCAAAAGGTATACAAACTTTCAGTTATAAGATGAATAAATTCTGGAGACCTAATGTACAACATAGCATCTATAGTTAATAATGCAAATGCTCTTTGACTTACAATGAGGTTACATACTGATAGACCCATTGTAAGTCGAAAATATCTAAGTAGAAAATACATTTAATACGCCTAACCTACCAAACATCATAGCTTAGACTAGCCTACCTTAAACATGTTTAGAATACTTACATTTGAGCAATATCATCTTACACAGTGAATACACTGTAGAGTATGGGTTGTTTACCCTCATGATTGCATGGCAGACTGGGAGCTATGGCTTGCTACCATTGCCCAGCATCATGAGAGAGTATCATGCCACATATTTCTAGCTCAAGAAAAGATTGAAATTCAAAATTCAAAGCATGTTTTCTACTGAATGTGTATCATATTTGACCATTGTGAAATCAAAAAACCATAAGTGGAAACATCATAAGTTGGGGACTGTTTGTACTATATTGTACACTTGAAATTTGCTAAGAGTAAATCTCAAATGTTTTTACCAAAGCCACGTACAAAAAAATCATAATTATGGGAAGTGATAGATATGTTAATTTGATTGTGGTAATCACTTCACAGTGTATATATATGTATACACACACACACACATATATATACACATACATATATAAACATCATATTGTATACCTGAAACATATGCAATTTTTATTTTGTCAAAAATAAATAAAAATAAAAATAAGAAGAATAAGAGAAACTGTAGGGGAAGGAAGTATACAAAAATTTTCTGTACTATCTGGTCAATTTTTTCTATAAGTCTAAAACTGCATTAAAAATAGTCTATTGATTTTAAATAAATGTAAATTAAAGAGAGAAAGATAACTGTAGCAGATTTATATTGGTGGCTCCCAATGAATCCTTCCTTCCTATATTCATGCCTTTGTGTAGTCCCCTCTCACATTGATTCTAAGCTTGAACTTGTGACTTGTTTTGGCCAATGGGATATTAGCAAGCATGATACAAATAGAAATTTTTCTCCTTGGAATGCCCCTTCTTGGAGCCCAGCTGCCATGCTGTAATGAAGCCTGGACTAATCCTGCTGGAGAGAGAAAGAGACTACTTATAAAGGGCCTGAAAGATAAGACATCATGCAGAGAGAGAAAACACATGAAGGAGCACCAAGGTACCCCAGCTCAGCCAATAGCAGAATTCAGACACAAAAGTGACAAGAGTGGGGTAGTTTACAGTGAAGAAATAGAAAACTGAAACAGAAAATTTTCCTTTAAAAGAAAACTGTTGAAAAACTGAGCTATGGATAGCACTTACAAAATAATAATATGGTGAGATGTGAGCACAGTGTGGGTCTTAGATTCTTCCCTGTGTAAAAAGCAAGATATCAATCTTATTAGAAAGCAATAGATATTGGAAATCCCTTATTGTTAATAGTAATTCTTTACATTTATATAAATGATTTGTAGATAGCAAGGTGCTTTCCTATGAACCCCATATTCCAATGGTGAAACCTTGGAGGCCAAAATAAGAATTTGGGAATTGATGCAATTTAAAGCCATAACTTATTTCTGAACACGAATAATATGATTAAAATTATATTTGGGAATAATTATTCCATTATCCATATATAGGATCATTTGGAGCAAAGAATCCTGGAGTCCATGAAATAAGCCATTATAATGCAGGTGGAAAATACCAAAGAAAGTGATAAGAATCTGAGAGCTGTGGCTGATAAAGGATCCATGAGATTAGATATGGTAAAGATAAAAATAAAAATGGGCTTTACATTTTTTTCTATTGCTGCTGTAACAAAATACCACAGACTTTGTTGCTTAAAATAATGCAAATGTATTATGTTACAGTTTTGTAGGTCAAAAGTCTGACACGGGTTTCACTGGGCTAAAATAAAGGTGTCAACAGAGCTACATTCCTTTTTAGAGGTTCTAAGTGAGAATTCTTTTCCTTACCCTTACCCTTTCCAGCTTCTAGACATCTCATGACTCCTTGCCTCATGACTCTCTTCCTCCCATACTCCTTGCCTCATGACTCTCTTCCTCCATCTTCAAAGCCAGAGGCATTGAATCTCTCTGGGCCTTTCATTCCTAATCATATCCTCCCTCTGCATCTCTTCCATTTTTAAGTACCCTTGTGATTACATTGGGCCCACCTGGGTAATCCAGGCTGCTCTCTCTGTGTCACAGTCATCTGATTAGCAACCTTAATTCCTTAATTCCTGCAACCTTAATTCTCCATTGCCATGTAACTTAACACATTCACAGGTGATGGGGATTAGGACATAGACATCTTCAGGGGTTTGGGGTGCTATTCCGCCTACCACAAGCTTTAGAGGTTAGAACTTGGGAGCTCACAAGGATAGTGGTGCCACTGATGATAATGAAGATGATAGGAATCTATTTGGATGGGAAGACAACAAAATTTTTGCCAAGTTAAGTGGAATGTCCAAATAGCAATGGTCCCCAGAGATGTTGGTATTGAGTATCTGGATCCCAGGAAACCCCTCATGATTAGGGACATGATATTAGGGAACCTCACACCTAGAGGCAAAGTCTGAAAGCCATTGAGTCACGGATACCTTATTTGCTTTAGAAAAAGAATAACATAAGACTGAAAAGTTGAAAAAGGAAGTGTCTTCATAACCTCTTATCTAGGCTCAACATGGGGCAAACACTCATTCTTTGGAGAACTGAATGAAACCAAGGAAAGGCCTAAAGGGTCCTGAAGATGGTGCAACAAAATTCAAAAGGGGACACTTGAGCTGGTCCCCTCAACCACATCTGTCACCCAGATGTTCCATGTAACCAGAGCACATGCCCACACCAAAAAGCCGACATTATATGCTCCATGAGGTCTGTGGCCAATGTAAAAGTGTGGAGGAACTCGTCCATATGGCAAACCAAGTTAGTTATTTGTGTCACATCAAAGCCAGAACCTCAACGAATTACTGCCCTCTGAGGTCATTTAATTATGATTGAGTGAACTAAGAACCAGTATAAATGGCATTTTATACTCCAGTGAATTAAGGTATGAGATGTAGCCGAAGTGAATAAAATTTATGGCTCAAAGACGTGCGACCTTACAATAATTTCATGACACTTTTACTATGAGGCAAGCTATGCCAGCTCTTGAAATAATTAAAAATACATAACAACACCAAGGCTGGGCTTCAGGCGTTTATGGGAAGTCAGGAGACAGAATGAGGAGCAAATTTCTTTTTGATGAATTTACTCTGGATAGCAGCAGCTGTTATTGTTTTTGTTTTTTGTTTCTATAACCTGCAGCAAAGTCTTAATTAGGGTGGGGAAAATGACCCTGAGCAGGCCAGGCTGCCTCCAGAAAGCCAATCCACACCACACATCCTGAGGAGTCAGGTTCCTCCCCAATGAATAAGCCCCTTCCCAAAATGAGAGATGCTTCATTGACAAGTAACTTTTCAAATCCTTAGATTCACATGCCACTGCCCTTTACAGATCGCGTTGTGCCTTTGAGTTTGCTTTAGCCGGGATTACCATCCATGGAGGCAAGGAATCACTGTCCACAGATCCCAAGGAAGCTGGCAGAATGGGACATGGCTCAGTCAGAATGCACGCCATTTACCTTGGGCACTTTGTTCCCTTATCGCCAGTTATCTCTTGCCTTCTGATACTTCTGTTTCTTTGGGTTTATGCAACAATGGACATCTTCCTGGCTTCTAATTTTTATTCCATCTCAGAAATTCTGATATCAACTCTCCCATTTAATGAGAAGGATCCTGTGGACAGAACCTAGAGCCAACCATATGGAAAGACCTCCACTGCCTTTAGCTTCCCATATTTCCAATTTAAAAATCTTTAAGGGCAAGGATAGATCTTTGCCATCAGTTAAATTCAAATATGGGAAAGAATCTCCTCCTTGCAGCTCCTGACACTCATGTCAGTGCCTGATTGTATTAAATAAAGCAAAGGCATAAGGAGAGTGTTGTTAACCTATAATCATTGAATAAAACAGTATATATAATTTTTATTTATCAGGCCAGATGAGTTGAAAAATTTAGCTATTGCAGTACTCTCCTAGCTAATCTTCCCATCTTTAATTTTTCCCCTCTCTAATCCAAGTCTTCATCTGTGACTTGAATAATTTTTTTTCAACAATAAATTAGTTCAAGTCACTCTCTCCCTAAAACTAAAAATTTTCAGTGGATCCCCATTGCTTATTGAGCAAAGTCTATACTCCTAATTATGGCCACCAGCAGAGCTTCCCAACCGGTGTGCCCTAATTAAATTACAAGTATACCCAGATATTGATCCCTTCATTCCTAAGGAGAGGCCTGGGGTAGCTGAGCCCCAGAGAATTTGCCCTAGGAAGAGCAGTCTTTCAGCCTTGTGAAAAAGGTTGAAAAGAGGCCTTTCAAAACTTTGGTATCCCTCTCAATCTTCTATGTAGCCCCTAAATACACACACTCATATTCTTTTTCTTGATACATGAATGCTATGTAGAACATTATAATGCATCAGAATCACCAAGAGAACAAATTAAAATGCAGATTCACAGACCCCCACCATAGAGACTCAGTAAGTCTGGGAATTTGCATTTTTAAGAAACAGCCTGTGTAACTCTGATGCAGATGGTCTGTGTACCACACTTAGAGAATTACAGCCTTCTCTAGTTATACTGGACCGTACCATCATTCTTCAAATGCACATGCTCTCTCCTTTGTCTTTGCCCATGCTGTTCCCTCTGCCTGGGATGCCTGTACCTGATCTGATCACCTAGCTAATCCTTATTTATCCTCCAGGCCTATGCTTAGGCCTCATTTCCTCTGGAAAGCTTTTTTTGACTCCCCAGCCCACGTCAGGTACACTGCCTATATTCTCTCTGAAGCCCCATACTTCTCTTGTAGCACTTAAATGATTACCTGGCATAGAGGCAGAAGTTGTGTCAATCTTGTTTACCATTTTATCCCTACCACACTCTATCATATGACATAGTTCATTATAGGCATTCAGGAAACATTAGAATTAATGCCCTATCTTGAATACAGATCCCAAAGGAAATCTAACTTCAATTGTCCATTTGAGATCTAGGTGTGATAACCTCTGTCAGCCTCAAAAGAGAGCAAGCCACTCTAGATTCAGAGAGCTGGAAACCCAGTTCCCTCCCATTTCCTACTTTGTATGAACATTCCTTGTGCCTTGTAGCAAAACTGCAAAACTACTGCTACTGCTACTGCTTCCAAAATTTCATCCTCTATGGGTGGCACCCCTTATCACTTCTAAAGCCCAGGGGTACACTGAAATATATTCTTTGTCATCCCTGACACGGTTTCCCATTCACCAGCATCTTAACCATGGCTTTCATTACCCAGTATCCCCCAGGTTCCTTTTCCTTTGGCTTCCTTTCTGAATGGTTTTTTTCCTATTCCAACCAAGGAGGACATTTCACTTTCAATCTAAACAAGAGGGTTGTCAAGTATTCTTCAGGTCCTTTCTCCCTCTCTGCCAACAAGGGTACCAGTTTTAGGGTAGTCCCACTTTTAACATTAAAAGTCCCCATCTCCTCTTTTCCCCCACTTCACCCAGACCCTGACCACCACCATTCTATTCTATGCTTCTGTGAGTCTGGACTTTTTTAGATTCCACATGTAAGTGATATCATACAGTATTTGTCTCTCTGTATCCAGCTTATTTTACTCAGCATAATATCCTCCGGGTTCATACATGTTGTCACAAATGGAAGGATTTCTTTTTCTTATAACGGAATATTAATTTGTGGAATATACACCCCACATTGTCTTTATCCACTTATCCGCAGAAGGACATTTAGATTGTTGGTCAAAGGGTAAAAACTTTCAGTTATAAGAATAAGTTCTGGGGACCTAATGTACAGCACGGTGACTATAGTTAATAATACTGTATTATATATTTGAAATTTGCTAAGAGTGTAGATCTGAAGTGTTCTCACCACACACACACACACACACACACACAAATGGTAACTATATAAAGTGATGGATGTGTTAACTAATTCGATTGTGGTAATCATTATACAACACATATGTATATTAAATCATCATGTTGTACACCTTAAAAATCACATTGTACAACTTAAACATATATAATTTTTATTTAGCAATCATATCTCACTAAAGCTAGAAAAAATAAAGTCTTTTAGAAATTTTTTTTAAAAGTCCCCCATCTCAGGAAAGCCCTCAGTTCTGGGCAAACCAGAATGGTTAGTCAACCTAAGTTTGCATTTACAGCAGGAACTGATTCCCCTGACCCTCAGATAAGTAAATGTGGGCTACTCACCCCTGAAGCCAATAGGGATACCTCAATCAAGATTCCCGAAAACCACACTGGGATCGCCATTTCCACACCCATTATCAATGTTTCTTCACCTTGACTGTTTTGGGGATGTACTGCTTTCATATGTAAGTAGTTTATTACACACACACACACACACACACACCACTCAAAAGACTCCCCATCTCTCACAAGTATACAGTTCACAGAGTGAAAAGCAATGTTTGCTCTGGGCCTGATGTCACTGCTCCAGATCTATGCTTCATTGCCCTCATGACTTATGGGTAGAGATTTTTTTTTGTAACTTCTAAAATTGAGATACAATTTCCAATTTAAAGTGATTTCAGTGTTTCTTTTTAGTATATTCACAGTGTTGTGTAAAAATTATTCACGTCTAAATTTTTTTAAATTAAGTTTATTGGGGTAACATTGGTTAATACGATTATGTAATTTTCAGATGTACATTATAAATTGACATCTATGTATTCTGTTGTGTGTTTACCACCCAAAGTCCAGTTTCCTTCAGCTACAATATACTTGATCCCCTTTACCCACTTCACCCTCTCCCTACCCCCCTATATTTGACCCCCTATACCCCATCTACCTCCCCCCACCTCTCCCACTCCCTGATTACCACTAGTCTATAGTCCATGTCCATGAGTCTCTGTTTGTTTGTCCTGTTCCTTTGCCGCTTTTAGGTTTATGTCCCACATATGTGATATCATGTGATTGTCAACTTTTTTCTGTCTGGCTTATTTCGCCTAGCATGATTATCTCGAGGTCCATACAGGTTGTCACAAATGGCAGTATTTCATCTCTTCTTATGGCTGAGTAATAGTCCATTGTATATATGTACCACAGCTTCTTTAGCCAATCGTCTATCATAGGACACGTTGGTTGCTTCCATGTCCTGGCCACTGTGAATAATGCTGCTATGAACATCGGCGTGAAAATATCTTTTCATATATGGGTTTTCAAGTCTTTAGGGTAAATACCCAGTAGAGGGATTGCTGGATCATATGGTAGATCAATCTTTAGATTTTGAGGAACCTCCATACTGTTTTCTATAGTGGCTGTACCAATTTGCAGACCCACCAGCAGTGTATGAGGGTTCCTTTTTCTATGCATCCTCTCCAACATTTGTTATTACTTGTCCTGTTGATGATAGCTATTCTAACAGGCGTGAGATGGTGCCTAATTGTGGTTTTGATTTTCCTTTCTGTAATAGCTAGCAATGTGGAGCATCTTTTCAAATATTTGTTGGCCTTTTGTACGTCCTGTAGGGAGAAGTGTCTGTTCAGGTCCTCTGCCCATTTTTTGATTGAATCATTTGTTGTTTGTTGTTATTGAGTTGTATGAGTTCTTTGCATATTTTGGATCTTAGGCCCCTATCGGAAGTGTTGCTTGCAAATATATTTTCCCATTCGGATGGTTGTCTCTTTACCTTGTTGAAGGTTTCTTTTGCTGAGCAGAAGCTTTTTAGTTTGATGTAGTTTCATTCATTTATTGTTGCTTTTACTTCCCTTCCCTGTGAGGTCAAATTCATGAAATCCTCTTTAAGTCCAAGGTCCTTGAGTATAGATTCTTTGCTTTCTTCTATGCATTTCATTTTTTCTGGCCTTATACTCAGGTCCTTAATCCATTTTGAATTAATTTTGTTGTGTGGTAATAGACAACAGTCTAGTTTCATTCTTCTGCAGGTAGCTTTCCAGTTTTCCCAGTACCATTTATTGAGAGGCTTTCCTTTCTCCACTGTATGTTTTTGACTTTTCTGTTGAAAATTATTTGCCCGTATAACTATGGGTTTACTTCTGGCCTCTTGATTCTGTTCCACTGCTCCGTGTGTCTGTTTTGCTGCCAATACCTTGCCGTTTTGATTACTGTCGCTTTGTAGTATCATTTGAAGTTGGGCAGAGTGATGCCTCCAGCCTCGTTCTTTTTTCTCAGGATGGCTTTGGTAATTCGGGGTCTTTCATGCTTCCATACGAATCTGATGATTTTTTGTTCTATTTCTTTAAAAAAATGTCGATGAGATTTTGATGGGGGTTGCATTAAATCTGTATAATGCTTTAGGCGATAAGGTCATTTTAACTTTGTTGATTCTTCTAATCCAAGAACTTGGAATATCTTTCCATTTCTTTGTATCTTCTTCAATTTCTTTTAATAGGTACTTGTAGTTGTTATTTTATAGGTCCTTCACATGTTTTGTTAAAATTATTCCTATATATGTTATTCTTTCTGTTGCAATTGCAAAAGGAATTATTTTTTCTACTTCTTTTTCTGACACTTTGTTATTAAAGTATAGGATCACTATGGATTTTTGAACATTAATTTTATATCAAGAAATTTTACTGTATTTGCTTATTGTTTTTAGTAACATCCTTGTGGAGTCTTTAGGGTTTTCTATATAGAGAATCATGTCATTTGCAAACAGTGACAGTTTGACTTCTTTGTTTCCTATCGGATGCCTTTTATACCTTCTATTGTCTGACTGCACTCGCTAGGACCTCCAATGTTATATTGAATAACAGTGGCAATAGTGGACAGCCTTGCCTCGTTTCTGATCTTAGATGGAAGGTTTTTAGTTTTACACCATTAAGTATAATGTTGGCTGAGGGTTTGTCATAAATAGCCTTTATTATGTTAAGGTACTTTCCTTCTAATTTTGTGAAGTATTTTGATCATAAATGGATGCTATATCTTGTCAAAGGTTTTCTTTTGTTTGTTTTTGCATCTATTGATATGATCATGATTCATAGTTTTTAACTCGTATATGTGGTGTATTACATTAACTGATTTGCATATGTTGAACCATCCCTGTGCTGCTAGGATAAAGCCCACCTTATCATGGTGTATAATTTTTTTATATGTTGCTGTATTTGGTTCGCTGGTATCTTATTTAGATTTTTACATCTGTGTTCATGAGAGATATTTGTCTGTAGTTTTCTTTTTTGACTTATCTTTACCAGGTTTTGGTTTCAAAGTAATATTCACCTCATAAAATGAGTTGAGAAGTATTGCCTCCTCTTTGATTTCTTGGGTAAATTTGACTAGAATAGGTATTAAATCTTGTTTGAATGTTTGGTAGAATTCACTGGTGAAGCCATCTGGCCTGGAATTTTACTTTTTGGTAAGTTTTTGATAATTGTTTCAATTTCAATACTAATGATCAGTCTATCTAGATTTTCCAGATCTCCTTGATTCATCTAGGAAGGTTGTATTTTTCTAAGTACTGGTTTATTTCTTCTAGGTTATTATATTTGGTATTATATACTTTTTCATAGTATTCTTGTATGATCCTTTGTATTTCTGTAACATCAGTTGTAATTTCCCCTCTTTCTTCCCTGATTTTGTTAATTTGTGTCCTTTCTCTTTTTCTTTAGTGAATCTAGCCAGGGGTTTGTCAATTTTATTAACCTTTTCACAGAAGCAGCAATTCGTTGCATTTATTTTTTCTATCTTTTTTTGTTATCAATTTCATTTATTTCTGCTCTAATTTTGATTATTTCTTTCCTTCTACTGACTTTAGGCTTCAGTTGTTCTTCCTTTTCTAGTTTTTTTAAGATGAAGCATTAGATTTTTTATTTGGACTCATTCTTATTTTTGGAGGTAGGCCTGTAATTATGTGAACTTTCCTCATGACCACTTTTGCTGTGTCCCAAATGTTTTGATATGTTGTACTTTCATTATTATTCATTTCTATATATCTCTTGATCTCCCCTTTTCTTTCTTCTCTCACCCAGATATTCTTCTGTAGCATGTTGTTTAATCTCCACATATTTGTGGTTCTTCCTAATTACTTTTTGCAGTTTATCTCTAATTTCAAAGCATTACGATCATAGAATAAGGTTAGTATAATTTCAACCCTCTCATATTTGTTGATGCTATCTCTATTTCCCAGTATGTGGTAGATTCTTGAGAATGTTCCATATGTACTAGAGAAGAATGTATAAGCAGCTGTTTTGGGATGGAAGGCTCTGTAAATGTCAACTATGTTCAGTTAATGTAATGTATCATTTAAGAATGTTACTTCCTTATTGATTTTCTGTTTGGATGATCTATCCATAACTGATAGTAGGGTATTTAGGTCCCCATATCCGACAGTGGGGTATTTCCACAGAAGTGGAAAATCTAAATAGACTGATCAGTATTATGGAAATTGAAATGATTATCAAAAACCTACTAAAAAGTAAATGTCTAGGCAAGATTGCTTCTCCAGTGAATGTCTGTCCTCAAAACACTATAATAGTGTTTTTGTCTGTTTCTCCCTTTAGTTCTGTTAGTAATTGCTTTATATATTTTGGGGCTCCCTGATTGGGAGCATAGCTATTAATAAATGTAATGTCTTCTTGGTGCATAATTCCCTTTATTGTTATGAAGTGTCCCTCAGTATCTTCTTTACCCTTTTTATTTCAAAGTCTATTTCATCTGATATTAGTACTGCTACTCCCACTTTTTGCTGAATGCCATTTGCTTAAAATATCATTTTCCACCCTTACACTTTTAGGCTATATTTGTCTTTGGAGCTGAGATGTGTCTCCTGCAGGCAGCATATAGTTGGGTTTTATTTTTTGGTCCATTCTTCAACTCCATGCCTTTTTATTGGTGAGTTCAGTCCATTTATATTTAGGGTGATTATTGAAATATGAGCTCTTCTTATAGGCATTTTGTTTTACTCTTTGGTAGCTCTGTATTTCCACTGCTTCCTTGTTCTCGTGTTTCTGTTTTCTTTATTTTGATTAGCTTTTGTGGGTTTTCTCTCTGGTCCTTCTTGTTTTATATTATATACTTCAGTTCTGAATTCTCTCTGTGTGGTTACCATTACAAATATGTGAAGGATAGTTATATACATTTTATTCTGTGTGTGCCTTTATGTTCATTCTCTTCTGCAAATTTGGATCCTTGAATCCTCCCCTTTTCAATCATTGTTATCTTAATTTGTTCCTATGTACGCTGAATGTTTATTGCTATCTTACTATAGCAATTCTCTTATTATTTAAGCTTATAATGCCCTGTTCTTAGTAAGAGTTGCACTTCTCTTCTTCTATTTGCCTGATAGTTACTTTGTTCCTAATTATGTATTTTGTGTGTGTGTGTGTGTCATTCATTTTAGGTGAGCTGACCCCTTTCAGTATTTCCCGTAGTGCAGGCCTCGTAGTGGAGAATTTCTTCAGTTTTTGTATGTCTGGAAAGATCTTTATTTCTCCTTCATATCTGAAGGAGAGCTTAGCTGGATACATTATTCTAGCCTGGTAGTTCTTTTCACTTAATAGTTTAAATATTTGATTCATTCCTTTCTGGCTTATAAGGTTTGCTCCGAGAAGTCCAAGGATAATCTAATGGGTTTTCCTTTATAAATTACCCTTTTCTTCTCCCTGACTGCCCTGAGAATACTGTCTTTGTCATTGATTTTTGATAACTTTAATACAATGCGTCTTGGCGAAGGCCTTTTTGGGTTGAGATGATTGGGTGTTCTGTTGACTTTTTGAATTCCAAGCTCTAGCTCATTCCTTAGATTTAGGAAATTCTTGTCAATTATTTGTCCGAAAATGCTTTTTAACCCCTGCTCCTTTTCCTTGCCTTTGAGAATGTCCATTAATCTTATGTTTCCTCTCCTGATGGTATCAGCTAGTTCTTGTATTTCTCTTTCATTCATTTTCATTTTTAGGTTTCTCTCTTCTTCCTTCTGATTTATATCTAGATTTCTGTTTTCAATATCACTGATCCTTTCCTCCATTTGGCCAGTTCTATTTCCCAAACTTGCTATTTCATTTTTCAATTCTTGCAGTGTTTATATATTTTTTTAATCTCCAAATCTATTCTTTTTTTTTTGTGGGTTTCAATCTCCTTGTTCGGCTCATCTAGTTGTTTTTCACTTCCTGAAATTGTTGATATGACTTGTTTTGGAATTTACTGAGTTTTTTCAGAAGTACAATCCTAAATTCTCTGTCATTTAAGTTGCATGTACCTACGTCTGTAAGCTTATTTTCTGAAAATTTTTCTTTTTCTGAGATGCCTTGTCTCCTTGGTTATTCATGGTGTTTAATGTACTATTTCTTCACTTGGGCATTAATGGAAATATATTCTGCTTGTTTTCCAGAAAGGAGATTTATTATATAAAGGTGTCTCTTTAGCCTGCTGTAAAGAAGAAACTTTTCTTTTAGTTTCCAGTAGGTGGTGTCTAAGTCTTTTGGATCCCTGCTTTATATAAAGCCTTAAAAATGCCTTTTTAATTTTCTTATAGATATTTAATCACCCTTGCTACCCTCAATTTCAGTCCCTATCAATGTTAGCAATAATTTCGGTAGCATTTGCTCATATTTCCCTGGGGCTTCGGGGTGTTCAGTCTCAGAGGTTATGGGGGAAAGGGTCCTCTGGGTTGGCATATGGCAGCTGCAGCTCAGCCTCGGTTTTGCAATCACAGCTAGTAAAAATCAACTGTTGTTTTTCAGCCATCCCGCTTCTTGCCTTTTGCCCCGATGACTGGGCCCTGCCACCAGCTGCGTAGTACTCACAACTCTCCCAAGCAGGGCTGTTCAGGGAACTCGCCTCACCTTCTTTCTTTCCCTCCTCCAATGGGGAGCTCTGGTGCCTGTGGGAGGCAGCTTTTTTATTTCTCCCAGTCCACCACCCAATACCTGGTGTTCTGACATGTTTTAGCTCTTATGCAGATCCCACACTCAGGCGTGCTGGTGTGCATTTTGGGTGTTCTTTGTTGAGTTTTAGATGGTCAGCTTATTGTTTCAAGGGGAGAGATCTGAGGATGTCACTCACTCTGCCATGTTTCTGAAATCCCCAGAATATTTTTATCACCCCCAAAATAAATCTTATTTCTGGGCAGAAATCTTTAAGGTCTCCCTCCACTATTGAATAAATTCGTTCTTCAAATATGCTAATGATGATAAAAACAATAGATCCTGCACTTTCAATTATTTAATAAATGGAAATGGGATTTATCAATTCAACATGCTTATGCTTGTCCTCTTTGCAACCAAACATTTCAAGATAGAATAACAAAATAACAATTCCCTATATTTCACAACATAAGTAATAATAATAATGATGCCTGCTTCCATTTATATGCTGCCTTACGGCTTAGAAGGAATTCTCACATACTCTCTCAATTGATAATGTACACACAGTTCTCAGACTCATGCAAGGTCTCACAGCTGATGAGGAGCAGAGCCAGAGCAGAACCTCTGGCTTGACTCCTAGTCAAATACTCTCTCCTATTCTATACTGCCTCTCTGGCTTCTTGTGTTGGGCCCAACCATCATTTATGAATCCAATCTTCATTCTGACATAAAGCCAACTGGCCTTTGATAAGACTCTAACTCCTAAGCTTAGTTTTATTTGCTCAAATTACAACCAAGCAAAGAGGCTACTGAGAATGACATTCAACAGGGAGTTGTGAAGGACCAACTTGGTACCTCTATCCTTAGGACAAAGTGAATGTACATCCACAAGAACACAAATCATTGGAAGAGCTCCAGCCTCCCCAATAATTCATGTCTCCTCTTTAGAGGTCACCCAGACTAAAATAGACTTCTTTATATATCCCCCCTCACTGTTCCTGGGATTTCCTTTCTCTCCTAAAGCTTTTAATTAGGATAAGCAAAAAGATCATGTGATAATAATGGCATTGTCCCCTTATATCTGCACCAGGCATTAAGGCCCTCTTCACCTTTATCGTGCCTATTTAATATTCTCAACAACCCTGTGAGGTAGCTAAATATCATCCCCACTTAACATAAAAGGCAATTGAGACCAAGAGGGGTGACCAAACATGTCTTTTGTCCCAAAGTTAGTAGGAGGAAGAGCCAAGAGTCAAAGACAGTTTCCTTGATGAGGCCACATATATATTCATCTCCCATCATGTCAAGAATTGGTACTTTCTTATAATGTTTAGCTATGTGCTGTCCCTGTGCCCCAGGAAGTTATACCTCTTTAAGCCCCCAGCCCCTAATTCCAAGGCACCCAGTGCCTTAATATTGCCTACTTAATCTCCACCTCCACCCAGCCACCCATCCACCCCCCCCAAATTAGGTACTTCCTAGCAAATGTTTCATAGACATAATGGGAAAATTACAGTAATAAAATTACTAAACACATCGAAGCAGCACTTTCAGCTCCCCACTCCACCTCTGAGTATATCTTCCATTATCTCTGAGGTCTTGACAACCATACATCTTTCAGTTGGTTTATAAAGGGTAAGGGAGCCTCTCCAGGTTCCAAAGTCCTTACAAGAGCAAGCAGTCAGACTTGAAATTGATAACTGGTTCTGTTGTTTAGTTTACAACCAGAGGCCTGGCTCCAGCTCTGGCTCTTGGCTGGCCTCTGTGAACAGAAAGAAATAAAATCATTTTTCATCCTGTTTCCAAAGCTCAATCTAATTGTCTGCACGCAAATTCCATGACAGAGTTAGGTGCTTTAGGCACAGCAAGTAGAAAAGTGTTTCATTCCTGATGAGAATTCCTGGGTTCAAATCCCAAGCTCCTCCTTCCCTTCTAACAGCTCACAGGCCCCTGCTCTCTGATTTCTCCATCATATCCTAAGCAAAGGAAACATAATCCCAGCTCAGCCTGGCCCCAGCAGCATCTCCCTTAAGTGCTATTTACCTGAATTAGGAACCAGGACTTCCAGGAATTGGTCGAACTTAGTTGTATGGGGACAGTGGCAAGTGCTCTGAGCTTTAAATAAGCAGCCCAAGATTCCTAGGCCCAACCCTATCTCAAATCACTTCTTTTGAAGCTAAGTTTTCTCATCTAGAAATCAAAGATAATAGTGGCTTCCTAGCTTGCCTCCATAAGGTTTTACATAGAAAATGAAATGTCCTGTCCCAAAATAAATGACAGGAAGCATGTTATGAACTTGTTCAGCCCACAATCCTTCCACCCAAGCCCCAAAGCAGAGCCAGTCCCTGGTTAGAGGGTAAGAATGCTCCATGAAGGAGCACATATTGCCTTCCCAGGCCCTAACCTCTTCCCTATATTTGAGGTTTATCTAAATTGAAGCTGGTGGGGATGGCATGTGAAGAATCTATGAGGAGTGAAGTGCTTCCCCAGAAGACATGAGAAAGATCTAGGCACGAGTCCATGTGTATGAGCAAGCATTGGAGTAGGGAGACTAGCGATGCCCAGAGGCATAATGGTTAATGTGCCACTAGTGCTTTAACATATCCATGCACAAAGCACAGGAGTGCCAACCCTTACTCTGACCTCTTTTCTACCTGATATTAACTCACTCTCCAACAAGACCACCCTTTGCTGAAGGTCGTGCAAGGATAAGATCCCTTCTTCTCATTATGATCATGGTTTAGCTCCAGTCTATGAAGACAGCCAAGGCTCTGCCCTCTAGGATCTCATATCTCTAATGCAGAAAAGAGACACCCACAGACTTGAAGAAGTGACTGGTTGATATTTTAATTTGAGCTATCTAAGGGACATCTATGTGGAGGTTTTACCAGCCAATTGAATATGTGGATCTAAGGCTCTGGGAAAAAAGTCAAGTATGGAGGTAGACATTTGAAAGTCATCTTGAAAGAAAACATTGTTAAAGTCATGGGAGTAAATAGATCTCTCAGAGATCTGAAGGATAACTTTTGGAGCAAAAATGGAAGAGGGCTAAGGAATGACTCCTGAGCCCAATTACCTTAAGAAAAGGGAGGAAGAAGTAGAATGGTTTAACCAAGGAGACTCAGAAATAGCCATCAGGAAGTAGAAAAAGAACCAAGAGAAGATAATCTGATAATCAAAGGAGAAAAGTTTTTAGAACAAGGGTGATCGCAGAGAAAAGTCAAGAAAATGAGCATAGAATAAAGGCTATTTGATTTGGTGACATTTGAAAAAGTGGTTTCAATTAAGCCTTGAGAGCAAAATCTAGAGAGCAGAGGACTAAGGCCTGAGAGGTAGGGTTGCCAGAGTTGCAATGTCTGCAGATCAGCGACAGAACGGAGAGAGCAGCCAGAACTTTCAACAAAGAGAGCTGGACTTTCTATCCTCCCTATCATTCTTCTATCAAAGTCACCTTAGACTGCTTGGTTTCCTTCCTGTCTTCTTCTGAGCCTATTCCACTTCCTGCCTTGTCCTACCCTATTTCTAATAGGCTACAATGCATTTGACTAAAAAAATATAGCACTACTGAAAATACTTGCCCTCTGACCTCCAACTGGTATCTGCCTACTGCCCAGCATATTTTATAATTATCTCATGTTTATGCCCCAAAGCAATGATTTTGATTCTTGTTCACTTTCCTTAATGCACTGGTCTCTATTCATTCTTTCTTGGCAATGATCTCACATCTTGCTGTACATGTTACATAGTCTTTTCAGGACCAAACTCCCTCTACTCTGCCTCATATATCTTAAATTCTATACTATTGCTCTCGCTCTTCTCCTTTCTCTTGTCTTTGAGAACACCAATCCATGCCTTTAATTCAATTCCCACTAGACCCCCTCCAGAGTTCTGTTCCCTTATTATATCCCCTCTCGGATTAAGATGTGTATGCATCTTGTACCCCCAGCAAGACCCTGAGCTCCCTAAGGCAGAGACCATGTTACACTGTTCCATAGTTTCCATGACAAAGCTTATAAAAACCAATTGACTCGAGAGAGCAACTTGATTTCAAGCATTCAATATACTATACATCCTTGTAAAACCAGCTTCTGAGAAGCGGTTTAGCATAGTTGTAAAGTGTTGTGGATTTTGGCCCATGTACCCAGAAGAACCAAGTGGCACTCAGCAAATTAAGAATCAAAGAAGGTTTATTTATGCCGGCGGGTTCAGGAGTCACTCTCCAGAGTCTGAAGCCCCGAACGAAGGCAGACAGGTAGATATATACATTGATTATTTCCACATACTTGGCAGTCTTTAGTTTCGCGCATGTGGGAAAGATAGGGTTCTAGGGAGAGGAGGCTAGAAAAACTCAGATTTCTTTATGTTTCCCATATTATTCCCCCCTTTTGATGCCTGTCTAAATTTATAGGACATCACCTTTTTGACTATCTCCTGATCTCCTTCTTCATCTCCCTGGACCAGGGATGGATAATTCTATTGCATAAGGATCTTTGCTGTAGTATTTCTCTTCACTGTAGCTTCTATAAAGGAGGTAATTGTCTGAACAAGAGGCAACAGGCAAGACAGAAGTAGGCAGGTACTGAGGAGGAGGAATGCTACTCTAATTAAGGTCTTAAAGCCTCCAAAAGTGGAGAACCAACCTCCAAAGAGGTTATTGGGGTTCTGTCCATGCCATGTTTGTACGGGCACATGTGCCAGTCCCATCATGTTTGACAAGATCTCCAACTGCCCAGTCCTGGTCATCTATTTGCACACAACAGTTGGTGAGATTGAATTTCCCAAATATACCACCTTCTGCTGCTAATAGATAATCTAGAGTTTCTTAATGTGCTAGGAGGGTCAGGGCTCTCCTAATTTTATTAGTAACTGTCTGCAGTCAGATAACTCGATTTAACATGTAAATGGGGGTACGGTATCCCCAAGATCTATCTTTTGCCCAAGTGGCAGGCTTATAGTATTGGATTGTGTTCTGGGGGCCATTCATTATCCTTCTAGTCCCCTACTTGGAGTTCCTTTTTTACCTACTGTAATAAAGATGGGATCTCGCTGTGTAGCCTAGGCTAGGAGTGCAGTGATTATTCATAGGTGCAATCCTACTGCCAATCAGCACAGGAGTTTTTACCTGGTCCATTTCTGACCTGGGCTGGTTCACCCCTCTTTAGGCAACCTGGCGGTCTCCTGATCCTGGGAGGTCACCATATTGATGCCAAACTTAGTGCGGACACCTGACTGGCATAGCACACTAGAGCCCAGAACTCCTGGGCTCAAGCGATCCTCCTGCTTCAGCCTCTCAAGTAGCTGGGACTACAGGCATGTGCCACCGGGCCCAGCAAGGGCTCTTGGGACCTGGTGATCAAGCAATTCCCCTGTTCTCGGAGGTAGAAGGAAGGCTTTATCATGTTAATTATACAGCTTCCTTCCCAATTTTGGGTGAGGCGATTGTAGGCCATGTTTCCACAAATCTAGTAAAGCTTATGTGGGGCCACCCAGTTTTGGACCTTGCCTGGATGGGAATCAATTCAGTAGCATCCCAATCTTTTCCCAGGTTTAACTATTTACAGTTCCTTTTTCTGGGAACCAGGAACAAGTTCCCTATGTGAGATATAAAACTGCTGAATCCAGTGAGTGTGCACACTATATTCCCTAGCCCTAAGTATAGCTTTAAGTATTTGTACAAAAATAGTGTGGTCCTTTGACCTTTGATGTCCTATGTTTTACTCCTGGTTAGAACAGCCTATTCTTTAAATTTAACATGCATGCTTTCTTGTGATCTGTATTTTCTCCCTCCCACTTTTTTGCATACGCTTTTTCCAAGGGAGTCTCCTCACCTTACCTTATTTACACGTTTTCCCATACTCAGGTCTCTGTTCAAGTGCCACTTGCTGTGTCCAGCAAGTGGTAAATCCTACCATGCCCAGCGTGACTCTGGAGTATATATCTGAAAAGCACTGTCATTTACAATAGAAAACTGAGGTAGTGGACATTCTCTGACCTTTTGTTACCAGAGAGTGGGGTCCTCTCCTGGCGCGTCGTCCAGGTTCTTGATGTCTCGAACAAAGAATTGCACAAGACCCTGAAATACAGTAGAAAAGAAAAGTATTATTAGAAAAGAAATTACACTTCCAGATGTGGAAGTGGGTCTGAGCAAGAGAAGCATAACTCAAAAGGCCTGGTAACAAAGACTCTAAGGCTTTTATTCCTTTTTTGCTGTGGGTGATTACTTTTCTTAGAGGAGTGGGCTTCCTTGATTGACAACTAAGATTGACAGGACTCAGTGATTCATCATTTTACTTTCTGCACATGTTTGTTATCAGAATTCAGTCTGTTATAACGATATTAATGAACTTCTGGGCATATGCATCATATTATAATGATGGTATAATGAGACTCAGGCAAGTTGAAGGTCGTTGGGGTCTTCATTGCGCAGGTGCAAGTGACTGTCTTAAACTGGCACCTAAATCTCTGCCTACTGGTTTCTTTGTGTGAGTTTAAAAAATGCCTCCTGGCTTGCTTAATCATGGGTGGATTAGGGTGGACCCCTTCTGAAATAGGATGACCTCAGTGTCTTTGCAGGCAGATCCAAAACCCCCTAACTAATTTTCCTGCCTATTTCTTTACTAAGAGCCACAAACCCCCTTATTATTGGTATAGATGTTAAGGGACAGGTCTCTTCTTTGTATCTGCTTCCTGCTGAGAATGACCATAGTCCCTACCTACAGGAAGGGAGCTCTTTCCCTTCCTGCCTCAGTCAGGGTGGGGTCTTGGGTTTCCTGCTGAGGTGCAGCCTTAGTCCCTAGACAAGGAAAAATATTTAAACTGATTATTTAAATCATATGTCTATTAATTTGCTTATTATGTGAGTAAAGGAAAACAGACTTGGTTAATATATTTCTTAAAGAGTAAAAAGACCTCTGGCCTAAAGTTCCCTCCCCTTTCAGAATTTAAGAGCCCTGCCTGGCTTAACACCATTTCTGCTTAACAATGTGTCAATGATCCTTATCAATAGCCAGAGGATCTGAGTCACCAGTTTCTGGCAATTATCAGGCTGTGAGGGAGAGGACCATTTTTCCTAAAGAGAGGAGGTAAGAAAACTTAACTAGGTTTAACTCTGCAAGAGATGTCCCATTTCATTTCCTCCCTTTTTTTTGATGGGTCTCATATCTGAGACTAGCTTAAGATGAAGTTGATCATTTTATTGCTTTAAGAAAATTCTTCCTTTGGTTTTGATTTTAACATAAGAATAAATAGTTCTTCCATTAATAAGAAACTATTTAGTGTGTAATTTGCATACCTTACAGAAGTAGTGGAGCTGTAGTTCAATGTCATATTATCTGAGATGTTAAAACATTAGTTAGCACACTTCGTAAAAGTTATACATTTTCTGGTGTTATAGTAGACACTTTTAAAGAAAGCATAGCCTTATCCTTCCTAAATTTCAGGTTAGGCCCTTTCTGTTTGCCTTGAGGGCTGACTTTTAACAGATTGCTGGGAGGTAGTTGGCCTGCTAGTAGGAAATCCTGACATGGAGGTGGGTTGTCTACAATGGCTTAGGCTCAGGTTCCCCACAAACATGCATTGTGTGGTGGGTAAGGGAGCTGCCTTCCTTTTTGGCCATGTCCTAGTTTCCTAGACAAGCCGCTTTCCGCACTGGACCTGTTGTGGTGCGATCAAATCCAAGACCTACAGAGCCAATTGAGATGAATTGTGAGCCTTTATTAGCCAGCTGGCAACTGACTCCCTACCACACAGGGTTAGAAGAGATCAGCCCCGAGCTCCCAGAAGAGGCAGTTTATATAGCCACCAGCATATCCCTGAGCAGATCACCACACCCTGGTTTACAGTTGTCCGTTAGCATATCCTTGATCAGATTACCCTGGTTAACAGCATCTCCTTGATCAGATTACCGCACCCTGGTTAACAGAATCAGAAGTAAATCCTTAACACTGGTTTACTGGAAAATTGTCCACCCATAGCAGACCCTGGTCCTAACGTGTGGCAGAGAACTAATCCTGATCTCACAATGGGAAAGGAAATTTATGGTAGGCTGTTTATTCCTGTCACTGCGCAGTTAGCATTGGAGAGAAAGGCCCATGGGAAGGGTCAAAATAGAGTAGGGAGCTAGTAAAAATTCAGTTTTTCCTTTTCGCCATGTCGAGGGTGACCTGAGATTCAGTGTCCCTTTCCACCCTTAAGGTGGGCCTGTCTGGGTCTGTGGGGCCCAGCCTTACTGTGTTTGATATGGATCCCCCGAATCTCCTTGTTCTTGCCGCTCAGAGTCTGGGGGAAACAATAGAGCAGGGCCGGCAAAGCACAGCCAGGCGCAGCCAGGCCCAAGACTGCCCAACTAGGGTGGGGTGCACCTTCTAGTTCCTCAGTTGCCTCATCTGACCAGCATCTCAGCATTGTGCCCAAACCAGTGGCTTTAAAGGGCCAGCGCAGTTGGGTTTCCTGGTCAGGGAACCAAAATGTTGTGGATTTTGGCCCCGTGTACCCAGAAGAACCAAGCAGCACTCATCAAACTAAGAATCAGAGAAGGTTTATTTATGCCAGCGGGCTCAGAGGAGTCACTCTCCAGAGTCTGAGCCCTGAACAAAGGCAGGCAGGAAGATTTATATATTAATTACTTCCACATACTTGGCAGTTTTGCAGGCACAGGAAAGGTAGGGTTCTAGGGAGAGGAGGTTGGAAAAATTCCAATGTCTGGGACAGGGTAGCCATCTTAGATTTCTTCATGTTTCCCATATCAAAGAGCGCATATTTTGGAGCTATACTACTTAAATTAGAATCCTGGCCCCACCATTACTAGCTGTGTAATCTTGGACAATTCACGTTTTCTAAATTTCCAAATATATACAAAAGTTGAAAGAATTTTAGTGACTCCCATATATCCATCACTAGATTCTACCATTAACATTTTATGTACTTGTTTCATCATACACATACTTATTATCCATCCCTCTATCTATCATCACACCATCCTTTGGTTGTTGTATTTCATAGTATGTTGCAGACACCAGTACACTTCCCTTTAAACACTTTAGCATGTGTGTTATTAACTAGAGTTTAGGATAATTTACATTTAACTGCTCTGTGCCTCAGTTTCCTCATCTATAAAACAGGGACAATGATAGTGCTTATCTCAAAAGATCTATGAGAAAGTTAATACATGTAGACACATAGAAGAGTGCCTGCATATAGAATGTAATCAAAAATGTTAGTTACTCTTGTTATTACTCTAACAAGTCCCACACACTCAATAAC
This sequence comes from Rousettus aegyptiacus, assembly GCF_014176215.1. Classification (NCBI taxonomy): domain Eukaryota; kingdom Metazoa; phylum Chordata; class Mammalia; order Chiroptera; family Pteropodidae; genus Rousettus; species Rousettus aegyptiacus. The sequence continues at coordinate 39,389,111 of NW_023416312.1, forward strand.
TCCTAAGAGAAGTGGCCCAGCATACCAATATTGCATCTCTTCTTTCCTCTCTTATCCCTACATACACACAAATTCATTGTCTCCTAGGTATTCCGAGGTCCCCACACCAATAGTTTATTCTTTCTCCCAAAAGAGACAACCTCCTCCAAACTTCACACCCCTAGACACTCAGCCACCCTGGCCTCAAACCATAAAGTCTTCTTCTTGGCTATGTGACTCCTTTTTCATCTCTCTTTGTTGAACTCGGTTGGGATACTTGGAGAGAGAACACTTGCAAAGGAGGGAAAGATCTTTGTCAAAGAAAGTGTCTTTCTTCTACACCACACTGTTCTTGATTCTGTTTGAAATTACAGTCCAATCTAACTTGAAATTCATAGTTGAGGGGGAAAACTGACTGGAATGTTTGCCCTGCAAGCCAAATAAGCAACTTAGGGTAGCAAGGAGGGAGTGGCACAGACCACTTATAGCTTTCAACACACAGGTTTTTCACTTCCTTGGTTAAATGTATTCCTAGGTCTTTTTTATGCAATATGAATGGCATTATCATCTTAATTTCTCTTTTTGATAGTTTGTTATTAGTGTAAAGAGACGCAACAGGTTTTTATGTACTGATTTTGTATCCTGAATTTGTTTCTTAGTTCTAACATTTTTGGTGGAGAATATAGGGTTTTCCATATATAATATTATGTCATCTGCAAATAGTGACTGTTTTACATCTTACTTTCCAATTTGGATGCCTGTTATTACTTTTTCTTGCCTAGTTGCTCTTGCTAGGACTTCCAATACTATGTTGAATATAAGTGGCAAGAGTAGACATCCTTGTCTTGTTTCTGATCTGAGAGGAAAAGTTTTCAGCTTTTCACCATTGAGTATGATGTTAGCTGTGGGCTTTAATATATGGCCTTTATTATGTTGAGGTACTTTCCTTCTACAGCCATTGCATGGTGAGTTTTTATCATAAATGGGTGTTGAATTTTGTCAAATGCTTGTTATGCATCTATTGAGATGATTTTTATGATTTTTATCATTTATTTTGTTAATGTGGTATATCACATTGATTTATTTGAGGATGTTGCATCCCCAGAATAAATACCACTTGATCGTCATTCATGATCCCTTTAATGTATTGTCGAATTCGGTTTGCTAATATTTTATTAATGATTTTTTCATCTATTTTTATCAGGGATGTTGCCTGTAATTCTCTCTCTCTCTCTCTCTCTCTCTCTCTCTCTCTCTCTCTCTCTCTCTTTCTTTTGTCCTCGCCTGGTTTTGCCATCAGGGTAATACTAGACTCATAAATGTGTGTGGAAGTTCCCCCTCAACTAATTTTTGCCAGAGTTTGAGAAAAATTAGGATCAATTCTTCTTTGAATTAATTAAATAATTCATTAGTGAAGACATCTGGTTCTGGACTTTTGTTTCTTGGGAGGTTTTTGATTACCAATGCTATCTCTTTGTTTGTAATTGATCTGTTTAGATTTCCTATTTCATCATGATTCAGTCTTGAAAGGCTGTATGTTTCCAGAAGTTTATTCATTTCTTCTAGTCATACAATTTGTTGGCATGTAATTGTTCATAGTAGTCTCATATGATCCTTTGTATTTCTGTAGTATTAGTTATAACATCTCTTCTTTTATTTCTAATTTTATTTGAGTCCTTTCTTTTTTTCTTGGTGCATCTAGCTAAAGGTTTGTCAATTTTATCTTTTCAAAGAACCAGCTCTTATTTTCATTGATCTTTTCTATCATCTTTTTAGTCTCTATTTATTTATTTCTGCTCTCATCTTTGTTATTTCCTTTTCTACCAACTTTAGGCTTTATTTCTTCTTTTTCTTGTTTCTTGAACTATAAAGTTAGGTTTTTAAAAACTTTTCTTGTTTCTTTAGATAGGAATTTATTGCTATGAACTTCTCTCTTAGAACTGCTTTTGCTTCATCCCGTAAATTTTGATATATTACATTCCATTTTCATTGGTCTCAAGGTATTTTTTTTATTTTTCTTTTGATGTATTCTTTGACCCATCGATTGTTCAGTATCATGTTGTTTAATCTCCAAATATTTGTGAATTTTCCTATTTTCTTTGTGTAATCAATTTCTAGTTTCATACCACTGTGGTCAGAAAAGATGTTTGATATGATTTCAATTCTCTTACATTTATTAACACCTGTCTCATGGCCTAATATATAAACTATCTGGAAAAATGTTTCATGTGCACTTGAGAAGAATATTCATTCTGTTGCTTTGGGATGGAATGTTTTGTAAATATCTGTTAAGTCAATCTGATCTAACATATCATTTAAGGCTGATGTTACCTTATTGATTTTTCTGTGTGGAAGTTCTATCCTTTGATGTAAGTGAGGTATTAAAGTCCCTTATTATTGTATTACTTTTTATTTCTCCCTTTAGGTCTACTAATATTTGCTATATATATTTAGGTGCTCCTTTGTTGGGTGCATAAATGTTTACAAATGTTACATCCTTTTTTAGGGTTCACCCTTTTATCTTTATTTATTGCACTTCTTTATCTCTTATTGTAGTCCTTATTTTAGAATCTATTTTTATATAAGTGTAGTTATTCCAACTTTTTAACTTTTTTCTATTTGCATGAAATATCTTTTTCCATCCCTTTACTTTCAGTCTGTGTGTGTTCTTACATCTAAAGTGCATCTCTTGTATATAGCATATAGATGGGCCTTTTTAAAAAATCCATCCAGCTACTTTATGTATCTTGATTGGAGAATTTAGTCCATTTACATTTAAAATAATTATTGGTAGATACTTATTTATTGTCATTTGTTCATTGTTTTCTAGCTATTTTTGTAGTTCTCTGTTTCTTTCTTCTTCTCTTGCATTCTTCCTTTGTGGTTTGATGACTCTAGTGGTATGTTTACATTCCTTTCTCTTTATAATTTGTGTATTTACTATAGGTTTTTGCTTTGTGGTTATGGGTCTCAGCACATAGATTTAAGCTGACTAGAAGCCAGGCCCTCAGACAGCAGTTTTTAAAAGTATACAGATTTATACAGTTTTGAGAGGATGCAAACATAAGCCAACTGGCCATGAGAGCCATGTGATCTGGAGGTGTCCCCCGGGTAATAATTACAAAATTCTGGGCTTCATATGAGTGTATAAGCTCCATTCTGAGAGATACAGCAAATCAAAGCAAGGCAGAAGGAGAGCCCTAAGATGGTATCTACAGTTTCTGTTCTTATGTTCCATAGGCCACTAAATGTGTGCCAGCTTGAAAGTTGCTCCTCATTCTTAAGCTCCAGGACAAGCAAAGTGGCATCCTTCACAGTTAGACAGAGGGTATGCCTCAGTTTGCTGTCTACGTGATGCCCTGTATGTGAGTAGCCTGCCAAGAACCACCACTCTGATGGACAGAGTTCCATGGGACCCAGGAATGCAAACCCTTCCAGAAACCAGAGTCATAAAATCAAGAGGCTTCCCCTGAGCATCCGCCGCCAAAGCCACCAAGGACCAAAAACATGTAAAGCTCCCCTCCAGGAGACACTGGTACTCTAGAGCAGTGGTCCCCAACCTTTTTTGCACCAGGGATCGATGCTCCTATGAGAATCAAATACCTGATGGTCTGAGGTGGAGCTGAGGCTGTGATGATAGTTCTGGGGAGCAGCTGAAAATACAAATTAAGCTTCACTCGCTTGCCTACTGCTCACCTCCTGCTGTGCGGCCTTGTTCTTAATAGGCCAAGGACCATACAGGTCCACAACCCAGGGACTGGGGACCCCTGCTCTAGAAAACAGCATAAAGTTAGCATGAAGGTATCACCAACCCTTTGAGGTCTCTGGAAAGGATTACGGTGGGCTCCTAGATGTATGTTTAATTAGAAGCCTGCCCCCTCAGGCCAATCATGGTGATTAGGTAATAGGCATCCTTCACAGAAAGACCAAGCCCCTGGGTTTGTTGCTTCTTTCTATTCCCTGGGGGTGATGACTATTTAGGTACTCTTTCTCCATTGGTTACATTCCTGTGAAACCCACAGCATAAGCCTTACTGACCACCAAAGCCAAGTGATGTAGAGGTATCTCTTGGAAGCAGTCAGAAAAATCAAGTCACCAGACATATGTATTTCTTTCTAGGAAATACAGCAAAAAGAGAATTCAAAGATGGCACCCACCAGTCTTTGTCTCTGGAGAGTGTTCCAGCAGGCTCCTAGATGTGTGTATTAAATTAGATACCTGTCCCTCAGGCCAAAGTTTCAATATAAGCAGGTAAGCCTCCTTTACTTGAAATCTGGGCATGACTGGCTGCCTCGTAACTGGGCCACGAGGCAGTAAGTCTGAGGACACAAGCCCTTTGAGAGGTGTTTCTCTTACAACAGCCAAGATATGGAAGCAACCTGGGTGTCCATCAATATATGAATGTAAAAAGAAGATGTGGTACATGTATACAGTGGAATATTGCTCAGCAATAAAAAAGAATGAAATCCTATCATTTGTGACAACACAAATGGGCCTAGAAGGTATTATGCTAAGTGAAATAATTCAGAGAAAAAGACAAATACCATATGACTTCACTTACATATAAAAATTTTTCAAAAAGAATAAAACAAACCAAAATAAAAACAGACTCATAGAAACAAAGAACAAACTAATGGTTTCCAAAGGGGAGGGGATGTAAGAGTGGGTAAAAAAGCAAAGGAGGATCTAGTCAATAATAGTTTGATAACTTCATGGTGACAGATGGTTACTAGACTTAGTGTGGTGATCACATCATAAGACATATAAATGTTGAATCACTATGTTGTACACCTAAAACTAATATAATATTGGATGCCAACTAACTTTAATGTTTTAAAGTTCAAAAGTAAAAAAAAAATTCTGTAAAGACTCCAGAAAGAGAAGGTACCTGAAGCAAGATGAACATTTCTAATGATTCTTTCTTTCCTCCCTCTAGCCTTTCTTATCATGTTTGGAGCCTGAAAGAAAATAGCAGGCATGTCACAAGATGTTAAGGATAAACAAAGAGCATTGTTTCTTAATTTTTAAAAAGTTTACTCAATTAAATTTAAATTTATTTTTTTAAGATGCATTTCTAAAATCGCTACCATATGTGGGTCTCAGGACACTAGTCCCATTGGTTTTCAAAATTAGATGTTTGGGGAGCCCACCTCTCAAGTGCATCTCTTAAAATTTAGGGTTCCTAATGTGAGGTTTGAACCCTTCAATCCTCAGGAAGAAGCTCCAGGTTTTGAGTTCCCTCCCAGTTGTGGATCACAGTGTCTGGGATGAGTTATGGCAAGATTGTATCCCAGCCTCTACTACCTGTGGTTTTCTTCTCACTTGCCTGATATGTAGTCATCACTTAGCCAGGCTTTAAGTTGTTTAAGAAGAAATAATTCCATATGTAGCTGTAGACTCAGCGTGTCCATAGATGGAGGTAAGTTTTGGAACTTTCTACCTTCCCATCTTGAACCAGAACCCTGCCATGAGTATGGATTTTGAGGTTACAAACAAATTGATAAAGTAGGCAAATTTACAAAACCCATAAATAATAAAGATCAACTGTACTATGAGAAAGAATAAGGGTAGTGAGTGCTACATTCTGACCTACCTAAGAAACTGACATTTGACCTGAGCTGAGGGAGGAGTGAAAAAGAACATTCCACCATAGGGGACAGCATTTGCACAAGCTCTAAATTAGAGAGAAGTTAGGCCTGCTCTATGGACAAAATAACCAGGGTGGTTTGAATGTAGTACACAAGGAAGAGAGTATTAGCTGATAAGGCTGAAGAGAAAAAGACCCATAAAAGACAAACTGGACAATTAAAAAATTTGTTTTTCAGGCTATTGCAATAGGAGGTATGTTCATAAATGAAGAGCATCTCATAAAAAGGAAAGAAACTCAAGATTTTTATAAAGAAAGGGAATCATTTAGGAAGGGTGGATGAGTGGTCTTAAAATGATGAGAAATTTCTTAGCTGCCATTGCTTTCCAGGAACACAAGTCTCCGATAAAATTCACCATCGGTTCCCCCTTTGGTACAAAATAAATAAACATTGTTCATCATTGAACAACTCAGAGGTAGACATAAACCTCCTCAGTGGAGTGAAGCAGAATCTGAGAAATAGTCTTTCATGGACTCTTGTTGGCATTGTTCTGCAAAACAACTGAACCACCTTTTGAGAAGTGGTAGCAAAAGTCAGTTGTTTTAGGGTTCTTAAGATTAGATATCCTAAAAGGGGAGTGTGTAAAATGAAATAAAAAACAGAAATATCTATATAAAAGATTGTGTAAAAGTAAAGAACCAGGAGATGAACCTTGGGGATAATCAGCCCAGTAAATTTCAAGAGGTGGGTAGAGGAAGATCTCAAGTTATGCAGTATCACTTGATGAGTTTTAAAGCTAGGATGCTACTATTGGTGATGTTCCCCACAATCTCCACAGTCTTTGTTACTTCTCATATAAGGGTATACATAACACAAACATTTTGCTTAACTTCCTTAAGAGACTAGGTAGCAGCTTGTCCAGGGAGAAAACTGACCCATGCATGATATGCCATAATGATGTGTTCTTCCAAGTTTGTATCATGTCATTAGGCTTTACCTTGCAAGATTGCTTCAGATCCTGGAGAAAAGGGCAAGCTGCAAGGCAAGCTATAGTTCCAAAAGGAGTCTAGGTTGTCAGGTTTCAGCTCTCAGTGCACCAAGTCAACAGAAGGGAGAAATTTGAAAAGTTAATTTGGAGAGTTGTAGTTAGATTTTGAAGAAAACTGGAAGAATTGAAATTTTGGTAAGGATTGACAATTTGGACAAAGGAATTGATAATAACCCAGAAAAATGTGTATAGTTGTCTATTGAAACACAAAATTTACATCTACTATCTCTTTGGATAAAATATAATCTCAAAGAAAGATTTTTCCTTATTACTCTGCCATTAAAAAAATGAAATACTACCATTTGCAATGACATGGATGAACCTAGAAGTTATTATGCTGAGTGAAATAAGTCAGACAGAGAAAGATAAATATCATATGATTTCACTTATATGTGGAATCTAAGGAATAAAAAGAACAAACTAATCAAAAACAGACTCACAAATATAGTAAATAATTTGGTGATGGACAGAGGGGAGAGGATGTTGGGTGGCTGGGAGAATGGGGTAAAGGATTAAAGAAGTACAAATTAGCAGTTAATAGATGGTCATGGGGATAGGGAGCATGGCATAGAGAATATTAGCTAGGTGGAAAACCAGAGGAGAGAAGGAGCAATTAAGGGGATCATTTTATAAACTATATAAATGTCTAACCAATGTACCATATACTTGAAACTAATGGAAACTAATTAAAAAAAAGATTCTTCTTGATCACGCAAATAGGCTGGTAGCATTAGATTTGATCTAATTCTTTACATCGTGGCAGAAAGCAAAATTCACTATATAGACCTTAAAATTGCTTTACTGGAAGTTTTCATATGGAATTTCAGATTGGAATATGTTTATTAATAAAGTTTTTTTATTTTTCAGTTACAGTTGGCATACAATAGCATATTAATTTCAGATGTACAACATAGTGCTTAGACATTTATATAATTCACAAAGTTATCACCCTAACAAATCTAGAGCCCCTCTGACACCGTTCATAGTTATTATAATATATTGGCTATATTCCTTGTGCTATAATTTCTATCTCCATGACTATTTTGTAATTACCAATTTGTACTTCTTAACCCCTTCCCCCTTTTCACCAACCTCCTCCAACCCCCCTCCCATCTGGTAACCCTCAAAATGTTCTCTGTATCTATGAGTTTGTTTCTGTTTGTTTGTTTGTTCTTTAGATTTCACATATAGGTGCAATCATATGGCATTTGTCTCCCTTTATCTGAATTACTCCACTCAGCACAATACCCATTAGGTCCATCATGAACTACTTCTTTCCATCTGATTAATTTTAGTCTGTGTGTGTCTTTTAATCTGAAATGAGTCACCTGTAGGCAGCCTATGTAATCATCTTGTTTTCTTATCCATTCAGCCAAACTTTCTTTTGATTGGAACATTTAATTCTTTTTCATTTGAAGCACTCATTGATAGATATGTAGTTATCGCCATTCTTTATTTAGATTTTTCGATACATGTTTTTTCTCCTTCTTAAACAAGTCCCTCCAACATTTCCTGTAACACTAGCTTGATGGTTATTAACTCCCTTAGCTTCTTCTTGTCCAGGAAGCTCTTTATCTGTACTTCAATTCTAAATGATAACTTTGCTGGGTAATCTTTGTTGTAGGTTCTTGCTTTTCATCACTTTAAATATTTTGCGCCAAGCCTTTCTGGCCTGCAAAGTTTCTTTTGAGAAATTGGGTGACAGTCTTATGGGTGCTCCCTCATAGGTAACTAATTGCTTTTCTCTTGCTGCTTTAAAAATTCTTTTTCTTTAACCTTTGGCATTTTAATGATGATGTGTCTTAGTGTGGACCTCTTTAGGTTTATCTTGTTTGGGAGTCTCTGAACTTCCTGGACTTGTTTGTCTATTTCTTTCACCAATTTAGGGAAATTTCCCTTCATTATTTCTTCAAATAAGTTTTCAATTCCTTGCTCTCTCTCTTCTCCCTCTGGGACCCCTATGATCCAAATGTTCTTAAGTTTGATATTATCCCAGAGGCTTCTTAAACTGTCTTCATTTTATTTGGATTCTTTGTGTTGTCGTTGCTGTTCTGATTGGGTGTTCTCCACTACTCCATCCTCTATGTTGCTGATTCAATCCTCTGTTTCATTCATTCTGTTGACACCCTCTAATGTACTCTTTATCTCAGATAGTGAATTCTTCATTTCTGACTAGCTCCCTATTACGTTTTCCATCTCCGCATTTTGGCTGCCTCCCTGCGTCTGTTTCTAAATATTAGGTAGGGTTCCTAATTTTCCCAGTCTCAGTAGAGTTGCTTTATGTAGTAGTTGTGCTGTGGGGCCCAGTGGCACAGTTCTGGGAGGGGTCAAGCTGCAGGCCAATTTTTGCCGCAGCCTGTGCACCTCTGGGGCCACCTGATAAGAGTCACCAAGAAATCCACATATGGCTGCCACCTGTACTGGGCTTATAGGTGCCTCAAGGGGCCATATCAGAAACGAAGGTTGGCTTAGGGCTGCTCAGCAAGAGGTCCAGGGCACACCAAGGCCAGATGCTGCTTCTTTGGGTTTTGTGAACTTTTCCAAAGATTTTATGAAAGTTCACAGCAGGAGCCAAGACAGCCTGTTTATATGAAATAAATCACTGGAAGCAGCCTGGGTGGGCTCATAAGTTGGGAGAGGTGGAGTCTCAAGGAATCACCTGGGCAGAGTGACCTGTGCTATACAGGTTGATGGTGACTCCTATGCAGTGATGCCTGTGTCTGCATGCTGGGAGAGGGGAGGGCTCCACGAAGGAACAATGGCTTCTGCCTGCATCTCTGTCTGGGAGAAATCTACCACTACAGCCCTTGCCCTAAATTCCGACAACTTAGCACTTTCTGGTGTGTCTCTGCCGCCACTAGAGCAGTTGCCCCTATGCCGAAGCTCAGAGTGAGTGAGTCTGTCAGTGAGTAAGGTTGTATGTGAGTCCTTTAAAAAGAATGTTTCGATTCCCACAACTGTCTGTCTCACTCAGCCCTAACCTCTGCTGGTGGTAGGGACTTCTTTTCCTGACACTGGAACCCTGGATGAAGGAATCCAGAATGGGGCCAGGACCCCTCACTCCTCAGGTGGGGCAGTGGGCTCTGTAGCCAAGGTAGCCCTCCCAATTCTCAATTACCACACATGGTTGTGGGACCAGGCCATTTCTCATCTCTGCCCTTCCTACTGGTTTGAAGTGACCTGTTATTTTTGTCCTTAGTAGTAGGGCTTTCTTTCAATCAGACCTCAGGTGACTCCATGTGCTGGTTGCTCTGTAGTTTTGCTATAATTTTGGTGTGGTCACTAGAGGAGGCATGCACATACTCTATGTTCTATACCATCTTACCCAGATTGGAATTTTAAAAGCCCCTGAGTCTAAAGAGCCAAATCAAAAATGCATCATCAGATTTTACCTTAGTACCTATAAATTTGGGCAAATTTCTCTTTCCAAGGTCCCCAAAACCAATCCAGTAGATTCTAAGAGGTAGAAGAAGAGCTCAGTTTTGCAGCACCATTTGTTGAAGCTTGGATGTTACTCCTGATCTGCCAGTAAGTGATTTTCCTTACTCAATTGAAAGTCTGGGAACCCTGTAAAGTGAGTACCAGGCAACTTTTCCCAAGAGGGCTGTGTAAGCATTGGTTCCATAAAATCAATCTGAACTCCTGAAAATCATCTGGTCATATCTGATTCAATGAGCATCATTCTAAAATATGGCATTCCAGGCAAGGCCTTGGTTGTATAACCAGTATTTCCAACCATGTCCTGTTAATAAAGACAATGGATTCATATTGAACCTATGCAAATAATTATATTGCCATGAAAAATTAAAATATTCAACAAAAATTTCAGAATTCTGGAGGGATTAAACAGGAGGAATAATATGTAATTTACAAATATCCTTTCTGTTTACGAAAACAGTCTACTAACTTGTAATGAGTTATAGCTAACTTAAGACAAAATAGAGAGGAGTTCCTTATATATCCAGAAAATAAAACATTAAAACATTAGGAATATTCCAAACAAAACCCACAATAATCCTTTATCAATTCATTGAGGTCTATGTAATTAACTCTTGTTCCATGTAGTTATGGGTTAGTGATCTCATGGGCCCATTTGCTTCTTGATTAGAGTTCTGGAAATCCAAACTCAGTCCATTGGTATGGTCTCCAAGATGTTTAAATGATGCCATAAGAACTCTGTAATTATTAGTACCTGGCATAGTCCTTTTCAAATGAATTTTGAGACAGTCCTTTGTTGAAGATGAAGCACTCTGGCCTATAGCTGATTACGAATGCTTTCAGGGAAGCATCAAATTAAAATAGATGACAAAAGACTTAAAGTAGCTGTGCTTAACTTACTACTGATCATTTTAAAAAGCAAAAGATATGATGAGAGTTTATTACAAAATTAAAATAACTGTCAAGGAAATTTGGTTGTTTCTGTGGCATGGAAAACAAGACAATAAAGTCAATCCAAAAAAAATTAAATAAAATATCTATAAACATAATTAGCTCTATTTTCAAAGAAGGGTGAATATTACATTCAACTAGATTAACACAATCTTTTCAAAGTAAAAATCTTAAAATTTAATAATCCCAACATAATATGGCATGAATATATTAAGCATATCATTATAATATATCAAGAATATATGAAGAAAATAAAGTAACAAACTTCTGTAAGTCTAGAGTAGGTCCTAAACATTTTTATATTAATTCTATAGGTAAGTAATGTGAATACCCAACTGCAAAACTGTGGCTTAGAAGGTGCTAGATTCAAACTAAATAAGCAGTTATGATTTAAAAATAACAGATTATGACTGATAATACTATACTGTCGATTTCTATTATCAAGCAAGGAAACACTAGGACTCTGACAAATAGAAACACTTCATGGACAGTGAGGGCATTGACAAGTCTCTACGAACTTCCCATACAGCATACAATTTCTGAAATATTTACATTAACAATATTTTACCTATGCCACTTTAACCTAGGAAAGACAACTCTTGTCATGCAACTCATTAATAGTAATATATCAAACAAACCCAATTATCTCTAGTAGTTCTATTTTACAAGGTAAAAGAACAGATACTTTTTTATTTTCCATGGCCCTCTGGGAAATCCGAAAGATAGTTTTAAGTGCAAAAGACATCATTGAGGATTATATTTTGGGAAGGCAAAATATCAAAAGTTGTCAGGATATTTGAGCCCCTGAGTAAGATTAGATCATGGGTTGCTGAAAAACAATACTTAGCTGTCTATTTGACAGTAAGATATTTGAAAAATAAAAGCAGGAGTAAAGAACCATAGCTCTTTCCTAAGTAAGAGGACTTTTTTTCTTAAATAAACAAGGACATCTAAAGTAAAAATAAATGATATAAGTTTATTCTAGCAAGACATAGAATCCTTGTCCTCTAGGCAGATTACACAGAAAGTAAAGAATAACTTTTTACAAACTCTTATTAACAGCAGCCCAATAATCCAAGAAGAATTTGACATTGAAACAGAGAAAATCCAATTCCACTTTCTATCTGTATAATATTTGATACTAAAGCCCTTTTTGAAAATCTTATAAATAAGCACATCAAGCGTTAGCCAGCTCTGAACAGAAAAAATTAAATTTTCTTTCCACAAACCTACAACTTTCTATATCCATATATAACCATTACAGTACAACTTTTCAAAGTGGTAAAAACAAACACATTTATTAACATACCTAAGTATATATAGCCTCTCTGTAGCATATAAAAATAAGAAGCAAAAGTAGATAAACTTAAAAGTATGTTTAGATTAACATTTCAATATTCAGCCTTAGAAATGATCTAAAGTATCTAATAAATATCCATTAATTAACTCAATTCAGTATCAATCCAAGGTTTTAAGTTACTTAAATATCTTGGACATTATCTTCATGCTGAAATACTACAACATAATTACTCTTTAAAAATTTTTTTTTCAATTACAGTTGACATGCAATATTATATGAGTTTCAGGTATATAGCACAGTTGTTAGACATGTACATAACTTACAAAGTGATCTCCCTGATAAGGCTAGCACCATAACCATACATAGTTATTACAATATTATTGACTGTATTCCCTATGCTGTACTTTACATCTCCATGACTCTTTTTATAATTGACCATTTGTATATCTCGATTACTTCACCTTTTTCACCCAGTCCCCTAATAGCCTTTCCATTTGGCAACCATCAAAGTGTTCTTCATATCTATCAGTTTGTTCCTCTTTTGTTTGTTTTGTATTTTAGATTCCATATATAAATGAAATCATATGGTATTTGTCTTTGACTTATTTCACTTAGCATAATACCCTCTAGGTCCATCCAATGTTGGCACAAATGGCAATATTTCGTTCTTTTTTATGGCTGCATAATATTCCATTGTATATGTGTACCACTTCTTCTCTACCCGGTCATCTATTGATAGACACTTAGGTTGCTTCCATACCTTTGCTATTGTAAATATTGCTGCAGCGAACATAGGGGTGCATATGTCTTTTTGAATTAGTGTTTTAGGTTTCTTTGGATAAATACCCAGAAGTGGAATTGCTGAGTCAAAAAGTAGTTCTACTTTTAAGTTTTTGAGGAACCTCCATAGTAACTGCACCGATGTACAATTCCACCAATAATTCACAAGGGTTCCCTTTTCTCCACACCTTCACCAACACTTGTTTATTTATTGATAATAGCCATTCTGACAGATGTGAAGTGATATTTCGTTGTTTTTAATTTACATTTCCCTAATGGTTAGTGATACTGATCATCTTTTCATATGACCATTGGCCATCTGTATGTCCTCTTTAAAGAAATGTCTGCTCAGGTCCTCTGCCCATTTTTTAATTGGATTGTTTGTTTTTTTGGTGTTAAGTTGTATGAGTTTCTTATAGATTTTGTATATTAACCTCGTATCATTGGTGGATGTCTTCTCCCATTCAGTAGGCTGTCTTTTCATTTTGTTGATTATTTCCTTAGCTGTGCAAAAACTTTTAGTTTGATGTAGCCCTATTTATTTATTTTTTCTTTTGCTTCCCTTACTCAAGGAGATATATCCAAAAAAAAAAAAAAAAAAAGATTACTAAGAACAACATCGAAAGTTTACTACCTATGTTTTCTTCTAGGAGTTTTATGGTTTTGGATCTTACATGTAAGTCTTTAATCTATTTTGAGTTTATTCTTGTATATGGTATAAAAGTGATACGGTAATTCATTTCTTTGCGTATGTCTAGTTTTCCCAACACCATTTACAAAAGAGACTGTTTTATCCCATTGTATGTTCTTGACTCCTTTGTCATAAATTAATTGACCAAATAGTTGTGGGTTTATGTCTGGGCTCTCTATTGTGTTTCCTTGATCAATATGTTCATCTCCATGCCAGTACCATTACTGTTTCGATTACTATAGCCTTGCAGTATAATTTGATATCAGGTAGCATAATGCCTCCAACTTCGTTCTTTTTTCTCAAGATTGTTTTGGCTATTCAAAGTCTTTTGTGGTTCCACATAAATTTGGGGGATTATTTGTTCTAGTCTTGTGAAAAATGCCATTGGTATTTTGATAGGGCATATTGACTCTATAGGTTGCTTTCTATGTTATGGACATTTTAATGATAAAATGTAATTACTCTTGAAATAGAGTTTGTTGGAATAATGCTTTGATTCGGTTAAACACAAATTCATATTTCTCATAATCTTAAGCATTTAGTGGAAGTAATACTAGCTTTTTGACCAATAAACTATATACATTTAGAAACAACATATTCAAGTAGAAAAAAAAATTTAAGCTTATGGTATATTCACCACTGATAAATCAGAAAAAGCATAGCTGTTTTTAGTAAGTCAAAATATTCAATAACTCTCATTTGTTAGATTTACCTAAATTATGTGAACTTGAATTATGAAAATATTTGAATCCATTTCTATAATAACACTTTTTAAGCACATCGAAAGTATTCAATACAATACCACTTCTTAAATTTTTGAGAATTTTAAGAACGTATAATTTATACAAGCACTTGTTTATCTCTAAACCAATCAAAGTAGAGCTCCTTTAAGAGATTTTATTATCTAAATTTATAATACCATCCAAGGGTAGAAAAATATAACACAATCACACAATTAAAGGTAAAGGCCTTTCTGAATTACATGTAAACATACAGACAGACACATATAGACAGCTTACAGCTTTAATTCTAAAATTTCAGCTATGGCTAAAGTGTAAATACAAAATTACAAACTCACTGATCTATATCAAAGAACTGTTCTCTTCCTGATGAGCATGGAATTCTTAATTGATTGCAGCTCAAAATAGACAGAAAAAAAACTACCAGATACTGTCACCTTTCACCCAACAGAGACAAGATCTCTATAAACCATTAATCTACTTACAGAGATCACTGAATGGTCAGACCATGAAACCAAAAGAAGCCAGCACCAGAAATCAAACAAGTACTTAAAAATAGTCAAAATCAAATCCTTATAGTGCTAGCAGTGGACAAGAGTACAGAACATGAGCTCTAGAGCTGGACTCATTGGTAAGTCTCTAGATAACCACCAGTTAGGAGAGGAACACAAAGCGCTCTGAGAGGCCTTGTTACCTAGGTGGGGTAAATATGCATCTAAAGGTGAGATCTATCCTATTCCAGTCATGGAAACAAAACATCAAAGACAAAATGCAACAATTAAGGAGATGATTTTATGAAAGTTATTGATGTAGTGAGAATGTTCATGAATGAGAGATATATCAAAGAAGAGAAAGAAAACTTGGGGAGGGTCTTATCTGAGTCATTCATAAAGGGTGGATATGTCTTGTCTTACAATTTGTGAGAGCAGGGTGGTCCTTTGTTAGCCTTTTCTCTAAACACAAAAGGGTCATAAAAATGGGTAAGGGATTTTTCAAAGTACAGGGCTCAAAATAAAATTCAGCATCGTCAAGTTTGCTTACTATGGTAAGTCTGTTTCTCCTTATCCTAGAACAATGGGAAGTCTTTGAAGTTTTAAGTAGAATTATGGCAGAGGCACTGCACCTCAGACAATCTGGCTCTATCTTCCTACTTGCAGAATATCTCTTCCCTCAGTGCTTCCTGCCCAGGTCTTCACAAGGTGGTGGATTCTGGGCTCCCTATTGCTATGACCCCTCCACCTGACAGGATGCCCAATAGTGACCCTAGGCTGCCTCTCTCAGGCTGTCTGACTCTTTTCAGGCACTACTACTCGTCTTGTCTCCCACATCTTGAAGGAGAGTCTCCTCAAAAGGCTTATCCCACCATGATAAGGGTTGAAAGTCAAGGGATCACCAACTGATCTACAAAAGCCAGACAAGCAATCTAAATGAAAGATCATAGGGTATAATACAACCAATAAGTAAAGGGAGTACTGTGAAAAACTAGAAAGTACAAATCCTGCCCAAATGTAGTAGCCACTACTCAGTATAACTGATTATTGTCAAGCAAGGCAATTTGCTTAGTGTTATCTGACCTTATTATTTTCAAGTTTCTGAATTTTTAAATGTGGGCAACCAATTTAAATGTTTTATAACACTGTACAAGTCACATAAGTTGTGAATGCTGAATTTGGCCTTCATATTTCTACTTGGCAACTTATACTCTCATCCCCAAAGAGATCCTGCCCCTCTCAGCCTGCTCCCCACCCCGTCCCACCTGCCAACAGAACTTTAAATCCCTGTTCTCATGCCCTTAGCCCAAAAAAGGAATTAACCTGCAATCTCAATGCCCTAAAAGCAAACTGCCTGTCAATCACTTCTTGGCCCTTGAACAACATTCATATCCACATCTACATATTAAGCCAGCCTCATTAAGAGAATAGATCTGAGTCTACCACAGAGAAAAGGTGTAATTGCAATACACACAGGAGTAGAGGTTTCATCCAGCGTTTCTGGCAGGGGCTTATTTATAGAGCAATCTGGTAGTCAGTGACTTCACAAAAGCTGGGAAACAAGACATTTCCCAACTGTGAAAGTGTTGTGGTGCGATCAAATCCAAGACCCACGGAGCCAATTGAGATGAATTGTGAGCCTTTATTAACCAGCCAGCAACTGACTCTCTACCACACAGGGCTGGAAGAGATCAGCCACGAGCTCTCAGAAGAGGCAGTTTATATAGCCACCAGCACATCCCTGAGCAGATCACCACACCCTGGTTAACAGAATCCTTGATCAGATTACCATACCCTGGTTAACAGAATCAGAAGTAAATACTTAATGCTGGCTTACTGGAAAATTGTCCACCCATAACATTTCTCACTGGTTTTCTAGGGGAATTCAAATCATTGAACAGTAGGTCTAGGCCTCATCTAAAGCCATACAAAGACCCCCTCATTTTAGGACAGAGAGAATCAAGACGGTCCAGACTGGACCCTTGACAGTCTTATTTTTAGTGGGTCCTCTGTCCAACGCAGAGTCCATTGTTCTAATGTCTGTGGTGGATGCACAGCCTTGATTCTTGTACGGTGAATCCAATGACGGCGTCCAGCTACTTTGGCCACTGTGGGTGTTGTGAGGATGACAGGAAAAGGTCCGTCCCAGCGGGGCTCAAGAGAAGCAGGCTATACCTTTCTCACCTAGAACCAATCACCTGGAGCATGTTTGTGTGGCTGGACTGGATGCTGAGCAGCTGTTCTGGTGGCAGAGACCAGTTGGTGGGCCTCCTGTCATGTGAGAGAGCTTGCAAAGATTTAAGCAGTGAAAAAGTATGAATTTCTGTTAGCTTTTCCTCCCTTAACTTGGGAAGGAGAGGTGGGGGTCTTCCAAACATTATTTCATAAGGCGTGAAGCCCTTACAATAGGGTGTGCACCATGCTCTTAAAAGGGCAAAGGGGAGGAGACTCAGCCAGTTTTCGCCAGTTTCCAGCTTGAACTTAGTTAAGGTTTCTTTCAAGGTCCTATTCATTCTTTCTACCTGTCCTGAACTTTGAGGCCTATAAATGCAATGCAATTTCCAATTGATCCCTAACACCTTTGCTAGAGATTGGCTGGTCTGGGCGATGAACGCCGGGCCGTTGTCGGACCCCAGTGTTATGGGCAGGCCAAATTGAGGCACTATTTCTGAGACTAATTTCTTTGCTACTACCTGAGCAGTCTACTTTGTAGGGAAGGCTTCAGTCCATCCTGAGTTGGTGTCTATGAACACAAGCAAGTACTTGAATCTGAAGTTTCCCGAGCCAACCTCAGTGAAATCTAACTCCCAATGTTCCTCTGGTACTTGTCCACGAAGTCTCGTCCCTTATCGTATTTCCTTGAAGGGCCCTGGATTCACTTGTGCGCAGATGTGGCACAGGGCTGATATCTGTTTGGCCATTCGTTGCAGCCCCAGAATGTAATAGTCTCTTTTTAATAGTTCAGTTAAGTTGGTTCTTCCCAAGTGAGTGCTCTGGTGAACCTGGGTTATAAGGTCTCAGCTCAAGGCCTCAGGTACCACAATGCAGCCGTCCAGGAGCCTAACCCACCCAGCAGATTCTTCTTTGCCTCCAAACTTGTTGCATAGTTCAACTTCCCCTGGAGTGTAGGTAGGGGTGTCCATTAGCACTTTGGGCAGTAGGGTCAGCAGAATGTCACTTGGCCCCACTGGTTTACGAGCAGCCTCCTTTGCTGTCTCAGAGCTTGAGTTCTGGTCCCCTGGGCAATGGATGGTTGCCACTTTCTTTGGTAGCCAAATTGCCTCAAGAAGGGCCAGTATTTCCTCTTTATTCTTAATTTCTTTTCCTCCTGAGGTCAGTAGCCCCCTTTCTTTATATAATGCCCCATGTACGTGTGCCATGGCAAAGGCATACCTGCTATCTGTGTAGATGTTAACAGTCTTGTTTCTACCCCACCGCAGAGCTTGAGTCACTGCTACTAGTTCAGCCCTCTGAGCTGAAGAGCCATGGCTTAGGGCTTGTGCCCAGATGACAGTCTCAGTGGTAACCACTGCAGCCCCGGCACACCTGACTCCTTCTGAGATGAAGCTACTCTCATTTGTAAATAGAGTAGTGTCTGGATTTGGCCAAGGGCTGTCTGTCAGGTCCGGTCTGGTGCAGGTGATGTTCTCTAAGACCTCAAGGCAGTCATGCAAGGGTTGGCATCGTCGGGCAGTAGGGTAGCTGGGTTGAGTGTGGTAGTTTTCAGGAACTATATGTGAGGTGGGTTGAGAAGCATGATCTGATACTGGGTAATCCGAGTGTTGGAAATCCACCAGTCCAGTGGGCTGCGAAGCATTGACTAAACTGCATGTGGGGCGATAATCTGGAGGGTCTGCCCTAGTGTCAAATTTAGGGCTTCCTTAGAGTGGATTGCAGTGGCAGCAATTGCCCTCAAATAAGTTGGGCCATCCTGCTGCCACATAGTCCAATACTTTGGAGAGGTATGCAACTGGTCGCTTCCAGGGTCCTAGGGTCTGTGTCAGGACCCCTTTAAAGTTATCCTGGGCTCCCAGGAGCTCATAATGTAAGAGCCCTGACCTCCTCATTCTGCATCCTCGAAAAAGATGAGTGGGGCCTTCTTTTTGGGGGCTTATCCTTTTTCAGGGCACTCATTCTTCCAATGTCCCTTTTTTCTTGCAATATGTGCACTGCTCCTTTTCTAACCCAACTTTTCTGGGTCTATTGTTCACCCTGGGTGCCTGTTCTTCGCCTCTGCCTTTTCCTGGTGGTCCCTTTGGCTGGGCTTCTTGCATGGTTGCAAGCAAGAATACTCGTTGTGCTATCTCGACCAGCTCAGATAGGTTCTTTTTTTCAAACCCTTCCATCCTCTGCAATTTCTTTCTAATATCTGGAGCTGACTGACTGACAAAGGCTAAATTCACAGCCCTCTTATTATTAGGGTCCTCCGGGTCAATAGGGGTATGTAACCAGTACGACTCTAAGAGTCATTCCAGGAACGCTGCCGGCGACTCATCCTTAGTTTGGATGACCTCGCTTACCTTAGTTAATGGGTCGTCAGGCAGCAGACTGGAAGCCCTGGAGTGGAAGCTGGTGATACCATTGGAGAGCCTCCTTACCTTGGTCAGTGTTGGGGTCCCAAGGCGGACGGGTGTTCGGGAGAACATGTTAAATGCAGGTTGGGTCTGTGGAAGGCTGCCCGTTGAGCTCTAATACCGCCTTTGCAGCCTCCCTCTGGATCCGCTCCCACTCCTCTGAGGTAAACAGGACCTGGAGGAGTTGCTGACAGTCGTCCCAGGTCGGCTGAAAGGCTGTTTGCAGGTCAAGTGACCCCTCTGATGGCCACCCTGTTCCAAATTTGGGCCAATCTAACTGGCAGAACCTCTAAGGTCAAAGTGAGTGACACTGGCTCTGTAGGCATGGGCTCGTCTCCTGAAATCCTTAAAATGATTAAGGAGGCACTGAAGGGGGGTAGGATGATTCGAAGAAGCTCGACTCATGTTAATGAAAACAGGCGAGACCCCCACAAAAGCCAAATAAGCCAGGGCTAGGATCAGCTTCTGACCTAGCGTCCAATCGGATGGGGCCACAGAGGCCAGATCTAAAGAAAGAATTAAAATACCACACATCGATATATGGAGTATGCTTATGAAAGCCAAGGCAATAAGAAGGTAACAGTGCATTTTGACCAGTCCAGACAGACAGACACAATACAAACAGACAAGAACAGTAACAGACTAAGGTAGACTAGTCCAGACAGACAGACAGACACAATACAGACAGACAAAACAGACTATAAGTAACACAAAACGCTAGCGTATCAGGCAGGTACTGGGTCAGGATCTGACGTCTCAGACCTGACCGTACTAGGGAAGTTGTGCTGCGTCCAGCCTTCCACTAGTTCTTAGGGCCCACAGACAGGAACAGGTCTAAGCTGAGGCTTAGACCAACTCTAGGGCTTACCGGCAGACAGGTCTAAGCCGAAACTTAGACGTACCCTAGAGCTCACAGACAGACAGATATTAAGAAACATGAATACCTGTAATACCAGAAGTCAAGTCTGACATCTCAGACCTTGACCAAACTAGGGAAGTATTGCTGTATCCAGCCTTCCACTAGTTCCCCGACAGATACCCAGAACCTGGATACCTGTAGTGCAGTCTGACTCACCGGTGAAGCTGCTCCAGATGGCTTGTGCCCAATTGTTACAGAATTGTACCTTTTGTCTGCCTGCCCTCCTGGGCGAGTCCACCTGGCGTCTGGGGCTGAGGAACGTCTCTCAGCAGCCATCCCCTAGATGGCCACCCAAGGTGGCCGGGATCATGGGTCTTAGGAGATCTCCCCCTTGGAGATATCTCACTAGGACCTCCAAATGTTGTGGTGTGATCAAATCCAAGACCCACGGAGCCAATTGAGATGAATTGTGAGCCTTTATTAGCTGGCTGGCAACTGACTCTCTACCACACAGGGTTAGAAGAGATCAGCTCTGAGCTCCCAGAAGAGGCAGTTTATATAGCCACCAGCACATCCCTGAGTAGATCACCACACCCTGGTTAACAGTTGTCCGTTAGCATATCCTTGATCAGATTACCCTGGTTAACAGCATCTCCTTGATCGGATTACTACACCCTGGTTAACAGAATCCTTGATCAGATTACCACACCCTGGTTAACAGAACCAGAAGTAAATATTTAATGCTGGCTTACCGGAAAATTGTCCACCCATAACAAAAGGAGGTGAAGTTAAGCTCTTTCTTCACTCTTCCTCTGGAGAAGCAAGAAATAGGCAGAGGAGTAGAAATGACAGACAATTCCTGATATAACCTACCAGCCACAAGACAACCAGCCTCTTGCAAAGTTAAAGTCCTCTGGTCCATTCTCTCTTGTGTCACTTTTCCAAAGTTTATCCAAGGTTCCCACATTCTGATTGAAGAGCACTGAGACCCAGAGCTGGGTATTTCAGGCTTCAACACAATCAGGAACAATGCTCCAAGAAGCTTAGGCAGTAAGTAGCTTTACTTACATATAAGGCAGCAAAAAATACTTTGTTTTCGTAGCCGACTCCTGCACTAGAGAATCCTTAAAAGATTCAAAGGACAAATTCACAGAGCATGTGTACATGCCATGCACATACAAAATACACACTTATGCCCATAGTCCACAAAGGGACACCTTCCCCCTGAGCCCTGCCCATACCTGCAAATTCAAACTAATCTCAATCAGTAAACCCCTCACCTTCCGCTCCTGGTCCTCAACACACGCAAAATCCCTGGTATTGATATTTCAGGCACAAACTTATTTCTGCTTAACATTAATAGCACCAGAGGAACTTTTAACTGGGAATTATACCTCTTACCAAAGGAGTTTAACACTGGACCCCAGCAAAGGCCCCAGGCTAGTCTGTGAGCATATGAAAAGCCTCAGGAGCTGCTTAGAGAGATTAGTAGAAATAATCTTTACAGTCTAATGACTTTTCTGGGCCCCAGGTCTGATCTCAAAGCCTGAAACAGAGCTCATCAGGCCTCTAGAGTTAGTGAGTCTCAAAACTTAGGGAAGGAGCAGGTAAATTGCTAGTGATTGGTTTTGTGTGCTTTTGGAGGCCTCACAACTGAGAAGCTCCCATTGTGGTTCTGTACACCTCAGGCATTTCCTGCATGCAAACGCACAGTGTGTGCAGCATGGCAAGCCTTGTGTGGACAAAAAGTAGGTGGCCCCCTACCAGATAAGTTTGAGAAATGGCTTAAGAGGCCCCCTAACAACAACAACAAAACCCAGCCCTCCCCTGCTCAAGCATCTGGAATCCACCATTACTCATTCCTCCTGAATCAAAGAAAGCTTCCTTTTAAAATGTAAATATATCATTCAATTAACGCCATTAACATATTAACATAGATTCTTTTTCCAGATTTAGTGATAAAATAGCCTTGAGAACAGAAAGTTGAGTCCTAAAAGGATGGTTGAATAAGTTTAGGTAAAGGTCAGTACGGCTGGGAGGCGGGGAAAAGGGAGGAAGAGAGGCCTAAAAGGCAGTAACTACGATTATCTTAGAGGTTACAAAGTGCTTGAGCCTCATAATAACCCTAGTAAGTTGTTTATCCATCCTCCTCTTTTAGGCTTATAGAGGTTAATTGACTTGCCCAAAGTTAATCAATGGCTAAATTCATCAATACATCAGTTCATCATTTGAGTTGAGCTCTAAAAACATTTTCTGCACATCTGCTCCACTCAGGCAATATGCTTTTTGTCCAAGATACAGAAATGATCAGGATATTGTCCTCACTCTCAAGGTGCTCAGTCTACTGTAGATGACAGTCGGGAGGTAGTGACTACAGAGGCAAATACCATGATAAGAGAAATAGTAGGAACTATGAGAACACAAGAGAGGGTCAGGGGTATCTGACCCAGATAGGGATGTGGGGTTACAGCAAGGTCAAGGGAAACTTTCTGCAAGAACTAAGACTTAAACTCAAATATTCTCATTCCGAATTCCATACCTTCTTTATACCACTGATGATAAACATCACAATGCTTTGACATTTTGATTTTTCCAGCCCATGGATAGGGTGTAGCACACTCCAAGATTCCAGCCCATCACTTCCAAGTTCTAATTTCAGGTCTTTATAGCTGTGGCTGTCAGATCATTCAGGTTTCCTGGCCCTGCCTTCATAGTCCAGGACTCTATTGGCTCTCTACAACATTGATTATTTTTCCCCTTTAACTCGTGGGCCAGGGGGAAAGAAGGAGACCTGAGGAGTGTAGAGCATGGTTGAAGTTCAGGCTCTGCCTCATTGAAAATCAATCACTTGCTCCTCATTGGGGCGACCTAATTAAGAACAAAGGTATTAAGTGTTTACTATGTGCTAGACATTGTGCTAAGCTTTTTGTAGACATTATCTCATTTCATCTTCCAACAGCCCTGTGCAGTAGGTACTATTAACACCTCCAATTTACAGATGAGGAAATGGAGTTAGAGAGATCACATGACTTGGCAGAGACTGGAATTCTAACCCAGGCTTGTGTAATGTGGTCCACTACACTACTGTTCCTGAATTATTTTAAGCTACTCCTCCCTGCCTTCCAGCTACTCATTCTATTCGGTCAACTCATTGGTGATTATTAAGAACCTACTACAATTTAAAGTACTAGAATATATTGTAATTGAAATTCTAAGATATGTAAGCCAAGGGATTTACCTTCCAGATTTCACAGAACATAACTTTGCTAATTTTTATAATTGAAAGGTCACATTGCCCAACCCTTTTATCTTAAAATGAGGAAACAGAAGCCCAGAGAGGACAAATGAGTCACCCTAAGTTGCATGGCTGGTAGTGGCTGAGCCAGGACAAAGATGGTTCTCTCTAAATCACTGGCTCTCAAAGTTCGTGTATAAGAAGGATTTTCTTTCAAATGTAGATTCCAGAGTCCCACTCCAGAATATGCATTCTGAATCTGTGGAGTTGGAACTTGGGAGTCTGCATTTAAAGAAGGGCCGAATGTGGTCCTTGGAACAGACACACAAAAATATTTCCTATGTCCAGTTACATCATCTGTATCACTGAATGAGCACAATCAATTCAATCTCATTTTACCCTGAGGTGAGACAGAAGGGCTAGACCTAATCAGAAGCAGGAAATATTGTGGACACAATCTACTTGGAGAGGTAAGACCAATGCAAAGGAAACAATTGGGAAGAAATACATGACAGTAAAGAAAGAATTAGCAAAATACATAGCAAAGACAGTCAAGGCATTAGCAGTCAGAAAAGGCAAAACTCTCTGTGAGCTGAGGTGATCAGGGAGGCCTTTTTGGAAGACTTGAGTCCAGCATTGCAGGACAAGAAGGATTTGGTGGACGGGGAAGAAGACATTCCAGGGAAGGGAAATACTTTGAGCAAAGGTACATAATGAGGAGATGAAGGTTGAATTTGGGAGACAGAGAAGAGGCCTGCCTAATTCTGCCAGATTCTGGGGGACCAAACACAGTTGGCTCCTGCCCTCATGGAGCATTCATGGGTCAGGGGAATGAGGAGGGACAATAAACAACAAAATAACCAAATGGTGATTTGAAGTAGTGATAGGTGCTAAAAAGACAACAGAGTGATATGGCTGGGGTTAGGAGGAGCTATGTAACTAGGGGAATGAGAGACCACCTCTGAGGGGGTATCATTTTTACCAGAACCCAAATAAGGGTAGACATAGGAGAACAGTGGAGAATATGACAGGAAAGGTGGTTGTTGAGACTATAACTGGGGACTCTTCACCCTAGTTTATCTTTCATTTAAGCCCAGGTGAGGGACAGGTAGGGTAGCATTGGGCCTGAAATTTTTTGACTTGTTCAAGATAGGGTGTGGTCTGGAAAAGGAAAACTGTATTTTTGGATCATTGGGTAAAATCAGGTTTGAGGTCTAACCTGACACAGTGGGCTACATCTAAGGGCATATTTCGCCCTAACATTCAGGTCCTTCACTAAGCCCAAGTCCACACACATAAGCAGTTCTCAAGCTGGTTCAGTTCTCTACAACTCTGTGGGAACCAGATGTCCTTCAGCCAAGGCCTGACCCACAGAAATTAGCTTATAGCCAGGGGCTCAGCCTAAAATGGCCCAAATGCATGAGCAGGTAGTCATCTCTCTCCTTTTTTGAGGCTAGTCTGTTTCTCTAGAGTAAGGGCCTGAGGCCCATGCTGGGAAAATGGCTAATAAAACTTAAAGGAATCTTTATTCACCCCCTCTCTCACCTTTCCCCACAGTCACAGAACCCCTGCAGAAGTAACCATGATCTGTGTTTACAAATAATAGTTCATGGAAAAACCATCAGATGGTGATTTTTCTATAGTACCCCAACATCTCCTTTCTGTGCCCTTCTCTTCCCTTAAGGAAAATCTCTCCCTGGCCAGGTGTTCAGAACCCTCAGTGGTATCTCTTTTTACCCCATCTCCTTCTCCTGGGAAATAATAGTAAAAGCTCATTAATATTAAGATTGAAGTAACTATTGAAGCTTAAGGAGTATTTGAATTTTACTAAAGTGGAATTGTAGGTCTCAGCAAGTAGACATGAAAGTTTTGTTTGTTTGTTTTTATTTTCTTTTTAATTGGGTACTTTATGTGCATCTCTAAATGTGATGTTAAAAAGACAGTTGCTTATTCCGGCAATATGGAGTTAAACTCTGGTTCTCTAAGGCAGAAGCCAAAAGAAAGACAATGCAGGGGCAGGAAAGAGCCAAGACACAGATTTGTCATAACTGCAGGATGAGTTTATTTGTTTTTAACCATAATAATGATTAATATATGGCAACACCCTGCATTGCGGGTATAAAAACACAATCCTCTCCCAAAACATGACTCAGCCTCTGTGCTCCCAGATACACTGAAATTCCTTGGAAGGCAGCTGCGGGCCTTTGTGGAGGATTCCATTCTTGCCTCTTTCGCAGCTGGACAAACCAAAGCAGACCCACAACCCTGCTGCCAGGTGCCCAGTCATAAGGAAAGAGGGACTGGGCTCACAAACCCCCACACAGTACAGCCAAGCATGTCTTGTTCAAGCCAACAGTTCTCCCACCATCAACTACCGCCTGGGAAATGGGCTGCTTCTAGGCAAAATTCCCTGTTTAACAGCAATCCAAAAATCTCATCCTGGACCTTTAAGTACAAGGGCTTGGGACAGGTCAGAGGGATAACCTTTATCGACAAAATTCCTACACTTTCAGAATCCTAACCCTGCTCTCTTCTTGCTTGGGGACTCTGTGATTATCTCTTTTATACTAAGATGTGAAAAAATAACTGGTTTCTTCTACTCTGAACATGCAGTTGGGTGTGGTTTTTCAGTTAACTAACTGTTTCCTGGGAGGAGGAGACATAGGAAGGAGAAGGAGTGGGGTGGGGCAAGGGCTAGGAAGATCTTATAAGCCCAAGTATTCTAATTAGCATCACTTTTGATTGTGGGCTCCAAAGGATTTTCTTTCTGCTTATCATACTTATTGAAAGGAACACTAAGACCCAAAGAAGACAGGAACTTGCCCAAGGTCATGCCAAAAGTATAGAGTAGAGCTTAGGAACTGGAGACAGTTCCTCTGCCTCCAGCTAACTGTTCCATTCAAAGAGATGTGTGATTCTCACCAGTGAGTCAGGGAAAAACGCAGAAAAACAGGGTTATCAGAGGAGGGGATTGTAGTTTATGTGCTTTCATTCAGCCTCGCAAAATGAACAGAAAGGAGAGACACAAATGGGGTCTGAATGAATGAATTAGAAATCCTTAAATTGTAGTGGGAAAGGGGAGCGAGATGACAGTCTCTCCTGTTTTCAAAGATGGTATCCCAGTATTGGGCCACTCCAACTGTCCAGATGTCCTTCATTATCCACCAGAGAGAAAAGAATGGGAATGAGTAAAGGGAGAAAGGAGAGAGAAGAGGAAAACCAGGGGGTGGGGGGGGGGAGAAAGAACAGAAGCTATAGAAAAGTTTTGGTAGAAAAAAAAGATGGTTGAATGAATATTTGAAAAGGAACACATACCATCCCAGGATGTTTTGGGGCCCTAAGTTATAGTACAGGTTGGCTCCCTTTCTCCTCTCTCCTCCCCCAATTCTGCATTGTCTTAGGCAAACATGTACACACACACACACACACACACACACACAAGTTCTCTCATTAATCTCCCCTGAGACTACCCCCATTTCTTCCCCAGATGTGCTGGCCCAGACTCTGGAGCCTCGGGCTTCAACTGTTGTGAAGGAATTGCTGAGCCAGCCCAGCCTACATGCTGCTTGACCTATATATTTCACAGACATTAGTTCTCTCTGCTATTCCCCAGGGGACTTGAGCAAAGAAAATTTAGCATGAAAATATCTATTCCAAATGGTTTCATTATATTCAAAAGGGGGGGGGAGTCACATTTCCTGACTCCCCCCCAAAAAAACGCCTTTTCTCAATGTCCCTAGAGACTACTCTCAGAGTATCTCTACCTAGATAGTTGGGCTAAGACTATGTCTACACCTCTACAACCTTATGACATTTGACCTATAGTAGTGGGCATCACTGACCCCAGAGAAGGGGCCCCACACTAATTGTAAAACTTCCAAAGCAAGGTGAAAACCACTCTCCAGAACCCAACTGAATAACACCTCACTCATCCAGAGGTCGCTTCTCTGGCAGCCTTATATATCTGGAACAAGGCAGCATAGAAAGAAGTGAGAAGGGAAAAAAAGGCCTCCAGGAAGTCAAAATGAATGTCCGTATTCATACAGTAAAGTTTGCAGGCTTTACTCATAAAAGAATCTTCATCAGAGCCAATTTGCTTCAGACTAAATACTTACGAGTGTGTTTATTGTTTTTGTAGCCACCACAAATGAGAAATAGCAAATTATAAGGAGGCAGAAATACTGATAACAGCTGAAGTGACCATTGAATGTAGATATAGATGGTGAATCAAAGTCTTAAGGTTTTGTCCTCTTAATAATACAGCAGGACTGACTCTGATTATCAAACATGAAGCAACTTGCTGAGTGATTAGAAACTTGGCAAGGCCTATTGGCCAATCTTGCCTAGCTGTTAATTTTAGGGGACTATTATTTGTTTCTGGACCATCCTTTCAGCCTGACCATTTATTTGCTTGATGGTGACGAGTTATGATGGTGACAACTCAGCTAAGTTTCCTTCCTTTAAATAAATAAAGAAATAAAACTCCTTAAGCCCAACTGAGGTAAACTCCAGCTTCACTGTCAGAAATCATAGAGCCCAGAGGTGTAGTTGCAGGATATTTGGGACAGGATTCAGAGCATCAGGCTGTCACTAGAGAAGGACTACCACAGACAAGAGTCTCTTTCCTGGACTGGTCTTGTCAAATTATTGTGTATTTTTGACCAAGGCTTCTCAGGCACTTCCTCTGGAAAGATAGAAGACTGAAATAAGCAGCCCTGCCTGCTCTACATTCCTTTGTCCATGTTGCTTTTAGTATCTGAATTCCATCCAGGGCTTCTAGGTTCAGCTAGTATCAATAGTTCCTGAATATGCTCTTTGCAAAATGGGCAAGATAATAGGATTACCAACTTTACTGTCACTTGAGTGGGTTTTGGTGTGAGGCAAAGAAAGATATTAGATAATAGGATTACCAACTTTACTGTCACTTTAGTGGGTTTTGGTGTGGGTAGAGAAAGCTATTAGTCCTAGGTGAGAAGAGAGCTGGGAGTCAGTCACTGCCCTGACCATTCAGGCTGGGCCCTGCGGGAGAAAGCAGTGAAACGGAACAATGCACCCTGGCTAAAGGGCATATGGATCTCTAGGGTTGGTTAGGTTATGGGATACAGGGTCCCAGAGGGCAGACAGACCCAGCAGCAGCCCCTCATTATCACAGCCAGAGAATTTATGTAGCAGGCAACAATCCTCCAAATTAGATAGGTGGTAGAGTTGAGACCATTCATAGCTGAACCTCAGCCACAGGAAGGGGAGGACAGGGGAAATTATTCAGCCTCCAGGAGAGGAACTCGGCAAGAGCTATGTAGGGAATCAAGGCCCCAACCAAGTGGACCTTAGTGCAAGCAGAGAACCAAAGCCCAGGAAGATGAACTGGGCCACATGGTTTGGGGTAGAAAAAAAGCTATGATGAAGAGGGACGCAAAGTACTTGGGTCCTTCTTTTTGCAGCTCACTCCAGTCACCAGTGGGTTGAGGCAGCTGAGGTATCCCCGTGCCCTATTCAGGGTTCCTTCAAGGTGGGAACTAGGAAAGGCGGGGGAAGCAGGGGCTTATAGTCTTCTTGAACAAAATAACAATTCCACCATTAAGGTCATCCTTCGTGGGCTAGGAATTCATCTTGGATTCATCTCCTCTGAAGATCCTAGCAGCCACTTTTTTTTAACAGCTATATTGAGATATAGTTCATATACCATACAATTCACCCATTTAAAGTGTACGATTTAATGTTTTTTGTATATGTAATCCATTGCCATAATCATCATTTTGTTATTAAAACTTTTATGTTTAGATCATTATAGATTTACATGTAGCTATAAGAAATAATACAAGGATCTCTCATATACTTTGTTTAGTTTCCCCTAATAGTAACATCTTGCAAAACTGTAGTACAGTATCACAACCAGAATATTGACATTGATACAATCCACCACCCATCTTATTCAGATTTCCCCAGTTTTTACTTGTACAATAAGTCCTCAATGTCATCAATAGGTTCTGTGACTTTAAGCGAAACAACAACATATAAAGAGACCAATTTAACAATAGACTAATTGATATAAACATAAAAGATAAAAGAGCTGGGATAAAAGAGTTAACTTCCTAGGACAGCTTATCAACATTACAACAAAATGACATTGAACAAAGAGATGTTATTCCAGGACCTGCTGTATTTATTTTCATGTATGTGCACATTTGTTTCATTCTATGCTATTTTATCACCCATGTACGTTCATGTATCCACCACCACAGTCAAGACACTGAATAGTTCCATCACCACAAGGATTCCTCATGTTGCCCTCATCCCCCTCACCTGCTTCACTCCCCCTCCCTTCCCTAAGTCCTGGCAACTGCTAATCTCTTCTCCACATTTATAATTTTGTCATTTCAAGAATGTCATATAAATGGAATCATACACTATGCAACCTTTAGGGACTGACTATTTCATTCAGCATAATACCCTTGGAATTCATCCTAGTTGTTGCATATTTCAATAGTTTGTTCCTCTAGCTTACACCAACTTTTAAGTTAGAGAAATCTACCAGCAGGTTGATATACTGACAAACAAGCCCTGGAGGTAGCATTGCAGCATAGTGAAGGAACAACATAGTAAAGCAGAAGGCATGGACCTTAGCGGAATTCTTCCCACGTTGGAGACATGTCTAGAGTTTTGAACTGCACTTAAACACGTGGCTCCCTCTTTTAGCTAAAAAGTGCGCAGCTCTGTTCTTGACCAAACAGCCACCAGCAGTCGTCACCACAAGTCATCTGGCATTTGGGGTTTTCACCCAGATGAGAACCCATTCTCTAAAGGAGAAAAAAAATATTAATCTTAGCAGAGCTCAACCATTGAGTGGTTAATATTCCAGAAACTATCCACATACTGAGCAACAGTTGCTTTTGTGGAGAGAAAAACTGTGGCAGAAGCCAAGGAAACTCAGGAAAGCCAAAGGCTCTTGCTTGATTTTTAGAGTAGAGGACATACTCCAGCAGTCTTGGTAACACTGATTTCATATTTCTCTTCTTTCATTCGTATGGAAAATCTAAAGATTCTCTGCTTCTTTGACTTCTATTGATCCCAGAATCATCAGAATGAAGCACTTGTTATGATGTCTGTAATTTAAAATACTAAAGCAGAGACGGTGTGATATAATGTGATTAATTTATACACTCTATGTGTAGGTAGTTGCCTTAATCAAGGCCTCTCATTCAGAAGCCACACTCCAGTGATGACTACTACAGCTATCAGCTTCAGCTGTCACTACTTCCTATTAACACCAGAGGCTATGCTAATTAGCATAATAAATGTTAGAAATAAGTTTTCATTGGAGAAAACAGAGGCATGTTAATTTATACAATGGTTATTTAAAACGGGTTCTTATTGGTGAAATTACTGGCATTCAAAATAGTGGACCGACTAAAATATTTTAGCTTAAATAGTGTAGAAAAATATACTAGTCTATACTTTTAGGCATGGTATGCTCAACCTGATTCCTAAAGGGTCCTGAGTCTTGTTGCTGTTTCCAAGTAATTCTTGGTCCCCTGACTCCAATAAATGGTTCATTGCATCTATGTCTGGAATATTATCACATTTCCCTCAGGTGAACCTTTGTGCAAGAAGAGCCAGAAAGGACAAGATTTCTGAAATATCATCGAACTTCTAGAAAAAGTTTTATGACTGTGTTCGTGACTGCTTGCTAATAAATGTTTATATGTGTGGCAGATTTTGGTCCAACACTTGCTTTTACTCCAAAGTGGCAGCAAGGTTGCGGGGAGGTAGCTAACCCCTTTACCTTCAAATATTGGTAACCACTGAGACCTAGCCATGAAACCAAATAATTGTACCTGACCAAATTCATCACAGGACTCTAAGAATGCAAAAAAGGAGCCCTAATGGTAGGATCTCCATAAAGCTCTGAAAAATCCCAAGAGCCACAAAATTCTGAAGAGAAGATACTGAACTCAGTAGTAAACAGCAATCTTTGCCACCTGAGCAACCAAGATAGCCTGATGTCAAAAAAAAAAAAGATATCTTGATGTCAAGTGAGGAGACCTGCAACTTGTGGTTCTGGGTCTTCATTAGGAAGGACTTTTCTATGGCAAAATCTCTCAAGATGGATCATCTTGAAAAATCTACGTTTCAAATCCTTGAAGTCATGGAGTATTAAGATTTTCACAGCCTTAGCTAATCCACACATCTTGAAAAACCTAAAATATCTATACAATTATCAATAGAATAAAAACTTCTCTGCATATTTAAGTGCCAGGCATTTAAGTTACACACATTATCTCTTTTAATTCTTTTTAAAAAAAACTTTGAGGAAAAGGAAATTCGGGAAAGTATGGCTCATATAGCGTTCTATGACCTGTAAGTGACACACCTAGGGTTCCAAGTCCCATTTCTCTGACACTTTCTGCTCTATATCATGCTGCCTCTCATCTTTTGAAAAGATAATGTGTGGATAAAAGAGGAAAAGTCAGACAAGGAAGGAGCATGCATTCACAAAACAGTCCTATCTGCAAAGTCACTCTAACCCACTTCTCAAAAACTTTGCTATAGTTAGCAATCATGAAAATAAAAAAGATTCAAAAGACCCACTAACGTCAAACCACATGGTTATTGGCATACATAACACCATGTAACTGTGTCACTAAGTCACTACGAGACCTTCGGATGTAGATATGTAGATATGTGTGTATTCACATTTTAGTCTCACAATCACCTAATAGGTAGCTTTATTTACAGTGGAAGAGAAAGAATTGGAGAGGATTAAATGTCTTACTTAAGGTCACACAGCCAGTAGTAGATTCAGGAGTCAAACTCAGATCTGTCTGATTTCACATCCAGTACACTCCACTACTTATAAAATCTTTACCTGATATTATACGCCTTCTACAAGTTCACTCTTGGACACAAAGAGAGCTTAAGATTCACCAGTTACGATGTGTATCTAATTCCAAGACTGTCAACCCCCCAGGATGGCCCAGCCCCTACTGGAGGGAAAGTCATCCTGCCCCATGCAAGGAGCCAGCTGTCCTCAGTTATGGTTTAGGAAGCTGAGCAATTCCTGCTGAAATTCTCTCTCTCTCTCTCTCTCTCTCTCTCTCTCTCTCTCTCTCTCTCTCTCTCTCTCTCTCTCTCTTTCCTCTTTCCCCTCTCCCTCTTCCTCTCCCTCTCTTACTATGCTTTTCCAGGTTGCCACCAGTAGGTTAAGTGCCCTCTGCTTCAAAAATCTTCAAGGCACTTGAAAAGACAAAGCTTTTTTATCTGCAGAAGAGGAGACCATGTCACATTTAGAGAAACCATGAGAATTGGTCTACCCCTTGAATCATCTGGGCCTTGCTTGCCTCCCCCAGCTGTCAGATATTCTTTCCCCCACACCACCATAAGCCATCCCCTAATTCATACTTCATTCAAGAGAAAGTCAGAATTTTACAAATAGCTTCATGGTCATTGCTTTGAATTACATAACCCCCTGGGTAAACTATGAGATTTCAAAATTTAGTTTTAAAAGTAGTTGTTTTATGGCTGGCCAAGTCATGATACTGTCAGCTCATCTCACACCAGGGTGACCTCATCTTCCATTGTGGGCTCAAGATGCTAATCAAGAAAGGCCTGGGTTTGGGGAGGTCCAGACAGTCAAGAGCCAGTGAAGCCAACGCCCTGAAAGGACAATTTCATACTTTCTTTTTGAAGTAGTGGGAAGGAGGATAGGGAGGGAAGAGGTGAGGAAACATGCCTTTGAACCCTGTTGCAGAGATTTTGAGTGGTAGCATGGCTATGTAAATTTACCTGGGTGGCTCTTTGATGACCTGTCCAGCTCCATGCCCCTTCTCAGGCCTCTTAACCCACATTGATAGGTTCCCACCCCATTTCTGTGAAACTTGGACTTTGGGATTCATTCGCCTTGAAACAGGGGGACATATAAGACATCGCCATCCATACTTCACCAGCTGAGGCTCAAGTAAGTGGCACCTGGCTCTGTTCTGATCTCATAATTCCAGTTCCAGTAACTGGGCTGTTGTCCTTTCTCTTATTTACAGGTACGTGCCTTGTACCTAGTTCATGTGATTGGGTTCCTGTATTATTCCCTCAGTATCTGAAGTCCTGTAGTTCCCTAGATATCCAAATTCTTCCAGTATTGAGGGGAGAGAAGGCTTCCTTGCCAACGCCTCCAATTTCTACACCACCTGAGTCCTTTCTGGCAATTGAAGTCCTTTGGAATTTTAAAACTTAGATATTTCAACTTTCAGTATTATCAGTTGGCTTCCTGGTAGGTCAGATTAAGAAATCAGCACTTGGTTATGCTGTAAGTCCTAGAGATCTACTATGCAGCATAGTGCCTATGGTTAATAATACTATATGATACACTTAACATTTTGCTTAAGAAGGTAGATATTATGCTGTGTTCTTATCACCAAAAATAATAGTAAAAATAATAAAAATAAATAGGACAGGAGGAAACTTTTGCAGATGATTAATATGTTTATGACATAGATTATAATGATGGTTTCATGAGTATATGTTTATCTCCAAGTGGTATATATTAAGTATAGCTTTTTGTATGTCAATTATGCCTCAATAAAGTGGTTTAAAAAATCATCACTTATCATCCATTTCTGCTTATTCTCTCTCCTGTCATCTCCTTATTTCTGTTAGTCATATTAGTATCTTTACTTCATCTGTATTTCTAATCTATTGGTAATGTGTCCCTTCCACCTGTAACTGTGCTTCTTTGACACAGTTAGGCCCTTCTCTAAAACCTGCTGCCAGGCTTTGTGGACACTGGCTGTGCTCACTGCAGGTCTACCTGTGACCTGCCTGCTGCCGGGCTCCCTGGTCCTGACTGCCAGCCTACAACTAGTCATCCCAGGGCTTCTCATTGAAGCCTCCCCTTGCCACCAACTCTGTTCCCCTGGAGTGTGTGTCTCTCCTTAAGTTCTGAGGCAGTTCTGGCATCACCACTCCTGGCCACCAGCAGGTCTTGGGCAGGTTTCTTCACTCTGGTCCTAATGCTCTGCTCTTAGGCAACATGGACGGAGCTGGAAACCCCCTGAATTCTAGGCTGCCCCAAACCATATGCACTGTGCAGGTACTACCCAGGCTCCTTTGAAATGAACTTAACCAATAAATTAAAGAAAACTAAAATAAATAACATGTACCCCGAAGACGAGGAATCTAATGCCTTAGAGAATAAACCGACATCTAATCATAGATTGGATTGGATGACGGTATATGAAGTCATATAAATATCTTTTTATCCTTTGTTCTCTCCCCCAAATCCTTTTTTGAGGGTTGTTTTGTTTTGTTCCAGAGATTTCCTATACCCTGTAAAAGAGGGGGTCAGCCTCAGGTACAACCTCCTTTAAAAAAAGACAGTAGATTGATCAGCAGTTAATAATTCATGTCCAGGGGAAGAAAGACCCCATTTCAGCTTTCTGTGCCACCTGCCACTGAACAAGACCCTGGCCTAAGCCTAAGCAGACTACAATTTGAACACATTCTCCAGACCTTTATTCATGCCCACTTCCTGGCTAGAATGCCATACTCATTCTTCAAAACTCCTCTCTTGCTCTCCTATCACTTCCTCCAAGAAGCACATCTGTGTTCTGCTTCTCAATCTCCTGCAGCACTTAAAATCTACATCACACATTTATTACTGAACTCACCAAATTCTTAACCCCTGTTGCTTCATGTAAGCTATTTTAGACTCCACAATAGTACCAAAAGACTCCTTCTTGACCTCCCCTGGGACACTTAACATAATCCTGAGCCTGTAGCTGGGGCTCAGCAAAGACACAACGAAGATACTTGTTTTAGGAACAAAATCAGGGGTTTCCATTCTTTTTACATAACTGGCTAGAAAATGGAGTGCTCAGACACAGCCATTAAAAAAAAAAACTTCAGCATTGTGGGGAACAGCTACCAAAGACACCACCGGTATTCCCAGGTCATTGAACCAGAGTGTTAGAGCGGAAAGGAATCCTAATCATTTACTCTTTGACTTTTAAACTGGGGTATGCATACCCCTATAGGTCCATGGCAGTGTGCCAAGGGGGTCCACAGAACTACAGGATAAACGTGGCATGCTTTCTTAGGGCGTCAGTTTCACTTGAGTATAAGAAATTTAAAACATTTATATATTAAGACAAATATGGCTACATTATGGAGAAGAATGCAAACTTTGCACACATTTTTAGGAAAAAAACATGAGACCGCAAAGACACTTTATAGCATACGGTAGACAGCTTTGGGTTACCTCAACCATCCCTCTCCCTTACCCATACTGGGGATTTCATTTTTACTCTCCTCTGTCATTAAGGTTACTTCAGTTAAAAAATAAATAAATAAAAATTTGAGAAGACTAAAAAAAAAATTGAGAACACTAATGTAGTCCAGCCCCTTCTTTTCACAATTAGGAAAACTGAAGCCCACAGATGAAAAATAATTTGGCCAAAGCCCCAGACAGTGAGTTTGGCAAGAGCTAGGACCACAATCCACCCCTGTCAGATGTACATTTTTTTCTAGTGATTTGTTCAGGTGACTACTGACTGTAAACTAGACTTATTTGCTAACTCTGTTCTACTCCTATACTCTGCAACATTGTTTTTTATTTTCCAAGGGTTATACAACCTATCCTTAGGGAAGATTATGGCACCAGCATATCTGGCCAGAACAGGCCAGAACTTTTCATTTCTTTCTATAACTTCAAATGCAGTGAATAATGTACTTCCCAGAAATCAGAGAGTAACTGATGGGATTCAAACCCCTCATAGAAACAGGATGAAATTTGTAGCAGGAAGGAGGAAATGATAATCAGAGGCCATAGACAGGAAGCAAAGAGCTGATCCTAAGACCCCGCTTTTTTCTTTTGTTTACGTAAGAAGAGATGTTATAGGACCACCACAGCAAAGCTACAAGGAAATTAGGTCCTCAGAGGAGCCCTTCCCCAACTAGCTTTCCTATCTCCTGAGGTGAATCTGCTCTTAGGCCATGAGGCTAAACTAACCCTCTCGGGTTAAAAACAAAAAAAGAAAATAACTTTGGATTCAAATGAACTCAGCTTCATAATCATATATATTCTCTCTGCTAATTAGCAGGGACTATCTAAAGATTCACATACTTACATTCACTTATTCACACCTTGAACCCACAACACTTGCTGTTACACAGACACATGCGAATTCTTCTGCACACTGTCACAAATACAAACATAAGCACACATTTTTGCTGGGAAAACCAATATAATTATAGTCTCTGCCCACACTTCTCCCCCAATACCCAGCTTCAGACACACACAGCCATCACTGATACCTGCATTCACAGTCACACACACCAGGGTTAGAGCCACATTCTTACAGTGTCTCATTCCCCTCAAAAAAACTAACAGATCATTTCACAAAGATGTCATCACCTGCCTACGAATGGCAAGTTATAGCCAGAATAAATGATCCATTACCCACCCCCATTACAGGTAGGCCCAAGTAGAATGACAATAGAGACAAAGGAGACTTGTGGCCCAATGTAAGTGCAGGAGATTAACCAGACAGGAAAGATGGGGGCTTTTTCCAGCCAACAAGATTTCTTTTCTTCTCTGGTCCCTAGAGTTGGGGGTAGGGAGATCAGAAGGTAGTGCTGCTTTTTGCAGGTTTCTCAAATGCTAGCTACAAATCACATGGAGTAGGGGTGGGAGACTGCTCTTTTAACCTGAGTTTTCCTTGTTCAGAAGAGAATCAGGTTGTGTATAACACTTTCTCTTTTGAACAAGATCCCAACACTTTTCGGAGTAGTGTAGTGACCAAAGACATATTCTCTGGAGCCGCTCTCCAGGTTTGAGCATATAAGCTGTATGATCATGAGCAAGTTACTGAAATTCTCTAGCCCTCAATTTTGCCATCTTTTAAAAATTGTAATAATATCATCTACCTCGTGGTGGTGTGATGTGATTTAAATGTAAGGCACTTAAATACAGCAGTTCCCCCTTATCCATGGTTTTGGTTTCTGCTTTCAGTTACCTGCAGTCAACAGCGGTACAAAAATATTAAATGGAAAATTCCAGAAATAAACAACTCATAAGTTTTTAATTGCACAGTGTTCTGAGCAGTGTGATGACATCTCACCCCATCCCACTCTGTCCTGCCTGGGATGTGAATCATCTCTTTGTCCAGCGTATCCACAGTGTAAATGCTGCCTGCCCACCCATTAGTCACTTAGTAGCTGGTTGTGTTATCAGATCAACTGTTACTGTTATTGTAGCACTTGTGTTCAAGAAACCCTTATTTTATTTATATTTTATTATTGTTCTATTTTATTATTAATTATCATTGTTAATCTCTTACTGTGCCAAATTTATAAATCCCACTTTATCAAAGATATGTATGTATAGGAAACAACATAGTATATATAAGATTTGGTACCATGTGCAGTTTTAAGCGTCCACTGGGGATCTTGAAGCATATCCCTTGCAGGTAAGAAGACTACTGCAGGGACTACCACTTAGGAGGCTCAATAAATGGAATTGTACAAGTGAGAGATTTCTTGTTTATCCCACACAGAGGTGACAGTTTGGTAACTACATTTTTGAAATGGGCCTTCTAAAGCCTGGAGAGAATAAGACTGACCTAATATTACACAGAAGAGTAATACAATCAGAATTGATTGCTTTGGGGTGACTTGACCAATGCTCTCATCTACTTTATTTCTCCCTTAAGAAAAAATGAACATAGTTCGAGGAAACCTGGGGAGGAAATATGACTGGGGCCAGGTAGGATGTAAATAATATTAAGAACAATAACCATTTAACATGTTCCAGGCACAGGTTTAAATATAATCCTACACAGATTACATTTAAATATTAAATATTAAATGTAATCTGTGTAGGATTATATTTAAACCTCACAGCAACCCTATGAACTGATGACTATTACCATCATCATCTGTATTGAACAGAAGAAAACTGAGGCTTCAGCACCTAGAATGGCTTCAACCTGGGACCTGAACCCAGGCAGTCTGATACCAGAGATGGAGTGTGCAACCACTAGACTATATCACTGTCCACAGGAAAGCAGAAGGAGAGGGGAAACAGGAACAAAGGACAAAGGACAATATAAGTTCTTTTTAATGTAAATAGATTGAGGCAGCGTGGTGTTGCGATTAGGTCCTAATGTAAGATCAAGGGTTCAAGTCCTACCTCTGTTACTAGTTATTGAATATCTTTGGGCCTTAGCTTCCTTGCCTGTAAAATGTGAATAAAACTATATATTAGCGATAAGGCTTAGGGAGATAATGCATAAAGCATTCAAGGCAATGCTTAACTCAAGGTAAATGCTCAGTAAACAAGAGTAATTGTGTTGTTAACTGTGTTCCCTGCAGGATTTGCCTAGAGTACAGCTCCCCCTACCCCTAATCAGGGAAAATAAATTAGGAAGGGAGGAGGGAATATAAGCTGTCAGGAAAATGAAGAAATGGGCAGAGCAACAATTCCAGATATCCTTTCTCCCCTCCTGGGTGTCCATGTGTGTGTGTGGCGGGGGGGCACCAGCTAATGATAAGCATCACTATCTCCTTCCTCAAGGAACAGATCCCAGCAGGTTGTCCCCCAGCCTATAGTCACTTATAGCCTGTCAGAACATTCTTTTTTCTTAAAGAGTTTTGTTTTATAGATATATGAAAAGATGCTTAACATCACTAATCACCCAAGAAATGCAATTTAAAAGCACAGCAAGCTATCACCTCACACCTATCAGAATGGCTACCATCAATAATCGACAAACAGCAAGTGTTGGCAAGGATGT
Organism: Rousettus aegyptiacus; assembly: GCF_014176215.1. NCBI lineage: Eukaryota > Metazoa > Chordata > Mammalia > Chiroptera > Pteropodidae > Rousettus > Rousettus aegyptiacus. Next base: position 39,428,570 of record NW_023416312.1, read on the forward strand.
GGAGAAAAGGGAAACCTCATGCACTGTTGGTGGGAATGCAAATTGGTACAGCCATTATGGAAAACAGCCTGGAGTTTACTTGAAAAAAAAATAGAACTACCTTTTGACCCAGCAATTCTACTTCTGGATTATTTATCTGAAGAAATTCAAAACACTAATTCAAAAAACATATGTACCTCTATGTTCACTGCATCCTTATTTACAATAGCCAAGATAGGGAAGCAACCTAAGTGTCCATCAATAGACAATCAGATAAAGAAGTGGTACATGTATATACAATGGAATATTACCTAGCCATAAAGAAAAATGAAATCTTACCATTTCTGACAAAATGGATGGACCTGGAAGGTATTATGCTAAGTGAAATAAATCAAACAGAGAAAGACGACTACCATATGATCCCACTTATATGTGGAAACTAAAGGACAAAGTAAACAAACAAAACAGAAACAGATTCATAGATGCAGGGAACAAACTGATGGTTGCCAGATTGGTAAAGGGTTGTGGGGCAGGGTTAAAAAAGTAAAGAGATTAAGAAGCACAAACTGGTAGTTATGAAATAGTCATAAGGATATAAAGCATAGGGAATATAATCAATACTATGGTAATAGCTAGGTATAGTGCCAAGTGAGCACTAGATCAGTCAGGGGGATCAGTTTATAAATTGTATAAATGTCTAACCACTATGCTATACACCTGAAACCAATGTAAAATAATATTGAATGTAAACCAATGTAAAATAATATAATTGAAAAATCAAGAAAGGGTTGGGAATGGTGAAGGAGAATAAGAGGTTCAAACTTCTAGATATAAAACAAATAAGTCATGGGGATGTGGTGTACGACATAGAGAGTATAGTCGATAATATTGTTATAGTGTTATGTGGTGTCAGATGGTTGTTGGACTTATCATGGTAATCACTTCTTTAGGTTTATAAATGTTGAATAACTATGGCATACACCTGAAATTAATACAATATTGTATTGTTTTTTTAAAAAAAAGTTTTATTTTTCCATGTCCTTTTCACATAGGTTGCTATATTTTTTATATCAATCCTATGAGGTATTGGAAAAGGAGGATGGAATCGCAGATATGTTTAGTATATTCCATGTGCCCAGAATGCTGACACTTTCCACCAGTAATTTCATTTCATTCTCACAATACCACTGTGAAGGGATACAGTTTTCCTCACTTTACAAGTGAAGTCCTGAATCCAGTGAGAGTTGCTTCTTTTTGTACATTTTTCTCTCATCTTATATATCCAGCACAATCCTAGCCTGAGGCTGTCTCCTGCTGAGGATTTTCTGTAAACCAAAGTATTCTGAAATTTTAACTGTCTTCAACATGCAGATATTTGCATAATCCCAAGGCCTATAAATTGAGAATAATTTGCCCCCAGTGGATCTGAGATCGAATTATGACTCTTCTATTTATTAACTATATAATTCTGTGCTAGTCACTTAACCTCGCCTCTAAAGTAGAGATAATAACACCTCTTATTCCACAAGGTTATGAAAATTAAATAACTTCCATGAAAGTGATCTTTCAGTTGGGATACTTCATAGAAACATCATTTAAAATAGAATCATCAGTCGATTTAATCTCAAAAGAGCCCCCAGAAGGACAATGGAATGTTTGTATTTCTGATCTTTGATCAGGTGGGATTTCAAATCTGCAACTGTGATTGGTAACTTTGGGAATGTTGGGGTATGAAGAATGCAAAAGTTCCCCAAAGTGGCTGTTGAGGAAATGGCCTTTCATTATTATCAATGTGTGATTTATGTCATCATAGAAACATCTAAATCCTTTACATCTCATATTTCTCAAAGCAGTTTTATTTACAGTATTTCATTTGACATTCACTAAAACCACCAAGAATGAGTCTTTATCAATTAAAATTGTTCCACTTGCGTTGTTACTATTTTCCCCTTCCTGGAAGTGGCCCACGTGAATTTGCAAAATCCTCTCCATCTTTCCTCCAAAGTCCATCCACTGCAAAGGCCACCCTGGTCCAGAACCCAGCCCTAAATCCCTAGATCGGCCTTCTCTCTAGAGGCTTTCTGAATCCACACAGCAGTATGCACCTTACACTGCCCTGGATTCTAGTCACTTATATATGTGTCTTAACCTCTGCCTCTCCTCCCCCACCTTCTCACTAAATCCACAAATTCTTCCAAGGGAAGAATGAAGAAGGAATGATTTCTTTGTTGTTTTATGTCAATCCTATTTTCAAAGTTTCTTTATTATGGAAAATTTCACGTGTGTTTATATAGAGAATAGAGGAAATACATAATGAATAGCTATGTGCCCATTACCCAGCTTCAACGGTTAGTGACACATGAACAATATCGTCTCCCTTCTCCACTCATTCTGCCTTCTCACTCTAGATTATTTTAAAGCAAATCCCAGATAGGTTGTTATTTCACCCATAAATGTTCCAATACGGATGCCATCTTTTGGATTTCTGTGTCCCCTACAGTGCCAACACCATTTGCATCTGTGTTTTCTATTACTAGGAGCACATCAGGAGATTATTTCTGAGCACCTAATATGTGCCATACCTTGTACTTATCTCTGGAGGCTCTGACTGAGCTTGGGAGACACACCAAAAGCAAGCCACGATGTTCTAAACCAAGAATTGCTAAGGTACTGGAGAGTGAGCACGGGGTGCACGTGGCAGCTCATGGCAGGAACTCAATTGCACTAACTCCATTGAACTGAGTCGGTCTTTCATTGAGACCAAGTTCAAACTTGCCACGAGACGCGGGTTCTCCAGCAGGAGGCGCTGCAACGGTGGGACGCGGTTTGCTTGCTATGTTAAGTTTCTCCTGCCTGAACACGCGGAGGAGGCTAGAGCCCGCAGTGGGTGCAAACTGCAAGCAACAACGCAGTTTTTAAGAGGCAAGCAGAACGCTGAGCGCCAGGGCCTGAGAGGGGCCCCAGGGTCCAGGTACCAGGCAGGGGCGCGGGGGCGGGGTGGGGGTGCACGGAGCAGACCAGGCACCTGCTCCCAGGTCTTCTTGATGCTCGCTGCTCGTTGCCCTGACTGCTGCCAGTCCCCGCCCCCAACTGCGGCTCTTCCTGATAGAATGCCTCGGAGCAGGGCACAGGACAGAGCGAGGAAACACCTGTTTCCAACAAGAAAAGGAATGGGGGGAAGCCCCCACCAGACTTCCAGGGGTCTCTCATTGAGCTTGCTCTCCAGAGCCTTGCAAAGGCGCGCCCAGAAAGCCAGTGGAGATCATTTTTCAAAAAGATCTCTTTCTATTTATTACTCCCTCTCCTTCTCCTAAACCGTAACGTCACCTAAAAAAAAAAAGTCTTCTTTCTTCAGTGGGGTTCCCCGCGCCTCCCAAACCCCTTAAGGCCCCGCCTTGGTCCCTGCTGGGACTGCCACCACCCCCAATCTCAAATTTTGCAAATGAATTCGCTTCAGGATTTTTCGCTTTCTCAGCCCCTTGCCCACCTACAGGTGGGGAGTATGACTAGGGTTGGGGGCAACAGAACAATAAAACTAGGGAGCCCCTGTCCCAGGCCAGGCACCCCTTCTGCAGCCTCCAACCAGCCAGGGAACAAGAGGGGCTCAGGAACGCGTGAAACCCCGACCAGGGTCTTAGGACATTTTCCCAAGCCTAGCAGCCTGAGGACGTGTGGGAGGTGGGGACTGCCCCCGCGCAGCAGACAGACCTCCACGCAACAGGCCTGAGTGGCAGTAGCCGCCAACAGCCTCCACGCACTGGGCTCTGTTATTTCATCAGCAGTTTCAGAAAAACCTGCCAAAAGCAGTTATGCCTCATTGCAATGTGTAGCTTTTTCCTGCCATTTTTTCATAATAAAAGAGGGAGTGAAGCTCGCTCCCTCTCTCCCCCCTCCACCCCCTTTCCCAAAAAGAGCCAAATGGATACGAGAAGAAAAAAAAAAAAGAACTCACACACCAATCTCCGAGGGAATGCCAATGAGGTGTGGCTTGTATTTAAATATCCAATATGTCAATGTAGGGGGAGTGGGTATGTATATAAAGTGCTGTTTGCATCTGATAGCTCCACGAAGCCAGCTATGAGAGGCCCAGGGAGATGGGTGCGGAGGGCAAGCGGCACTTTGAGTGAAAGCAAGGTCAAGAGCGCGCTGCCCCACGCTCCCCGCCACTGAGAAGTTGCTTGGACGAGAACAGACGTCGATTGCAACTCGGCAGAGCGCGGAGCTAGCGAGAGCCTGCGGATCGTCCACGCCCGCTACAGGGAGAGGCAGTTTGCGCCCCGCCGTCCGGGCTCGGCCCCACGCGCCTCGCCATGGCGGAGGTGGGGGGGGTCTTCGCTTCCTTGGACTGGGATCTGCATGGTTTCTCCTCGTCTCTGGGGAGCATGCCCTTAGCTGACTCCCCCGGTTTCCTGAACGAGCGCCTGGGCCAGATCGAGGGGAAGCTGCAGCGCGGCTCGCCCACAGACTTCGCCCACCTGAAGGGGATCCTGCGGCGCCGCCAGTTGTACTGCCGCACAGGCTTCCACCTGGAGATCTTCCCCAATGGCACGGTACAGGGCACACGTCACGACCACAGCCGATTCGGTGAGGACGCGGCTGGGAGGGTCGGTAGGCGAGCGGATGGACCGCGCGCTAGGGAGCCGGTGGCTATGGCTCCAGGCTCTGGCTTGGGGGCCCGCGGACCACCCCCAGGTGGGTGCCGTCCGGGCCCGTTAAGGCGGGAGGCCGCCAGGGACGTGGGACAGGCGGGCCACGCCGGTGCGGACTTGAGCCGTGCGGCGTCAGGGAGCCTGGCACCCTCAGACGCTTGGAAAGGGGCGGGGGCGCCTTGAGGTGGGGCCTCTTCTTTCCCCCACTCCACCCTTCCTTCTTCCCCTGGGTGCGAGGGCATCGTTCTGGGACCTGGACACTGTGCATCAGATGGAAGCAGGCGAATCTGAGAGAGGGACCGCAGCTGCAGCGCGGGACCAAGCCTCGAAGGCAGCAGAGTTGTCGCCGCTGATCGCCAGGAGCAGGAGCCTTCCTGGGTCATAGATGTGGTGGGTGGGGGGCCCGCACCGGAGTCGCTTTTGGCAGATGGAGATGCGACAACCAGGGCACCTGCCTGCCTCTGGGTTGCTGTGCCTGGGCATGAGGTCCAATTCAGACAGCACAGCATGAACTGGGTATTGGAGAGACTAGGAAAGCCTCCCGGTGTCCACTGTGTAAGGACATAAGCCTTGGGGTATCTTTAACCCAGAGCTACCTCTGGACACCTTGCCTCAGTGAGGAAACTCCTGGGCCCACTCCCAGCCACAGAAACAGGTGTCTCCTGGGCCCAAGACAGGAAGCATTCAAACTCCATCCAGGATTTCACAGCCCGCCATTCTGCAGATTGTTCAAAGGGCACAGCTGCTTGTCTAACATACAGAATACAATTAATATAAACCTCGAACTTAGATGGAGATCATTAGGTTTCTAAGGAAATGTGTCCATACCTCAGGAATTTGGCCACTTTTATTTTTAATTTCCTATTCTCTACTAAACCATTATTCAGATGCTGCAACAGCAACCCTTTCTTGGGTCTCCTATCCCCCAATGCCCCTTCTTCCTCCCAAGGACCCTGTGGCCCAAGGATACCTAAGCCCATAGGAGGCCTTGCCTACCCTCAGGCATGATACTGTTCTCTTCTTCTTCCCACCCTCCCCCGCTCTTCCCAAACCTCCTCATCCTTCTGTTCCCCATGCCTTGCTAGAGCTTCATCTGGAGTGCACAGTAAAAAGGCGGGGGTGCAGAGGCCAAGTCTAACAAACAACTTAGGGCCAGGACTGGTCTTCCTTGCTGGGAGCTAGCAGGAACCCTAATGAGGCCTATGTCATCTTGGAAAAATGCACTCACAGGGCTGGAGTGCAGTAGGTTGTGTGTGGGGTGGGGGTAATGGAGGGATGCAGGTGTCTGTATAAACTTGCAGTGGGTCCTCAAAAGGGTGATAAGGTGGGGTGGAGGGAGAGAGAGTGGTAACTTGGCTCCTTTCCCTTCCATCCTTTGTGACTCTGCAGTCCCTTTTGTTCCTCTTCAGGAGAAATGAAACTCCCACCTTGGCCTCAGAGATCCCCAAAGGCTCCCAGAAATAGCCTAAATATATTGGGATAGCTCATTTCTGATATATAAAAGAAAAATTAAGTGATGGAGAAATATGGGGTGGGGGCAGCAAAGGTGGAGAAACTTTGAGCTTGGCTCCCAGCAGCTACAAGTGTTTGTCTGATTCTATGCATAAGTTGTGCCCAATAACCTACAAGGTCAACATAAATCAGTAATAGGCTCTTGAAATAAGTGGTCTTTAATTACCTCCCTAAGGACACATCTTGATTTCTTTTCATCTCTTAGGTCTGCTAAGGGTGTTAAGTTTAAGGAGAAACCGAAGGAAATAAAAATGACAGGAAGAAGGGATGTTTTCACTGCTGTTTAACTGACTGCTTAATTTTTGTTTTTTCCTAAAAACAAACAAACAAACAAAAAATATTGCCTGAGACCACCTCTGCATCACCTTTTTTTCTTTCCCACTTCCCTGGCTTCCTGGCAGTTCCATGTATTTCCTGTAAAGGAAATGATAACTGGTCGAAGCTGTCTCTTTGTAACCTCCCCTGCCAACTTTCAAGCACACATTTACTCTTTCTCAGTTTAGCTTTTGGCAAAGAAAAAGGTGGCGTTTGAGTTTGCTAACTCCTCCCTCCACATTTGAGTTAATCAGCGAGGGTATTCAATAAATTGAAACTTTAACATTCCATAAGTGCTTTAGCAGTCAACATTCCAGCAGGGTAAAGTAGGCCAGACTTAAGATATAAAATATTATAGATTTCTGCTTGGGGGGAGGAGGTAGTCTCCAAAGGCCATGTAAAGTAAATAGCTATTTGTTGTAATTGGAGAGCAGGGCCCCCAAGGATTACCCTGGAATCCATGTGTTCAGAACAAGTCAGGCTGAGCCCAAGAGCAACCCTGACTCCAAATAATAACCTGTTGGCACAGCCTATCCCCCTCACCACCCCACCCCGCATTCTGCAATCAGTAGCCAGGAGTATTTCGATCTCTGCTTGGCTGGTGGCATTTACATGAGCTTCACAGGGTTACTGACATTCTTAAGGGGCACCTGTGGACTGGCAGAGCAATGCTTGGGAGCCAGACTGGAGGAGAGGCCTCCTGCCAGGTGGGATGGAGCAGGCCCAACAGCTGCTTTGGCTTTTGAGTGATCCGGTTCTTATTTGGCAAGATGCCAAGGCAGCACCGTCTTGGCACTGAAGGTCTTAAAGAATGACTGAGGGAGCTCAGGCGAGTTAGAGAACTAGATTAAATGACTGTAGCCAGTCATCTAGCAATGTTCTGAAGCAGTGGGGTTCAGGACAGATCCATTTTGACTGAGGCTATGGGGGGGAAAAGTGTAAGAAGAGAAGAGAATGGAAATTGTCAAGCAAAGGACAGAGCCTGAGGTAGACAGGTCAAGTTGAGGCATAGCGGAGGGAGATCTTGAGCTTTGAAGTGGGTGAGAGTACTGAGGACAAACTTAATACTTTTCCTCAACACTTTGCTGTTAACACCCCTCTCCAGCTGTAGCTGGGAAAATGTGAAAATGGCTTGTTTTCTTTCTCCCTTCATGCTGGCTGGAATTCAGGAGAAGGTTTAGGAATATCTGTTCCATCATCATGTGCCACTGGGTTCCCACAATTTGAATCCAGCTAATAGGAAAGTTGGCAAAGGGAAATGATGCCCAAAGACAGCTGGGCAGGGATGATTCCAGCTGTTGGAGACCTCTGTTACTGGACACAACCCAAGTGACTTCCTGTATGATCTGTCCTTTGGCATCAAGGTTAACAGAGAGTTGGAGAAAAACTGTGGTGACTCAAATGGCCACACCTCTTGGGTTTCATGATTTGTTCTCATACCAGGTCTTTGACAGTGAGATCATAAGCTGCCCTCTACTGCTTAATGATCTCAAGGTGTTCAGAGACATAAGATACTTAGAGAATGAGAGAACTAAGACTTGAAGCTCAGAAGTAATCTGCCTATGCAAAGAAAAGAACTAAAGGCTCCAGCAGGTTGGTATCCCTCAATGTTTAGCACCCAGAACTGAATCATGACCTGGTTTCTCATTTCCTTGCCATACTGGTTGTTAGAGTCAGCCCATTTTTTCCATTCTCTTGAAATTTCTTTGGATTTTGTTTGTATCACCCTCTAAGCTATATACCTTCTAAACTAGAGTAGGCAGTCCCCCTATGTCCTCTTACAAGCCACTTATTAAAATGTTAAACAGGGCATAACCAAAATCAGAGCATTGTGCCATACAACTAAAGGATTTGGTCCATTAAACCATTATCTCCTTAACCATTACTTAGCACCAAGTATTTTCCCTTCCCCTTCTACCATCTTGTATCAATCTCTTTTCCCAGAACTCCTTTCTTTGTACTGTAAGAGTTAGTAACAACCAGACTGAGAATAAAACTTGGAGAATTTGAATGCTGGAGGCCAAAGGCTATACTCTGAGTGTTCTATACAATGGCAGCCAAAGAACTTTACATTCTTCAAATGGATCCCAGCGGGCCATGGAAACATGTGTCCCAAAGCCACCACACCTGAACACCCACCCACCAGCCTAAGTCACTGGGGCTCTTCAGACTTCCCACTGTAGTTTTGGACCTGATTTCAAAATTAATCTCTTAATGTTTTCAAAGTGATTTTTAAGGAATCAATCTCACTCACTCCCTATGTAGATTACATAGAATCTTATTGCTCTTAAGAATTACATTTTTGGGTGAGGAACACAGCCAGATATGAGCTCATTTTATACGTTTGGATGCCTCTCTGAGTCAATCATACAAGGTTTTGGTCTGTATGCTGAAAAACCTGCTTAGAGACAGGAATATCACAGAGGAATCTAGTTGTCCATTGCATCTGCATCCATATAATAGATATGCTAGCTTAGGATGAAAGTCTTAAGTGTCACCTGGATTTCAGTTCTTGGTCCTTTTTCCCTCCTAGTAGTTAATTTTTTTCCTCCTACTGCTTCTGGATAAACTAAAGTGTTTTCAAATCCTTACCTCTAATCTTGTCAGCTAGAGAGACATTTTGAATGCCTTCCCTTTCCCCTTAAAGTTGCAACATCTCAAATCAGTATCAAGTCCAATACTACCTGCCAACTCTTTGCCATGGATATACTTGAAATTCTCAAGAGAGAAGGGGGGAAAATGACAGGCTTGTCAGCCTGGGACTATACTGGCTAAGAGCACTTTTTAAGAGAAAGTTCTCACCAGGCCAAGTTTTGCCTCCTGCCCATGGTAGGAGAAACAAACTTATTGAGTGGCCTGCGTGGCCTTTGTTAGAGGCAGCTACAGGCAGTTGACAGCCTCATGTGGCTTCAAGGACATGGAGCTAAGAGGGTGCAAAACAAGTTATGCCTAGAGGAGACGCTCTGTGCCCTAGGGAGGAGGGAAGTGACTTCTGGAAGATACAGAAACCTGGCCACATTCTCCCATTTAGAAAGCTGCCCTCCAATTTCATGAAATGGTGATATTTAATAGTAATAGTACCTTGTAATTACAGAGCTTTAGTAGCCAAAGCCTTTGCATGGTCTCTTCCATGTAATATAACTAAGAGTGTTGAGTAGCAGCAGAAATTGTTTCCCCTATTTTACTTATGGAAAAACTGAGGTCCAGAGAGACTCACTGCCTTCTGAGGTTCCATTATTGCTGCAAAAGATGGTTTCATCAGGTAATTCATGAAAGATACACAGGCCTGGGGATAAATAACTGGTAGCTCATGTCACCTGAACAGTTTCCACTAAGCTTGATGTCAGTAATGGAAATGGCATTCACTTTTTTGCTCTAGGCATCCTGGAGTTTATCAGCCTGGCTGTGGGGCTGATCAGCATCCGGGGAGTGGACTCTGGCCTATACTTAGGAATGAACGAACGAGGAGAGCTTTATGGGTCGGTAAGTTTAAGGTTTTCTTTTTATCAGAGACTATTACCACAGGTGTTTAAACAATGTTAGACAAAATATAAAAACTTTTATCTAGCACTTGAAAGCATGTTAGTCAACTATAAAGGATTAGTGTCTTCTAGTCACTCCTTGGCTGCCTAGGAACTTTCTACGTAACACTTTCACTCATTCAGCCTCCATCAAAACATAAGCTTTACTGTGGTGCATTTTCTTTTACCTTTTCCATTAGAGGGCCAGCTAGTCTGGTGATAATAGTAAGCTGTTCTGGTTTGTCAATAGATGACAAGGGTTTGGGGTGTTAACCCTCCCAAGGAGTACATCTGAATTTTAATGGATACTCAAGGGAGTAGCAGGCTAGCTGGCACAATAATAGGCAGTGAAAGTGTTGGCCTTCAATTTAGGATTCTGAGATTAACAACACAGTCCCTGATTTCCAGATTGCTGCAATTGAATCCTAAAAGCCAAATGAAAAAAAAAATTGAAGGGAGAGGGTTCCAGGGTCTATGACAACTCTTAGTCCCCAGCTAGGACTGGGTTGGCTGCAGTGCATGTTCTCTATTCTGGAAGCTAGCCAAGAGCTGGGGAATGGTGAGTGACTTTGCTGTCCTTAACCCTTTCAGGGGATCCCAACTTGTAGCTTTGCCTTTTGAGTCAGACAGCATGCTTTCTGGCTGTCTGCACCCCTCGAAATCAGAACACATTTTTCCCTGACACCTAAGCGATAGGCCTATCCCCAGCACTCAGTATCGGCAACACCAGCAAGTAGTGTGGCAGGTGGATCAAGTGTGAGAAGGGACAGAAGCAAGAGACCCAGCAGCTGCTAGCTTGAAGTAGCCAGATTGGAGGAACTTTTCAAGGAGATCTTTTCTGAGTTTTCTAAATGACAGGCCTAAGACCCTTCATCAGGAGAGATCACAGCTCACCTTCCGAGGAACTTTATAAGGATTCAAGGCCTTTGCCTGGAAGTTGACGTGGTTGACTATAATTTCAATAGATTTGAACATCATTAGCCCCAAATAGGGAGAAAACTCAGGAGTCCCAATGCGGCATTGGGAGGCCATAGCAGAAATTCTCAGGCTCAGAAAGATCTCAGATTCAAATAGCCAATGAGGCCATCTCCTCCAGTCTCCTGCCTTCAGGAAAGATCTCACCTAAAATATTTTTGTGTGGCTCATGAAAGAAGATGAAGGTTATACAGAATGTGTGCTACTTTGAAAGAAGATATCTCAGTAATACTGGAAGATAGGACTGAAATTTTCCAATATCAATGTGCTATTGCTATTTTAGGGTTCTCCACCAGCAAGCTGGGCTGGGAAAAATAGTCATATAATGGGCTCTGCTTTATTTTCTCACCCTCACAGAAGAAACTCACACGTGAATGTGTTTTCCGGGAACAGTTTGAAGAAAACTGGTACAACACTTATGCCTCCACCTTATACAAACACTCGGACTCGGAGAGACAGTATTATGTGGCTCTGAATAAAGATGGCTCACCACGGGAGGGATACAGGACTAAACGACACCAGAAATTCACTCACTTTTTACCCAGGCCAGTAGATCCTTCTAAGTTGCCATCCATGTCCAGAGACCTCTTCCGCTATAGGTAACGGACCCTAGCATGACCTCTGTGACCCATATACTCTGCGGCCACATAAGCACTATACTCGTAGCTTTTCAATCCTCTTTCCTTTCAATTTAGATAACAGAGAAGCACTTACTGTTCAACTCGACCGAGCTGTTCCCTTATTCTTCAAAATGTATATCAAGGTTGGGTTATTTTGGGGGGGGGATGAGGGGGGAGGGGTGGGTGGGCGGGCTAGAGGGAATCTTGTATATACTTTTTTCTTTACTTGTGTTCTTTCCCCTGAGGTAGTATGAGAAAGAATGGGGGCCCCTGTCAAGGGCCAGGGGTGTCTTGCCCCACAAGCTACCCAAATATCTTGATAATGGGTAAATTGAAAGACCAAGAAATCTGCCATAGAAGCTACCTACAGAGCTTTAGAAAAGTCTCATTCACAAAATCCTTGTGGCTACAGCCCTGCTGCAAGCCATCTCTGCAATGACTCTGCAGATTTCTCATCCGTCCTGGCACACAGTTTTCCTGTCATTGGAAGTGGGAGATGGGGTAGGTTGTAAGAAAATGTTATTAAAGTGTAAGCATGGATACTGTGTATTAGGACAAACTATTTATGAAATGTACATGCTATTTATTTTATATATTTATTTATTTCAAAATAATTTTATTTTTAATGAGAGATGCTATGACCGGATTTTCATCAGAAAGAATAAGGTCCTACTGAAATGGGATAAATGAGTTATTAAAGGCTTTTATTGGCAATAAAATTGCTTTTTATTATAACCACTGTCTAACTCTATTGATTTGTACATTTAGTAGAATTAATTGGTTAGCTTCTTCTCTCTAACTCATTAGAATCTCCTGATGTTAGCATCACACTGCCTAATCAATCAGTCACATAATAATCAGCATTATCTAGGGGCCCTATCTGAAGTCCTTTCTGGTTTTATGACACTAAACTTAGTTGCAAATCACAGCTTAAGGAAGGCCTGAAGACTGGGAGCTCATATGGAAGTTCCCATTTGTGCTTAGGACTAGGTATAGGGAAACCTTCCTTTGGGATTTGGTTAGGGCTCAAAGCCCAGAGGTCATAAACCCTAATTAGTAGCTTCTTACTTTAGATATGAAGATGAAGGGATTCAAAATAGACAGATGATCACTAAAATTAGTGGGGTGATCACGTTATAAGGTATATAATGTTGAACCACTATATTGTACACCTGAAACTAATAAAACCAATATAAGATTGTATACCAACTATACTTAAATAGATTTTTAAAAAATAAACAACAATCAATAGGGAGACTGATTTTTTGAACCAGTCAACTTTCTTCTGAAGGTATTCTCCCACTCCCTCTTCACACTGGACCCCCATCCTCTGCCTGTGCTTTTCCTAGAGAATTCTGGGAGCTGTTGACACATTTCCCTAAAGCAGTAGTTCTCAGAGTATATGGTCTCTTGACCAGCAGCAGCATCTGGGAACTTGTTAGAATGGTAAATTATCAGGCCCTATGCAGATCTGCCAAGTCAGAAATTCAGGGTTGGGGGTGCTCAGAGATCCATGTGTCAAAAGCCTTTCAGAGGATTCCTGTATATGATACTGTTTGAAACCTAGTACCATAAAGGAATGGTTTTAGAAAAGAATTATTTTTGAAGCTGAATGGCTTATAAAGTTTTAGGATAACTTCAGTTCGTAAAACAAAAGTAGAGTGGCTCCAGTTGAAGGGGGGATGGCATTCCTGGAGCTCCCTCTTCTCCAGAACAATTCCTAAGATACCTTGGTTTAAAAGCTCCGGCCTCTTTACTGATATTTACTGATGTAGGAGCATGGGGTTATTTGAATTTTCAAAGCAAATAAGAACCAAAGGAATACTTTGAGTCTCATTGAGTATTCAGGCACCATGAAGGACTGATGGCAGTAGGTTTTGGGTTTAAGATAGTTCCTCCTGGTGTTGCTCAGTCATATCACATGAGCATCCACTATTTTTCCAACCGAGTCTATGAGTGAAACGAATAGCTTAGGTAGCAGCTCACTTAAAAATAAAAACCAAAAAATCTTTAAAAGCTCATCCCAATCCATGTGCCCACCAGAAAAACCACACACGAGAATACATACATGAGATAGCAAATAAGACTGTAGGATAAAAAAAATGCTAAGTTGCATGGTGTGTGTGATCATAAATTCTCACCAGTGGAACCACCAAGGCAGAGTTCTCACAGGGCTAGGATGAGTAGAGAAAGTTCCCTGAAAGGGGTAATGCCCACCATGAATTACCAACAGGGTTTAGAGAGGCAAAGAGGCTGATGGTAATGTCCACGTTGGGCTACAGAGAAGAGTCTCTGGGAAAAAGGCAAAAATCAGCTGTGCTACTTTTTTTAATCAAATTTTTAACGCACAACACACCTTTAATTTTAAAATAAAAAAAAATTACCTGTATTATCTATAGTCAGCTACCTAGAACTTTTCATACACAGCTACAACTTCTGAGGGCTTATGAGATAAATGAGATCCATTTTATCCAATTGAAAGCTGGCACTTCCCTGTGAGTAGGGCTAGTGTTACTCTCATGAGGTACTTGGCATGGGCCTGGAAAGGCCACAAGCACCATATTACAGAGCAGAATTTACAAGGAAAATGCCACTGTAATGAAAAAGGGAAAGACTCCAAATCCTAAGGTCAGGCCTTAACTTTTTTCCTTTGGGTGGAAGTAGAGGGGAAAAGAGTAGAAGAATGGTGTAGGATCCCAGGGTGCAGACGGGGTTCATTATGCAGGGATGAGGGTTTGAGGGGGATGCACTCTTTGGTATTGAACCATAGGATTAACAATGAAGGGGGCACATGACCAGAAAAATGTCAATGTGCAGCTGTTTTCATTTTCAAAAAGAGAGAAAAGATAAATTCTGGAAATGAAAATGTAGGATGGATGAACTAGTGCCACTAGATCGATCAACAACTAATTAACACCGTATCCCCAAAGAGCTAAAGTAAGATTTTGTGCCAACCTAGAGAAAATTTTAGAGTAGTAAGCTCTGGACCTCTGGTTTTGGTTGAAAACCTGTGCAGAGAGATAATTTCTTATTCATCTTTACATCCCCTCTCAGTGCTTAGAGTGTTCCTGGAACAAAAAATAAATGAACAAAAAAACATCACTTAGGAAACAGTTATTGAAAAAATAAATGATTGATTGAAAGATTGAATGAATGGACAAAGACATAGACACCTTTAGCAAATATGTACATGATATAAATACTGAGCTAAAGAGAACAAATGCATTATATATAACAGAATCATCTGAACTGTTATGTTAAGTTCCAAGTATAGTTAAATAAGAACAATGACAAACTAGAGTGTGTCTTGGGAAAGATAGTTTCCCATTACCCAAAGTCTTTAAGCAGAGGCTAGACAAGAATATTGCATCACTGAGAGGGGATAGGATAAATACTAGATTTCAAAATGGCAGAATGTGACATTAGTTTACTAACTCTATTCTCTGTGGTACCCCCAGATTTCTCCTGAGCACCAATAGTGTTCCAATAAAGAATATGTAAGACTTAAGAGTGCTACCCAACTGCTATTCTAGGCCAAGGAAAACATTGTAGACAAGAGGTTCCAAACTTGGGGTTAACAAGATCTGTAAAGGTCCATGGAAAGCCCTCTTGACCTGAACTCCCCAAATAATCTGTACATTTTTATGTACATTTGCCTTTCAATGGTTTTCAAAGAGTCTCCCAAAAATGTTAGAAACAACTACATTAGGAGTTTCCATGGCCTCAAAGCATCTGGTATAAGAAGTAGTAGACAATATGATCCCATGCAAAAAAAATTGAGTCTTAAGTTTTTGTTTGTTTGTTTTTGAAGATATAGACTGTGAAATCTTCGACTCCTGTCCTCTAAGACATAGCCTCAAGTTTGACAACAGGGAAACGGGAGTGAGGGGAGGGAGGATCTGGGATGGCTTCACTGCTCAGTGGTTCTGAACAAAGTTCAACCCAGGGCCAGCCCCAACAGCAGTCCTGATAGCAACAAGACTCTCCTTCCCCTCCTTACCCATGCCTCTTTTTACTCCCACTGCCACAGCCAAATGTTGCTCATGTTCAAAAAACAACCAGAGACTGAATCCACTAGGCTGAGACACAAGAAGCTTATCAAAGCCATCAAAGAAGACTCCTTCCCAAAAGGAATTTAATCAAAGTCTTGAGACAATAACATAACCTGAGTTTATCTTACCTTTGAGTCACTGCAGTACTCAGCCACTGAATCCCTGGCTGAATAGTCAGAAATCCATCAGGCTCAGGCCTCTAGTTGGGCCACAGGTCACACAGACTTGTTCCGAGTAGCCTAGAGTGCAGGCCTAATCTTCCTCCTGAAGAGGCTGGCCCTTGGGATGGCTTTCATTCTCTTTGGAGTAGTTGGAGCTACATTTCCTTTCCCTAGCACTCACAAAAAGGGATCTGTTAAGGAGGAATGTGAAAAGTTAGGGAGAAGAGGACAAGAGACAAAAAGTCTTCTCTGGAAAACACATTCACTGTCATTTGTCTAACTCCCTCGCCCAGCAGGAGGATCAGAACATAATTTAGTTTGTCATTCCTAGAGTTCTCTCTTTTCTCAACAGACAATGGAAGGCCTTTCTAGTAGGTCTGTACACTAGGACTCTGGTGGCAATTCCAGAGATACCCAACTGTTTCCTTGACCTTCAATAGCCTCCACTCCTCCATCCCGACATAGGCTGTTTCCCCTCCATATCTCTTTCCAATTCCCAGACAAGGTATTGAATCAGTCCTGTTCTTTATTGTTGGCAATAGAGCAAAAGACAGGCAGGTAACATGCTCCTCAGGTCCTGGAGTCATACCAACCTCATTTACATTCAGATTCCTTTACTTCTTTATTATCTAACCCTGAACAAATTCATTAATTCATTAATTCATTCATCAGTTCAACAAATATATATTGGGCGCCTATACATCTTCAGAGATATAATAGTGAATAAGACAGATGTAATTAGTCCCTCTCCTCATGACATAGTACAGTTGGGAAGACAGAGATAAACAAGTAAACCTATATATTGTAGTAAGTGCAATAAAGAAAGAGTGCAAGGTGCTATGAGAGTGTTTATCAGGGACACATGACCTATTAAGGGGGTTCTTGAAAAAGTGATGCTTAGGGTGAGCCCTGAAGGGCGAATAGTTTGGTTGAAGGTAGGAATAGCTTTCCAGGCAGAGAGAACAGAAATATGTAAAATTCCAGAGACAGGAAGGAGTTAGGCATTATCAAAAAACTACAAGAAAGTAGTGTGGCTGAATTGAAGTAAGCCACAATATCCTAACCTGCAAGATGGGGACGGCTATAGTACCTACCTCAAGAACTGTTATTGTGAAGATTAAATAAGATAATGTATGGGAAGTGTAAAGTGCTTAACATAGTACCTGGTGCATAGTGAGCACTCAATAAATGTTAGTTATTACTATTACCTTTAGTTCATTATTTATTATTAGTATTAATTTGAAGATATATCTCTGAGTGAAAATATGCATAATTTCATCCCATTTTCTGTATGTATGATTCTGTGGGGTCTTACAAAAGACGGGTACCAGAAAGCAAGGTGGCACATGGGACAGTCATGCCATACAAATGCTGGCCTCTTACTAAGAACATATAATGAGAGCACCCACTTGGAAATTTAATCTTCTAATGTACATGGTATGAAGCAAACCAACAGAATCTCTCAGCCCTCACTCAACTGCTGTTCTAGTTATATTTTAGCAGTATATCCTAGGGTCTCAGGATCCTCCCTTCTCCAGGCTCCAATAACCACACCAAGAATAGTGTCACCCAGGTCCCACATATCCAGAACCCTCCATTTTCATTTGTCTTTCTTACAGTCATGCTCTTTGAGCCCTATCCCAGTCTTCTTTAATGCACATACCCTAGACTCCTAGACCCAGGGTGGTAAATGTATACTTGTCCTGTCAGTTTTCAATTTCCCTGTCCCACCAGTTGTAAATGCTCCAAGGTTCCAGAACCCATCACACCATCCTAACCTCACCAAACACTGTATCTTATAGGTTTCCCCAGACTTCCACCTTAAGCTATATACCCATACACAATAGGTCCTGGAACTCTCCTCCAATATAAACCCATGGCATAGTCTCCTCAATGTACAATCCAAACATCAGAAATATATCTGTCAGAGGGTAGGAGAGAGCCCCTGCCCAAAGCTTCATCCAAGTCTAATTTAAAGTGCCCACTTTCTCCGCTTCTGCTCCTAGATTGCCAACATTGCTAGGTAAAGGTATGAAAATTGGGTCATTAAATGGCTCCACTACAAATACGGACCAGCCTTTTTCTGCTTGACAGCCCTTTTAATCATCTAGTTTTTATTCTGTCTGGCATTCACCATAGCACATCATAAAAATCCCTAACATCTAAACACCTTTATATTACCTTTAGCGTTACCTCAGTGTTAACCAAACTTCTCTGTAAGCACCTTGTATAATTGTCTTAAAATACAGACTCCTGGGCTCTATTGGGACTTTCTAAATCAGAACTTCCAACTGAGAGGCTTGGTTATCTATATCAATGGTTCTCAAACTTTTTGACCCGAGAACTCTTACATACTTAAACATTATTGAGGACTTCGAAGAGCTTTTGTTTATGTGGGTTATCACTATTGGCATTTACTGTATTAGAAGTGAAAACTCAGAAACTTTTATTATCTAATGATTCATTTAAAATAACAGTAAACCCATTAATGTTAATATAAATCACATTTTTATGTAAAATAGCTATATTGCCAAAAATTTAGTGAGTGGTATTATTTTACATTTTTCCGAACCTCTTTGATGCCTGCCTTAATAGAAGACAGCTGGATCTTACATTTGCTTCTGCATTCAGTATGTTCTTTTGGTTGAGGCACGGGGAGAAAATCCTTCTCCTATGTCTATAATTAGAAAATGAAGGACCTCAAAAACCCCCACAAGTCGTTAAACCATACTTTGAGAATCACCGATCTGTACATTTAACAAGTCTCTAAGTAATTCTTACCATGAGAATATGTGGTAAACACTGCATTAGTTCATATGAGATGTTACAAATCTCCATTTGTCTCCAGCTCTGGATAAGGCACTCTGGTCTCTGTTGGTGAAACCTCCTTCATGTTTTAGTAAGATCTGAGTCATATAGCAATGGCTTCCTATCAATCATTCCTGGTATTGTTTAGTTTTACTTTTTTCTTATAAAGAAAATATTTTTGTTTTTTTTTTATTGTGGTAAAATATATATGACAAAATTTGTCACTTTAACCATTTTAAGTGTACAATCCAGGGGCATTAATTACATTCACCATATTGTGCAACCATTGCCACTATCTACTTCCAAAACTTTCACATCACCCCAAACAAAAATTTTGAAACCATTAAGCCATAACTTCTATTACCTCCTCCTCCCAGTCCCTGGTGACCACTGATTTACTATGTCTCTATGGATTTTCCTGTTCTGGACATTTTATATAAATGGAATCCTACAACATGTGGCCTTTTGTGACTGGTTTCTTTCACATAGCATAGTGTTTTGAAGGTTGATCTATGTTGTAGCATGTGTCAGTACTGAATTTCTTTTTTATGGATGAATAATATTTCATTGTATGAATACATCATATTTTGTTTATCCATTCATCAGTTGATGGGCATCTGTGTTATTTCCACTTTGGGGCTATTATGAATAATGCTGCTATGAACATGTGCAAACATATGTTTTCATATCTCTTGTGTGTATACCTAGGAGTAGGATTGCTGGGTTATATGGTATTTCTATGGTTAATCATTTGAGAAAGTGCCAAAAAGCTTTTTAAAGAGGGTGTACAATTTTACATTCCCACCAGCAATACATGAGGATTCCAATTTCTACATATCCTCACTATCAATTGTTATTTTTCATCTTTTTTTTCCATTGTAGCCATCCTGGTGAGTGTGAAGTGGAATCTCACTATAGTTTGCATTTGAATTTTCCTGATGACAAATGATGTTGATTGAACATCTTTTCATGTACTTCTTGGCTATTTGTATATCTTCCTTGAAGAAATGTTGTGGGTCCCAGGCCTGGCGGGTCCCATGTCTGGCTGTGATCCAGGCTCACAGCTAGGACCCCATATTTAGAATGTTACATTAGTGTAGTAGGGTGCCTGTGCCTAAAATATGTAAATATACTTCGGCTTACTGTAACACACGTGTGTGGCTGAATGCTACTATTGTACTTTGCTATGTGTGAAGCCATGCAGTCTCCTGGAGAGTAGAAGGGGAGCACAAGAAAGGTGAGCACAAGAAGAGCAGAAGGAGAAGCCTGTTCCCCACAATAGATGGCACTTCCCTCAATAGAACTGCGCTCCACACAATAAAGTTGGTGCCTGCCGTTTCATTCTCATATCTGCCTCTTGTGCGTTCTTCTAATTGGGTGTCTCATCATGAAACCTTCCCTTCTCCATTAGCTCAGTGTTGACACTTCATGTAGTCTAAGGGATAAGGTGTGTCTGGCCCCCAGTGCTCCAAATAGTTCCAGGGTGGAGGAGACCCAAGTGGAGGACATGTAGCCCCCTGCCTTCCAGTGGTATCCCATGGCCTCATATCCGATTACATGGATGCCTGCAGAGGATTGAGGATGGAATGAAGCTGCATCTGGAAAGCCCTAAAGATATTGGAGCTGAATGTCCCCACTGCTTACCAGGAGGCAGGAGGTCTGATGGCCTGAATATTCCTGGCGGTGCTGCAGCAGGCGAGCCTGTAGGCTCAGGATTAGGCTCAGTGGGTGTAGCAGCTACAATGCCAGGAAGAAGCACTGGAAAAGCGGCTGGCGGAAGCAGAGCATATGCTGCAGGGTCCTGACCGGTCGCTGCCATCATCCGGGTCTGGGAGCCCACCGGTGATACCGCGGCAGGCACGGCGGGTGATACAGTAGCAGGTTGAAATGAAACAGCCATTGGCCCCGGGGGCACAGATGATGGCGCCCCACCCCCGCCCAGGCTAAAAAGCAAACCACCTTGATCCAGTACACCCCCACGGAACTCGGGGACCTAATGCAACAGGTACAACAGAGAGCCAGGGAGACAGTTCCGGGGTGGATGCTTCAGCTGTGTGATGACGGGGCCGAAGAGACTGAATTATCTCCAGAAGAGATGGCTCAGCTGGCCTCCAAAATGGTGATACCATTCCTCAGGCAGCGCCTCCAGAATGTGGCGCATATGGCGCAAGGCGCAGGCAATTGCTTGCTGCCTGATTAACTGGCTCCTGTCCGCGGCACGCACAGAATGGGCCTACCCGGAGGAGCTACCAGGGACAGTGAGCAGATGGACCACGTACTTAGATCTGGTCCAGGTAATTCTGGAAATGGGCATGCGATAGATGATGTTTCACGCCCAGTATATGAGCCCCGATGAAGAGGTATTTACAACCCATATGAAGGACTTGATTTTGACTTCTGGCCTGGCCGGTACTTTCGGTGCCATGGCAGCACTGTTGGCCCCCTTATGTGGATAGGCAGATCCATGAAGTGACTTCCGCTATGGCTAGGTTGGGGGATGTGGAAGTGAAACGCAAGGAGCGTTCCACCCAAATGTGCCCCCTACTGCCCGCCACACTCTCAGACCAGCCAGGGCCGGGTCGGAGGCATCACCGAAAAGTGGGAGTGGAGCAGCACCCAGCCCATTTGGCTGTGAGAGTGAGCTGCAGGCAAATGTGGTTTGATCTCCTCGCAGCAGGGGTTGCTGCAGAAAAGATTGAGCAGCAACCTAATGAAGTGCTTAGGGCCCTGTGGAATCACCTGCGCCCTGACCAGCAATTCACTCTTATTCTCAGGAAAGCCACAACCCATGAGGTGCAGCTGGCCAATTATCTCCCTGATTAGGGATCGGGCTGGGGCACCCAGTTGGCAGGGGAGCCAGTTGACCTGTGGCCAGTGAAGAAGCCTGATGACTCCTGGCGCATGACAATTGACTATCGCAAGCTGAATAAAGTTATGCCGCCCCTGCATGCTGCTGTGCCGAACATCATGTACATCATGGACCAGTTGTCACATGAACTTGGATGATACCATTATGTGGTGGACATGGAAAATGCCTTTTTCTCTATCCATACCCTGTGCCACGGTCTCGTGGTTCAAGATTTAGCCATGTGGAAATGACTGCCCACAGTGCACTTGTATCATTACATTAATGATATAATGCTAACCTCTGATTCTCTTACAGAACTAGAAGCAGTGGTGAACAGCCTGCGAGAAGCTCTCACTGACTGGGGTTGGGCAGTCAATGAGGATAAGTTCCAGGGGCCTGGGTTCTCTGTTAAATTCTTGTGAGCTGTCTGGTCAGGTAAGATAAAAGTAATGCCAGAAGCAGTGATTGATAAGATACAGGCCTATCCCGGACCTGAGACTGAGAAGCAGCTCCAAACCTATTTGAGACTGCTGGGGTTTTGGAGAGTGTTCATTCCCCATTTGGCCTCCTTGATGCAACCCCTGCACTATCTAGTGCGATGGGGTGCCCAGTAGATTTGGACCCCCCAGATAGAAGAAGCCTTTAAGTCTACAAAGCAAGATGTAGCACAAGCCCAAACTCTACGGGGTTGTAGATCCAGCCCTCCCATTCCTGCTTACAGGTGCAGGTGGATGATACAGGATTTGGATGGGGCTTGTGGTAGAAGCACAGTTCCCAGAAAGTACCAATAGGCTTCTGGTCTCAATTGTGGAAAAGTGCGGAAGTGCGGTATTCTCTGATAGAGAAGCAACTGGCTGCCATATATGCAGCCCTATGGGCCAGTGAGGCCATCACTGGCCATAATCCTGTAATGGTGCAGTCCACGCAACCCATGGAGGGGTTGCTGCAGTCTTAAGGAAGACTCCTTGTACGAGAATTGCACGACGGACCCCTATGCTGTCCAAGTGGAGGGATGTACTTAGAGTGGAAGCAGTTCTCTGCAATCTCTGTCAGGTCAACTGCACCCCCTATTGGGACCAGTGCAGTTCTAAGCAGAGCTCCTAGAGGAGCCTGCTGAGATGGGAGACATACTGAGTTCCTATGTACAGGGTCAGACTCCCATCCCTGAGGATGCCTGGTACACAGATGGATCGTACCATGAAACAGGTAGTAAAATGATGGAGGTTATCATTGACACGGGCATAAGTGCAATGCCTCTGGTATGCTGAGCAGCACCAGGAGAGACAGCTGGTAAAGAGTGCCCCAGGGGTGATGCCCTGTGTGGTTAAGCCACTGCAGGAATGGCAAGTGGATTGTGGGTCCATGGCAGCACCCTCCAGGCCAGATCCTGCACAGCAACCCCGTAGGGGTGGAGTGTGGGTCCCAGGCCTGGCAGGTCCCATATCTGGCTGTGATCCAGGCTCATGGTTAGGAACAGGACCCCAGATTTAGAATGTTACATTAGTGTAGTAGGGCACCTGTGCCTAAAATATGTAAACATACTTCGGCTTATTGTATCACGCATATGTGGCTGAATGCTACTATTGTACTCTGCTATGTGTGGAGCCTTGTGGTCCCTGGAGAGCAGAAGGGAAGCACAAGAAAGGGGAGCACAAGAAGAGCAGAAGCAGAAGCCTGCTCTCTGCAATAGACTGCACTTCTCTCAGTAGAACTGCGCGCTGCACACAATAAAGTTGGTGCTTACCATTTCATTCTCATGTCTGCCTCTTGTGCATTCTTCTAACTGGGCGTCTCACCATTGAACCTTCTCTTCTCGGCGCTGACAAATGTCTACTCAGATTCTTTGTCCATTTTTAAATTGGGTTATGTGTCTTTTTATTATTGAGTTATAAGATTTCTTTATTATGAACAGAAGTATATGGTGAGGGGTAGAGATCCAACTTCATTCTTTTACTTGTGTATGCCCAGATGTTTTGGCACCATTGGTTTAAGACTATTCTTTTCTCATTGAATAGTCTTGGTACTCTTGTTGATAATCAATTGACCGTATATGTATGGGTTTACTTCTGCATTCTCAATTCTGTTCATTGATCTCCATTTCTATCCTTATGCTACTACCACACAGTCATGATTACTGTAGATTTGTAGATAAGTTTTGAAATCAGGATATGGGAATTCTTCAACTTTGTTCTTTTTCAAAATTGTTTTAGCTATTCTTGGTTCCTTGGCATTCCATATGAATTTTAAGACCAGCTTCTCAATTTTACAAAGAAGCATTCTGAAATTTCAATATTGTGTTGAATCCATAGACCAATTTGTGGAGTATTTGTCATCTTTACAATATTAAGTCTTCCAGTCCCTGAACATGGGCTGTCTTTCCATTTATTTAGGTCTCCTTTAATTTACTTCGACTAGGCTTTAGACTCATTTTTGCTTTCTTTCTCTTTCAGAGAGTGTTCTCCCTCTCTGAAAGAATGTATAATGATGAAACCATTAAGGAAAATATCAATAATTTTTCAAACTCTTAAATATAAAAAATTATTTAAATTAAAAGGTAAAAAAATCTGGGAAAACATTTCTTACAAAATTTAAGTTATTATCCTTAATATACTGACTATAGGACCCATACAAAAATGTAATAAAAACATCGAGCCTCCAACAGAATATGGGCAAAGAATGTAAGTAGATAATTCACAAAAGATATACAACTTGTAAAGAACATAAGTAACATACTTCAACCTCAAAAGTAATTAATGAAATGCAAAATAATGAATTATATTTTTCTTATCAAATTAACAAAGTTTTGGGTGAGGAAACATTACAGAGCAAGAGACGAATTCAGATTTCTCCCCTTGAAACAACAAGCTGAACAACTAAAACTCAACAATAACTAAAAAAAACAAACTTCACATCAGCATGTCTGAGCATGGGATCTGCACATAAGAGCTACAGGTCAGAACCATGTGTGTCAGGTGGTGGACTCGGAGAAATAAAGAAGCTGTTTCTTGCAGCCTCTGGAGCTCCTTGCAGGAGGAGGTGGAGGGGTGAAGGTGCGGTGACTGCACAGATCAGCCTACATGAAAGTGCCAGAACTTCTAGCAGCTAGCACCAGGGCCCAGTCATCACGGGAGAAAGCAGAGAAGTGGGATGGGACCGCAGAGAAACAACAGTTAATTTTTACCAGCCCCGTTTGCAAAACGGAGGCTGAGCCGCAGCCCACAACCTCACCACAGAGGGCCCCACCCCTCTGAGACCTATCACTGCAGAGCCCCAGGGGAATCTGAGCAAATGCTACTGAAACTGTTGCTAACACTGACAGGGACTGAAACTGAGAGTAGCAAGTGTGATTAAGTACCTACAAGAAAATAAAAAAGACATTTACATTTTATATAAAGCAGGGATCCAAGAAGCTTAGACACCACCTACTGGAAACCAAAAGAAAAGATTCTTCTTTGCAGCAGGCTAAAGAGAGACCTTTATATAATAAATCACCTTTCAGGTAAAACAACAGAATGCACTTCCATTAGTGCCCAAGTAGAGAAATAGTCCATTAAATAACATGAACAACCAATGTGACAAGGCAACTCAGAAAGAAAGAGAAAAATCTCCAGAAAATAAGCTTACAGACATAGAAATAAGCGACTTAAATTACAGAGAATTCAGGATGGTACTTCTAAAAAAACTCAAAAAGATCCAAAACAACTCAAATCTACAATTTCAGGAATTGAAAAAAACAACTAGATGAGCAGAGCAAGGAGATTAAAATCCTCAAAAAGAACCAAATAGAACTTCTGGAGATGAAGAAAATACTGCAAGAGTTGAAAAAACAAATAGCGAGCTTGGGAAATATAGTCGACCAAATGGAAGAAAGGATCGGTGATATTGAAGACAGAAATCTAGAAATAAATCAGAAGGAAGAAAAGAGAAACCGAAGAATGAAAAAGAATGAAAGAGAAATACAAGAACTTGCTGATATCATGAGGAGAGGAAACATAAGAATAATCAGCATTACCTAGGGCAAGGAAAAGGAGCAGGGACTAGAAACCATTTTCAGACAAATAGTCGATGAGAATTTCCCAAATCCAAGAAATAAGCTGGAGCTTGGAACTCAAGAAGTCCACAGAACACCCAATTATCTCACCCCAAAAAGGCCTTCACCAAGACACATTGTATTTAAGTTATCAAAAATCAACAACAAAGACAGAATTCTCAGAGCAGTTAGGAAGAAGAAAACAGTAACTTATAAAGGAAAATGCATTAGATTAATTTTGGACTTGTCAGTGCAAATCTTATAAGCCAGAAAGGAATGGAGTCAAATATTTAAACTATTAAGTGAAAGGAACTACCAACCTAGAATAATGTATTCAGCTAAGCTCTCCTTTAGTTATGAAGGAGAAATTAAGACATTTCCAGACATACAAAAATTGAGGGAATTCTCCACTACGAGGAATTCTGCACTACAGAAAATATTATAAGGTGTCAACTCATCTAAAACAAAATAACAACAACAAAAAATTATAATTAGGAGTAAAGTCTCTATCAGGCAAATAGAAGCAGAGGAGTGCAACCCTTGCTAAGAACAGAGCATTATAAGCTTAAACAATAAGAAGAAATGTGCTATTGCAAGATAGTAACTGATTATATATATACACTATCCTCTATATATTTGTGATGGTAACCAAATGGCAAAGATTTAGAACTAAAGTATATAACATAAAACAAGAAGAACCAGAGGAAAAACTCGCAGTCACAACAAAACAAAAACACAAGGACAAGGAAGCAATGGAAACACCAAGCTACCAGAAAGCAAAAGATAAAATGGCTATAAGAAGACCTCACATTTCAACAATCACCTCAAATGTAAATGGATTGAGCTCACCAATAAAAAGGCACAGAGTTGCAGAATGAACCAAAATATAAAATCCAACCATATTCTGCCTCCACAAGACACATCTCAGCTCCAAAGACAAATATAGACTCAAAGTGAAAGGGTGGAAAATGATATTTCAAGCAAATGGCACTCAGAGAAAAGCGGGAGTAGTACTAATATCAGATGAAATAGACTTCAGAATAAAAAAGGTAAAGAAAGATACTGAGGGACACTTTATAATGATAAAGAGAATCATGCACCAAGAAGACATAACACTTATTAATATCTATGCCCCCAATCAGGAAGCAGTGAAATATGTAAAGCAATTACTAACAGAACTAAAGGGAGAAACAGGCCAAAACACTATCATAGTAGGGGACCTAAATACCCTACTATTGGATATGGACTGATCATCCAAACAGAAAAGCAATAAGGAAGTAACATCCGTAAACGACACATTGGACCATCTGGACATAGTAGACATATAGGGAGCCTTCCATCTCAAAACAGCTGCTTATACATTTTTCTCTAGTGCACATGGAACATTCTCAAGGATTGACCACATACTGGGACACACAGATAGCCTCAACAGGTATGAGAGTGTTGAAATCACACCAACCATATTCTCTGATAATAATGCTTTGAAACTAGAGATCAACTGCAAAAAGAACTCAGGAAGAACCACAAACACATGGAGATTAAAAAACATGCTATTGAAGAATAACTGCGTCAGGGAAGAAATAAAAAGAGAGATCAAGAGATACATAGAAACGAATGGTAGTGATAGCACAACATATCAAAAATTGTGGGACACAACAAAAGCGGTCATAAGAGGAAAGTTCATATCAATACGGGCCTATCCTCAAAAACGAGAATGAGCCCAAATAAACAACCTAACACTTCATGTTAAAAAATTAGAACAGGAAGAACAAACGAGGCCTAAAGTCAGCAAAACGAAAGAAATAATCAAAATTAGAATAGAAATAAATGAAATTGAAAACAAAAAAAAATCATAGAAAAAATAAAAACAACAAAAAGCTGAGTCTTTGAGAAGGTTAATAAAATTGACAAACCCCTGGCGAGACTCACTAAAGAAACTACAGAAAGGATACAAACAAAATCAGGGACAAAAGAAGGGAAATTATCACTGACATCGCAGAAATACAAAGGATCATGCAAGAACATTATGAAAATTATGTAATAACAAATTTAATAACCTAGAAGAAATGGACTGGTACTTAGAAAAATACAACCTTCCTAGACTGAATCAAGGAGATCTGGAAAATCTAAATAGACCATTCAGCAGTATGGAAATTGAAATGATCATCAAAAGCCTACCAAAAAGTAAAAGTCCAGGACCAGATGGCTTCACCAGTGAATTCTACCAAACATTCAAAGAAGATTTAATACCTATTCTCCTCATAGTCTTCCAAAAACTCGAAGAGGAGACAATAGTTCCTAACTCATTTTATGAGGCCAGTATTACTCTGATACCAAAACCCAGTAC
The DNA here is from genome assembly GCF_014176215.1 of Rousettus aegyptiacus. Lineage (NCBI taxonomy): Eukaryota > Metazoa > Chordata > Mammalia > Chiroptera > Pteropodidae > Rousettus > Rousettus aegyptiacus. The sequence goes on from NW_023416312.1 coordinate 39,456,387, forward strand.
AGATAACACAAAAAAAGAAAACTACAGCCCATGAACATAGATGCAAAAATCCTAAATAAGATACTAGCGAACCAAACACAGTAACATATTCAAAACATTATACACCACAATCAAGTGGGCTTCATCCCAGGGGCACAGGTATGGTTCAACTACACAAATTGATTAATATGATACACCACATAAAAAAATTAAAAAATAAGAATCATATGATCATATCAATAGATGCAGAAAAAGCCTTCAACAAGATACAGCATCCATTTATGATCAAAACACTTCACAAAATCGGTATAGAAGGAAAATACCTTAACATAATAAAGACCATATATGACAAACCCTCAGCCAACATTATATTCAGTGGTGAAAAACTAAAAACCTTCCCTCTCAGATCAGAAACAAGGCAAGGCTGTCCACTTTCGCCATTGTTATTCAATATAACATTGGAGGTTCTAATGAGTGCAATCAGGCAAGAGAAAGATATAAAAGGCATCCAAATGAGAAACAAAGTCAAACTATTTGTGGATGACATGATTCTCTATATATAAAACCCTAAAGACTCTACAAGAACACTACTAGACTCAATAAGCAAATACAGTAAAGTCTCTGGATACAAAATCAACATTCAAAAATCCATAGTGTTCCTATACTTTCATAATGAAGCTTTGGAAAAAGAAGTTGAAAAAATAATTCCTTTTGCAATTGCAACAAAATAATCAAATACCTAAGAATAAATTTAACGTTACATGTGAAGGACCTATATAATGAAAACTACAAGACCCTATTAAAAGAAATCGAGGAAGATACAAAGAAATGGAAAGATATTCCAGGTTCTTAGATTGGAATAATCAGCATAGTTAAACTGATCATTTTACCTAGCATTATACAGATTTAATGCAATCTCCATCAAAATCCCATCGGAATTTTTTAAAGAAATAGAACTAAAAATCATCAGGTTTGTATGGAAGCATGAAAGACCCCGAATTGCCAAAGCCATCCTGAGAAAAAAAGAGCGAGGCTGGAGGCAACACTCTGCCCAACTTCAAATTATACTACAAAGCAAAAGTAATCAAAACATCATGGTATTGGCAGCAAAACAGACAAATGGACCAGTGGAACAGAATCGAGAGTCCAAAAGTAAACCCATATTTATATGGGCAAATAATTTTGGACAAAAAAAAGCCAAAATCATACAGTGGAGAAAGGAAAGCCTCTTCAATAAATGGTGCTGGGAAAATTGGAAGGCCACCTGCAAAAGAATGAAACTAGACTGTTGTCTATCACCACACACCAAAAGTAACTCAAAATAGATTAAGGACCCGAATATAAAACCGGAATCAAAAAAGTGAATAGAAGAAAACATAGGAATTAAACTCAAGGACCCTGGACTTAAAGAGGATTTTATGAATTTGACCTCGAAGGCAAGGGAAGTAAAAGCTAAAATAAATGAATGGGACTACATCAAACTAAAAAGCTGCTCAGCAAAAGAAACCATAAATAAGGTAAAGAAACAACCATTTGAATGGTAAAATATATTTGCAAGCAATGCCTTCGATAAGGGCCTATCCAATTTATATATACATGCACACACGCAAAACTCATATGACTCAATAACCACACACACACAAAAACAAACAATCCAATCAAAAAATGGGCAGAGGACCTAAACAGACACTTTTCCCTAGAGGACATACAAATAGCCAACAAATATATGAAAAGATGCTAAACACTAGCTAGTAGGGAAATGCATATCAAAACCACAATGAGATACCATCTCACACCTGTTAGAATAGCTATAATCAATAGAACAAGTAATAACAAATATTGGAGAGGATGTGAAGAAAAAGGAACCCTCATACACTGCTGGTTGACTGCAAAATGGTACAGCCACTATGGAAAACAGTATGGAGGTTCCTCAAAAAACTAAGAATTGATCTACCATATGACCCAGCAATCCCTCTACTGGGTATTTACCCCACAGACTTGAAAACCCATATCTGTAAAGATATTTGCACACCTATGTTCATAGCAGCACTATTCACAGTGGCCAGGATATGGAAGCAACCGAAGTATCCTATGATAGACGACTGGTTAAAGAAGTGGTGGTACATATATACAATGGAATGTTACTCAGCCATAAGAAGAAATGAAATGCCGCCATTTGTGACAACCCAGATAGACCTCGAGATAATCATGCTAAGCGAAATAAGCCAGACTGAAAAAGTTGAAAATCACATGATATCACTTATATGTGGGATATAAACCTAAAAGCCACAAATGAGCAGGACAAACAAACAGAGACTCAGGGACATGGACATTGGACTAGTGGTTACCAGAGGGTAGGGGGTGGGGGAAGAGAGAAGAGGTAGACAGGGTAAAGGGGGTCAAATATAGAGGGGTTGGGGGAGGGTGAAGTGGGTAAAGTGGATTAAATATATGGTAGCTGAAGGAAACTGGACTCTGGGTGGTAATCACACAATAGAATATATAGATATCGAATTATAATGTGCACCTGAAAACTATATAACTGTCTTAACCGATGTTACCCCAATAAACTTTAAAAAAATTAACTAAATTTTAAAAAATAGAATAATACTCAAAACCAAAGATGGTACAGACAACTCAGCTCAATCACATACTGCTATTGAAAGAATACTGATGATGTAACTTTATAACGTAAATCAAGAACTTTAAAAACATTTATGCTTTTTGACCTGGTAAATCCACTTTTAATAATGTAAAGACATACACAAAGATGGTCATTGCAACATTACGTATCAAAGCAAAGAAAGAAAGAAAGAAAGAAAGAAAGAAAGAAGAAGAAGAAGAAGAAGAAGAAGAAGAAGAAGAAGAAGAAGAAGAAGAAGAAGAAGAAGAAAAGGAAGGAAGGAAGGAAGGAAGGAAGGAAGGAAGGAAGGAAGGAAGGAAGGAAGGAAGGAAGGAAGGACGGACGACGGAAGGATCATCATGCTAAGTGAAATAAGCAGGCTGAAAAAGTTGAAAATCACATGATATCACTTATATGTGAGATATAAACCTAAAAGCAATAAATGAAGAGGACAAACAGAGACCCAGGGACATGAACAATGGACTAGTGATTACCAGAGGGTAGGGGGTGAAGGAGGAGAGAGGAGATAAATAGGATAAAAGGGGTCAAATATAGAGGGGTTGGGGGAGGGCAAAGTGAGTAAAGTGGATCAAATATATGGTAGCTGAAGGAAACTGGACTCTGGGTGGTAATCGCACAATAGAAAATAGAGATATCAAATTATAATGTACACCTGAAAATTATATAATTGTATTAACCAATGCTACCCCAATAAACTTAAAAAAAAGCCCAAAGTTAGTAGAATATACGAAATAATATCAGAGCAGAAATAAACAAAGTAGAGTCTAAAAAAACATACAAAAGATCAATGAAACCTAGAGCTGGTTCTTTGAAAACATAAACAAAATTGATAAACCTTTAACTAGACTTACCATGAAAAAAAGAGAGAAGAACCAAATAAAAATCAGAGATTAAAGGGGAAAAGTGACAACTGACACCACAGAATTACAAAGAATTATAAGAAAACACTACAAATAATTATATGCCAACAAATTAAAAAATCTGGAAGAAATGGACAAATTTCTAGAAACATACAATCTTCCAAGACTGAATCAAGAAGAAACAGAAAATCTGAACCTACAAATTACCTCTAACAAAATCAAATCAGTAATCATAAAACTTCCAACAAACAAATGTCCTGGATCAGATGGCTTCATAGGTGAATTTTACCAGTCCAAAAAAAAAAAAGAAAGAAAAAAAAAGTTAACATTTATACTTCTCAAACTCTTCTGAAAAATTCAAGAATATAGATGGCTCCCAAATTCATTTTACAAAGTCATCATTACCCTTATCCCAAAGCCAAAGACATTACAAAATAAGAAAATTATAGGTCGATATCCCTGATCAGCACAGATGTATAAAGCCTTAACAAAATATTAACAAACCAAATACAGCAATACATTAAAATGATCATACATCATGATCAAATGAGATTTATTCCAGTGATGCAAGTTTGGATCAATATCTGTAAATCGATTAACATTATATACCACATAAACAAAATGCAATATAAAAATTATATGATCATATCAATAGATATAGAAAAAGCATTTGAAAGCCATTTGAATGGAAAGATGATTGGTCTCAGTCATAAAATGCAAATGAAACTAAAGCAAAAAGTATCAAAAAGTATCTTCTGTGAAGAAGTAGGAACAGAAGGAATATTGCTGGGCTTGAGGAGTGAAGAGGACAGTGAGGGGAACTGTAGGCAGCGAGTATAGACCACAATTTTGAGAGGTTTGGCAGAAAAGAGAAAGGGAAAGAAAGAACCATGGCTTGAGGAAGAAGCGGAAAAAGGACACTTTGTGTTTGTTTTTATGGTAGAAGAGATTTTGAAGCCTAGAAAATATGCTGTGTACATATTCTATTAGAGGTAATATAAAGTAGTGTTTAAGAGCACAGGCTCTGGAGCTATCAGTGCCTGGGTTCAAATTTTGGCTTTGCCACTTAACCTTAAAATGAAGTAAGTCACTTAACCTCTCTCTGTGCCTCAGTTTTCACAGTGGCAAAATGGGGAAAAAAACTACAATAACTACCTCAGGATTGCTGCAAGTAACAAATGAGATATTTGTAAAACACTTAGGACAGTAACTGGTGTATAGTAAGTGCTTGATAAGTGTTAGATGTTATTATCATCATTTAAGCAAAAATCACATGCAGGATGTTATTTGGTTTGTTTTGATTTTGGCAAGCCTTTTTCCTTATTGTAAAAGTTTGTGTGCATGTGTGTGTGTATACATGTGTATAAAATCTTTTTCAAAAGTAGCTTTTGAAAAATTACACAAGTATTTTTTTTTCATAAAAACCAGAAAGTAAAGACAAACAAAAAGAAGAAAACAAAAAAAAAATTATCACCATTCTCTATCATCTTTAACATTCTGGTGTATATCATTCCAAACTTTTTTTCTATTCATCCAATAATGGTTTTCAAATTGTGTTTTGGTGTATGTGCATGCCTACAACAGGGAGGCCACACAACTACTTCTGCCGAGCTTTTGGGCTTTGTCTCTGTGGTAGGTAGGGTTAATTACCCTAATATACATGCTTGCCTCATTTCTCTTGGCTTCACACCCACTATACTGTGCCCCAGCCCCTGGTTCTGGGGATCCCAATACATGAGAAACCAAGGCCTTCATCTGCACAAATGGAGCAGGGAGCTCAGATACCTTCCCTGAGGCTTTATTTCTAGAAATTCCTGCCTTCCAGTTGCTCTGTGCACATGCAGATCTCCTATATCTGACTGCCCTGGTTCCACTTTCCTCTTGCTCTTTAAAGTGTGATCCCTGGACCAGCAGCATCAGCATCACCTGAGAGCTTGTTAGAAATGCAAATTATTGAGCCCCACCTCAGACCTACTGTATCAGAATATAAAGTTTAACAAGGTCTCCAAGTGATTTGCATATACATTAAAGTTTGAGAAGCACTGGACTAGCACAGGTCCTTTCAATTCTAAGAACGAAAATTTCTCTAAGTGTTTTTGAACACTAGAAACTTCAAAAGCTTTCTTACCAAAAGTATAACCTTTCATTAGGCCCTTATGTTTAATAGAACAGGCTGAGCTTTACAGATGAACAATAAGGACTATGCCTTCCTCAGGATTCTAGTGTGCCCCACTCAAACATTAAACATGTTCATAATCAAACTCAGTAACCAGAGCAGGGAAAGAAGTCAAGGAAAAGATTGAATAACTCTGGTCCTAATAGGGATCTAATTTCTTCTGAGTAGACAACATCAAAAAATTTCCTCTCAGAAGAGAAGAAATTAAGTTGTTTGGGCAATATGGGCCATGCAATTAGGCAACAAGTTCCCACGGTAGGTACAAAGGGACATCTTCTGGGACATGTTTCTGCCCCTGCATCCTAAGTCAGAAATGAGAAATTTCTATCAAAAATAACTTGTCTACTGATGTAAATTATTATTGTTTTTATTTTTATTATGGTGACTTTGGTTAACAAAACCTAGTAAGATTCAGATGTATAATTTAACAGTTAGATTTAATTCTGTCAGTACATTTTTGACCCCTTTTAACCTACCTTCCCCTTCCCTCTTCCCCCTTCCCCGCAAGTAACCAGTAGTCTATTGACCATGTCCATGAGTCTCTGTTTGTTCTTCCTATTAGTTTGTTGCTTTTAGGTTTATATCCCACATGTAAGTGATATCATGTGGTTTTCAACTCTTTTTGTCTGCCTTATTTTGCTTAGCATGGTTATCTCAAGGTCCATCCACATAGTTGCAAATGGCAGTATTTCATCACTTCTTATGGCTGAGTAATATTCAATTGTATATATGTACCACTGCTTCTTTATCCAATCATCTATCATAGGACACTTCAGTTGCTTACATATCCTGGCTACTGTGAATAATGCTGCTATGAACCTCAGTGTACAAATATCTTTTTGGATATGAGTTTTCAAGCCTTTGGAATAAATACCGAGTAGCAGGATTGCTGGGTCATATGGTAGATCAATTCTTAGTTTTTTTGAGGAACCTCCATACTGTTTTCCATAGTGGTTGTATCAATTTGCAGTCCCACCAGCAGTGTACGGGGGTTCTTTTTTCTCTGCATCCTCTCCAACATTTGTTATTACTTGTTCTGTTGATTATAACTATTCTAACAGGTGTGAGTTGGTACCTCATTGTGGTTTTGATTTGCATTTCCCTAATAGCTAGTGTTTAGCATCTTTTCATATGTTTGTTGGCCATTTGTATGTCTTCTTGGGAGAAGACTTTGTTAAAGTCTTCCACCCACTTTTTAATTGGATCATTTGGGGTTTTTTTGTTTGTTTGTTTTTGTTGTTGTTATTGAGTTATATGAATTCTTTGTATATTTTGGATATTAGGCCCTTATCGAAGGCATTGCTTGCAAATATATTTTACCATTCAAATGGTTGTTTCTTTACTTTATTGATGGTTTCTTTTGCTGAGCAGAAGCTTTTTAGTTTGATGTAATCCCATTCATTTATTTTAGCTTTTACTTCCCTTGCCTTCGAGGTCAAATTCATAAAATCCTCTTTAAGTCCAAGGTCCTTGAGTTTAATTCCTATGTTTTCTTCTATTCGCCTTATTGATTCCGGTTTTATATTTGGGTCCTTAATCTATTTTGAGTTACTTTTGGTGTGTGGTGATAGACAACAGTCTAGTTTCATTCTTTTGCAGGTGGCCTTCCAATTTTCCCAGCACCATTTATCGAAGAGACTTTCCTTTCTCCACTGTATGTTTTTGGGTCTTTTGTCAAAACTTATTTACCCATATATATATATGTGTTTACTTTTGGACTATCGATTCTGTTTCACTGGTCTGTGTGTTTGTCTTTCTACCGATACCATCCTGCCATTTTGATTTTTGTCACTTTGTGGTATAAGTTGAAGTAAGGAAGATCGATACCTCCAGCCTTGTTCTGTTTTCTCAGGATGACTTTGGTGATTCTGGGTATTTTGTATTTCTATATACATCTGATGATTTTTAGTTCTATTTCTTTAAAAAATTCCCGTGAGATTTTGATGGGGATTGCATGAAATCTGTATAATGCTTTAGGTAATAAGGTCGATTTAACCATGTTGATTCTTCCAATCCAAGAACATGGAACACCTTTCCATTTTTATTGTATCTTCCTCAATTTCTTTTAATAAGGTCTTATAGTTTTCATTATGTAGGTCCTTCACATGTTTAACTAAATGTATTCCTAGGTATTTTATTCTTTTTTCAATTACAAAGGAATTATTTTTCCACTTTTTTCTGACACTTCATTATTATAGTATAGGAATGCTATGGATTTTTGAACATTGATTTTGTATCCAGAAACTTTACTGTATTTGCTTATTGTTTCTAGTAGTGTTCTTGTGGAGTCTTTAGGGTTTTCTATGTAGAGAATCATGTCATCCACAAATAGTGACGGTTTGACTTCTTCCTTTTCTAATTGGATGTCTTTTACATCCTTGTCTTGCTTGATTATACTCGCTAGGACCTTCGATGTTATATTGAGTAACAGTGGTGATAGTGGACAGCCTTGCCTTGTTCCTGATTTTAGAGGGAAGGTTCTTAGTTTTTCACCAATAAGTATAATGTTGGCTGAGGATTTGTCATATATGGCCTTTATTATGTTAAGGTACTTCCCTTCTATACCAATTTTGTGAAGTGTTTTGATCATAAATGGATCCTGCATCTTGTTGAAGACTTTTTCTACATCTATTGATATGATAATGATTCATATTTTTTAACTTGCGTATGTGGTATATTACATTAATTGATTTGCATATGTTGAACCATTCCTGTGCCTCTGGACTGAAGCTGAATTGATCATGGTGTGTAATCTTTTTAATAAGTTGCTATATTCAGTTCACTAGTATCAAATTTAGAATTTTTGCATCTGTGTTCATAAGAGATGTTGGTTGGTCAGTAATTTTCTTTTGTGTGTGTGTTATTTTTACCAAGTTTTGGTATCAAGGTAATATTGGCCTCATAAAATGATTTAGGAAGTACTGCCTCCTCTTCAATTTTTTTTGGAAGATTTTGAGGAGAATGAGTATTAAATCTTCTTTGAAGGTTTGGTAGAATTCACTGGTAAAGCCATCTGTTCCTGGCTTTTACTTTTTGGTAGGTTTTTGATGATTGTTTCAATTTCTATACTGCTGATCGGTTTATTTAGATATTCCAGTTTTTCTTGATTCAATCTAGGGAAGTTGTATTTTTCTAAGTATCGATCCATTTCTTCTAGGTTTTTAAATTTGGTGTTATATACTTTTACATAATATTCTTGTATGATCCTTTGTATTTCTGTGGTATGTGTCATAATTTCCCCTCTTTTGTCCCTGATTCTGTTTGTGTCCTTTCTCTTTTTTCTTTAGTGAGTCTAGCCAGGAGTTTGTCAATTTTATTAACTTTCTAAAAAATCAGCTTTTTGTTGCATTTTTTTCTATCGTTTTTTTTAATTTGTTTGTCTTCAATTTCATTTATTTCTGCTTTAATTTTGATTATTTCTTTCCTTCTGCTGACTTTAGGCTTCATTTGTTCTTTCTTTTCTAGTTTTTAAAGACAAAGCATTAGATTGTTTATTTGGGTTTGTTCTTGTTTTTTGAGGTAGGCCTGAAATGATATGAGCTCTCCTCTTAAGACCGTTTTTGCCGTGTTCCACAAATTTTGATATGTTACTATCATTATCATTTGTTTCTATGTATCTCTTGATCACTCTTTTTTTTCTTCTCTGACTCAGTTGTTCTTCAGTAGCATGTTGTAAATTTCCATGTATTTGTAGTACTTCCTGATTTATTTTTGCAGTTGATCTCCAGTTTCAAAGCATTATGATCAGAGAATATGGTTGGTGTGATTTCAACACTCTTATACTTGTTGAGACTATCTGTGTGACCCAGTATGTGGTCAATCCTTGAGAATATTCCATGTACACTAGAGAAGAATGTATAAGCAGCTGTTTTGGGATGAAAGCTTCTGTAAATATCAATTATGTGTAGTTGGCTAATGTGTCATTTAAGGATGTTGTTTTCTTATTGATTTTCTGTTTGGATGATCTGTCCATATCCAACAGTGGGGTATTTAGGTCCCTTACTATGATAGTGTTTTGTTCTGTTTCTCCCTTTAGTTCTGTTAGTAATTGCTTTATATGTTTCAGGGCTTCCTGATTGGGAGCATAGATATTAATAAGTGTTATGTCTTCTTGGTGCATGATTCCTTTTATCATTATGAAGTGTCCCTCAGTTTCTTTCTTTACCTTTTTCATTTTGAAGTCTATTCAGTCCAATATTAGTACCGCTACTCCCACTTTTCTCTGAATGCCATTTGCTTGAAATATCATTTTGTACCCTTTCACTTTGAGTCTATATTTATCTTTGGAGGCGAGATGTGTCTCCTGGAAGCAGCACATGATTGGGTTTTATTTTTTGATCCAATCTGCACCTCTTAGCCTTTTATTGGTAAGTTCAGTCCATTTATATTTAGAGTGATTATTGAAATATAAAGTTTTCCTATATCCATTTTATCTTTTGCTTTCTGGTAGCTCAGCGTTTCCATTGTTTCCTTGTCCTTGTGTTTTTGTTTTGGTTTTTTGTTGTGGTTGGGGTTGTGAGCTTTTCCTCTAGTTCTTCTTGTTTTATGTTATATACTTTAGTTCTGAATCTTTGCTGTTTGGTTACCATTACAAATATATAGAGGATAGTGTATATATATAAGCAATCACTATCTTGCAATAGCACGTTTCTTCTTATTGTTTAAGCTTCTAATGCCCTGTTCTTAGTAAGGGTTGCAGTCCTTTGCTTCTATCTGCCTGCTGGTCACCTTACTCCTATGTATGTTTTTTTTTTATCATTTTGTTTTAGGTGAGCTGACTTCTTTCAGTATTTCCTGTAATGCAGGCCTCATAGTGAAGAATTCTCTCAATTTTTGTATGTCTAGAAAGGTCTTTATTTCTCCTTCATATCTAAAGGAGAACTTTGCTGAGTACATCATTCTAGGCTGGTAGTTTCTTTCATTTAATCATTTGAATATTTGATTCCACTTCTTTCTGGCTTGTAATCTTTATGCTGAGAAGTCCGGTGATAATCAAATAGGTTTTCATTTGTAGGTTACCGTCTTCTTTTCCCTGGCTGCCCCGAGAATTCTTTCTTTGTTATTGATTTTTGATAATTTTAATACAATGTGTCTTAGAGAAGGCCTTTATGGGTTGAGATAACTGGGTGTTCTTTTGACTTCTTGAATTCCAAGCTCCATTTCATTCTAGAGATTTGAGAAATTGTTTGAAAATGCTTTCTAATCCCTGCTTCTTTTCTGTCCCTTTCAGAATGCCCATTATTCTTATGCCTCCTCTCCTGATGATATCAGCTAGTTCTTGAATTTCTCTTTCATTTTTTTTCATTCTTTGGTTTCTCTCTTCTTCCTTCTGATTTATTGCTAGATTTATGTCTTCAATATCACTTATCCTTTCCTCCAATTGGTTGACACTATTTCCCAAAATTGCTATTTCATTTTTTCAACTCTTGCATTATGTTGATCATCTCCAGAAGTTAAATTTGGTTCTTTTTGAGGGTTTCAATCTCCTTGCTAAAAAACTTGTTCTGCTGACCTAGTTTTTTTTTTCTTCAATTCCTGGAATTTTTGATATGAATCGTTTTGGATCTCATTAAGTTTTTTTCAGAAATACTATCCTGAATTCTCTGTCTTTTAAGTGGCATATTTCTATGTCTATAAGCTTATTTTCTAGAGATATTTCTCTTTCTTTCTGAGCTGTCTTGTCACCTTGGCCATTCTTGGTGTTTAATGAACTATTTCTCTATCTGTTTTTTTTTCTTTCAGGAAGTAGATTTATTATATAAAGGTCTCTCTTTAGCCTGTTGCTAAGATGGTATTTTTCTTTTGGTTTCCAGTAGGTGGCATCTAAACTTCTTGGATCCCTACTTTGTATAGTCTTAATAATGCCTTTTTTTCCCCTTATATTCAATCTTGCTCGCTACCCTGTCTCAGGCCCTGTAAATGTTAGTGACAGTTTGGGTAGCCTTTGCTCAGATTCTCCTGGGGCTCCGCAGTGTTCAGTCTTGGAGGATATGGGGGGACGGGCATTGTGGGTTGGTGTATGGGGGCTGTGGCTCAGCCTTCCATTTCGAAACCGCAGCTGGTAATAATCAACTGTTGCTTCTCTGCTGTCCCCACTTCTCTGCATTCTTTTCTGATCCCTGGGCGCTTTTGCTGCATGGAGCTCACAGCTCACTCATTCGGGGCTGTTCAGGGAACCCACCACAACTTCTCTCCTCCCCCTCTCCTGCAGGAGCTCAGGCTGCAAGAGACAGCTTCTTCATTTTTCCCAGTCTACCGCTTGTCTCCTGGGGTTCTGACCTGTGGTAGCTCTTATGTGCAGATCCCATGCTCAGACATGCTGGTGTGCAGGTTGGGTGTCTTTTGTTAAGTTTTAGATATTCAGCTTATTGTTGTTTCAAAGGGAGAGATATGGAGACATCTCTCACTTCACCATGTTGCTGACACTCATCTTAAAAAAAAAAACTACTCATGTAAATTAAATCAATAATAAATGAGGGGCCCCAGATAATACAGCAGTTTTCTTCAGTGCAATAAACTTTACTACTTCTTTTTAAAAACCATGAGTAGAAAATATAAGACCTTATTCCTTAAACATAATAGAGAAATACAAGGTGTACTTCAGTCCTCTGTTATGGACAATTAAGAAATAAGGAAGAGAGGAGAATAATGAAGGGGAGGGAGAAAGATAAAGAGATCCAAAGAAAAAGAGAAATATACATCTATATTTAGGGGCACAGAAACAGATTTTTACGGTATTGACATTGCCATAATGTTTTCAGGTAACATATGACTGCCAAGACATTTACGCATAAGTTCATCAAACATTTATCTCACACTTTTTCTGTCAGGTGCTGAGGATATTAAAGTGAGCAAAACAGACCGGATTCCTGCCCTTAAGGAACCCACTTATCCAGCAGGCGAGCAAGACATTAATCAAGTAATCATACAAGTAACCATTTGTATCAGTTTCCCATTATTGTCGTAACAAATTACCATTAGTTTCATGGCTTAAAACAACACCCATTTATCTTACAGTTCCATATGTAGGACAGAATCCCGACATGGATCTCACTGGGCTAAAATCAAGGCGTCAACAGAGCTACATTCCTTTTTAGAGGTTCTAAGTGAGAATTCTTTTCCTTACTCTTTCCCTTTCCAGCTTCTAGACATCACCTACACTCCTTGCCTCATGACCCTCTTCCTCCATCTTCAAAGCCAGAAGCATTGAATCTCTCTGAGCCTTTCATTCCTAATCACATCTGCCTGTGACCCTCCCTCTGCCCCTCTCTTCCATTTTTAAGCACCCTTGTGATTACATTGGGCCCACCTGGGTAATCCAGGCTGCTCTCTCCTTGTCAAGGTCATCTGATTAGCAACCTTAATTCCTTAATTCCTGCAACCTTAATTCTCCATTGCCACGTAACTTAACACATTCACAGGTGCTGGAAATTAGGAACTGGACATCTTTGGGGAACCATTATTCTGCCTACCACACCATTTAGTTACAAACTGTGCATTACAGAAGCTCTTGGTTTAAATAGGGTTACGACTTTCCATGCACAGGTACAGAAATATAGCATTTCCTGAGACTATTCTGTTCTGATTTCTGTTCTTACATTTGTTAGTGTTTGCTGTCTCCTCTGAGATACCCTCATCCTCAGTCTCTATATGTCCATATTCTAGCTATTAGGCCTTGCTCAAATGGTATCTAGACTTTGTCAGGTGGAAAAATAAAAAATAAATAGTTCAGAATATTTCTTTTAGCTTTGCGATTCTCAGTTGATGCCTAACTGAACACGTGAGGAAGCCACTGCATTAAAAATGAGTTCTGACATCTTAAAACATATTTCAACGTATTCTCACTGGATTTTTCAGACACTTCTGTTTGCATCACAGAAGGAAATGAAAGGAGAAAGCAAGACCTTCTGGTACCACTGAAGAGGGACAGAAGTAAGTGCCTTGAAAACACAGGGGGAGTATTCTGTTTCTTTAAGGCCTTGCTTAAAGTAAAAGAAGACAAGTGAAGACCAATAAGCAAAAGAACAAAATAACAGTGTACTGTAAATGGTTTGCAAAAGGCTGGGATTAAGCTGTGGTCCTAGGAAGAGTTGCAAATTTGTTCAACGGCAAACATATAGACTCAGATACACGCTTTTGAATCTTGCCTCTTCTGATTAATTGTATGACACTGGGCTAGTAACTTTTTAAAACCTATTTTCTCATCTGTAAAACAAGAATTACAAAAGTGACTAGTCATACTGCCTGACACATAATAGGCATTTAAGAAATCTTTATCGTGGTATGAGAGAAGATTCAGAGAGGTGAAGTAACTTGTCCAAGTTCATACAGATAGAACCAGGCCCCCAATTCTAGCATATTAAAATCATTTTGCTGTTTTTCAGTTTTTTGGAAATATGTAAACTAGTCATGGTCCTTGTAGCATATCTCTATAACTCAAGCATAGTTGCCCCTATCCTAACAGAGATCACCACACTAACACAGAGCTTTCTGTTTCTTTGTGAATACAGCAGTATTTTTTATTTGAAATAGAGAATTTTGAGGTACTTGGTACATCGACCTGCCTCATCAGAGGAAGGTTGAATGATTCTAATTTGGCACTGAAGAACCCTGATATCCAGAAAATGGAAGTGCTTCTACATCCTGTTGGTCTAAACTGTGCTGAGTATGGTGAAGGAACCTTTAAAACAAATTTAAATATTCCACTGAAACAAAATCCTGAAGCCAGTGTCCTGGATACTAAATTAAAGGCTTAGGGAATATGTCAGGGGTCTTCCCATTTTTCGGTTGTCAAATAGGAACTTCTTTTCCCATCATTTTGGTTCACATACTCCTTTACTTCCCACAAACTGTTCTCATTTGAAAGCTAGTTTGATACCTATTATTCTGAAAATTTGCTTAATGTGGTCTGGCAGATTGAAAAAAAACGAATTGGAATGCAAGAGTAAACAGCATATGGATGGTGTGGAATGAAAAGAGGAATAGAAGCTAGAAGACATGGTGCCCTTGCGCCTCTCTTCCTCTCTGGGCTCCTTTTTCCCCCTAATTGCAGAGGCTGGGCTACAGGGTCTCTAAGACCCCTACCATCTGTACCATTCTATGATTCTATAAGCTTCCCCAACCAACACTCACTGAGGTAACAGAATATAAAGATGTGTGTGGTGGGATGGGGGAGATAATTTGAAAGGGAAAAATTGAAGGCTGGCATTTCAATTGAGCTTAGCACATCCAGTAGAGTGTGCAAGATGTGAATGTGGTAAGAGGGCAGTAAAACTTGTTAATAGAATAAAATATTTATTTTGCTAAGAATAGGGTCCAAGCAAGCCTACATCATTGAAAACCTTTGAAGCCCAACCTTCTTGCTGTATTGTTGAAAACCCATCAACAGCTAGGAATTAACTAACAAGACCTCAGATGATTATATTAACCACATTTCTTTTCTCTCATTTGGTTTTGTTTTCATTGAAATGTATTCAGCAGGCTAGACACAGGCTTCTACCTGCTTTGCTACTAGCATGTAGAAACAAGTAGCTATAGAAAAAAGATTACAATTTCACTCTTTTCTTCTATTAGTTTTCGCCACAAGATTTGAGTCTTTATAAAACCTGCAGCTCAAAAAGTATGCCATGTGTTGTTACATGAGTCAATATAAACAAATATAAACTCCTACTCATTATAAACTTGATTAAGACAGGACAATTTAAATATTGGCCTAATTTGGGTTTCACAGTTCTGAACAGAATGGGAAGTTACCAATTATTTGCTTAAAAGCTGACTTTACAAAAGGTGATTTATATTTACCTTGATGTTTTGTCTGTATAGATAACTCAACCAGACAACCAAGATATAAGAACAAGATCCTTAAACATGAGTTCCACAGGCTCTAAGAAACACAACTCTGGTAGTGCCTCTGGGCAAAAGATAAAGGGGGTTACAGCTTATGGAAGTGGTAATTAGAGCCAATTACGACTTGACTTATCTTTGTCATTAAAATGCCTGTCAGGCCTCTCATTTTTCTAAAGAGAGGAGGGAAAAAAGTATAGCTTAGTGTGGAGGGTTAGCCAAAGGGAAGAGATTTCTAATACTGTTCACAAATTTACTGTGTAACCGTAGACAAACACATTGCCTTTTGGCTTTAATCTGTGCTTTGCTCACCATTAAACCCTAACTCTTGGAGCTGAAAGGGACATCAGGAAATCACTTGGTCCAGTTTCCTGCCTTTGAGAAATTAAGGTATTATTGCAGTTCTATTTTCCAAATGATACATGAAAGACCTAGATAATTCAAGTAACTAGAATGTCTTCTGCCTACTAAGTGCGATGGATGATTTCGATCTCCCTTTTACCTCGTCATGAGGAGAATGTAATTATTCTCACTTTTCTTACAGATGTTGTATACAGGATAATAAGAACCACGAGGCACTTGGAAAATACCAAGGGAAGCTTATAAATATAACATTACCAGCAGAGATACTAGCACTTGGAATAGATGAGTCTCAAGGAAAAGTAACAAGAATGGATTTACCCTTTGAAGAATAAGCTTGAGGAAAGAAACAGAATTACATACAATTTAATTAAAAGGGCCAAACTCGCTTTCTGCAAATTTATGTGTACGGGCATAATTAGGAGTAATAAAAATTTGAGGAAAAAAAAAACAGGAATGCCATTAATGGATTTATCATTAGGATTGAGAGAATAATCAAAAGAGCAGGTGAAATTTTCCATGTAAAATAAAAAGTACTGAACGAAGTGGGCTCCTTAGGGAACAAAGGAAATAAGTTTTTCTTATAATTTAAAAATCCTTTACAACTTTTAATTTTTTGCCTTTTGTCCTTAAAATTATCTGTATTCTGGTCACTGAATGCCAAGACTCATTGTCTACCTTCCTGTCTCAAATTTTTCTTCACCTTGCATTCTAAACAAAATTATCCCTGCCAAAATCAACTTTACTAGCTATTTTGAACATATCAGCCGCTTCACAAACCCTTGCTATCCTCCATTTTGAATTACTCATTCAGGATTTCAAGGCCCTCAACCAATCCACTCCAATCTAGTCTCTTTCCTAGTCCTTTTCCATCTTTGTTACTTTTTCCAATACTACATTTCCTCCTCAAATACCTCAAACAAAACTCATCCTTGCATCTGACAAATTGTCTCTGCCTTTCTTGAAAATCAACACATATTTGATGCGGGGACTATATGGGGGGGGAACCTATTTAATAGAATTTTCTTGGTAGTCATTAGCTAAAGATTGGAGCCAAACTCCCTCTTCCTGACATGTTTCTATCAGGGAGAAGCAAGGGCAGAATGGTCTGAATAGAATGTGGAAGAGTACTGCTGGGTAGATGGCTTGGAATATGTGCTAGCTCTGAATATTAAAGAGGGTCTGCAGTATTTTAGGCTCTCTCACTTTCTTCAATTAAAGGTTTATCTTTCTCTAATAACAGCCTCAATTTGTATGCTGTCATCCTTGGTGAAAATGTGGAGTGGTCACTATCAGAGACAGATCCCTAGAGGGGAAGTGTGATTCCCTGAGCCAGCCAAGACACCAGCACAATGGTGTCAGAAAGGTTATTCTAAAAAGAGGGTGGCAGTAAATAATTTTATGACAATACATATTCTGAGGAGTAAAACTCTTAGGCGTGGGTGGAAGGGGGCATTCTGTTATTAGATCCAACATGAGTGATGCCAGCAGTCTGGTTGTTACCTAGCAAATATTGAGCTTGGAAACAGTATATATTTTGGATTTTTAATTTTTATTCACCTCCATATAACAGCATATATAAAATGTTGCACAGACAAAAAGCATTTCTGAAACTTGGTCACTCCTTGGGGATTGGCACAGATTACAGTTTTGAAAGAAAATACTTCAATGGTGGAAGAATTATTCACCTCTAAGGATAGATTTGGAGATAGCCAAAAATCACCTGAGACTAAGTCTGGTGAAATAAGGTGGGTAATATAACAATCTGAACATAAATTTTAGTGGACTAAATAAGGATGTAAAGGGATGACCTATCTTAGAGTATCTATAAACTTCACAACATGCCACCCTCAAAAGAAACAATGATTACTGGGATAAATAAGTAACTGTTTTTAAAGTTTTGTTTGGGCACAGAAATATGTATCTGATTTTAGGACACTAGAGGGCAAATGGACATAGCTAAGGTAAGACCACAAAATATTCAGCTTCTTTGGAGGCCAGGTAATTAGGTTTTCCATCACCTGCTATGGCTTCAGGATGGTAAGCAGCTTTTACATCAAGTGTAGATGGGTGCTTGACTTAAATGAGTGATGCAGCTGTTGGGAAGCAGAAAGTGGTGCGTGCTGGATTACACAAACACAACCAAAACTAACACAAACACACATAGGCTTCCTGGTATGTAAATTATTTTTGAGGTTAAAGATCTCCTTTTACAGAATTTAGTATATAACAGATTAAAAAACCAAACTTCTTGACCTCCCAATATTAAATAACTAAATGTGCAAAAGAACCACCATTAAATAGGGCATCAAAAGCTATACATTTTCTATGAAACAATATATGCACAGATTTTCAAAGCTGTGAAAATGCAATAAAGAGCACAACACATTTTGGTCACTTTATTAAATGACATTAAATAGTTTAAGTTTCAACTACTAAACAGCACTTTGAATGGTGAAAACACAGATAGTATTGTCATACTTGAATGCTTTTCTTTAAAAACACGATTCCAGTCCTTATATATATTACAAAACAGCCTTAAAGGAAGTGACATCTTTTCTACAGTACTTAAGATACTCAATACAGAACTGAAAAGCAGTCTAACAGAAACAAAGGCAAGTCTTCACAGCTGTATGATTTCAGCAGCCAAAGCTGGATGATGGACTGAAACATTACTATACAACTGGGACAAAACATATACAATATCACAATACTAAGCAAAAACGCTTTACACCCAAAGAAATAAAACAGGTTACAAAATGTGGAGAATTTAGCAGGCAAAACTGTATTATTACAAGCAACATTTTAAATTGTCATTTTTAAGCCATTGCAACTATTTAAAACATCTAAAACAAATATAAAAATGAGCCTTTTAGTATCTTAATGATGTGATTTTGTCTTTAAATATTTGTTAAAGCTTGATGTTATACTCAAAGTACATATTATGTAGCTAAAATGTCAAGTGAGAAGAGTGTATGCAAAGTGGTCCAAGTTTTATTTCAAACTCTCTTATTTCCAATTAATCCTTCTATGTATTATTCTTTAAGTCGTAGTTTAATCCTTGGTGAAAAAGGTTTAGAAGGTTGCCTAAAATTTTCCTATCTATGTCTTTGAGCAAGTAATTAGACCATGTTGAAATTTCCTAGGTCTAATAAATCAGGTTTAAAGTATTCTGGACTTGTAGAAATACTGATTAACAGTTGGCCAGAGTATACTGTCTTCAAATATTTATCTCATAAATCTTGACTTTTTCTTTTCTCCTAAAGTAAACACACATCTCCCCCTGCCCCAACCAATTAAATAAACTTAATTATATGGCTGGCATAATATCCAAGAATATAGAATTTGTTAGTGACAATTCATCATGGGAAGGTGGGGGTAGATTCCCCGAATCTATATCACAAATTCTGTATCACAAACCTAGTGCTCTTGGATGTTTTACCACTCGTTCTTTCAAGATAAAAATGGAAATCTCTTAATCATCCAAACATCTCAAAACAGCTTTAGTTAATGTAAACTCATTCTAATCAAGTGATACCTAGAACAAATTAATCCTCCACCCAGCTTTCTTCTTTCTGGAATTCCTTAGCTGTTTCCACTACCTGTTACATCATCATCTCAAAAATGTCTTTCCCATGTTGACTCCCATAGTCAAACAATCTTTTTCTTTAAGAAACTCAAACAACCAAATTGTACATGAATAAACTTATAGGTCATTTTTACAGGCCTAGATTAAGGAAAACAACAATGTAATGATTTTCTAGTAAAACTTCACAAAAGGGTATTAGATTAATTAATTCTGATCAGAAAATCACCTCACAGACCTAAACTAAAAAAAAAAAAAAAGTGAACTTTGAAATGTAATTTAAGAAAACATAAGGAAGTTAGGGGAAAAGAATATGATGATGAAGAGCACAGAAGCCAGTTATCCTCATCTTTAAGAGGAATTAATTCACAGTACTGACAGTACTGGGAATTGTTAAAGTACATTCCTCATGTGAACTTAAAGTCGGCAATGGTTCTGCCATTTTGATGTTTTTTATAAAACAGGGTATGAACCTAACAACCACAACATCATCCTTAACCTCCTAAAATGCTAGAACTTGATTTTGTTCATCCACATCCCACTGCCAGCAACAGGATGAAGCACTAGCACTGGCACTAAGCAGTTAAGAGATGTGCCAGGAGAGATAAAATTCATGTGTGGAAGATAATCCACAACCCTGAAATATTACCAGTAATTATTTCAGCACACATAACTGAAAATAAAAAATGGCAGAAAGACTAAAGAAGAAGAAGGAATTTTCTTCTTAGGCTATACTTAAGGCTGTTTAGACAATGCTAAGATAACTGTAAGACTCCTCCAAGTTTTAGAGCAGTAGTATTTAAGAATATTGCACACAATTCTGTGTCAAAGGTAACCCTTAGTTTCTAACTTTCAGTCACAGCAATGATAGAGCAGGAGCCTAGTTTCAGACTTCAGTCAAAAGATTAAAACCATTTCAATCACTTTAATCAAGAAATGGATTAAGTATAAAAGTATTTCCTAATTTGAGGAATCAACTCTAAGAACTCAGCTGTGTGTTTTTATATGTAAAGAATTAATATATAAACCTGTGTTCTTTCCTAAATTCATCAATTTATGACAATTTTATGGTTGCTAAAAGCAGGCATAAAAATTTAGAGAGGAAATCTGTGGAGTTGTTACTGTTACGGAAGAACTTGTTTTCACTGAAAACAATTTGAAATATCTTCTGTACTCAACGTGTGTAAGAAGATTCTAGGCAACATCACTGACAAATGTCAGGAAGAAATGATATGCCCTATTTAAAAAAAATTTAAACTAATATGGAAGATTGGCATTTAAGGGGACCAAACTATTTATACAGTTGAGTTCTGTTAAGTCATTGATTCCTAAAAAAATAAAAGATCTTTCTATGATTTTAACAATCTTTTAATCTTTTAGTGCAAAATCACATTGATTTCCCTTGAGAAGGTCCTGGATTTTTGCTTCTCATTGGGGGTGGTGCACGCTGTAGTGGTGGTGGCTGCATACCACCAGCCACTGACTGATACATTCCTCTCATATCAATCTGCTGGTAGTTAGAAGGATTCATGATTAAATTTGGAGGCTTTGGCATCATGAGGTGACCTAATGTTGCTTGTTGATAAGTCATTTGTTGCTGTTGCTGCTGATTGTACTGCTGCTGAAGCCTTCGGTTCATAAGTATTCGCTGAACACAGCTGATTAACTAAAGAGAGAAAAGGGAGCTGTTACTAGTGCATGACCTATCTCAAAGAGGCAAGTATCAAGTTTTGAGTTAAAATCAATTTGTTAAGGGGGTACCATACCAAAAGGAAAACACATTATTGTTATCACCATTACTAATTTGATGGCATTCACAGGACCATTACTGTAGAAACCAGTTAGTAACACCATTTAGGGCTAAATTCTCTCAATGACTTGACTATTGTATTGCAAGCAGCATTTAGGTTAGTTGCCATAGTAACCTGTCCTACGCTGTGATTTCTCAAGTATTAGTTACAGCACTTTTTATCAAGTCTCCTTTCTTTGTCATTCTTCTGAATATTTCACATGATGATGGACAAATAAACATTTTTAGTGGCAAACACCAAAGGGAAAAAGCATTTGCAGTAGGAATAATTCCTATTTGATGTCTCAAATTTCCTAATTTAAAACCATATAATTCTACAGTGCTTTCTAAGTAAAATTCATACCACAGAAATTGATTCCCTAGAGTCAAGAGTTGAAATTTCCCAGTGCAAGTAGATGGCTGGCAAATGACTGCTGGGAAAAATGATAAAGGATCTTGGCGTATGCTAGCCATATATATGTATTTTGCTTTTGTTGTGATAAAATAGTCTAGCCTTTTGAAAATAACATAATTTAGGCCAATAATGTAATTATGTATGGCGCCAGGTGGGTACTAATTGGGGGGGACCACTTTGTAAATTATATAAATGTCTAACCACTATGCTGTACACCTGAAACTAATATAAAATACTGAATGTCAACTGTAATTGGAAAATTCAAAAAAAAAGAATAATATAATTTAGTAGGAACCTTTGTCATATATTCTCTATAGTTCCACTCTTTACTCTCAAAATAACTATATTAAAAAGTATACTTATTTGGGGAATTTGTTTAAAAATGGTAAGTGTAGCAAAAAGTCTAGCAGAAATTTCTTTTTAGATGTCCAGGATATATAAAAAATAAAATGATATGAAAGAGATCTTATATAAAATTCAAGGGAACCCATTTGGGAAGATGAAGATGTTATTCCTTTGTAACAAAAGCTATTATCTTTACATGACTTTACTAGGTTTTTTTTTTGACAAAAATTTCTTGCAGAAATAACCAATGACCATCCATCCATCCATGTGAAGGATGGTTATTGATAGACATCACACAAACCCATTATTATAAATTCAACACTGAGAAAGGTGTCCTAGGAACTGTTAAGAAAAAATGGACTTTCGATCACGCTAAATGTCTGACTTCCCCAGGCTGCTGTTTCGCTCTGGGTGCTGGAGCACGTGACTGCAGCCTCCAGCCTGGTGTCTAGTTTCCATTATTCCTGCTCCCCTATCATGGGCTCGCTGCCATCAAGATTGGCACATGACAATCACTTCATCTTGTTCCTACTTTTTCTCCTGATGGATTTTGCACAATTGGTTTTGGCATTGAAAGCCAGGGGGCTATTGTCAGGAATCAAGGGCTTCGGTTTACTCTGGAATAATTTTCTCCTCCCAAATGCAAGTTTCTATATCTGTCACTAATTAAGTCATTAAATGGCTAGAATTTTACAATCCCCTAAATTCTCTTAAACATTTTTAAAATCATTGGTCCATCTCCATTTCAACTAACATGTTTAATGGTAATATTTAAGTGTACAAAGTAGAAATAGAAAAAGTTATCCATGTAAAAAAAAAAATTAAAAAGATAAATTCAAGAAAATTAAACACAACTGAGATAGAATTCTTACCATCTGTTGTTTTGTCAAAACGTCATTGTAAATTGCTTCTCTTCGTTTAACATCAAGCTCCTGGCTGGCTTGTCTACTTAATGCTAATGCCTGTACTTGGGCCTCTGAGAGATTCATGTTTTCCTTCCACTAAAAGAAAAAGTTTCTATTTACTTCGTTTTGCAGTAGAATTGAGGAAAAATATTTAAAGTATTTGAAGCTATTCAGGATTTTAAAAATGTTTTTCTCTCTTTTCCTTTATTCTTTTTAAAAGAAAACAATGATGTAAAAGCAAGGTACTAAGTTGTTAACTGTTGTACAAAGGTTGTCTGTCTCAGGAATGAAAATATTTGGATTTAATTTGTGCAGCTGGTAATTAAAATGTGTTTATATAAGCTGCACACATTTCTATAATTGATTTTCCCCAGTTCTTAGATTTCACTCATTTCCCTTTTGTGTCAACATCTAGGTAAAACTGTTGAATTATGCTTGGGACTACTGTCCAGTTTACTAGTATTTTATTATTACAAATTAAGTTATAAGAATTATGTTCTTTCCCCAACAGAAGCAAACAATTAAAAATTAAAACAAATGGTAAGAAGAACACAAAACTGCCAATTAACTTACTACAGCTGAAATTATATCTTCAAGAGGCTGAATCCTCACTGCTGTCACACTGTTTGTTGCTTCCACAACTTTTTCTCTTCCTTGATTAATGAGATCCTAGAAAAAAGACAGCATAGTTCTAAAGTTCAGGAACCCTTCCCTCTTGCCAATGTATGGCGCTTGGTTTTAAAACTCTTTAATTGAAAAGAACAGCAAACTTCAGCATCAATACAGTGAAATAGAACTCATCAGTGAGGGTCTTGTTAAAAAGATAAAAGGTTGAGTTTTATTGCACCAATAATTCAATAATTTAAATGACTCCATAAGCACATTTAAAAAAGGAAACCACGGATTCAATTAGGTTACTAAATTATTGGTATAATAAAACCCAATCTCTTATTTAATTCAAAATTGATTCACTTAAGAGTTTTAAAGCACTTATTTCATAATACTAGGAATTATCATATGGTTAATGCTGCATCTACAAGGCATTGGAATGTAAATCAATGTGTGTATTTATCCTACTTTCAAACATTAAGCAAATAACTTGTTTATTCAAAATATTTTATAACTGAAGAAAGTGCTATTTCCCTAGCCAGCCAGCTACCCTATTGTTCCTTAATTAAAATAATTCAAACTACATTAATTCAAGAGCTGATTCCCTTATGCTCTGAACAAACCACATTTTTACTACACTATGCTGGTTCAAAAAAGGTCAACAAATAAAAAAAAAAAGTCTTAGTCTATGCAGAGGTAATTGTTTAGAGAATGTGATATTCTTACATAGGGAACCCTCAACAACAAACATGGCACTTGAAATTGCCTTTCATGCAGGTTAAACTACTTCTGTACTTCACAACTTACCTCCAGCTGTTGATTACTCATTGCTGACAGGGCTCCCAAATTGAACGGAATATAAGGAGTTTGAGAGTTGAAACTGACAGGGGGTAAATTGGTCCCAGTTGGTATGTTGAAACGCATGGTCAGTCCCTAAAGACAAAAAATTATGCACTTTCCACACTGTAATTTAAAACTTGAAATTCTACATCACCTACTGGTTTAAAAAAGAATCCACATTCTCATATCTAAGAAATTATTAACACTCTTCCTCACACAAACAAAACACCTTTTTCACCCGAAACCAAGATCTTATTACTTGGAAAGCTTTAACCCCTAAAGGTGTACAGACTCTTTTTCTGATAATTCCCACAGAACAGGGCAACTCAGAGAATTCTGAGATTCCTAAGATCACTTTAATGTTAAAGAAATTTGGTACAATGAGTTGGGAGTTTAAAAAGGATTCAGGTATTAGGATAAAGTTTCCCATGCTCAGGCACATTTTTTTTTTCAAGTGAGTTGGTGTTTAAAATAGATGTAGAAGAACTATTTTAAATAAACTTGCTGCTGGAGACTGATATTAATATCCAATAATAGAATATTTTTGTGTTGTGATACATATCAGTCAAAATTTAGATTTCATAGTAAACATACTAAAACGACACTTACTCCTACCTCCAGAACTCTAAGGTCCTGTATGTCTGTTACTACAGTGAGGGTGTTGATGTGAGTTATGTGATGCTAAATATATACCTTCCCGCTAATCTCTCAATTCAGTAAGTGCTAAGCAGAAATGGGGTTGCCACTCTTTAAGTGGGAAATAGTTTCTTTTCTCCTCTCCTTCCACTCTACCACCAAAGGTAGCCAAAGCCTGTAAACAGACTCTCATATTTGGGGACTCTGTTCCTAAAGACTCACCTGTTCCAAATGTGACCCTTTTCTTCCTCACTGTTCTTTCAAATGAGTAACATAAAAACAAAAACCAAAAAGCATTTCAAATGAACTACCTTCTTCTCTGCCTCATACTCAGCCCAAGCTGCTTTTCTTTCTTCTTCAGTCAACTCTTCTTCTTCTTTGTGGTCCAAAAGAGAATCATGTTCATGATATCCAACAATGTGCTCTTTATGTATTTGAAGAAGTTCTGCAAGTATGGTGTCCTGTTCAGAAGGGTTGAAATAACAGAATTATCTTCTCCCTCTGGATTACATTTGGTCTACTGTTTGACTAGAAACTAGAAACTGGCTATTACACATATTTCTGATATATATGATAAATTACTTAGAAAACAGTCAGTATACATGCAACACCAGCCTCTTCCATACCACTTCATGTTTACATAGTATATTTTGGGAATTCAATATTTTAATGATTAATTTTCAACTTTCAAGGTTTTCTTCCTCCAACATTTTTCTAATTCTTTTTATACATATTTTGTTTAATGCTTTGTTCTAAGTTGATAAGTCTGCTTAAATCAGAAATTACATTGGATGCTTGTGCTAAAAATCATGGCTACTCCTGTTTATACATATTTAACAACTTCATTTTCACAATCACTTTAGCTACCAACCGCTATTATTAACAAAAACCAAATCTAAATTAAACAGCTACAAGAGAGTTTAACTGGCACATACAATCTTTGTATTTCAATTGTAGGAAAGACAAATATAAATTACGCTGTAAGGGTCCATGGGTCAAACTTAAACTGATATACATTGTTTTTTAATTTATTATCATAGTATCTTTTTTTCAAAGTCATGGTGTCTTAAGTCAGTTTTTTAAAGTCAAAAAATTAAAAGCTTAAAAATTGGGATCATTTATATACTCACTAATAACCCCAAACTTCTGCTTTGTGTAATTATGAGAGATACAGAAAGAGAGATTGGAGGGAGGGGGTTAAAGTGAACTACAGATAGATTACTTGCTAATACAAAATTAAAATATTCATAAGTCATTAAGAAATCACAGATGAAAACCTGAATATATAAAAGGCAAATTAATTCACCCCACAAAAAGGTTTTCCATAGCTTCTAACAGCAAGTTCCTTTAGAACATGCTTTCTAAACTGAGTGTGAATTTGGTGAAGGAATATAATTACAGGTCAAAGAAAGGTATTGGGAGGTATATAGCACATTAAATTTAATTTGTACCTAGTAATTCTTAATGCCCTCATAAGCTTTAGGATAGACAAAACCCACGGCTGTAAAGAATTTTATCTTTACATCTTCAAATGTATCTAGAGTATAGGGTCCTACACATGGTGTGAACTCAAACGTCTGTTAAATAACTCAAGATAAAACACAAATCAAAGTATTTTTCTGTACAACAGTAAATGCTGACACTAATTCCAAATATTCTGATATTTGATATCATATAAACGACTCTTATCTTGCTACCTCAATAAAACCTGAAATAATTACTTCATAATTTCATGAAAGAAAATGAACTGATTTTCTTAATGGACACTGCTATTAACTGAGATTTTATAATTCATTTTGACAGGCATGTGCTATTTCTTTTATTGAAAACAGAAAACATTAAAAGACTATACAAATGAGAGGGCTTAAGATAAAGTCTACTGGTGGAATACATAGATGCTAACAGGTTTAGTTCTTTCAAAATGTCAACTAAACATTTCTCTCCTATACCAGTGTAGAAATATGCCATCGAAGCTGATTCCTCTGGCCTATGCCATATAAAACAGGTTTATCATCACTAGATAGAACTCCAGAGTTCAGAGTTTTTGATAAAGCAGATGGGAGATACACAACTCTGAATCTCTGAATTAAATTCTCTTAAAAATAATGATTTTTAAGATATGTGTCTCCCATGCTCACCCCTGAAGCATAATTCAAGAGAGGTATATAATAAAACTAGGTAACATTGACTAATATTCTTAGCAAGTGACCATGCCAAATACAGTTAGAAAAGCCAGCTATTGTACAAAATACCAAATAAATTACAAGGTAGAAATGTTCTATGGGTAGTCTCTAATTTTACTTCTGTCTGGCAAAAAGTGATGTTCTTAACCATAGTCAAAAATCACTTCATTTCTCTAAGAAAATAACTTAAGGGAAATGCTAAGAGAACTGTGTGCTAGGAAATGAATTTATTTTCACCTATGCTACTGATTCGATCTGTAACACTGGATAATAGCTTAGCTAAAACTCTCAGTAAATATAGTTGAAATGCTCTCTGCTCACATGTATAATAGGACGACTGAGAATAGCAGAAATAAATAAACACTCAATTCTTTGGAAATAAACAGTATGTCAACTAAGTGTAATGTTTATTTCTCAATTATAAATCCCATGATTCATACATTACTTTTCTATGGTTTGAGAGACCTTTCCAGAAGTGCATGTATGCAATATACATACACACACATGCACACTCATATCTACCCTTCTAAAAATGTCTGAGATATTAGGGAGTTTTATCAAGTCAGTTCTTAACATCCTATAATTTCTAAGTCCAACCGTACGATTTGGGAACTGGTAAAAACTGATGTCCAAAGAGGCAAAGTAACTTTTTTCCAATCATACAGCTAAGGAATAGCTGGGACTAGAAGCTAAGTTTCCTGACTCCTATCATTCTATCACACTATGAAGAATGACTTTTTTTTTGAGGCATAGTTCTTCCATTTCCCAGATCTGTGCTCTTAAATAAAATAATGCCCTGAAGGATTCTGAGGGAGGAAGAAACCTAAGTAAATCTATTTTTTTTAACTTTTAACACTTTTGTAATTTTTGAAGTTATTTTTTAAACAAGCATATGTTAATTTTTAATAGAAATATAAAACAGAAACAAACTTGTGAAAGGCCAGTTTATGCTTAGCCTAAATCTGACATGAACTATATTACCATTTCATCTTCAAGAGACAGTCATTTTCGGAAATCCCATTTCTTCTCCCCACCAATTCCAGATTTTAGATCTATCCTAGTCAAACATGATTACCTAATTAAAGTTAGATTGTAGTAGAGGTTCCGCTTCTGCCCATGCACGATCTTTCCTTTTGACCCACAGTCAACTAAAATAGCAACAAGTTAAAGTGTATGTGACTTCGTTTTGTATCACTAAAAAGATTTGGACCCTTTTCCTAAACATTACCTCCCTCCTAATATCAAATCCCAAAACCATTCATATTAATTCTACTGGCTAGGACACTCCCTTCTTTTGAAATAAATTAAAAAAAAAAAACAACGTTAGTGGAAACAATGCTAATATTCTATTATGAAACCTAGAGATAAATACTGGGAACATCTGTTGTATATTCCTCCACACGTTTACACTTCCACACACACTTTTACATAAAATGGGATTTACTATACAGTTTTGAAAAGCACTTTTCTGCTTTAATATCTTTCCATGGACATCATTTTTAATAGCCGCAAGGTACTACATATATCTACTTTATCACCTATTTAATTTTTCTCTTAAAAGTTTATTAAGATATTTAGGACACTTTCAGTTTTTCATTATACTAAATGTGCAATAAACAGGTTAATGGATAAATTTTAATGTATTTCAACCACTTGTTCATACAATAAATATGCTGGTAATACTCAACGACTTAGACAAGTATGTTTACCACAATCTTCATTTTAACAACAACAACAAAAAAGGCAAGTTAACTGACTTTTATAGGAACAAGATTCATTTATATAGTTCAGCAGCAGGAAAACAGAAATCTTTCTTTCCTCCAGAGTGCTGAGTGAGACATAAATAAGAGAAAGAAGATACAGGATTTCTGAAACAAACTGTTTCTCCATCTTTCTCTTTTAAACTAATTGCAGCATACTATCAATACAAGAAACGGATGAGATTGGAGGGCAAAAAATTATTCATAACAGGATCCTCCGAATATTTCTTTGGGAAAAACACTTTTGCAAAAGCCTAGAGTGAGTTATAAAAGTTAATAAAGAAAAATTTCATCCCAATATATAACACAATCATTGGAGAAGTTTTTTGTCTTTTTCCCCCTTGAAGCATGCATTTATATTAGTTACTATAGTAACACTGTTATTGAAAACAATACTGGAACAGAATCTATAATCACTAGGCCAACGGTCATTAAAATGAGGTTTAAATTACATCCAAATGTGTACCTTTACTTTGTCTAAACTTTATTTTTCCTTAAATAAGTGAGAAAGCTTACAAGCTGAGAGAAGCATGGTCTACATTCTAGCTAAAAACCTAAATTAGTTTAAGCTTTTAAAATGACTAGTTCAATTAATAAAACAAAGTTAATGATAAATTAAAAGCTGAAGTTAATTTATTTAGAAGTTTAAAGTATTTGGCAAGCTGAGAAAAATTCCCATCTAATTAATTCTGAAATTCAACCTTGAAAATAAATTTTTTAAAAAACAATCAAGGCTTTGCCTGGGGGTGAGGGTAGGGGTTTGCCATGTTTCAAAATATTTTGCTTGCCATCACTTTGAATTTGAGTTTTATAATATCTGGTAATAAAATGTCAGTAGAATACTTAAGTGCCACAAGACCCACTCAAAAAGCTATGAAAAAAATTCCTTTGATTACTCAAATAAATCTAGATTCTTAGTAAAAAATATATATATATTGCTGGTGAAAAATGTTTCTACTTTCAAATTTAAAGCCTGTCTTCCCAAGATGCACTGGAAAAAAATGCAACATATTTGATAAGTAAATAGAGAGCTACTGAACGAAGTTCACATACCACCTCATGTCAGATTTTCAGGTCAAGAACACATAACCTTTGTCGAAGAGCATTTATAAATATATCCGGATTCCCAAATTGTAAATATGAATAAGAAAATGACAACTATAGAACTCGTCACTTTCAAGGAAAGAAAAAGCAGGCTTGCCAAAGTGACTTTGGTGGAAGATAAAAGCCAGTCTCCTTTGATAAGAATGTTTTGTGTTCAATTTAACATTAAAGAACTAGGTACTACATTTAATATTTAACCTTTAAAAATTAATTATCCATTACAATTATTACAACACATGACACATGCCAGTCACTGTAAGGAGTGTCATTCTAGATTTCTATATGACTACAGAAACTTTCCAAAGGTTATAGCTTTTAAAGTATAGCGTGAACTGGAATTCAATTCTCATGCTATACAATCTGGAGTTTACAGTATCTCTACATTTCAAAAACACTGTTACATCCTCTAACTCATCTATAAGTACGCTATAAAAAGGAAATAAAAGACATACAAAATAGGAATGAAAGTAGCTATTTAGCAGTTCAAGTTATATCTTAAAGAAAGAAAACACTAAGAGATAAAAGGTAAAATGATAAAAAAATGTATATATAAGGTCATCTAGTGATTCTTAATTGATCAAATCTTTCTCACAATTTATACTCCTTTAAGGGCCTAAACTATTAAATTTGATGTAAAAGGCTTGGTTATGGAAACATCAGTATTAAAGAGACAGAAGTGAGGCATTCACCCACTTAAATTCCCTAAAAGTGTCACAGCTTCAATTTTCCACTATTCCTACTCCTGGAAATGTTATAAGAAATATCTGAGTCAGCCAACCAAACCAATCTGGTAATATACTGTAGGACATTAATATACAGATACTGTGATACTCAAGTACCTAATATTCAGGATCACTGATCATTCCAACATGTTAGTTATGTCCTTCTGAACTTTCCAAATATGGGGAAATATTGAAAGAACATATAGTCTCGCTTCCCAGGGTTCTCTCTATAACAATTTCATGACCAGATTGCTTTAAATGTAAATACCAATATAATTTTGCTAGAATCAACTGATTTGGTAAAAAGAAGACCTATGACAGCCTTCTGAATTTCAGAGGAAAGTTTAATGGCAGAATTAAAAAAAAATAACCAGTATACATAAAGCCTCCCAATTTACACGGTTATAAATATATATAATTCTCTGAATCTCAATCTCCTGGTCTATAAAATGGGCCTAGTAAGTATCTACTTCACAGGATTACTGCGGAGATTAAATACTACACATGAAGTGCTTAGCACATTGCCTGGTTTACCAATGATCTTTGCAGTGCTAAATCTAACAGTCAATTCTCAGACCTGACCCTATCCATCCACCAGTAAGACCTGAAAGAATTTAATCACTCTCTTACCAAAATGCTTTCTTCTCTTGGTCAGCTGTGAGAACACTACTGGTGTTTATTTACCACTTATCTTACTTCCAACACCTTTTCCAAAGGTCTAAAGCAGACCCTACAGAGAGAGAGGTTTTACACCTTAACTAAATTTTTCTAATGAAAAATTCAGGAAATATTTGAAAGGATAAATTATTTGATATCAGAATTGTCCTAGAAAATCTTAGATATATGGCCATCATAGTTACAGAAGGACATCAATAGGTTATTACCTGTCCTGTGAATGTATATATGTTAAACATTTTTAGCTGATGCTTAAAGGATAACACTCATTACCTAACATGAAAGTATGATAAGCTTGAGCAACTTATTTATGTGAGGGTCAAGTCAATTTGCTGCTTTTATTTTAACAGAGACTGAGGCAAAGAGAGTGAGTGATCTGTTAGTAATTTTTTTTATGTTTATGTAAAGACAAATGCCTTGTTTGACTTTTTCCTTCTCTTTTTAAATTCGATTTTGCTTAGTAGTTGGGTGATCTCCCAGAACCAATTCCCTTGCTTTAAAGGGACAATACCACCTGTAACTCACAGGGTTACTGTAAGGATTAAATGAGATAATGTTTCAAGGAACAAGAACTCAATATGTATGACTCCTTTATCCTCATATCTTGCCTTATCCTGTCTTTTTAAATATGAATCTCTTTTTACACATCATCTATAAAATATTCTTGCCAGAAATATTTGCCATGAATCTAATTAAGCCATTGAACCTAATTTCCAGTGTACAGACTACATAAGAGATAGAAGTTCAAACACACCCTCAAAAAATAAATAAATCAAGAGCAAAGGGAGGGGAAGTGACCCACTAAATTAAAAGGAACTTAACAAAGAGACACAACAACCAAATGCAGTTTGTGTACCTTGAGTGGATCCTGATATGAACAAAGCAACTATAAAAAACATTTTGCAGACAACTGGTATAATTTGAATATGACTGTAGCATTAGATGATGTTAGGGAATTAAGACATTATTAAGTTTATGGTATTGTGGTTATATAAGAAATGTCTATCAAAGATAATTTAATACAATATTAATATTCATCTTTATGTCAATATGATTATAAAATATGACTTAAGAAGAAATTGTTTTGTAGAACGGGGCCCACAAAAGTCATCATGCTGCCCTGGTTGTATCAGTAATGATGCTTTCAACTACAAATATTAGAAAACCTACTCTCAATAGCTTCAGCAGTGACAACATTTAATTTCCCTATATGAGAAAGTTTAGCAGCATTAAGGCATCCTCTAGGGTCAACAGACTGAGTGCTGACAAAGACAAAGACTCCTTCCAGTTATCCACTCTGCCATCCTTGCTGCTGGCTCCATCCTTAGCTATTAGCACAAAAGCTGCAGTAGTTCCAGGATGCATCCAAAATTGACAATATTTCCAGGAAGAAAAGACACTGTCATTTCCAAAGATTCTCTTCTAGGAGAAAGGAAACTTTTCCCAGCAGCTCCCTAGCAAATGTCCCCTTAGTCTCAATGAGCAGGACCAGAGCATATCCTCATTCCTAAACCAATTACTGGTAAGAAAGATGAAATTAGTATCATAGACTCAAGACTAATCATCTGGGGTGGAATAGAGGTTAGACTGTCGGCCATAATGTCTTCTGTAGAAGTCTTCCTACAGGAGGTAGGAATTGAAGCCGAAAGCACAGATGAGCTCACTCAAGGAGAGTATTAAGAGGGAGAAGAACAGAGAATGAAGGAGCTTCAACAACATCTCCAACATCTACTGAGAGTGAAAGGAAAAGAGATTAAATCAGTTATGGTTCTGCTTCAGAGGGGCTTCCTGTCTGATGGAAGACACACCACTCAACAGTTACAAATTGACTGGAACTATAGTTGAGGTCAGCACAGGGCCTGTTAGAGCATGGACTGAGTTGGAGTCCCAGTAGTATATTAGTAACTGTGTGTCTGGTCAGGTTACTTAAGCTCACTGCTTCAGTTTCCTCTCTATAAGGTACCCTATACACAGTAAGTGTCAAATAAATGCAGCTATTATTGTCTTTAAAAAAATGTCTTTATATTTCAGATTTATACCGAAATATTTACAAGTAAAATATAATCTTATAACTTAAAATATTTCATAAAAACAAAGGAGGCAAATGTGGCAAAATATTAACATTTACTAAATCTAGGAGATGGGCAAAAAAATATCTACTCTATTTTCCTTGTTTGAAAATTTTCACAATAGGAAAAAAATTAGTTAACCATTTCCCCCTCTACTTTCTTTGCAATAAGAAACAACATTAGACTATGTGGCAGAATTTTGGGACAGCCCAAAGTCTAAAAGACTGGTCAGTAACTTTACCCCTAGTTAGCTCTATATCTTAACACAGCAGTCCCCAACCTTTCTGGCACCAGGGACCTGTGCTCCTATGAAAATCTACTGCCTCATGAACTGAGGTGGAGCTGAGGTGGTGATGCTAGTGCTGGGAAACAGCTGCAAATACATATGAAGCTTTGCTCGCTTTCCCACCGCTCACCTCCTGCTGTGTGGCCTGGTTCTTAACAGGCCACAGACTGGTATTGGTCTGTGGCCCAGGGGTTGGGGACCCCTGTTTTAAACTATCAAAAACAGTTTTCTAAAGCTGAGATCTGAATCCAAGTCACCTCTCCACAGACTTTTTAAAGCTAAATTGAATGCATAACTGCACGTTAACACTGTTCAAGAACTTCACATGAAATATCTAACTGAACTTTTATAATAAATCTATGTAGTACACACTATTATTATCCCCATATACTGATAAGATTTACAAGACCCTGAATCAGCATGGGCTGGCTCCCTCTCCCACAATTAACCTGCAGAGACTACAGAAGGGAAAAGGAAACATGAATTCTAGGAACTTATAGACACACACACACACATGACCTCCTTGGGGTGACAATAAACTGGTACCATATGCAATTTGAAGCAGAGTTATTGAAAAAGATGTACCAAAAAATCAAAATAAGCATGACAAGTTTACCTAAGGAAACAAGGGAAGATATTAGTAATGTGAAATTAAAACACAAATTATCTAAAAAGAATCAAAAATAAATATTAAGGATAACCACTGAAATAAATAACTCAATGGATAGTATAAATAGCAGGAGAGGTACAGCTGAAGAATAACTTAAAGGAGTCAGGAGATCAGACTAAGGCACTCTTCCAGAAGACAGCAGAGAAGGATAAAGAAATAGGAAATGCAAAAGAGAAGCTAAAAGATATGGAAGCTAAAACAGAAGGGCAAGCATGTAGTAATAAGTCTCAAAAGGAGATGAAAATAAAGAGGATGGGATTTTTGAAAAATAATAGACATAAATTTCTCAGAATTATATAACAAGAAACTGAGGCACAGGGAAGTCAAATAACTTGACTAAGGTCAAGATTCAAACCCAGTCTGTCTTGCCCAAGGGCTCCTGCTTTTAACCCTTATGCTATACTGACTCAGGGCTGAAAATCAATAAGTTCAGCATCGAAAATAATTAAAGAGGACTGGGATTGGCTTTGCCACTCTAGGATTTTGCAGTAATTAAAGGATAAAATCTATACTCTCCAATATTACATACCTTGATAACACTGAAAATGCCTTTCCATAAACCCATAGTATTAAGAAAGTGTGAGGATGTGGAGGAAAGGGAACCTTGTGTACAGTTAATTGGAATGTAAACCGGTGCAGCCACTATGGAAAATAATATGGAGTTTTCTCAACAATATTAAAAATAAGTCTAATATATGACCCAAGAATTCCACTTCTGGGTATTTATCCAAAGGAAACAAAACCACTAATTTGAAAAGATATCTGTACCCCATGTTCATTTTTTAAAATTATTTATAATAGCCAAGACATAGAAATAACCTAAGTGTCCACTGACAGATGGATGAACGAACACACACACACACACACACACACACACACACACACACACACACACATTATTCAGCCAACATGAATGGATCTTGAGGGCATTATGCTAAGTGAAGTAAATCAGACTGAAAATGATAAATACCAGATGATCTCACTTATATATGGAATCTAAAAAAGCTGAATTTAATAGAAACAGAGTAGAGTGGTGCTTACAAGAGCTGGTAGTTTATGTGTGAAATGGGGAGATATTTGTCAAAGAGTATAAACTTCCAGTTATAAGTTCCGGTGATGTAATGTACAGCATAGTGACTATAGTTAATAATACTGTACTGTAAATTTGAAAGTTGCTAAGAGAATAGACCTTAAAAGTTCTCATCACAAGAAAAAATTCTGTAACTATGTGTGGTGATGGATGTTAACTAGATTATTGTGGTGATCATTTCATAATGTATACATATATAGAATCAGTATGTTGTACACCTGAAACTAATATAATGTTATACATCACTATATCTCAATGAAAAAAAGGGTTGGAAATAAAAAAAAAGTATGAAGCCGTATCAAAGGAGAGTGCCTTAATTTACTTCTTCCATAAGTTTATTCATATAACATATTAATGTCTGTACAATAGTGTAGTGGTTAAAGAGTTTGGGCTCTGGAGTCATGGCACCGAGATTAAATGTAGGCACCACCACTTCTCTATGTCATAATTTCATAATCTATAAAACAGAAATAAACTGCATCAGCTTTGAAAGGTGGCTATAAGGATTAAATGATTGAATGCTGGTAAAGCCCTTAGTAGAGTGCCTAGCATAAAAAGCACTCAATAAATGTTAGTTACTGTTCATTATTATTCTTAATTCAAAGTTTTAGCTGATGATTATAGAGGCAAACCATGCTACCCACAACAGTGGTGGACTTTGTTAAAAAGATTTTCAGCCTCTCCCTCCCCAAGAAATTGATTCAGTCTTGGACGAAGGCAGGAATCTGGATTTTTTATCAAGCTGCAGGTTAGTCTAAGGACTACATACAAGGAAATATGCTATTTTAAAGGCATGTCAATCATTTACTTATAACGGTCAGCTTGCAATTTTAGAACAAAAGTTCATTTGTTCACTTGACACGTTTTTATTGAATACTTGCTATGTGCCAGGTATAATGCCAGGTGCTGGGAATATAGTGATGAACACACAATGACACAATCCTTGCCCTCATAGGCTAATAGGAAGCTTATATTCTAGAGTAGGGTGGCCTGTTAGGAACTGGGCTGCACAGCAGGAAGTGAGCAGCAGGTGATCGATCAAAGCTTCATCTGTATTTACAGCTGCTCCCAGTGCTAGTATCACCGCCTTAGCTTCACCTCAGATCAGGCATTAGATTCTCATAAGAGCACCAGTTTCTGGTGCCAAAAAAGTTGGGGACCGCTGATCTAGAGGTGATGTATATAATATGTAATAGTGTATTAAGCTAAAGAAGTTCTCACCACCCAATTTATTTATTCGATGAGCAAATATTTACTAAACACAAACCTGACATTTCAATTTCAGAATATCCATGATCTTGAGTAGCAGCAGATATTTCTAGTGCTTGAAAAGGAGATACTTCTTGAGGTCTACCCCAAATCCTTCCTAATGAAATCTTGCACTCCACTCACAACTCTGCCAGCAAGGAGACCTCATATATATTATGTTTCCATTAGCAGTGGTTTGTAAAAGCTTACCAGCGTTAGGAAGACTGCTATTTAGGGGCATTACTGGCACCGTGATCTCTTTAACCCAAATGTTTTTCCTAAAATACTTGGTGACTTTGGCTCCTTAATAGTTTTTCTTGTGTTATAAGGTGATACAATCAAAACAAGATTCAAAACAGCACTGTAAATAAAGCACGGTTAGTCTATTAACAAGCATTTATTTTGTAGTTTGTGAAGGGACACTAGAAGCACCCCTTCACTTTAAAAAATACCTGTTTCTTCTGCAACCTAGCTGAGCCTATTGCCTCTGGTCCCTAAATGTTTTATACGCTTCTTCTAATCTGTGATATGTCGAGCTTAATCTTCTAAAGAACAGGACCTCGTATGACTCCTGTGAAATTCCAAAAATTTAAGTCTATACTGGTTTCAGAGAAAATGAATCAAGTATAATGGCAATATTAATAAAAATTATGTAAACAAAATAGCAGCTAACATTTGTGCACTTGCTTATTATGTGCTAGGCAATGTGCTTTACATGGATTATCTCCTCTGTGAGGTTAAGTCCTGCTATCTTCTTATCAAGGGAAGCGAGGCTTGGAAA
The DNA here is from genome assembly GCF_014176215.1 of Rousettus aegyptiacus. Lineage (NCBI taxonomy): Eukaryota > Metazoa > Chordata > Mammalia > Chiroptera > Pteropodidae > Rousettus > Rousettus aegyptiacus. Next base: position 39,493,962 of record NW_023416312.1, read on the forward strand.
ACTTATGTGGTTTGACTAAGATCATACCCTAAAAAAGGGTCGTTTAGTAGGTTACCTGGGAAAGGACATAGCTTAAACCATTTGTTCTTTTTACTTGGCATTGAACACCCCAGCAAACACTGAATAGGCGACTTTTTACAACTTACAAAGAAATGGTAGAATTAAAACAATTTTTCTAAACCATTAAGATTTCCAGTGATTTATTCTTATTCAGATGAATAATAATCATTTTTATGTCAGTAAATGTAACTATAGAATACTAGTATTTGTTTAAAGAGGACAGGAAGAAACAATGACATCAAACTTCATATATGCTTCAGTTATGAGCATGGCTCCTTGAGGTACATGTCAACAAAAATTGGGTTCATGTGCCACCATGTGGTTTAATATGCTATATAGGTTACTAACATTGGTCCTACAAATAAATGGGTCCTTTTGAACGCTTATTCTCAAAAGTAAATGTCTGTGTATTCCTGAAATAGACTGATAAGCTATTTTATACTTCACATCAAATTATTTTATTGGAGTATGTTTCTCTCTAATGTTAAGTATGACTAAGGTAAAACCTTATATTACCATCTGCCGGCTAATAAAACTACACAATAACATTTCTGTTCATTAAACTATCCTCTGAGCTATCAAAACTTGAATAAAGGACTAAAGACAAAGGGAGAAAATTATACACATCAGGGTGAAGGAAGCAAGCCTAAAGCCTCACTTTGGGTACTTTAGTTTAAATCCCCATTTGTTCTCCCTGTAATTATCAACATGCAGTCCACATTTAAGAAGATAAAGAAGTGCAAAAAAACTTCTATGTCAGTTTTACTGACTTTTATTTTCTTAATAAAGGGTACAGAGCTTAGGCTGTATACTTACTTAAAAATATTATGAAAAATAACCTTGACCAAGATTTTCATCTCTGATATCTGTGTAATTCATAAATTTGTTATCAGGAAAGGTACTTTCCCTAACATAATTTACATAAACATTAAGAGGTTAGATATTACCTTAATATTAAAAAAAAAAGTTTAAGAATGGGTCAATAAATCTATTACCACTAGAAACCTGTGTTAAACTATTCATAAATTTAGATAATGCTGAAGTTTCAAAATGGCTGAGGAACATTATTATCCTGAACAACTAAAGCGAGATGCACAGATACTTAGACATGATTCAGACAACCCTAAAATCAATGTATTAAAAAACAGGTTCACAGGACTAGAAGACCATATATTTCAAAGGGAAAGCAGCAAAAGAACCAACAATAGCAAGAAACCAACGAGAGGATTTAACAAAATATAATTTATGGGTTACGGTGGTAAACAGAGCTAAGACAGATGATTCAGTATAGAACTGAAGACAGCAATTAATGCACCAATTCTCTTCCTCTCACAAACCTGCTGTGACAAGACAAATCACTCTTCACTTCAATTTTACTGCTTGCAAAAGTAAGTCTAATTCTAACAGCACTTTTCAACGACATGTGGATCATTAAGAAGCAATTAAAAGTTTAGTTAAATATCACTGTAAAGGAGACCAGAATTTCAAAAAGAGCTATATAAAAGTGCTAGTACTGTATAATTCACTATAAATGAAAGAAAAGGAGCAAAGAATATCATTCTTGCCTTTAAAGAGCTGCAAAGATAAAAAGAAAAACACGCGGTTAATAAATTGAGCCTGAGATGTTAAATTTAATTAGAAAGTGGAGAAGTAAAATTAAGTAAACAAGAACAGAAATACAGGAAGAGGAATTATATAATAATGACTTAAAGAGGAAGTGATAAGGCGGAAAGCAGTATAAAAATCACATATTAAGTAAGTTGAAATACTTTCAGAACTATCAAAGGACAAAGAAAATTTAACTTAAAAAGGCATGTAATTTAATCATTATTTAAATAGCAATTTGAGAAAGGAAAATGCATCATCTATAGCAGTCTTTCATATTAAAAATTTTGTATAAAAAAGATGTTTGCAATTATACTATAATAATAGGAACCAACTTTCAAATGTCTTTACTAAGAGTGAGTTCAAATACTAAGAAATACCTCTGTATGAATATTGAAAATACCTACTTGTACCCATTTTCAGAGAAGGCGAATTTTCAAATTTTCATTAAAGGAAATCAAAACCAAATAGTAGTAAGCAGAATTACATAATATTCTAAATTGAAGCCTAGGGAACAAAGTTAATATTTAGAGTACTTATACATTGTGCCTGGTATTTCTCTATCTCCATTGCTATCACTTTACTTCAGGTTTGCATTGCTTCTCTCACCTGGATAATTTTAATAGCATCCTAACAAGTATCTTAACATCCATTTTCTTTTCTCTAATCCATCCTGTATACTGACTTTTCTAAAATAAAAAATCAGTGATTTTTCTCAAAATCCAGTGACTTTTCTAAAATAAAAATTTGATGTTAGCTTTGTGCTTAAAATCATAAAACAGATCCCCAGCCTATATATAACACAATGTTCAAACTCTCTAACTTCTATGATCTGATTCCCATCTACCTTTCCAGGCTTTACTCTCACCTCTTCCCATACCCACTGTTACTCTACCATTACCTTCTTACATGTCACTATTTATTTTTAACTACTTGAGACTTCTGAAACTTGCCATGTTGTTTTATGCACGTTTCTTTTTCTCTGCTCCTGCTCTTGAAGGGCCATCAAATTCTGCCCTCACAGCAATGCAAACAGCTACCCAACTTCTATTTTCAACATTAGTTTAAGTCTTCCTAATGTCAACTCCCCATTCCAAACTTTTCCAAGAACTGAATATTCCTTCCTTGGTGCCTGTACAGATTTCTTTTATAGAACCCATAACTTTTATTATATTTACTTCTTAGGGTATGCTTATTAGACTACAGGCTCCTTGGGAGCAGGAACCTAGTCTTATTTAGCAATGTATCCTTAGTAACTAGCACAATGATTGGCACATCACAGGCATCTGAAAAGTTTTAATAAATAAGCTTCATTATTTAAAATTTACACTGCCTACAGATTAAAAGCTATAGTCTACTATTAGTTACTGAGTTCTATCATTTATTTTCTTGACATATTTGATTCATTCTGCGATCATTATCCTATTAATGTCCTCATCCTGCATTTTACTGCCAGGCTAATTTTCCCAAAGCCCATAATCATCGTATAACAGCACGATGCCTCCATTTACCTTTCATGGCTCTCTATAAGCTTGTCCTACCTTACCCATCCAATTTTAACTCTCCATCTGGCCAATTTATTAATCACACATCAATTTTTACCTTTCCCTTTGCCCAAATTGTTTGATTCTACATTCACACCTCATTCTTCTCTAATACAATTAAATACTAACCATCTCTTATGGGCCAGTCTAACATTTTTCCATCAAAATTGTACCTCTATTTTTTAACCATATACAGTACTCACCCCTTATCCACAGGAAATATATTCCAAGATCCCCAATGGATGCCTGAATCTGTAGATAGTAATGAATGGAAAGGGGAGCTACTATACTACAGCAAAAACATACAGTATCTTCATTCTTTGATTTTTAAGAATGTTGCTTTTCTCTCCCCAAGTAGATTATCAATTCCTTCAGGTAAATCTCCTATATATCTAATTGTATTCTCTTTTAGATCCCTGAGAGATTGTAGTTGCTGTGATAGTTAAAAAGGCATCAGTGTTTTTAAAACATTTTTTAAAAGGCAGTAACATACTCTCTTTACATTAAATTTTATGTTGCAGCCCAACATATACAAAAGATAAAAGTAGCAGGACTCTGATTGAAATGGAATGCAGGACTTGGAGTGCTGCCTGTCTGGCTTTTCCCTACTCACTTAGTCACATGGTAGCCCCGGAGCACCTTTGCAGATCTCCTGGGGGCTCCTTTGAATATGATATGAAAACTACTGGGTTAAGTTCTGGCTCTAACACATATTGGCTATGCAACTCTTGGGTAATCACAAACTTTCTAAGTCTCAGTTTCTTCAGATAATAAATATGCATGAGAAAGACCTTTGTAAACTTTCTAGCTTTCTAAATATCCGAGGAATTTACAACTTCACAAGTCATGAGCTAAACTGGTTATATTATACAACCTTAATACTTATATCACACGATAGGATTGTCTGTGAAATTATTCTCTGTTTTAAAATCCAGCTTTATTTAAAATAAAATAAAGTATTCTAAATGCCACTCAATTCTAGGAATCCCAGGTCCTTTGCCTTGTTTCTTATACTTGGAATTAACTTTCTATTCTCCATTTGGGGGGCAACGAAGTATAATGATTAAGAGTACATGCTTTCAAGTTGGGCAGATTTGGTTTGAAGGCCAGCTTCACCACTTAGTAGGTGTATAAACTTGGGTAAGTTACATAACCTCTCCAAGCCTTCATTTCTTCACCTCGAAAATGAAAACCGCACCATTGGCTTTGCAGTTGCTGCTGGCTTAAGGAAGGTAATCTGAATAAATTGTTCAGCAGAGTATGAAACCCAGTAAGAAATCGATGAGTTAATTATTAATTTCCTTTTGGGAAGAGTTATGGGAGGGTTGAAGCACTTTGTGCTACTGTAACATTCACTATTCCTTTTCCTTTTTGTTCTTGGGCAAAGGGTAATAGCACCCAAATCAAAATACAGTAAGTAAAGTCTGTAAATGAAAGCATGTCACCTTTGATGACTTGGAGTGCCAAGTTATAAAACAAATGGCTTCTTTCCAGCTATACTATAACAAATAGCATTTCTTTCCTGCTAATTTTATCTTCTCTAAAGCATAGACAATGTTTTGTTTTTCATACACCCTCGCAGTACACCTCAATGTCAGCAAATAATAAATATTTATCAAATTAAGCAATTTCATACAATCAGAAATTTACCATATAATGAATAACTTCAAAGCAATTACCCTTTTTCAAATCAGAATGTTTGCTTCCTATCAGAAATATTACTAATTATAGGCTATTTCTCATAAAAGTTGAAGTTTAAAGTATAATTTTAGGAAATATGCTAATTAGATATAAAATCATTCTCAAATTGAAAAGGGACTTCGCTATCCTTACAATTATAAACATATGTGCAAGTCCTTAAAAGAATATTTCTTGCCATACAAAATTAAGTAACTAATAGGAAAGATGTTGGAGATATGAGAGTTAAAAAAAAACAGGGATATGTATCAATATGGAAAGGTGTTCAAGAAACACCTAGATGAACAGAGCAAGTTGCATAAGAGTATGTATGATATGATTCCATTTGTGCTTGTGTGGTTTTAAAGGTATACAAACAAATTTGTTTGCCTACAGAAAATTTTCTGAAGACTATTCGAGAATCCTACTCACATTATGTAATAACATAATTAAGAAAGAAAACCAAATCGCTATCAGTTTATTATTTCATAACACAGAAACTAAAATGATTTTTAAAATATTTTAAATAAAATATAAAAATGGTAGACTTAAACTCCCGTGTGGCCCTAAACCATTATCAAAGGGATTTGATAGAGGTTGTCATAAAAATTCTTTCCTAAATGCTCTACCAGTGAATTTTAAATGGAAGAAAAGTTCAATAAGATTAGAAAACCAAATATTTGCTTATACAGACAAAGGACATTAAAAAATTCTAAATGCTTAACATTCACGTTACTTTGAAATTTACGTTAAAAATTATTTGAAGAAATCAATAATTTACATTAGGATTAGTAATTATTATTATTATTATTATTATTATTACCATTTACTTTAATTAAATGTGTCCAACCATATCAAGAACATACTTTTGAGGGTTTTTTTTCTTTTACAAATAACTAAAGTGGCTTTGGTAGAGAGACACCACAATCTGACAGATGCTTTCCCAAATCTCTTAACAGATAGATATATGGAACATTAAGTGCTTGAATTTGAAACCAAGGTAACAGGAAAAGTACCCCCAACGATTCCCCCCAGACAGCTTTTTAGATAACTAGAATAGGTTTAAATAAACTCCTTATTTAGATCAGAGAACATATAGTTTTCTCTTATGTTCAAAAGGGTCAAAATATTTATCATTATATTAAATTTCTATATTAATATTAAAATGTTTCCTTATCCAAGAATGATGGACCAGAAGACAGATGTAGATACTTGTCCTGGCTCTGCCACTTATTAGCTAAAAATTGTGGCCAAGTCACTGAATGTCCCTGACCCTAAGTTTCTTCATCTATGTAACAAGAGGGCTTCACTAGATTACTTCTAAGGTCCTTTTCCATATCTTACCTGCTTTATGACAGTGAAAAATATCAAGAAACACTTTTATTTGCTGATTCTTAATTGCTCATATGACAACAAAAAATGTTAAGGAAGAGAACATTAACTTTCATATACAATTATTAAAATTATGGATGCCCTCTACTGGAGGTTATTAAAAGAGAACCACGCTATTTCCCTTAAGGTTTCAACTCAGAAACCTTTTTCTGCAAGGTTGAACTTTTTATTTTGCATAAAATATGTATTTCAGATTACACTATCTTTTTGTGGTGTTATATGGAAAATTAACCAAGCACCCTTTCATTAAATATAATTTTATTCTCTTTGAAAATTCTAAAATACAGCTTTAGTCAGATGACTAATTTTTATAGTAGTAGTAAAATTTTCTTGGTTCATCTTGGCTTTTTTAAGCTAATAATCTAAAGATGTTTACCTTTGGCAACATAGGAGTATCCCTTTTCTTCTTTTTTTCTGAATTAGGGTCATCTAATAAGTCTGGCTCAAAGGTATAAAGTTCAGTAAGCTCGTTCATGGTAAAATGACGCTCGACCTGCTGCTGATCAACAACTCTAAAAGATAGTGACTGCTTAGTTACTTGCCGATCATAAATTTTATCTTCCATGGTTCCCTTTGTAAAAAGAAGGAACAATATACAAATAAATATTGTAAACATGAAACTTAATCAAGAAGAAATATAGTTATTGGGTAATACAAAATGGCAAAACTTCATAGTAATATACTGCCATAAAGCAAATTCTATTGGTAATGCTACTTAATTCATTGAGAAATTTCATCTGTTCAGCATAGTTTATCTCGACAAAAATAATTCTCTTACTAATATGATATGTGTGTTGCTTTATGTATTTCTGAGTGTGGTGGAAGTAGGACAGCAGTCAGATACCAAGGTAAGTAGAAACAAAGGAGTACATGAAATAAGATTTTAGGGGGTTACTGAAATAAGAATGCAAGAGAGCAGTGTAACTCCTTTTCAATGGAATATGATAAGCGCTCAGCAATCACTATAAACTGTCTGTCTTTTTATCGAGCCTTACCTTCTATAATTTCAAGATAGAAAATATAACTAAAATGCCCTATTACATATTTGGCATTCTAAATTAGAATGTAAAAAGACTCAATTTAAATAATAAGAAAGAATTTACTGTGTAGTTTACCAATTATATCATGTACTAATGAGGATCAAATGAGCCAGAATTTACCAATAAAAACCAGTCTCTGGTTGAGAAGCCCAGATTTGTAGGGAGATGAAGAGGATAGCAACTGCTCCCAAAGCAGCTGTACCATTTAAAAGAAAAACTTGATTCTATAAACTTGTATTACCTTGAACTGCATCCACCAATTTCATTTCACTTATTTTTCTTAAATTTGTGTCTGTTTTTAATACCTGAATTTATATTTAAAGGTAATGACTTTAATATTCTTACCCAGAAAATTATATTCGTTACTATAAAAAGTTAACTTTTTCTTCATATTGATCTACACTCTTAAGAGGCTATCTGGTGGCTAATAAAAACAATGATCATTTGACCTTCATATCTATAAGCAAATTAGATTTAGTTATTGGCTTTTCTATGTATGCTAAGTAAAAGAACTATAAATGTTTTACTTTCCTGAGCTAGAAAATGTTAAATCTGTTCACTCATGCAAATCCATCTCAGTCTGAGAAAGCTGACATCATAGATATGGACAAAATACAAAAGAGAAAATCATGAGAGGCCAAAATTGATTTCTGCCTCCTTACATGTAGGAATGATGTTTTCAACTTTGTTTGCCCTTCTAAAGCATGTATGTTCTGCACTCCAAAAACGTTATCAGTTTCACCCAACCTTTTGATATGAAAAAAAGAATGAGACTATAAATTATAAACCTACCTGAGCTAAGAACCTATATACATACACAGGTTTAGTCTGTCCAAAGCGATAAACTCTGAATATACTCTGGATGTCATAAGATGGATTCCAAGAAGCATCGAATATAATCACTCGATTAGCAGCTACCAGATTAATGCCAAGAGATCCTGCTTTGGTGGAAATGATAAACAATCGTCCTCTGAAAATGAAAATATAGAACAAATGCTTTAGTAATGAGTGTTTCACAGATATTTTAATTATGACTTTTAAATCTTGAGGTAGTTTTTTGAACAATTAGGAGTGCAGAGAATTCATTTCTCACTTATTGAAGAAGACAAGACACGTCTAAAGAGTCAGGTTGAAGATTTATCTGCCCAGGAAGAATCTTACTGCTGGAAAATGAGATCATCTGATTTAGGAATAAAGATAAATATGAAAATCACGTTTACAAAGTATTCACAGTATTTTATAGATTTCTGAGTAAATGTAGAAATTTAATCTATAACTCAAAGTCCATATTGTGTTTGGTACTATCAGGAAAACTAAGTATATCAAACTGACAGTGCCCAAGGAGCTGAGTGTAGTAGGGGTGACTGATATGCAATTACAATATAGAGTAATGATAGATGAGAAGTTAGATAGATGCAAGGTACTCAGGTAGCTAAAAGAGAATCAAGAAGACAGAGGGCTCCAGGAAGGATGTGTTCAAGGAAAAAAGGAAAATGAAACCGAGATAAATCTGCTGTCAGGGCACAAGAATTTATACTTCTGTAGGAGAATTTGGGAATGAGTGATAGGTTTATAGAAAACTAAGCAAGTGGTAAAAACAAAATTAAACAGGTATACAAAAAGGTAAAAGTAATCATAGTATTTCAATAATGGCATAAATGTGAATATTTAAATATTCACAATAAAGAAAATATTCCAAAATGATTTAGGCAAATATTATGAAAAATATATATTGAGAAAATGAATGAGTAAAAGTGTGTGAACACATGTGGGTAAATTCACACCTTAGACTGTAAAAAGTATATATGTAAGTAAATACCAGAACAATTGCCAAGAGTTGATATCAGTTACCTACAGAGTAGAAATTATGGGTAGGAAGGGGTTGGTAAAAAGATTAGTTTTTATTTTAAGGTTTATAATACTATGTGTTTTTTTAAATATGAAAATATATAATTTTGATATAAACAAAATTTTTTAAAAGATTATACATAACTTTCTGAAAATGTAAACAAGTTTAAAGAAAAAAAATTACTCAGTTCTACTTCCCTGAAACAATCTCTATTCAAATCATGGTTCATTTCCTATAGGTTTCTTTTTCCTAAGAATATATATTTTTGGCTTTACAGAGACAAGATAGTATCTGTATATGTAGTTTATATTATGGGCATTACCTCAAATTTCATGATAAACATCATCCTTGGTAGCTGCATAATATTCCATTGGATAACTATATGATTAGTTTACTGTTGGTAACTTACAAAACTCCTGGAATATAGTAAGTTCTCAATCACCTCCACAAAATGCCTTTATATATCAAGCCTTATAAAAACATAAGGTTGAAAACAAAAAATATGTATAACACAGAGAACTAAATTATATCCTAGCTATTCAACAGGTTACATTACCATTAAAATTCTACAATTTATGTGAAAAACAAAGATATAAACCCTATTAAGTATAACTGCAAATGCATTAAAAAACAAAACATACATACATACAATGATAACAGTGGTTATCTCTGGTCACTGGGATTACAATAATTTTGTTCTTCTTTACGCTTCTCTAATAATACACATTTGTCACAGAAAACAAACTGTGCTCTCTTTAATTAGTGGGAACATTTAAGAATTATGGGCAAATGCTGCCACAAAATTACTCTAATTATTTACATCTATTCCACACCCGGAAAAAGATCAAGCATATAGAATGGTGTAAACTATGTAGGTTAAAAATACACACATACAAACAGAAAACCTTGTAGAGAACTTTAAAACTTTTAAGTATCTATCACTAACAAAGAGGTGAATGGGTTTAAAAGTCATGTGTATAAAAACTGTTAATGCATCCCAAATACTAAGACACACTGGGAAGATGAAAAAAAAATATCTGGTCACTGTACTAAAAGAGACCACCACCTACAAGACGACAGACATATAAACAACTGTGGTACATATATACAATGGAATATTACTCAGTCATGAGAAAAGATGAAATATTGCCATTTGTGACAACATGGATGGATCTTAGGATAATCATGCTAAGCGAAATAAGTCAGACAGAAAAAGTTGAGAACCGTAAGATTTCTCTCATAAATGGGATATAAAACTGAAAGCAACAAACAAGACAACCAAACAAAGACTCATGGACAAGGATCGTATATTAGTGGTTATCAGACGGAATGGGGGTTTGGGGGGCAGGTAAGGGCAAAGGGGGTCAAATATATGGTGACAAAAAGTAATTTAACTCTGGGTGGTGAACACACAATGCAATATACATATGATGCATTATTGATTTGTACACCTGAAACCCATATAATTTTATTAACCAATGTCACCCTAATAAATTTAATAAAAAACAATTGTAATGCAGTTAGTTTACAACAATAGAGGTATTTATTTATAAGGTATAGATGTGGCCAATGACATGTTTTGGTTTTTAAAAGCATACAAGTGGGAAGCAAAGTTGTTTAATTTGCCTCCAAAAGAAAAATAAACAAAGAAACAATCAAGTGACAGAACTGGTATTAAGAATTATTTTACAACTATTTAATCTTTAATATTATTCGGTCTAGAATATGTAGTCCATACTGAAATAAATCAACCGTGATATTTTTAGATGTTTTAATACTAAACATCAGTATTCAAGTATACACTCAAAACAATTAAAATATGAACTACTATTTGAATAGTGCTGCTATAAACCTTCTTGTATATATATCTGCTATTAAAAACAAGTAAGTATTTTGTTAGGTATATATCTAAAAGTAGAATTGCTGGGTCATAGGGTATGTGTATTGTACTGTTAAAGCTGCACAAAGAGTTCTCCAAAGTGGCTATTCCAATTTACATTCCAGCCAGCAGTGTATGAGTGTTCTAGCTGTTCCAGATCCTTGACAACTCATGGTATTGCCTTTTTTAAAATTATAACCTTTAAAAATAGTTTAAGGGTTGCAAGAATGTACAGCAGTAGTTCAGAGAGTTTCCGTGTACCCTTTGTTCACTTTTCCTAATGGTAATAACTTATGTAAGTATATTATCAAAACAAGGAAATTGACACTGGTATAATACTATGTATTCAGGCACACAGTTGATTTGGATTTCACCAGTTTCTATATGTACTATTTTGTTTGTTGCACAGCTCTATAAAATTTTATCATATATGCTGAACCGTAACTTTTACGAGAAAGATACAGAACTGTTCCATCACCACAAAAAAGCCCTTCTTTGTGTTGTCCCTTAGTATTTATATTTATACCTTCCCCTGAACCCTAAGTATATGGCAATCACTAATCTGTTCTCTATCACTGTAATTCTGTCACATCAAGAATTCCATATGGAATCATAAAGTACATAACCTTTGGAGATTGGCATTTTTCACTCAACATAATACCCTTGAGATCCATCCAAGTTCTTAGATCAATATCAATAGTTCATTCCTTCTTATTGCTGAGCAGTGTTCCATTATATGCATATACCACAATTTGTTTATCCATTCACGCATTAAAGGATATCTGGGTTGTTTTCAGCTTTAGGCTGTTACAAATAAAGCTGCTATGAACATCTGTGAATGGGTTTCTATGTGAAAATAAGTTTTCATTTTCCTGGCATAAATTTTCAAGAACGTGTATGGTAGGCCTATGTTTATTTTTTTAAAACTACCAAATTGTTTTTCAGGAAGAGTGGCGGTGCCATTTTACCAGCATTGCAAGAAAGATGCAGTTTCTCTGCATTCTTGTCAGCATTTGGTAGTGTCACTATTTATTAATTTAACCATACTGACAGATATGAAGTGCTATCTGGCTGTGGCTAATTTTTATTTCTCTATTGGCTAGAGATGTTAAACATCTTTTTAGATGCTTATTTGCCATGCATAGATCCTCTTGAGTGAAGTGTCAGTTTAAGTTCTTGGCCTTTTCTAAGTGAATATTGTTTTCTTATTGTTACATTTAGAGAATTCTTTATGAATCCTTTGTTAGATAAGCTATTTCCAAATATTTTTTTTCCCAAGTCTATGGCTTATCTTTTCCTCTTCTTACAAGGTTACTCACAGACAAAAGTTTTAAATTTTGATTGTCCATGTATTGATAGTTTTCTTTAGTGGATTAAATGCTTTGGTGTCATTTAAGAACTCTGTGCCTTATCTAGGTTCCTGAAGATTTTCTTCTGTGTCTTCTTAAACAAGTATAATGTTTTCAATTTAGATTTATAATAATTTTGACTTGATTTTTTTTAAAAGGATGAGGTTTAGGGTCAAGGGTTTGTTTTCAGCTTATGAATATCCGATTCTTTCAATACCATTTGTTGAAAATGTTATCCTTCCTCCATTGAAATACTTTTGTACTTTTGCCAAAAACATTTTTAACTTGCATTTATCTGATGATTAATAAACATGAGCACCTTTTTGTATGTTCATTGGCCATTTGGATATTGTCTTTTGCCCTTTTCAAGTTTTTGTTCATCGTTCTATGGGTTTGTCTGGTTTATCCAACTGATTTTTTAAATTCTTTGTAAATTCTAGATAAGAGTTTTGGATTTATGTATTTGAAAATAGCTTCTACTTTGTTTTTTCATTCTTAATGTGAAATGCCTTTGATGAATATAGTTCTTAACCTTAATGAAGCTCAACTTATCAATCTTTCCTTTTATGATTAGTATTCTGTGTGTCTTGTTTATGACAATTTTCTTACAGCAAGATTAGGAAAATACACTTTGCTGTTTCCTTCTAAAACCTTTATTGTTGAAGCTTCCACATTTCAATCTACAAACCACCTGGAATTCATTCTCAGAGAAATACAGGTTAAGACTATGAAGCCTTACCACTATGTATCTATGGCAATGACTTAAAAGAAAAACACACTACTGGTGTGAGTGCAAACTGGTACAATAATTCTGGAAAAATGTTCTGGAGTATAAGCTAAAGCCAAATATAGACACATCTTTTACTCAGCAATCTCATATCTAGACGCACATATATACTTGCCAAAAGACAGATACAATAATTATCTAAAAAGTTTAATCTTTGGACTTCCATTTCTGGAAAGATGGAGTAGATATATTGGTTCCTATTCTTCACAATAAGTACAGATAAAACCCCTAAATGTTATATATAAAACAAACCTAAGAAGGAGGCAGACTGGCTAGGGACCTTGGGACCTAAGAAACAACATGGCAGTGAGTTCCATGGGCTTTCTATTTGTCTTATATATCCCAGACTGAGTGCTGAAGAACCCAGCAACCTGGAAATGCCAGTGGGTACTGTCAAAAAATTTCCAAGAAAAGTCTGCTTTTTCCAGACAAAAGACCAAAACAGGGGCAACCTGGCAAGGCAGAAAACTTTAAAATAGTAACTGCTCAACTCCAGTCGAATAGTACAGAAAAAATGCAGTGCACTTCCACCCTTGTCACTAAAGGCTGAATGGGAAGCCCAGACTTCTACTTCCACCTTGTTATAAAAAGGCAATGCCAGGATGGTGTCAGAAAAGAATGAGTTAACAAGATTCTCCCCCTGACACAGCAGTGTCAAGACCATGTAGGGAACCAGAACATCCATCCCTACCCAGCAGATGTAAGAAAAACCCTATCGTTCCCTACTGGGGTAGTATCAAAGAAAGCATAGCGGAGAGTCAGGAATTATACCACGACCCAAACGGTCAACCTCTATAGTGTCAGTAGAGGCCAATGAGGGTGGGTTGTAAACAGGCAATCCTAACCCTCTCAGCCAGGATAGTATTGGCAGAAGCCTAGTGGGTACACTGAACTCCCAATCTCAACAGACAGTAATGAGGTTTGGGAACCTCATGTCCCGTCAGAATATGTATCAGAAGAAGCCTGTTATAACAGAAGATTTAAATAAGATCCCATTCTCATGACATAATAACCAAACACCCAATTTAAACAGATTTTTGTCAGACCCCAAATTGTCAAAGCCATCCTGAGAAAAAAGAATGAGGCTGGAGGCATCACTCTGCCCAACTTCAAATTATACTACAAAGTGACAGTAATCAAAATGGTGTGATACTGGCAGCAAAACAGACACACACAGACAAGTGGAACCGAATAGAGAGCCCAGAAGTAAACCCATATTTATATGGGCAAATAATTTTGACAAAGAAGCCAAAAACATACAATGGAGAAATAAAAGTTTCTTTAATAAATAGTGCTGAGAAAACTGGGAAAGCCACCTGCACAAGAATGAAACTAGATTGTTGCCTATCACCACACATCAAAATTAACTCAAAATGGAGGACCTAAAAATAAGACCTGAAAAATAAAATGCATAGAAGAAAACATAGGAACTAAACTCAAAGACCTTGGACTTAAAGAGGATTTTATAAATTTGACTTCAAAAGCAAGGAAAGTAAAAGCTAAAATAAATGAATGAGACTATATCAAACTAAAAAGCTTCTGCTCAGCAAAAGAAAGCATCAACAAGGTAAAGAAACAACTATCTCAATGGGAAAATATATTTGCAAGCAACACCTCCGATAAAGGCCTAATATCCAAAATATACAAAGAACTCATATAACTCAGTAACAACAAAAAACAAATGAACCAATCAAAAAATGGGCAGGGGACCTGAACAGACACTTCTCCCTAGAGGACATACAGATGGCCAATAAACATGTGAAAAGATGCTCAGCATCACTAGCTATTAGGGAAATGCATATCAAAACCACAATGAGATACAATATCACATCTGTTAGAATAGCTATAATCAACAGGACAAGTAATAACAAATGTTGGAGAGGATGCAGAGAAAAAGGAACCCTCATACACTGCTGGTGGGACCGCAAATTGGTATAGCCACTATGGAAAACAGCATGGAGGTTCCTCAAAAAACTAAGAATTGTTCTACCATATGATCCAGTAATCCCTCTACTGGGTATTTATCCCAAAGACTTGAAAACCCATATCCCAAAAGATATTTGTGCACTGATGTTCATCATAGCAGCATTATTCACAGTGCCCAGGACATTGAAGCAGCCGAACTGTCCAACGATAGATGATTGGATAAAGAAGCTGTGGTACATATATACAATGGAATGTTACTCAGCCATAAGAAGAGATGAAATACTACCATATTCAACAACTTGGATAGACCTCGAGATAATCATGCTAAGCAAAATAAACCAGACAGAAAAAGTTGAAAATCACATGATATCACTTACATGTGGGATATAAACTTAAAAGCAACAACAAATGAGCAGGACAAACAAAGATTCATGTACATGGATATAGGCCAGTGGTTACCAGAGGACTATAGACTAGTGGTTACTAGTGGGGTGGGGGAGAAGGTAGACAGGGTAAAGGGGGTCAAATATAAGGTTTGGGGGAGGGTGAAGTGGGTAAATGGGATCAATTATATGGTAGCTGAAGGAAACTGGACTCTGGGCGGTAAACACACAATAGAATATACAGATGTCAAATCATAATGTACACCTGAAAATTATGTAATTGTATTAACCAATGTTACCCCAATAAACTTAATTAAAAATTAAAAAATAAATACATATATAGATCTTTGTCATAACAAGAACCAGGAAAATCTTAACTTCAATGAGAAAAGACAATCAGCAAACACAAACACTGATATAACATAAATATTAAAACTGTCACAGATTTAAAAAACAGCCATTAAAAAAATGTTTTGATAAGCAATTATTAACACACTTAAGAGAAATAAAAAAAAATAGTCTTGGCAAAGAAATAGAAGACATAAAGAAGAACCAAGTGGAAATTTTAAAACTGAAAAATACAATAACAAAAAACTCAATAGATAGGCTCCACAGTAGAATATAGAAAACAAAAGATTCAATGAACTTTGAAAACAAAACAATAGAAATGACCCAATCTAAACAACAGACAGAAACCAACTAAAAACAAAACAACGAAAACAGAAACTCAGGGACCTACAGGACACTATAATTAAAGATCTAACATTCTTGTCATCAGAGTCCTCAAGGAGATGAAAACAGAAGGGGCTATAAAAGTATTCAAAAAAGTAAAGGCTGAAAATTACCAAAATTTAGCAAGAAACACAAACCTACAGATTCAAGATGAATAAAGGACAAAGAGAGTAAAGTCAAAGAAATCCATACCAACACACATACTAAACAAACTGCTAAAAACTAAGATAAAGAAAAAAATCTTGAAAGAAGCAAGAAACAGAACCTTTCTGATAGGGGAAACGAACAATTAAAATACAGCAGTTTTAAAATATATATCTACATACTTGAAATAAAACATTGTATAAAATAAGGTGTACAACATGTTAACTTGATACATTTATATATTATAGTATGACTGCCATTGTAATGACAATTAACACCTCTACCACATTATATAATTATCATTGCTTTATAGTGGTTAGAATAATTAAGTTCTGGTCTCTTAGTATGTTTAATGATTATAATAAAATATTGCTGTCTACATTCACTAATTGCTTCAGCCACTATGAAAAACAATATGGAGTTTCTTCAAAAAAATTAAAAGTAGATTTTCCATATAATCCAGCAATTGTATTTCTGGGTATATACACGGAAGAAATGAAAACAGGATGTCAAAAAGATATATGCATTCCCATGTTTACTATAGCATTATTCACAATAGCCATGATATGGAAACAACCTAAGTACCCCTCAATGGATGAACGGATAAGGAAAATAAAGTGTATATATACAATGTAGTATTTATTAAGCTGAGAAAGAAGGACATCTTGTCACATGGATGGACATTGAACACATTATGCTAAGTGAGATAACTTCTACAGAAAAAGATAAGTACTGTATGATATCACTAACATGTGGAATCTAAAAAAGCCAAACTCATAAAAACAGCAGGTCTTTCATAAGAAATCATGAAGGCCAGAAGGAAGTGGCACAATGTTTTTCAAGTGCTGAAAGAGCTGCCAAGCCAGAATTCTTCAACAATGATGCTGTCAGTAAATTCTCAGATGAAGGTACTCACAGAATCTTGCCAGCAGACCTGCTCTAAAAGAATGAATAGACGTTCTCAAAGAAGAAAGGCAATGATAAAAGAAGGGATAGTGAAACATTAGGAAAGAAGAAACAGAACAAAATATGAGTGAATAGTTTCCTTCAAGTTTTCAAAACTATGTTTGATAGTGGAAGAAAAAATTATTACACTGTCTGATGTGGTAATCTATGCAGAAAAACACTTAAGATAATTATATTACAAATGGAGGAGACAAAGGGACATAAAGGGATAAAGTTCCCATACTTCAAACAAAATGATACAGCAATGACACCAGTAGACTATGATGTCATATATACATAATGTAATACTTAGAGCAATCACTGTAAGTTATACAAAGGTACATTAAAAAACACTATAGATAAATCAAAATAGAATTCCAAAAAAGGTAAAAGTAACCCATGGGAAGGGTGAAAAATAAATCAGAAACAAAAGAAAATAGAATAAAAGATAACAGACTGAAGAAAAATAAAATGGCAGTCTTCAGCCCTATATTAAATGTAAATGGTTGTACATCTGAAACTAATATGTCAATTATACCTCAATAAAAAATGCAAATACTATATACACACCTTTAAAAGAAGATTAACAAAGTTAAAAAAAAAACAAAACATAACCCCAAATTAAGCCAGGAAGAAAAAGTTGAAAACCGCATGATATCACTTAAATGTGGGCTATAAACCTAAAAGCAACAAACAGGACAGAGACTCATAGACATGGACAATAGACTAGTGGTTCCTGAGGGAGTGGAGGTAGATAAGGGTAAATGGGATTAAATATGTGGTAACAGAAAGAAATCTAACTATGGGCAGTGAACAACAATGTAATCTGTATCTATCTATATCTATCTATCTATAGATATAGATATATAGATAGCGACTTACTGTTGTATTGTACACTTGAAACTTATTGGATTTTGTTAACCAATGTCACCATAATAAAAAAAAGAACATGACCCAACTATATACTGTGAACAAAATACTTCAATTTTAACGAAACGGGTAGGTTGAAAGTAAAAGGATAAAAAAAGATATTCATGTAAACATCAATCAAAGTAAAGCAAGAGTGGCAGAGTGGCTATTATTGGTATCAGATAAAGTAGGTTTCAAAGCAAAGAAAATTTATGAAGGATAGGGAGGGACATTACAATCCTAAATGTGTACATCTCAAATAACAGAGCTGACAATATGGGAAGCAAAAACTGAAAGGAAAAAAACACAAACTCACAATTATAGTTGGAGGCTTCAACCTTCTTCTCTCAAAAATAACCAACTAGACAGAAAACCAGCAAGAATAAAGAACACAACAACTCCAGCAAAGAACAGACTCTGATCAATATTTATATAACACTCCACCCAATAACAGGAAAACACATTCATTTCAAGGGCACATCTATCATATACCAAGATATACCATATCTTGAGCCATAAAACAAAGCACAAGCACAACAGATTTAAAATAACTGAAATCACACAGCGTATATTTTCTGAATAGAACTGAGTCAAACTAGAAATCAATACCTGAATACTAGAAATCTCCAAATACTTGGAAATTAAACAACGTACTTCTAGCTATGAGTCAAAGCGGAAGTCGCAAAGGAAAAAAAAGTACACTGAATTGAATGGAAATGAAAATATATCAAAATTTGTCTAACACAGCTAAAGTAGTGCTAAGAGGGAAATTCATAATACAAATTAAATTTATGATATAAATTTATAATACAATACCAAATGCTGGTATTAGAAAAGAGGAAAAGTCTTAAATTAGTAATCTAAGGGTCCACCTCAAAAAAGAAAAATATGAGCGAAATAAAGTAAAAGCAAGATGGAACTGAAAATAGAAAGGAAAAAAAAATAGAGACAATCAACAAAATAATAAGCTGGTTCTTTGAAAAGGTCAACAAAATTGACAAACCTCCAGCAAGACTAAAAAACATGAGAATATACAAATTACCAATACCATGAATGAAACAAGCTATCACTATAGACACTGCAAACATCAAAAGGATAATAATGCAATGCAATGAACAATCTATATATAAATTTGAATTTTAGGTGAAATGAAACAATTCCTTAAAAAGCACAAACTACCACAACTCATTCAATATGAAACAGATAATTTGAGTAGCCCTTTAACTATAAGGAAATTGAATACTAGTGATTTAAAAACTCCCAACAAAGAAATCTCCAAGGCCAGAAAGTTTTGCTGGTAAATTCTACCAAAATTTAAGAATAATTAACACAAATTCTATACATCTCCTCTTTCAGAAAATAAAAAAGAGAACACTTCTTGACTCAGTTTGAGAAAAATACTATCTTCATATCAATATTGGACAAAGACAGTACAAAAACAACTATATACAAACCAGTATCTCATAAATATCCCAACAAAAAATTAGCAAACAAAAACTAGTATTATATAAAAGGAATTATACACCATGATCAAGTGGGGTTTATTCCAGGGATGTAAGGCTTGTTTAATATTTGAATATCAATCTATGTAATACACCATAACATGCTAAAGAAAAAAAAATAATGATATTAAATGAGACAGAAAAGGCATCTGAAAGAATTAAATACTCATTCACAATAAAAACTCTCAGCAAACCAGGAACTGAGGGAGAACTTCCTCAATTTGAAAATGAACACCTACAAAAAATCTGCAGCTAACACCATAGTTCATCAACAATGAATGTTCTTCTCTTAACATAAAGAAGGCAAGGATGTCCACACTCACCACTTCTATTCAACATATTACTAAGTTCTACCCAGTGCAATAAGGTTAGAAAAGTACATAAACAGCATACAGATCAGATAGAAATAACACTATCCTTACTTGCAAATAACATAATGGTCTAGTAGAAAGCCTCAAGCACAAACTCCCAAAAAAATGAGTTCATCAAGATCACAGGTAAAATATCAACACAAAAATCAATTAGATTTCTATATACTAGCAACACACATGTGAAAAAAATTAAAAATACAATGTTATTTACAATCACTTAAAAAATGAAATACTCAATCTTGATTTTCTGGCCAAGATGGTGGAGTAGGTAAACGCTGTGCTTGCCTCCTCTCACAACCATATCAAAATTACAGCTAAATTATAGAACAACCATAATTGGGAGTCACCTGAAGTCTAAATCAACAGAAGTCCTACAACTAAAAACATACGGAAGGGGTTACCTCAAAACTGGCAGGACAGGCAGAAGGGCAGAGGTGCTGAATGGGCTGGTCCCATATCTGCATGTGGCAGTTAAAAATTGTGAGGGGTTTTTCAGCTGCCGAGGTCCTCCTGGAAGAGTGAGAGGTCCCAGCCCATACCAGGCTCCCTAGCCAAGAGTTCCAGTGCTAGGAAGAGAAGTCCCACAACTTATGGCTGTGAAAACTAAAAGAGACTGTGGCTGAGTGAGATAAGGGCTGCTGGAATCTCAGGTGTTTTTCTAAAGGGCCCACACATGGAATTACTTGCTGAAGAACTCACTTGCACTGAGTTCCAGTGCTGGGGCAGCAACTCCAAAGGCACCATGGACATAGGAAGAGAAAATAAATTGTCTGGCTTTAGGGAAAGGGCTGGAGAGGCAGCTTTCTCCCAGATAGAAGTGCCTTAAGAATCTACTGTTTCTTTGTTGAGCCCTCCCCCACTCAACCAGCACATGCAGGCAGCCACCATATATGAATCTCCATCAACGCTGGTCACTCCACCGTAGAAATTTCCTGAGATCCTGCCCCATCCAACTTGCAGGTCCAACCAAGCATATTCCAGTGGCTTTCTCATAAAAATGCTCTGTCTTGGCTCATGCTGCAGACGTTCCAAAATCTTCTCAAAGGGTCACAAAACCCGAACAAGTGGCATCTGGCCTCGGAGTGCCCTGTACGACTTGTTAAGCAACCCCAAGCCTGGCATTAGCAGCATTTAGTCACAGTTTGTGGCTTGGCATCTCAAGGCACCTCCAAGCCCAGTGTGGTAGCCACTTCTGGACCATGAGGAGCCACATCCAAGGACAACACACACAAAGGGCAGACTGGGCAGGCACCAGGGCCCTGTTTAAGTGAATCCTGCCCTGTACAATAACTCTTCCAATGTATTCACCAGCCAATCCTCATAACCAATCAGTTTGAAAGTTAATTCCTCCCACTGATGTGCAAACAGCAACTGAGGCTCAACTACAAAAGGAGAACACACACAACCCATACAAGGGACACAACTGGAGCAACCAGCTCAGGTGACAAGGGAGACTGCACCACTGGGCCTCACAGAACACCTACTCTATAAGGTCACTCTACTAAGACTGGGAGACAGAGCAGCCCTACCTAATACAAAGAAACAAACACAGATAGGCAGACAAACTGGGGAGACAAAGAAATATGTCCCACATGAAAGAATAGAAGAAAGTTCCAGAAAAACAACTAAACAAAATGAACACAAGCAATCTACCAGATGTAGTTTTCTAAACACTGGTTATAAGGATACTCAATGAACTTAGATGAATCCAATGAGGACTTTAACAGAGAAAACAAAAAGGGACAGAAAACATAAAATATAACCAGTCAGAAATGGAGAATACAATTAACAGAAATGAAGAATACCTTAGGAGGAATCGACAGTAGATTAGATGAAGCAGAGGATTGAATAAGTGATTTAGAAGGTAAGGTAGCAGAAAACACCTAATCAGAACAGCAACAAGAAAAAAGAAATAAAAAAATGAGAATATTTTAATGCAGGGGTCCCCAACCCCTAGGCCGTGGACTGGTACACCATCTGTGGCCTGTTAGGAACTGGGCTGCACAGCAATGGGTGAGAAAGCAAAGCTTCAACTGTATGTGCAGCTGCTTCCCAGAGCTAGCATCACTGCCTCAGCTCCGCCTCAGATTATCAGATGTTCAATTCTCATAGGAGCAACAGTCCCTGGTGCCAAAAAGGTTGTGGACTGCTGTTTTAAGGGACCTCTGTGAAAGCATCAAGTGTAACAACACTCACATCATAGGAGTATCAGAAAGAGAGGAGAGAGAGTAAAGGGCTGAAAAATGTATTTGAAGGAATAATTACTGAAAAATTCCCTGACCTGGCGAAGAAAATAGACATCCAAGCCTAGGAAGCCCACAGAGTCCCAAACAAGGTGAACCCAAAGAGGCCAACACCAAGACACATCATAGTTAAAATACCAAAGGTTAAATTCAAAGAGAGATTCTTAAAAGAAGCAAGGGAAAAACAGTTACCTACAAGGGAACTCCCATAAGACTTTTGACTGATTTATCAACAGAAACTTTGCAGGCCAGAGGGATTGGCATGAAATATCCAGAGTGATGAAAATCAAGAAACTACAACCAAGGTTACTATATCTAACAAAGATGTCATTTAAAATTGAAGGACAGATAAAGAGCTTCTCAGATAGGAAAAAGCTTAAGAGTTCATCACTACCAAGCCAGCATTAAAGAAAATGTTGGAGGAACAGTTTTAAGAAGAAAAAAAAGACCAAAAATAGAAATACTAAAGTGGCAATAACTACATATCTATCAACGATTACTTTAAATGTAAATGGATTAAATGCTCCAATCAAAATATAGGGTGGCTAAATGAATAAGAAAACAAGACCCTTACATATGCGGCCTACCAGACTCACTTCAGATCAGAAGACACACACAGACTGAAAGTAAAGGGATAGGAAAAGATCTTTCATGAAAATAGAAACAAATCAAAAAGCTGGGGTAGCAATACTTATACCAGACAAAAGAGACTTTGAAACAGAGGCTATAACAAGAGACAAAGGAAACAAAGAAGAACCCAGTAGTACAATTTCTGAGTATTTATCTAAAGAAACTAAAATCACTACTTCAAAGGGACATGTGAATCCATATGTTCATTGCAGCATTATTTACAATATTCAAGATATGGCGGCATCCTGGAGGTCCGTGAATGGATAAAGAAGAGGTGATACATATATACAATGAAATATTGGTCAGCCATAAAACACATACACACACACACACACAGAAACAAAATCTTGCCATCTGCAACAACACAGATGGACTTAGAAGGTATTGTGCTGAGTAGAGTAAGTCAGATGGAAAAAAACAAATGCCATAAGATTTCACTTATATGTGGAATCTAAAGAACAAAACAAAAGAAAACAAACTCACAGATAGAGGGAACATTTTGATGGCTGCCGAGTGGGAAGAGGGTTGGAGGGATGAGTAAAAAGGGGAGGGGATTAAGAAGTACCAATTGGCAGTTACAAAATAGTCATGGGGATGTAAAGTATAGCATAAGGAATATAATCGATATTGCAATAACAACGTATGGTGTCAGATGGGTACTAGATATATCAGTGATCACTTCGTAAGTTATATAAATGTCTGATCACAATGTTATACACCTGAAGTAAATATATTTTATGCTAACTGTAACTGAAAAATAAAAAAAAATTAAAATAAGTGAAACACTTAGGTGTAAATCTGTCAAAATGTATATAAGGTTTATGTGCTGAAAAACTATAAAACAGTGATGAAAGAAATCAAAGATCTACATAGAGAGATACAGTGTTCATAGGAGACTTAATATAGTAAAGATATCGGTTCTCCCCTAATTGGTAACAGGTTTAATGAAATTTCCATTAAAATTCTTGCAAGATTTTTGATGACATAGATAAGAGTATTCTAATATTTACGTATAGAGGCTAACATAACAGACTAGCTAAAACAATTTGGAAATAGTACAATAAAATGGGAGATATTACTCAACCTAATACAAAGACTTACCGTACAACTACAATAATCAAGACTATGTGGTAATGGCGGAGGGATGGATAGACATATGAATCAATGAAATAGAACACTAAACCCCAAAACTGTTCCACATAAGAAAAGACAACTGATTTTTCACAAAAGCAATTTGGTGGTGGAAGGTGACTTTTTCAACAAACAGTGCTACAGCAATTGGATATCCACAGGCCAAAAAAAAGAAGAAAAAAGAAAAAACCGAACTCAAGCTAAGTCCCATGTTATACAAAAATTAACTCAAACTGTACTTTGGAGTTAAATATAAAATATAAAACTATAAAATTTTTAGAAGATAACTCAGAAGAAATCTTCAGGACTTAGGGCTTTGGTCAGAGTTCTTAGACTTGACACCAAAAGTGTGCTAAAAAATAAAGAGACAAAAAAGTTTCACAAACTAAACTTTATCGCCATTAAAATCTTTTGCTCTGTGAAAGACAAACAGATGAAAAGCCAAACCATACACTGGCAGAAAATATTTGCAAACCATGTATCTGACAAATGACTCATACCTAAATTATATAAAGAATTTTCAAAAAGCAAGCAATCCAATTGGAAAATGGGCAAAAGACATGAAGAAACATTTCACAAAGATGATATACACATGGCACACAAAGACATTAGAAGAAAATTTAATATAACCAGACATCAGGGAAATGCAAATTAAGGCTATAATGTATGTAAATGGTGCAGCTACTCTGGAAAACAGTTTCACAGTTTCTTAAAAAAGCTAGTCACTTACTATGCAACCTAGCAATTGTACTCTTGGGCATTTATCCCAGAGAAATGAAATCTTAGATCCACACAAAACATGTACATAATATTCATAGCAGCTTTATGTGTAATAGCTAAATCTGTAAATAACCAAAATGCCCGGCAATAGATGTACAATTTGTATGAAACAAACTGGTACAACTCTACCATGGAATACTACTCTGTAATAAAAAGGAATGAATTATTGATATACACAACTTGGATGGAGCTGAAGGGCATTATGCTGACTTAAAAAAAATCTCAAAAGATCACATATATGATGATATCATTTATGTGTATAATAGTGTCGATATTACAAAATTATAAAGATGGAGAACAAATTAGTTATTGCCAGGAGTTAAGGTTAGTAGTAAGGCTGGTGGTAAGCATGGGTGTGACTAAAAGAGGGTAGTAAGAGAACAATCTCTGTAGTGATGGAATGTACCCTGATTGCAGTAGTGATTGTAGGAATCTCTACATATGTGATAAAAAGACATACATATACATTGATATAGTGTCAATTTCTTGGTTTTGATATTATAGGTGTGCAACATGTAACTATTAGGGAAAATTAGGTGAAGGGTACACAGGACATCTCTATACTATATTTACAAGTTCCTGTGAATCTATAAATTTCTAAATAAAAAGTTTTAAAACAGCAGTATCAAGCTGAGACTGTTGAAAATTACTTCCTAGTCACACAAGACAACATTAGAAATGCTCATTATCTTAAAGTTTATCCTAATGTGTCTATCCATCTGCTTTACCATACACAAATATTATATTTATATTCTATTTTCTGAAAATTACTAAGTCATGAGAAGATAGAATATAGACAGACAGCAGACAGACACAATCTCTAACATTTTTGGATATAATCCAGACAGGTTTAGCTACTCAAGAGTAACCTTTCAAAACCATGGGGTGTGTGTGTGTGTGTGCGCGCGTGTATGTATGTATGTATATATGTATGTATATGTATGTGTGTGTATATGTATATATATGTATGATGAGTTTGAATCAGAGGTGCTTTTTGGCTAATGTTGGGAGAGGGGTTAATTTGCTAGTGAGTAAGCAAAGCAGACAGCTCGGCCTCCACATTTCAATGTTGTGTCTTACTGGTCATGAAATATGAAATGTTATGGGACAAATCATATGCTACTATGATATTTACAAATTTGGGAAACTGAGCAAGTCAAAGGTTTAAATAAAGTCTGGCAAATTAGACTAGGGTTATTTGGTTAACAAAATTACCTCACATAAATAATTTTTTAAAAACATGGCAAACAAAATATAAAAATGTACTTATTCTTTAAATAATTATTTAAACATATGCTTTTACACCTTTACACAAACTAACCCTTTGTAAGCTCTCCCAGACTCTACAGATTTTAAATACCTAATAGAATATACTCTTCCTGTGGCATAATTGCAATTTCTCTAGCCTTACACCTTGGTATAGTTCAGAATTCTACTAGAATTAAAACGTGTTTAACACACACAATATAGTATCTTCCATACTTTAAAACATTTATTAAAGCATACTTCAGCCACCCTGCCATTAAACTAACTCCATCTATTCATTCTTTTCTTAAAGGCCATGCTTTCGCACATGTGCGTGTACGTGTACATGTTTATACGTATGTGTGTACATACACACATTTCATTCTCTTCCAAATGAAGTACAAGTCTGTCATAGCTACCAATTAAAAGCAACATCAGCAACACATATAAAACACTCTAAAGCTTAAAGTACAGTAGACCCTTGAACAACAGGGGTTTGAACTGCACGGGTCCACTTACATGCAAAGGTTTTACATAAATCATTAGGAAATGATTTTCTTAGTAACATTTTCTTTTCCCTAAGCTTACTTTATTAAAAGAATACTGTATATAATACATATAATGTACAAAACGTGTTAATCGACTGTTTACATTATCAGTAAGGCTTCCATTTAACAGTAGGCTATTAGTAGTTACCTTTTTGGGGAGCCGAAATTATATGAGGATTTAACTGTGTGAGGGTTGGTGCACTGAACTCCCACATGATTCAAAGGTCAACTATATATGATTCAAGCTTCTACAACAGATAAAAGAGCTCAAAAATACTTTATTTTAAAACCCTGTAATAGAGTGTCCCTAAGAGGATACAAAAATGGCTAATAAGCACATGAAAAGATGTTCCACATCAGTCATCATTACAGAAATGCAAATTAAAATCACAACATACAATTACATACCTATAAGAAAAGGTAAAACATTTTTTTAAAAAACACAATAGGAGTGAGGGAGGTAGACAGGATAAAAGGGGTCAAATATGTGGAGACAGAAAGAAATCTAACTGTGACAGGTGAACACAGAGTGTAAACATATATGTGCCTTACTGTTAAAGTGTACAGCTGAAACTTATTGGATTTCATTAACCAATGTCATCATAAAAAAAATAATTAAAAAATAAAAATAAAAAAAAGACAATAGGAGTGATGACAAAACATGGCAGACTGAGAGACGACCCCAGAACTCTCCCCTTGAGACAACAATAAGCTGAGCATCTAAAACTCAACAAAAAACACCCAACCTGCACACCAGAACATCTGAGCGTACAATCTTTGAATAATAGCTACCGCAGGTCAGAACACCGGGAGACGGGTTGTAGACTGGAAGAAAGAAGAAGATGCTTCTTGTAGCCAGAGATCCCTATAGGATGAGGGGGAACAGAGAAGGTGGGGTGGGTTCCTTGAATAGCACTGCCCAAGAGAGCTGTAAGCTCCATGCAGCAACAGCGCCCAGAGATCAGGGAAGAAAGCAGAGAAGTGGGGACAGCTAAGAAGCAACAGTTGACTATTAACAGGAGTGGCTGCAAAATGCAAGGCTGAGCTGCAGCTTCCATCCACCAACATAGAGAGCCCTCCCCCCATATTCTCCAAGACTGAACACCATGGAGCCCACGGGGAATCTGAACAAATGCTACCCAAACAGTCACTACCACTGACAGGGACTGAGACTGGGGGTAGAGAGCATGACTGAATATCTATAAGGGAAAAAAGGGCATTATTAAGACATTATATAAAGCAGGGATCCAAGAGGCTTACATGCCACCTATTGGACCCAAAAGGAAAATATCTTCAGGCTAAACAGAGATCTTTATATAATAAAACTTCATTCTTGGGGGGTGGGGGTGGGGAAGCAGAATACACTTCCATTAATACCCAGGCAGAGAAATTGTCCGTTAAATACCATGAACAACCAAGGAGACAAGGCAGCTCAGAAAGAAAAGAAAATCTCCAAAAAATCAGCTAACAGACACAGAAATATGCAATTTAAATGACAGAGAATTCAGGATGGTACTTGTGAAAAAACTCAATGAGATCCAAAACAATTCATATCAGCAATTTCAGGAACTGAAAAAACAACTAGTCGAGCAGAATGAGCTCTTTAGCAAGGAGACTGAAGGCTGCAAAATAATGGAATAGAACTTCTGGAGATGTAGAACACACTGAAAGAGATGAAAAATGAAATAGCAAGCTTAGGACGCAGAGTTGGCCAAATGGAGGAAAGCATCAGTGCTAATGAAGACAGAAATCTAGAAATAAATCACAGAAAAAAGGAAGAGAGAAACCGAAGAATAAAATAGAATGAAAGAGAAATTCAAGAACTATCTGACACCATCAGGAGAGGAAACATAAGAATAATGGGCATTCTCGAAGGGCCTCGAGGAAAAGGAGCAGATAATAAAAAGTATTTTCAGACAAATAGTTAACAAGAATATCCCAAATCTAAGGAATGAGCTGGAGCTCGGAATTCAAGAAGTCAAGAGAACACCCAATTATCTCAACCCAAAAAAGCCTTCTCCTAGACACATTGTATTAAAATTATCAAAAATCAATGACAAATAAAATTCTCAGGGCAGCCAGGGAGAAGAAGATTGTAACCTATAAAGGAAAATCAGATTGTCCTTGGAATTCTCAGCACAAATTTTACTAGCCAGAAAAGAATGGAATCAAATATTCAAAATATTAAATGAAAGGAACTGCTAGCCAAGAATAATGTATCCAGCAAAGTTCTCCTTTAGATATGAAGGAGAAATAAAGACCTTTCCAGACACACAAAATTTGAAGGAATTCTCCACTATGAGACCTACATTACAAGAAATACTGAAAGGGGTCAGCTTACCTAAAACAAAATAACGATGACGACAACAACAACAACGACAACAACAACAAAACATAACTAGGAGTAAGGTGACTACCAGGAAGATAGAAGCAGAAGAGTGCAACACTTACTAATAACAGGGAATTATAAACAAATAAGAAATGATTTGTTATAGCAAGATAGTAATGAATGTTCAGCAAAGGGAAACTGAGACAACAATGACAGAAAAGGGGAATAGTCAAAGATCCAAATTAGCAAAGCGGAATGAATATAAGGTACACAAAGAAGAAAATGGAGTAATGTACACACAAACACACACACACACACAAATACACCCTCGCACATATGTATAAACTATCCTTTACATATTTGTAATGGTAACCATGTGCCGAAGATTGAGAACTGAAGTATATAACATAAAACAAGAAGGACCAGAGGGAAAACCCACAAAACCCAACCAAAAAAAAAAAAAAAAAAAAAAACAGATGCAAGAGAAAAGCAATGCAAACAACGAGCTACAAGAAAGCAAATGATAAAATAGTTATAGGAAAACCTTTATTTCAATACAAATCCTAAATGTAAATGTACTGAACTCAACAATAAAAAGGCACAGAGGTACAGATTGGATCAAAAAATAAAACCCAATCATATGCTGACTCCAAGAGCACATCTCAGTTCCAAAGACAAACACAGGCTCAAAGTGAAAGGGTGGAAAATGATATTTCAAGAAAATGGCATTCAGAGCAAAGCAGTAATAGCGGTACTAATATCAACAAAATAGACTTTAAAATAAAAAAGGTAAAGAAAGATAAGGAGGGACACTCCATAATGATAAAGGGAATCTTGTGCCAAAAAGACATAACACTTATTAATATCTATGCTCCCAATTAGAGATCCCCAAAATATCTAAAGGAATTACTAACAGAACTAAAGGGAGAAAGAGACCAAAACACTATCATAGTAGGGGACCTAAATACCCCACTTTCAGGTATGAACAGATCATCCAAACAGAAAATCAATAAAGAAATAACATCCTTAAATGACACATTAGATCAACTGGACATAATTGACATTTACAGAGCTTTTCATCCCAATATAGCTGCTTATACATTCTTTTCTAGTACACATGGAACATTCTCAAGGACTGACTGCATACTGGGACACACAGATAGCCTCAATAAATATAAGAGCGTTGAAATCACACCAACCATATTCTCTGATCATAATGCTTTGAAACTGGATATCAACTGCAAAAATAAATCAGGAAGTACTACAAATACATGGAAATTTACAACATGCTACTGAAGAACAACTGATTCAGAGAAGAAAAAAAAGAGTGATCAAGAGATACATAGAAACAAATGATAATGATAGTAACATATCAAAATTTGTGGAACACGGCAAAAACGGTCTTAAGAGGAGAGCTCATATCATTTCAGGCCTATCTCTAAAAACAAGAATGAGCCCAAATAAACAACCTAACACTTCACCTTAAAAAATTAGAAAAGAAGGAAATGAAGCCTAAAGTTAGCAGAAGGAAAGAAATAATCAAAATTAGAGCATACATAAATGAAATTGAAAACAAAAAAATAATAGAAAAAGTGAATACAACGAGGAGCTGGCTCTTTGAAAAAGTTAATAAAACTGACAACTCCTTGGCTAGACTCATTAAAGAAGAAAAGAGAAAAGACACAAATAAACAAAATCAGGGATGAAAAAGGGGAAATTATGACAGATACCTCAGAAATACAAAGGATCATACAAGAATACTATGAAAAAGTATATTATACCAAATTTAATAACCTAGAAGGAATCAACAAGTAATTAGAAAGATACAACTTTCCTAAACTAAATCAAAAATTCGAAATTCTAAATAGATTGATCGGCAGTTTGGAAATTGAAACAATCATCAAACACCTACCAAAAAGGACAAGTCCAGGACCAGATGGCTTCACCAATGAATTCTACCAAACATTCAAAGGAAATTTAATACCTAGTCTCCTCAAATTTATCCAAAAAAAAAAAATTAAAAAGGAGGCAATACTTCCTAACTTATTTTATGAGGCCAATATTACCCTGATACCAAAACCTGGTAAAGATATAACACACACACAAAAGAAAACTACAGACGAACATCTCTCATGAACACAGAAGCAAAAATCCTGAATAAGAGACTAGTAAACTGAATACAGCAACATATTCTAAAGATTATATACCACTATCATGTCAGCTTCATTCTAGGGTCACAGGGATGGTTCATCATACGCAGATCGATTAACATGATATGCCACATAAAAAAATTAAAAACTAAGAATCGTGATCATATTAATAGATGTAGAAAAAGACTTCAAATATACAGGATCCATTTAAGATCAAAACACTTCACAAAATCAGTATTGAAGGAAAGTACCTTAACATAAAAAAGGCCATATATGACAAACTCTCAGCTAACATTATGCTTAATAGTGAAAAACTAAAAACCTTCTAAGATCAGGAACAGGAAAAGTCTGTCCACTGTTATTCAATATAACATTGAAGGTCCTAGAGACTGCAGTCAGACAAGAGAAAGATATAAAAGGCTTCCAGGCTTCCAATTAGGAAATGAAGAAGTCTAATTGTCACTATTTGTGGAAGACATGATTCTCTACATAGAAAACCCTAAAGACTCCACAAGAACACTACTAGAAACAATAAGCAAATACAGTAAAAGTTTCTGGATACAAAATCAATGTTCAAAAGCCATAGCGTTCCTATATTCTAATAATCAACTGTCAGAAATAGAAGTAGAAAAACTAATTCCTTTTGCAATGGCAACAAAAAGAATAAAATACCTAGAAATAAATTTAACAAAACATGTGAAGGACCTATAAAATAAAAACTACAAGTACCTATTAAAAGAAATTGAAGAAGATACAAAGAAATGGAAAGATATTCTGTGTTTTGGATTGGAAGAAACAACAGAGTTAAAATGACCTTATTACTTAAAGCATTATGTAGATTTAATGCAATCTCCATCAAAATGTTTTAAAGAAATGGAACAAAAAAATCATCAGATTTTGTATGGAAGCATAAAAGACCCCAAATTGCCAAAGCCATCCAGAGAAAAAAGAACGACGTGGGAGGCATTACTCTGTCCGACTTTAAATTATACTATAAAGCATCAATAATCAAAATGGCATGGCATTAGCAGAACAACAGACACACAGGCGAGTGAAACAGAATCAAGAGTCCAGAATCAAATCCATGTTTATGTGGGCAAATAATTTTCGACAAAAAGCCAAAAACATACAGTAGAGAAAGGAAAGCCTCTTTAATAAAAGGTGCTGGGAAAACCGGAAGGGCACATGCAAAAGTATGAAACTAGACTGTTGTCTATCACCACAGACCAAAATTATCCCATAATGGATTAAGGACCTAAATATAGGACCTGAAACAATAAATTGAATAGAAGAAAACATTGGAACTAAACTCATGGACCTTGGACTTGGAGAGGATTTTATGAATTTAACCTCACAGACAAGAGAAGTAAAGGCAAAAATAAATGAATAGGATGATATCAAACTGAAAAGCTTCTGCATAGCAAAAGCAAACATCAACAAGGCAAAGAGGCAACCAACTGAATGGGCGAAGATATCTGCAAACAATGCCTCCGATAAGGGCCTAATAATATCCAAAATATACTAAGAACTCGTGTAACTCAACAACTAAAAAAAACCCAAAAAATCCAATTAAAAAATGGGCAGAGAACCTAAACAGATACTTCTCCTAAGAAGACATACAAAGGGCCAACAAACACATGAAAAGATGCTCAACATTGCTAGCTAATAGGGAAATGTAAATCAAAACCACAATGAGATATCATCTGACACCCGTTAGAATAGTTATACAACAGGACAATTAATAACAAGTTTTGTAGAGGATGTGGAGAAAAAGGATCCCTCATACACTGTTGGTAGGACTGCTGGTGGGAATGAACAACTGTACAACTGCTTTTAAAACTGTCAGTTTTTTACAAACTAAATATAAACTTATCATACAATCCAGGAATTGAACTCCTAGATTTTCATTTCACTTGGGTAA
Organism: Rousettus aegyptiacus; assembly: GCF_014176215.1. Taxonomy (NCBI): domain Eukaryota; kingdom Metazoa; phylum Chordata; class Mammalia; order Chiroptera; family Pteropodidae; genus Rousettus; species Rousettus aegyptiacus. The sequence goes on from NW_023416312.1 coordinate 39,527,033, forward strand.
ATATCTAGGGGTCACACACAAACTTATACGTGGCTATTTAGCACAGCTTCAATTTTAATTCCAAAACCTAGAAATAGAAACAATGTAAACATCACTCAACTGCAAATAAACTGTGATACATCCATACAATGGAATATTATTGAACAGTAAAAAGGAATACAACCATTGACATATATAACAATAAGGATAAAATTCGAATGCATTTTGCCTTGTGAAATAAGTGAGACTCAAAAGGCTACAAATTGTATGATTCCATGAGTGAATTTTTAGGTATGATAAAACCATTTTCTATCTTGACTATATCTTGCATTTGTCAAAAACTGTAGAATATATACTAAAAAGTGAATTTTACGGTAAGTAGATTTTTAATAACTTTTTAAAACCTCTCTACACAAACAAAAAAAGGTTTCCTACCTCACATTAGTTTCATCATTAAATTCCTCAGCCCATTTTTTCCTTGATTGTGCAGTAGTAGAACCATCTAAACGGTAATAGTCAATGTTTCGGAGCCACTTCCCTTCACCTGAATATTTGACAAAAAAAAAAAAAAAGGAGAGAGAGAGAGAGAAATTTGAAATACATTGTTCTGCTACTAATAGATTTTGTTCCTTCCTCACCATTTAAAAGCTGGTTATATATATTTGCATAGCTAAACAAAATTTTTAACAAGAGATAATTCAGTGTATTACAAATAAATTTCCCACAGATTTCCTTCCAATAGATACTGAATAACAAAGGTATTTTAAGGAAGTATTTCGTCTGTATGTGGATTTCTTAAAAGAGCTCCTTGATTACGATCCTTTAAAACTTGCAAAAGAATATGATTAGGGTGCATTATGCTCATGAAGCTTGCTTTTAATTAGATCTATAAACATCCCGGTTTCCCCCTTCTTATTAACATGTTGACACTGATCAGATAAAAGACATATAAGGCATTTATTCATTCTTTGAACAAGTACTTATTGATTTCTATTATGTGCCAAAACTATTATATATAGTCTAGCCACAAATATCAGCATATGTTGCTATTTCATGACAATTGTGTGTATGTGTATGTACGAGATAAAGTAAAGGACTGTGACTTTATAAGTTAAACAGTAATCAGACATTTTGCCTTTTGAATAGTAAAGTGAAATTTTACCCAACATTTACAATGATACTAAAATACTAAAGGATTACATGCTTATGATATCTTTATATTTTATCATAATTTTCATATTATTTAACTGTATGATTTCACTTCCAAGCAAAATTCATATCACACCCCAGTCTTTAAAATCAAGTTGGCAAAACTGAGATTTATGTCTTTCAGCAAACTTTTTACTTAAACTTAGTATATTAGTTTAAAAGATGCCTTCTGACATGTTTATTACTTACCTATATTTTTATCTATATTGAAACCCTAGAATTTCCTTGATTAAAATTACATAATGGCTAAGAGAGTCAATTTATTTATTTATGGTTTTTATTTCTTTCAAGAACTAAAAGGTATACACATCTAAGGAAAAAAGAATTTGAGACAGAAGGTTGGATAAAAAAGTAAGAGGCTGGAGACATATTTGCATTAACTGTTCACTTGAGTAGGATAATTATTACAATAAATATGCTAATCGCAAACAAATGCAATATACAAATATTTTTTAAAGTACTTCGAGATACTCACATTTCTGTGATAATACAAATAAACAATCTGAACTACCACCTCTGTGAATCCAACATGTAAAAACTGTGATACAGTCAGTATAGGTTAGTAAACAAAAATATTAACTTCAGAGTCGAACTCCCTAAGTTTAACCCTAGTTTCATCATTTACTAGCATTTTCAATAAGGGCAAAGTAAACTTTTGCTTCAGTATCTTTATCTTTAAAAATGGGAGATAATCACAGTACCTACTGCATAGAATTATTTATTAAATGAGTTAATATAAGCAAAAAGACCACTTAGAACAGTGCCTGTCACACAGTAATTAAGCTATTGAGTACTTAATATTATCACCTAAGATCCATAGCAAATTACATCTATCTATATTATGGCACACATGTATGTTTGATCCCACTCTATAACACAATTTCCTGTAATACCCCTCGCATTAACCATTCAGTGACCAAAACACAGCGGTAGTAGTAGGAGAAAGAGGAGGGGGACTACTAGTAGTAGGTACTCGAATGATAAACCAAATCGATTGATGGTTAAAACAAATATTTCCTGAAGATAATTTATAGAATTAGATATGAACTAGCAAGCGTATAAAAAATATTCAACCTTACCAGTGGTTAAAAAGTATAAATTAAAACAAAGACAACTGTTTTTCCCATTAAAGATGGGGAAAATCTAATTATAGCACTAAAAGTATACAGTAACATGGGCATTTTCCATTTATTCACAGTAGTAAATTGATAAAACTTTTTTGTAACACTGTCTTTCAGATGATGAGGCACTTGCAGAACATAAAATATAACTAAAAAAAACTAATACATAGGGATAACAGAAAAATGAATTAAGAGTTTTGGTCAAGATAGCAGAGTAGGTAAATGCTGGCTCACCTCCTCCCACAACCACATCAGAATTACGACTAAATTATAGAAAAACCACCCTTGAAAACCATCTGAAGAGTAACTAGCTAAATAGAACTCCTATAACTAAGAATATAAAAGAAGCTATGTCGAGACTGGTAGGAGGGGCTGTGGGGCTCGTTCCATACCCACATATACCGGTTCAAAATCTGGAGGGATAGCTCAGCTGAAGAGGTCTCCCTGAAGGGCAAAAGGTCCCAGCCCTACAGTAGGCTCCTTAGTCTGGACCACTAGTGCTGGGAAAAGTAGTTCCCAAAATATCTGGCTGTGAAAATCACCAGTGATTCATTCCAGGTGAGACAGAGGGATGCCGCAGACCCAGGCGTCCTCTTAAAGGTCCCACACACATATTCACTAGCTCACAAACACCCTTAGCTCCAGCAAAAAAAAAAAAAAAAAAGAGCAGCTAAAAAAGCACCAGAGACATACAGGGAGGAACTAAATTGTCTAGCTTCAACAACAGCTGCAGGGGTAGCTTCCTCTGTGACAGAAGCGCTGGCAGGCACCACTGTTCCTTAGTTGAGCCCTCCTCCCACACAGCTTGCAGGCACAGATGGGTGCCAAATCTGAGTCTCCATTTAGCTGACAAACACTGCTTGCCCCACCCCAATGATTCTCTGAGACCCTACTCCAGCCAACTTGCAGGCCCACCAAAGCCATGTCCAGTGTCCTTTCCATATAAACAACCTGTCTTGACTCATGCTACAGACTTAAGTAAAATCCCTCCAAGGTCCATAAACCCCAAATAAGCAGTGGCTGGCCTCGGCATACACTATACCTCTTGCTAAATGGCCCCAAGGCAGGCAAAGTGGCAACCAGCCTCAAATTGCAGCATAACTTCTCCTAGGAGTCTCCAAGTACAGCACAGGCAGTTACCAAATTCAGGCAGCTAAATAAGAGGATACTAAACAGTGAATGAGTAAACAAAGAGATCAACAGATACATTGAAACAAACAAAAATGAAAACACAATAACCCAAAATCTATATGGGACACATCCAAAGCAGTTCTAAGAGAGAAATTCATAGACATACAGGCTTAACTTAAGAAAAAAGAAAATTTTCAACAATCTAATTTTACACACAACTAAAGAAACATGAAAAATAATAACAAAAGACTAAAGTGAGTAGAAGGAAGGAAATAATAAACATCATAGGGAAAATAAACTGAATAGATTCTAAAACTACAATACAAAAGACCAATGAAACCAACCTATGGCTGTTCTTTGAAAAGAATAACTAAACTGATAAACTTTTAACCAGAATCATGAAGAAAAAATGAGAGAGGAAACAAATAATCAAAATAGGAAATGCAATAGAAGTGACAGCTGACACCCCAGAAATACAGAGAGTTATAAAAAAATACTAAGAACAATTATATGCCAATGAACTAAACAATCTGGAAGAAATGGATAAATTCCTAGAAACGTATAATCGCACAGGACAAAATCAAGAAGAAAAAATGTGAACAGACCCATAAATACTAAGGTAATTGTATCAGTAATCAAAAAACTCCCCATAAACAAAAATCCTGGAGCGAATGGCTTTGAAGGTGAACTTCACCAAACATTCAAAGAATTAATACTTAGTCTTCTCAAACTATTTCAAAAAATTAAGAGGGAATGCTCCCAATTTCATTTTACAAGGCCACCATTACTCTGATTCCAAAACCAAAGACATTACAAATAAAAGAGAATTATAAGCTGATATACTGATGAACATAGATGCAAATATCCTCAACAAAATATTAGCAAACCAAATTCAGAAATATTTTAAAAAGGTCATACACCATGATTAAGTAGGATTTATTCCAGTGATTTGAGGTTGGTTCAATATCCTCAAATCATTTAACATGATACACCACATAAACAAAATGAAAGATAAAAATCATATGATCATATTAATAGATGCAGAAAAACTTTGGCAAACTCCAACATTGGTTTATGATAAAAACTCTCAGCAAAGTGGGAATAGAGGGAACAACATACTACAGGCTATATATCACAAACCCACAGCTAACATCATACATAACCAGGAAAAGCTAAAAGTGTTTTCCTTAAGATGAGAAACAAGAAAAGGATGTTCACTTTCACAACTCCTATTCAACATAGTATTCGAAGTCCTCGCCATAGCATTCAGACAAGAAAAAGAAACAGAAGGCATCCAAATTGGATAGGAAGAAGTAAACCTGTCACTATTTGCAGATGACTTGACACTATGTATAAAGAACTCTAAATATTCCACACACACACACAAAACTATTAGAATTGATAAATTCAGTAAAGTAGCAAGATACAAAATTAATATTCAGAAATTGGTGGCATTTTATATGCCAACAACAAAACTATCAGAGAAATTAAGACAACAATCCCATTCACAATTCTATCACAAAAATAAAATACTTAAAAATAAATTTAAACAATGTGGTAAAAGACAACTGGATAATTATAAGATATTCAAGAACAACAATGAAGACACAAATAAATGGAAGCATATATCGTGCTCATAAATAGGCAGAATTAACATCATTCAAACATCCATACTACCCAAAGCAATCTATAGATTCAATGCAATCATTATCAAAATTCCAATGACATTTTTCACAGAACTAGAATAATTCATCCTAAAATCTATATGGAACCACGAAAGTCCCTGCATAGCCAATGCAATCTTGAGGAAGAAGAACAAAATTGGAAGTATTGTGCTACCTGATATCAAACTATAGTGCGAGGTTACAGTAATGAAAATGGCATGTTACTTGCATAAAAACAAACACATAGATCAACAGAACATAATAAAGAGCCCAGAAATAAACCTACATTGACATGGTCAATTAATCTGTAACAAAGGAGCCAAGAATAAACAACAGGGTAAGGACTGTCTCTTTAATAGACGGTGTTGGGAAAACTGTAGATACACATGCAAAAAACCGAAATGAGATGCATGCAAAAAAACGAAACACGCAAAAAGAGAAACTTTCTTACATCATTTACAAGAATAAACTCAAAATTGACTAAAGACTCTCATATAAAACCCCAAACCATAAAACTAATAAATGAAAACTTAGGAAGTTAACTCTTTGACATTACTCTTAGTAATATTTTTTTAAATAGATCTTCTCAGGCAAGTGCAACAAAAGAAAATATAAACAGATGGAACTATATCAAAATAAAAAGTTTTTGCAGAGAAGGCAACCATAAACAAAATGAAGAGAAAAAGTACTGAATGAGAGAAGATATTTACTAATGATATATCCAATAAGGAAGGGGTTAATATTCAAAATATATAAGTAACTTATACAACTTTACACCAAAAGGAAAAAAAAAAGCAATCCAATTAAAAGATAGAGGACCTAAATAGATATTTCTCCTAAGAGGACACAGATGGCCAACAGACATATGAGAAAAGGCTCAGTATCACTAATCACCAGGGAATTAAATTAAAACCATGAGTGAGATATCACCTCACACCTCTCAGAATGGCTATTCTCAATTAATCAACAAACAGCAAATGTTAGAGAAGATGTGGAGAAAAGGAAACCCTCATACACTGTTGGTGGGATTGCAAATTGGGGCAGCCACTACGGAAAAAAATATGGAAGTTACTCTAAATATTAAAAAAATAACTACCTTTTGACCCAGCAAGTCCACTTTTGGGTATTTCTCCAAAGAAATCCAGAACACTAATTCAAAAAGACATATGCGCCTCTTTGTTTATTAAATTATCATCCACAATAGCCAAGATATGGAAGCAATCTAAGTTTCCGTCAATAAATGAGTGGATAAAGAAGTGGTACATATATATAATGTAACATTATTCAGCCATTAAAAAGAAGGAAATCTTGCCATTTACGACAACATGGATGGACCTAGAGGGTTTTATGCCAAATGAAGTCAGACGGAGAAAGACCAATGCCATATGATTTCACTCACATGTGGAATCTAAAAGTACAAAATAAACAAACAAACAAACAAAGCAGAAACATGCTCATAGATACGAAGAACAAATTGATAGTTGCCATCTGGGTATAGTGTTGGAGGGCTTGATGAAAAGGGGAAGGGATTAGAAAGTACAAACTGACGGTTACAAAATCATCATGGGGATGTAAAAGTATAGCATAGGAAAATATAGTCAATAATACTGTAATAACTATGTATGGTGCCAGGTAGGTCCAAGACTTATCAGGGGGATTACTTCATAAATTATATAAGTGTCTAACCACTATGCTGTACACCTGAAACTAATATGTTGAATGTCAACAATAATTTAAAAATTAAAAAGTTGTTAATGTTTCTGAAACAATAAAAAGTTTAAAAACTACACTTAATTTATGGGGAGAGGATTTCTGGCATAACAGGGTAAGGCGCTTCATGTACTTGTACCCCAGCAGGACTTGTGAAATTTCTTTTAAAAATAGTGGTGATAGTTGCATGGCAATGTAAATAATGCTAAAGATCTGGACACTTAAAAATGGTCAAAATTGTAGAAACATTTTTCCTTCCTATTTCTCTCCTCCCAATATGGATTTCTTTTGTCCTACTAACGACTGACAAGGAGAAATAAGGTTAAGACATACTAAGGAGATTTCCAAGATATCTTGAGGTACAATAATTACACCAACTCCATCCTAAATCATAGAAATATTTTCCTCCTTTAAATTTCCTGGGCATTTAATTTTCTGTATTTGTTTAGTATTTATACTCACCATTAGACTATTAGCTCCTTAAGAGAGGGACAATTGTAAACTCACTGACATTGCTCATAGTAACATTTTTTTGGATATGTCCCAGTCCTTGGCAGAGTACCTGGTGGGTACTCATCAAATACAGTTTTTTTTAATGCATATTTAATTTTAGATACAAATCTACTTTGCCTTACAGAATAAACAAAAAACTGAGTTCTCATTTTCTTGTCCAACATCTCTTACCAGTTTTTAAAAATTTTTATGTTTAATGAAAGACAATTACTGACAAAATGGAAAAATTAATGTAAAACAAAACAAACAATAACTTTGTTTTACCACACTTCCACTAAGGAGTTGGCTGTGTAATTTTTTAAATTGTGGTAACACACATACCGTTACATTTACCAGCTAAAGCATTTTAAGTGTACAGTTCAGTAGCGTTAACAGGTCTCAAGAACTTTTTCATCTTGCAAAACTGAAACCATACCTACTAAAGAACTCCCTATTCTCTGCTTCCCCACTTTTCTACTTTCTGTCTCTATGAATCTGACTACTTTTTTCCATAGTGGCTGCATTATTTTACATTCCTGGTATTTTTAATAGCAGTCATCCTATTGAGTGTTAGGTTGTATTAAGTGTACCGTAGTTTAGATTCTCAATTCTCTAATAATAGTGATGTTAACCATGTTTTCATGTGGTTGTTAGTCATTTGTATATCATCTTTAGAGAATATCTACTCAAGTCTTATGCTCGCTTTTTGAATCCAGTTATTTGCTTTTTTGTTGTTGTTGTTGAGGTGCAATAGTTATTTATGTGTTCTAGATAGTAATACCTTAGCAGATATATCATTTGCAAGTGTTTCCTCCTATTCTGTAGGTTACCTTTTCACTGACAAAATGTTAAATTTTGTTACGTATATTTTATAGTAATAACAACTACTACTACCCACAAAAAAAAAAAAAAAACAGGTCCAGATGGCTTCACTGTTGAATTCTAGCAAACATTTTAAGAAAAATTAATACCAATTCTTTCCAAACTATTCCAAAAAATCGAAGAGGGATCATTTCCCAACTCATTAAATGAGGCCACTATTAGATTCATACCAAAACCACACAGAAGCATTATGAGAAAACAAAACCGAAAACTAGTATCTCTTATGTATAAGGAGGCAGAAATCCTCAACAAAATACTAGCATACTAAATATCACAACATAAAACGAGAATTTTATACAATGACCAAATGGGATTTATCCCAGGTATATAAGGTTGGTTTAAAATATGATAATCAAAGTAATATACCATATCAGTAGAATTTTAAAATCCACATGATCATCTCAATAGATGCAGAGAAATCATCTGATAATATCCAACACACATTCATGATAAAAAACTCAAAAAACTAGAAAGAGAAGGGACCTTCCTTCCTCAACTTGAAAAACAGTATCTATGAAAAAATAAAAGCTAAAACTATACATTATAGTGAAAGCTAAAATTATAAATAATAGCGCAAGATCACATTCTTTCCTCCTAAGATCAGGAACAAGAAAAGGATGTTGGTTGGCTCTTGCTGCTTCAATTCAACAGTGTACTGGAGCTTCTAACCAGGGAAAGTGGGCAAGAAAAAGTAATCCACACTGGAAAGGAAGAAGGAAATTATCTCTATTTACAGATGACATGATCTTGTATTTGGACAATCCTTTAAGAAATCCAATAAAACACAATTAAAATAAATGATTTAATAGACAAAATTCAATTTGTGTATTTGCAATGAAAAATTAAAAAATGAAATTAAGTACATAATTCCACTTACAATACTATCAAAAACAATAAAATAAATAGAAACAAATTCAAAACAATCCCTATCAGAATCCAAGCTGACTTCTCTGTAGAAATGTGTAAGGTGATTCTAAAATTTACCGGAATTGCAAGAGACCAAACAGCCAAAACCATCTTGAAGAACAAAGCAGGAGGACTCACACTTCCAAAATGTACTTTCAAAGCAACAGTAATCAAGACAGCATATTACTGGCATAAAGACCGAAACAAGGATTAATGGAATATAACTCAGAATCAAGAAATAAATCTACATCTCCATGGTCAACTGATTTTCAATAAGGGTGCCAAGACTATTCAATGGGGAAAGAATGGTCTTTTCAAAAACTAGTGCTAGGACAAATGGATAGCCATAGTGAAGGACTGAAGTGGGACCTTTAGCTTATACCACATATAAAAATTAACTCGAAATGGATCAAAGACCTAAATATAAGAGCTAAAACTATATAATTCTTTGAAGGAAACATGGGGGTACAATTTCATGAGCTTGGATTTGGCATTGGTTTGTTACTACAACACTAAAAGGACAAGTAACATAAAAATAAATAAGTTGGACTTCACCAAAATGAAAAAAAAAAAACTTTTGTGTATCAAAGGACGCTCAAAGTGAAAAGACAACAGACAGAATGAGATATTTACAAATTGTATAGCTGATAAAGGCTAGTATGCAGAGAAAATGTAAAACCAACCAACAAACCAACAAAACAAATCTCTCAACTCTGTAACAAAAAAGACCAATAACCCAATTTGAAAACAGGTAGAGGACCTGAATGCTTAACATTATTAGTCATTAGAGAAATACAAATCAAAATCACAATGAGATACCACTTTACAGATATTAGGACGGCTATAATTTAAAAATACAATACAAAACAAGTGTAGGTGAAGATGTGGAGAAATTGGAAACCCTGTACACTTCTTGTGGGAATGTAAAATAGTGCAGGGAGTGTGGAAAACAGTTTGGTAGTTCCTCAATAAGTTAAACAGAGAATTATCATATGACCCAATAATTCCATTCCTAGGTATATATCCAAAAGAACTGAAAACAGATGTTTAAATTAAATAAAATCTTGTATACAAATGTTCATAGCAGCATTATTCATAATAGCCACAAGGCGAAACAATCTAAACACGGATGGATGGATGGATGGATGGATGGATGGATGGATGGATGGAAGGATGGAAGGATGGAAGGAAGGAAGGAAGGAAGGAAGGAAGGAAGGAAGGAAGGAAGGAAGGAAGGAAGGAAGGAAGGAAGGAAGGAAGGTCAAAATGTGGCTATTATCCAAAAAATGAATTTTTATTAGGCCGTAAACACAAATGAAGTACTATTACATGCTACAACATGAATGAACCTTGAAAACATTTTATGTGAAAGAAGCCAGTCACAAAAGACCGCATATTATATGAATCCATTTATATGAAAGGTCCAAAAAGGTCAATCTATAGAAACAAAGATTAGTGACTGCATAGGGGTAGGTAGGAGCATGATAGCTAAAGGGTACAGGGCTTCTTTGGTGATGATTAACACTTTCAAAAATTGGCTATAATAGTCACACAACTCTGTAAATATACTAAAAACCATTAAATTGTGCATTTTAAATGGCTGAACTATATAGTATGTGAAGTACATCTCAATAAAGCTGTTAAAAAAATTTTATTGTGGGTCTGGGCAGTATTTTTTCTTTTACTGTTAACATGTTTATATAATATGTATAAATAAATGTTTTAAAAATTATGATACAGAAATGTTTATAACTCACCTTTATAAATAAGAGGTTTATCTTTATCTTCTGTCTTCTCCCTACTCGCCAATTCAAGAAAATCTTCAATCAAGTCCAGAGATATGAGAGACTGGCTGAAAACAAGGCTAAAAAAACAAATGAGTGTTCTTGGATTAGAAGATTCAAATAGTAAAGATATCACTTCTTCCCAAATTGGATCTACAAATTCAACACGATTCTAATCAAAACCCCAGTAGGATTTTTTTTGTGTGTAAAAATTAACAAGCTGATTCTAAAGTTTATATGGGGATACCAAACACACAGAGTAACCAAAACAATTTTGAAAGAGAAAAAGTTGGAGGCCTAACTCTACTGGATTTCAACACTTAGAAAGCTAGAGTAATCAAAACAGTGTAGTACTGATGAGGAGACAAATATAAATCAATGGAACAGAATACAGACTCCACATATAGAGCCAAATAATAGAATTAATTGATTTCTGACAAAGAGGCAAAGGCAATTCAATGGAAAAAGGAGTCTTTTTAACAGTGGTCTTGGCAAAATTGGACATCTTTATTTTTTTTCAAAAATGTAGTTTGGCCCAAACCTCATATTTTATCAAAAATTAAGTCTAATAGAGCATAAATCTAAACGTAAAATATAAAACCACAGAATGCTTAGAAGAACACGAAAATCTTCATTAACTTGGGGTTAGACAAACAATTCTTAGACATGACACCAAAAGCATAATCTATCTATCTATCTATCTATCTATCTATCTATCTATCTATCTATCTAAAAGTTGATAAACTGGACTTCAAAATGAAAAACTTTTACTCTGCAAAACACATTGTTTAGAGAATATGAGAAAAAAGTCATCCTAATAAAAGTATTTGGGTAATTTTAGATTATACATTCTAAAATACTTTGTCATTCCATTTCAAATATGCCGGCAAACTCCAGATTCTCTATCCTAGTAGTTCTCTAACTCCTTTTAAAAGCCATGAAAACTATTTGTTCACATGAAGTCTTATATGGTGTTAATATAAAAAATAATATAAAAGCAAGGTGTTGTAGGCATTGGGGGAGAAGAAGGAAAAGTGTTAATAGCCCCTCACCCTCTGCTCTAGGTCATCAACTTACAAGGCCTCTGAGAAACAGTTTGAAAACCACTGCTCTGATCTACCCAATTAGTGAGAAGTGGACATAATTACACACTGAAAATGAAAAAAAAAATCTAAAAAGAATATAGGAGAGCTCATTCTCTCCCTTATATATGCAAGCAAAATAGGTTAGTATACAATGAACTAGACACCGATAGCAAGCATATTTTTTGTTTTGATTCTGAAAGCTGTAATGTACAAGGTGCTTATAAATCCAGAAGATATTTCACCCCTCACTACTACATGTCTTCAGATTTAATAGAACTTTAAAGAAAAACTGAAGCTATGAAACAGCTTTTGGATGTTAACAACATATGCATGGGCAATTGTATGGCTTCCTGAACTCTTTACTGTAGGAGTCTACTGTCTACCAGTTGGTACTCCCAGAATACTGGTAAGTAAATGAACTGACTTCAGGTGCAGAGCATAAATGACCAGGGGATGTGCCTTGATCCCTCCCTCAGTAGATTATCTTTCAAAATCAAAAACCTTATTTGAATCAATTCTGAAATACAAAGTTTTTGACAGTTCCTATAATTGGGAAACTTAAATTCTTAGAAATGAAATACTATTTATTTAATTGAAACTAATCTGTATTTGGGGCCACTATTCTGGAAAAAGGTTGACTTGACATAGTTAGCATTAAGGCAGGTTCTGGGAACCACTGAGTTCAGATAAGTCTCACTATGAAAAAGGTAGTGTTATTAGGACCAAGTGGTTATAAACTAATGGTAACCTCTGTTAACCTTTTCTAGGTGTAGACAACATGAAGAACTACTGTCTTGATTAGTAATAATTTTCATACTTATATAAACTATTTTGGCTTTTTCTTTTCTATAGAGGACCCATGTAAAAACATAAAGATAATACTTATCAAATTCACACATATCAAAATTCTGAAAATAAAGATTCAATCAAAAAACATTTAAGTGAAAGAAAACAATCAGAAGGGCTAGGATGAAACTGGTGGTGTACTAGAGTTTGCTGTAACTAGCTTGAAACAGAAAAGTGGATTGTTAACATCTCTTCCTACCTCTGACATCATGACAGTAGCTTAAAATGACTATAGTAGGAATATTTTTATCATGGAAATCAGCAAATGTTACAAAGCAGGGCTTTTCTTTCTTGCGTTATTATATATGTATATATATTTATATATCTATTTATATATATATGTTTCATACATAAACTACATACATACATATGTGTGTGTATATATGTGTGTGTGTGTGTGTGTGTGTGTGTCAACTGCACAAATAGAGAATAGGAGAATCTGATCTAACAGCAGTTCTTTAAAAAAATGAGCATCTTAGTTGACCACAAGTTCAATATGCACCAACAGTATTATTTATTTTTCATTTTATTTTTAAATTTTTAAGATATTTTAATTAAATTTATTGGGGTAACATTGGTTAAGTTTCACATGTACGATTCAATAATACATCATATGTATATTGATTGCATTATGTGTTCACCACCCAAAGTCAAATCTCTTTGTCGCCATATATTTGACCTACTTTCCCTTATCTACCTCACCACTCCCCCTATTCCATCTGGTAACCACTAAACTGTTGTCTGTGTCTGGGTTTTAGTTTGTTTTTCTGTCTTGTTTGTGTGTTGCTTTCAGCTGTATATATCACATATAAGTAAAATCATATGGTCCTCCACTTTTTCTGTCTGACTTATTTTGCTTAGTATGATACTCTGAAGATCTATCCAAGTTGTCGCAGATGGCAGTATTTCATTTATTTCTTATGGCTGAGTAATATCCCATTGTGTATATGTACCACATCTTTATCCAATCATCTATCAAAGGGCACTTCAGTTATTTCCATGTCTTTCTTGGCAACCATGAATAATGCTGCAATGAACAACAGGGTGCATACATCTTTATGGATAAACGTTTTCAAATTTGGGGAGTAGATACCCAGAAAAGGAATTGCCAGGTCAAATGGTAATTTGTAGATTTTTGAGGAATCTTCATGGTATTTTCCATAGTAGCTGTATCAGTTTACAATTAGCAGTGTATGAAGGTTCCTTTTTCCTCACAAACTCTCCAATACTTATTGTACTATGGATGGCAGCCCTTCTAATAGGTATAAGGTAGTATCTCATTGCAGTTTTGATTTGCATTTTCCTAAAAGCAAGTGAAGTTGAGCATCTTTTAATATGTTTGTTGGGCATTTGTATGTCTTCTTGGGAGAAGTGTCTGTTCAGGTCTTCCACCCATTTTTTTTTAACAATCCAGTTTGTTTTTTAGTTGTTGAATTGTATGCGTTCTTTGTATATTTTGGATAATAGCCCCTTATTGGAGGTATTGTTTGCAAATATCTTCTGCCATTCAGTTGGTTGTTTCATTTTTTTATGGTTTCTTTTATGTTTGTTTCAAGAGTTATTACTATATTGTCGTTCTTTATTTTTCTGTCTTTATTGTAATATAATAATTAGGGGCTTGTATTTACATTGTACACGTCAATGAATTTTTTTCATTATAGTTGGCACCCAATAATATACCAGTTTCAATTGTATAGCATAGTGATCAGAGATCCACATAACTCGCAAAGTGATCACCTCACTAAATCTAGTACCCCACTTCCTTACATACTTATGACATTAACCATCTTCCCCAAGCTACAATCTACATCTCCATGTCTATTTTGCAACTATCCACTTGTACCTCTTAATCTCTTTGCCTTTTTCTATCCCCTCAAACCCCCTCCCATCTAGTATTCTTCTAAATATTCTCTGTATCTATGAGTTTATTTCTGTTTTTGTTGCTACTGTTGATTTTGTTCTTTAGATTTCACATGTACGTGAAATCATGCGATATTTGTCTTTCTCTATCCGACCCATTTCATTCAGTGCAATACCCTCTAAGTTCATCAAGGCAAGATATTTTTCCACCTCCTTCTTTTTAGTCTGTGTGTATCTTTTAATCTGAAGTGAGTCTCTTGTAGGTAGCATATGCAGGGGTCTTTCTTGCTTTTCTTATCCATACAAACACTCTATCTTTTGCTTGGAGAAATTAATTCCTTTCCATTTGAGGTACTTGTTGATAGGATGTTATTATCATTCTTTATTCCTGTTTTTGATATATGCTTTTTCTTCTTAAAGAAGTCCCTCCAACATTTCCTGTAATACTGGCTTGGTGATGATAAATTCCTTAGCTTATTTTTGTCTGGGAAGCTCTTTATCTGCCCCCCAACCATAAATGATAACTTTGCTGGATAAAGTATTCTTGGTTGTAGATACTGGGTTTTCACCACTTAGAATATTTTCTGCCAAGCCCTTCTGTTCTGCATAGTGTCTTTTGAGAAATCAGCTGCCAATCTTATGGGTGCTCCCTGGTAGGTAACTGTTTTTCTCTTGCTGCTTTTAAGATTCTTTCTTTGCATTTAACCTTTAATTATGATGTGTCTTGGTGTGGGCCTCTTTGGGTTCTAGTTTCTTGGGACTCTCTGAGCTTCCTGGGGTTGTATGTGTATTTCCTTCTCCAGGTGAGAGAAGTTTTCCATCATTATTTCTTCAAATAGCTTTTCCACATCTTGTTCTCCCTCTCCTCTATCAGGTACCCCTATTACATGAATGTTTTTACACTTAATTTTGTTCCAAAGACTCTTTAAATTATTATTATATTCTTGGCTTTTTTCTTGCCATTCTGATTTCTTGCTGGGTAACCTTGGCTTCCCCATTCTCTATATTGGTTGTTTGATCCTCTTCTTTATCCACTCTATTAATTCCCTCTAATGTACTCTTCATCTCAGATAATGTATTCATTTCTGACTGGTTCTCTTTTATAATTTCCATTTCCATGTTCATGTTTTTTATCTCTCTGTTGAAGTTCTCACTGAATTCATCTACACTTCCCCTCAGTTCATTGAGCATCTTTATAACCAGTGTTTTTAACTCTGCTTCTGTTAGATTGCTTGACTCCATTATTCCTGGATCTCTGTTCTATTCTCTCATACGGTTTCTGCTTTTTTTGTATTCCCATTTTGGCTGTCATTTTGTGTCTGTTTCCATGTACCAATAAACAAAGCTCCTAAGTCTCCTGGTCTCATTAAAATGGCTTTGTGCAGTAGGTGTCCAGAAGGACAGTCCTGAGAGGGGCTCAGCTGCAGGCCAAATTTAGCCCCAGCCTGTGTCCCACTGGGGCCACCTGTTAAGATTCAGCAAGCAATCCACAGATATTGTGCTTATAGTAGCCTCAGGAAACCGTACCAGAAAACAAGGTGAGCTGCCACCCATGAGTCTTGGGGCTTGCTCAGCAAGATGCACAGGACTTGCCAAGGAAACAACTGGACATGGGTAGGGCCACGAGCTGGGGGAGGCAGAGTTTCAGGAAATCCCTGGGCAGAGCTACCTATGCTATCCAGTTTGATGACATCTCAGCTATGGAGGTGATGAGTCCACACACTGGGATGGGGGAGGGCTCAACAGAGGAACAATGGATACTGCTGGCACTTCTGTACAAAAGGCGACTAGTCCCCCCTTGGCCCTCACTCCAACAACTCTGGTGCCCCCTGCGCAGCCCAACTAGTGCTGGTGCTCAGAGCGAGCAGGTTTGTCACCACAAAAGTCCGTTCAAGGTCACAGCTCCTTTAAGAGACATCTGCAGCTGCTGCTGCTTGGCCTCTGTCCCACCCAGCCGCTGAGGACCAGACAGCTTTGTATCCTCTCCTCACCCCGTCCCACCTTCTCCCATTGCAGGGCAATTTCCCAGTTCTCTCCCTAGTTGTATGGCTTGACATCTAGATTCCAGGCGATTTTCCTTGCTGCTTGCTCGTTTCTGTCACAACTTAATTTTGGTCACCAGAGGGACGAAGAGAGTTTCTATCATCTATGCTGTTTTTTTGTTGATGGTTTCTCTTGCTGAGTAGAAGCTTTTTAGTTTGATATAGTCCCATTAATTTATTTTTGCTTTTACTTCCTTTGCCTTTAAGGTCAAATTCATAAATTCCTCTCTAAAACCAAGGTCCATAAGTTTAGAATCTATGTTTTCTTCTATGCAGTTTATTAAGGTTTTATATGTGTGTGTGTGTGTGTGTGTATGTATGTATGTATGTGTGTGTGTGTGTGTGTGTGTGTGTGTGTGTGTATATATATATATATATATATATATATATATATATATATATATATATCCTTCTCTAGCCTTCTTAAACTACTTTGGCCATGGTGTCATCTCGCTTCCATGAATTTTTAATATTTTTCTTTCTGTTTTAGCTGGCATACATTATATTAGTTTCAGATGTACAACACAGTGATTAGACATTTATGTAACTCATAAAGTGATAACCCTGATAAATCTATTACCCATGTGACACCAGACACAGTGATTACAATATTATTAACTACATTCTTTATGCTATACTTTATATCCCCATGACTATTTTGTAACTATTGAATGCTATTTCTTAATCCTTTCCCCTTTTTCACCCATCCAACCCCCCACCCATCTAGCAACCCTCAAAATGTTCTCTGTATCTATGTTTGTTTCTCTTTTATTTATGTGTTTATTCTGTTCTTTAGATTCTACATGTAAATGAAATCATATGGCATGTCTTTCTCTGACTTACTCCATTCGGCGCAATAACTTCTAGGTCCATTCATGATGTTACAGATGGTAAAATTTCATTCTTTTAAAAAATATTTTTATGGCTGAGTAATATTCTATTATATATATGTAGCACTTTATATATATATATATATATATATATATATATATATATATACATACACATACCTCTCCTTTATCCATTCATCCATCATTGGACACCCAGGTTACCTCCACATCTTAACTATTGAAAATAATGCTGCAATGAACATATGGATGCACATGTACCTTCAAAGTAGTACTTTGAGTTTCTTCAGATAAATACCAAGAAGTAGGATTACTGGGTCCTACTTTGTCTCTTGTTATAGTCTTTGTTTCAAAGTCTATTTTGTCTGGTATAAGTATTGCTACCCCAGAGTTTTTCTAAATTTCCATTTTCATAAAATATCTTTTCCATACCTTTACTTTCAGTCTGTGCGTGTCTTTCAATCTGAAGTCTCTCGTAGAAAGCATATGTAAGGGTCTTATTTTCTTATCCATTCACCAACAGTGTTATTCAGTTGTTTTAAAAGGGGTTCAGAACAGGCCTCTCCAAGATGTGCTACTTTGGCATGTAAATTATTTTAAGCTGAAAGTAACTGAGACCCTGAAGGCTCAAGGGAAACTTTTACCACAAATAACTTTTTATGAACTAACTATAGAGCACGGCAAACTTCTATTTATTGAACACCTGCCTTATCCTATGAAATACCCTCCTCCCCTCTGAAGCCTCAGGGCACTTTACAGTATTACTTAGCTCAAGAGGTCATATATACCTCATATTACCTTTCTGTCTCTGAATCTCTCTTGTGAGATCTCTGATTCTCTCATGTATGTGGGGTTCCCATATGTATATATGTGATTAAAATTGGTTATTTTCTCATTAATCTGTCTCATGTTGATTTAATTATCAGACCAGATGAAAGAACCTTGAAGGGTAGAATAAAACTTCTTCTTCCCTCACAGTTAGAAAACTATTAAGTTGCATGAATGGATGCATAAGGTCCAGAAATGAACATGAACCGACCTCACCAGAAGTCTGTGTTAACAGGAACTCAGCTGAAGTGTTTTGTTTACCAAAACCGTATTTTGAGATGGGTACTAAAAATTGAAGTACATTCAAGACCATGTGGTTGGGACTGAAATTATGCCATATGAAAAATAGATCAATGAACTGAGAGGAAAAGCTAAAAATGATGAGGAATACACCCAGGATTATTTGAAGAGACATTTGAAATTATATTAGCGACGTCTGCAACCTACTTTCAAAGGCATCAGGAAAATAAGATGGATGGACAAATGGATAGATTAAATAGATATGTAATAAATAAAATAAATAAAATAAAATAAAATAAAATAAAGAATATAATATGATTCTAGGTGATAGGTATATGGGCATTCACTATAAAATTCTTTCCACTTTTTGTTATGTTTGAAATGTTCCATAATAAAATGTTGGACAAATAAAGAATAGTGGTAATCACAAGTCTGGAAACACATAGTTTTATAGTATTAATACTCATAACATCTATCAGTGGGGTTTATAACTAAAAATGATCATTACAAGAGTGTTAAGAAAAAAAAGGAATAGATATATTCTATTTTAGACTAGAGGGGAAACAGCTATAGGAACACTATATAATCTAAAGATAAGGATACATTTTCTAGCAAAGTTGAAGTATACAACTATAGGTAGCCTTATGAGGTGGTAAATATACCATAGGGGAAGCTACAAGAATCCTATGATGATCATACCAAAAGAGATTCTTGCACTGGTTAGGAAATTAAAAGCCCACTAAAATCCTTTTTACGCTCTTTAAATTCTTGTACGGTACCCCAATAAAAATTAATTTAAACTGCAGAAGTTGATAGCAGAAAACAACATAAGCGTGTCTAGAGCAATAATGTCTCCTTACCTTTCAGAAACTCTGAACTCAAATATCCACTTTATACTTGACTTCCCTCATGGATATCTAACAGGTCTCTCAAACTTACTATAGCCAGAGCGAGAGTCTTTACTATCTCTAGTAAACTTAGTTCTTCACTAATCTTCTCCATTTTAGTAAATAATACCATAATAATCTACCAGCCACTTAGGTGGTAGATTATTATGAATGATGGAAGCCTGGGAGTCATCTCTGACTAAGGCCAAAGATGATTTTTTTTTAGACTTATGTTAAACTGTTATTTTAAAAAAAATCACAGATATATTTTTAAAATATGTATCTTAAAAATAGAATGCCATAGAATGTTGGGACCTTGTAAAAACCTAAACAATAAGCCTGGTTTGAAACTTTAAAAGTATGTTTTGAATAGTAATTTGAAGGATGAGATTGACGGGTGGGGATGCAGGGAAGGAAATGGGGCACAAATGCTAGAAGTAAAACAAACAAGAACAAAAAGTAATGGAGAAATGATAAAGAGTGATTAGTAAATGAGGTGAAATAAAGTGTAAGAGGTACCCACTAGTTTTGGGAATTAGAAGGTCGCTAAGTGACTTTAGGGAGAAAAATTTCAGTAAAGTGACAGGGTAAAAGCCACGCTGCATGGATTGAAAAATGATTTTGAAGATGGTAAAATATAAATATCAATGAGAGGCTTGGCTCAAGGAAATAAGTACAAGGTAGAAGAGCCAGAAGGGGAAAATAGCACTGAAGAAAATAGCTAGAATATGCACTCAGAACTAGTGGCTTAAAAAGAATACAGTTGTCATTCACTGCATGAATCAAAGTAATGACATCTTTAGAAAGGAAGAAAACAGATTTCTTTAAATAAATTGTTTAAACAATAGAAAGGTTATCAAAAGGTTCATGCATAATAAAAATAGAAAAGAACTTACACTTTATCCCCAATTTCCTCTGCCATTCGAAGAATTTCAAAGAGAAGTACCATTTTGCCAGAATGCTCTAAAATCTCGGCATCAGCATCTGTAACAAAATCTTTGTACCAGTCTGGAGCTGGGCTGCTTGGATTAGAAGAAGTAGCTTTACCTAAATAAAACAAATGAAATATAAATAAGCAGGCAAATAAGACTAAAAGACCCCAAGAGAAGGATTAAGAAATAGACCAAGAAAAACATATATACATGCATGCTCATGCCCAGAAAGAAAAATGACTACCCAGGAGAGAGAGAACGACACAAGGTAGAAGGCTCAGAAAGAGACACTAAGAGACAGAGGCCTCCAGGTGCTAAGAGCATCGCCCCCTCAGTTTCCCCTCATATCATCAGACATTCGATTCTCAAAGAAGCACCGATTCCTAGTGAAAAAAAGGTTGGGGACCACTGTTTTAAGGGACCTCTGGGACAACATCGAGTGTAACGACATTTATACCATAGGAGTATCGATCAGGAGGGGAGAGAGAGTAAGGGGTTGAAAATGTATTTGAAGGAATAATTACTGAAATATTTACGAGGAAAGAGTCTCAGAGAGAGAGAGAGAGAGAGAGAAGAAAGAGGGGAAGGAAAAATGGAGGGGGAACTGACTGACTCAGAGATTAAGAGAGAAAAGATCTTAGGGGTAGGTGCAGGATACATTTTACTGTACTACTAGAATTCTGGAAAACTCAAACACGTATTAATCCCAGAATATCATATTTTAAACATTTTGTTCTTATTTTCACCTCAAATTTTGACTATAAAAAATGTAAGAAGTAACACAAAATAATCTATTAAAGATTTAAACATAAACAGTTCAACATAAGGAATATACTAGTTTAACCTTTTTGTACCTTTTCTCGATTATCTGTTAATGGAAAGTATTTTAAATTTCTAAAAAATTGTTATGTTTTATATATCCAGGAACATATATAGACTATAATGAACAGCCACATTCCTGCATTACACCTTTATCAAATTTTAACACGTTAAATCTGCTTCTTGTGCAGCTGAAGTCTAATAAGTGACTCTATCCAATTATATTCTTCTTCCTCTCTTCTTTATGAGAGGTAAACCCTAAATTCTGTATTTATTCTTTCTGTATATGTTTTTATATTTTCACCATATGTGTATCTCTAAACTGTACATTACCTTTCGTGTTTTTAAACTACAGCAGGTCCTCAAATAATGTTGTTTTGTTATAACATTGATGAGATGCCATAGGAACTTAGCTCTTGTTTCTATCAATTAGCCTATGGTAAAATTGGCTTTGTTATACATAGTTCTGCTTAAAGTCTTGGAACCTATTGACGATATTAAATGAGAACTTACTGTAGATACCATATAATTTGTATTATTCTATGATTAAGATTTTTAACTCAGTGTAGTTTTTCATTTTTCACTAAGACTTACTTAATAATTCTGTCACGTAGTATTCCACTGCATAAATATACTATTATTTAGTCTCAAGTTTATAGATGTTTGGGTTATTTCTAATTTTTGACAACTGTGAAATAACTGCAATGAACACACAATGCTATTTTTCTAGAATGTTGTCTACTAAGTTTTAAAGTTATGCTTATAATTTTTAAAATAAAACTTTAAACATATTTATTTTACAGTTATTATCAAATAGTTATATTATCTAAGGTTCTTGATAATTTAATTATGCTATTTCGTTTTGTATGTTAATGTTCATCAGGTTGACTGCTAACTTATTTTGTTGATAACTTTTCCTAAGGTTGTTTCTTCAGGTATTCTATAACTTTTTATTGTTATTTCACTTTCATTATAGCTGTAATATGGGAGAAACCTGGGTAGCTTGAGTTGAGGTCATTCCTACATCTGCTTCTGTCACCAGGGGATCACCAAACCAGAATTACTTTTGAGGTTAGTATTTCAGCTTGAGATTTTTGGACTATGCAAATAATGTAAATTCAAACCACAAACTAAGTGAGGGAAAGTCCATGATTACAAATACAAGGAAGCTATTTTTCCCAACCCAGAGCCTAGGGTGAAACAGATAAGCTTTCTTGTCATTTCTCTGGATTGAAGGTCACATTTTTTCCTAACCTATTATACCCTTTAAAGAGATTCAGCTTTAATCTGGGTTCTAAGAGCTCTCCACCTTATAAATTGTTCAAAGCCTTGTATTCTATCCCTGGGTAGGTGAAAACGAAAACTGCTAGTCTCAAGATGAGCGTATCCCTAGAGTTTCCATAGGACACCTTCTTGAACTTACTTTTTATGTTATCAGCTCCCTCTTTTTGTGTCTCGGTCCTAGAGACTTCTATTACCTTTAGAGAGCTGATTATGCATTTATATTCAAACCACGATGAACTAATGCCTAAATATTTCACATATTTGCAAGATTCCATACCTTTCCTTGAATGTCTTATATTACTTTCTTCCCCTCTTTGCCTGGCAAACTAATATTCATGCTTTACTATCCTTCAAGAGTCGCTAAAATTTCATCTTAGAAAAGCCTCCTTGCAAGGCTGGCCCTTGGCTGTTGTCTGGGAACTTTAATGGCAAACAGTTCCCTGTACTGATATAAAACTTTCTCTGATAAGAGTGGCTCGCTGTGCCTAGTTTGTTTGTACAAACAATGTGGTTCGTTCTGAACACCTATTTTCTTTCTGGGAGTCTGGCATTTGGTATTAGCCAAGTACATAGTGCCTATGTGACCAACTTCCAATAAAAATCTTTAGCGCTTGGCCTCTATTGAGTTTCTCAGGTAGATGACACTTCATATATGTTGTTATAACTTGTTCCTGGGGAAATTAGTACATCCTGTGTGACTCCACTAGGAGAGGACTCTTGGAAGGTTATGCCTGGTTTCCTCTGGACTTCCCCAGACTTTGCCCCATGTGACTTTTCCCTTTGAGGATTTTGCTTTGTATCTTTTCATTGTAATAAACCATAGTCTTGAATACAGCTATATGCTGCTGAGTCCTGTGAAACAACAAACCTTTGGATGGTCTTGGGGACCCCTGCCAACTGCTTATCAAGCAAAGGTTGACTAAACTCCTTTCTATAGTTAATCAACTGGCTAATAACCAGTGCCTTTGGAGGAATTCTCTAGTTCTACACTTTGTGCACAACTTTAGCAATAGTTATCCAAATTTACTAAATTTATCTACAGTGAAAATGTCAGCAACAAAAAAATATTGGCAGAAAGTTAGTAAAAATGTGGCAGCTAGATAAGAAGTCTCAATATTCTTATTTTGATCCTATTATATATAATCATAATGCCTTAGAGTAACATCTAAAAAATAAAAAGTGATCCAGAAATATATGGGCTACTCCAGTTAATAAATAATCTGAATATGTAATTAAAACTAAAGCATATTTCATGCTGAATATTATTTCATCATTTTCATGGACTACTCATTACTTCTGTTATAACTTTGTGCTGTGTATATGTACAAGTGACAGTAAATTAATTAATTAATCAATGCCACTCCTTAATATCTACTTTAAATAGCACAAAATGCCTACAAGGTAAGGCACAAAGAAAAATAAAACAAATAGAAAGCAACATCTTTACCCCTTATTTCTTGAAGCACTCTAAATATATATTTAACTACCATATTTACAGCAAGGTATACTGTAGCTTTGAAAAGTAGCATATCATTAAAATACTATGTGTTTATACAGTAGTATTAGTAGAATGGTAAGCTCCATTAGTGCATTTTGTTCACTGACCTAATCCAAGCTTCTAGAGCAGTGCATGATACATAGTAAGCACTCAATAAATATTTGTTGAATGAACAAATGTGGTATATTAGTGCTAATAATATGGCCCTACATAATACATGAGGATTCTAACATAAAAGTTGATATCCATACAATAATTATACACATTTTATAATGTAAATATTCACTGATAAAGCTTACTCTAAAAATATTGAAATAATAAATTAAATATTTTGAAGTAGTTTATATAGTCACAAAACTGTCCTTCTAATAAGATGCTAAAATACAGAAATGGGGATTCTGTAAGGTAAACTTAAACAATTTATTCGAGACTCTGCTTCTCAGAAAATTCAGAAAGCCACTATAGAAGAATTAAAATGAAACTATGAAGTAAAAAAATATGCAGTGAAAATCATATTATAACTCAAAGCCATCTACATATTTAACATCCATTTCGAATTCCAGGTGCAACATTTTGGCCCTTTAATACTTCCTATTCAGGTTTTCTTACATTTACTATAAGAAAGTTTTTTTTCCCCCCAGGGCCTATAGTTGGTTTTTTAAATATTTTTTTAATTTTTCAATTACAGTTGGCATACAATATTATATTGGTTTCAGGTTTACAATATAGTGATTAGACATTTATATATCTTATGAAGTGGTCACTCTGATAAATCTAGTACCCATCTGACACCATACATAGTTATTACAATTTTATTGACTATATTCCTATGCTATATGGAGTTAATCTACAGAAGAAAAACAGATTTTCATTATCTATTTGTTCTAAAAATATTTCTGATAAACTATACAGATACATAGCCACAAAAAAAAAAATACATCCATATATAAATGACTTCTATTTGACTATACACCACTAAAATGAAACAAAGTAGTCAAAGTTTGTCATTTGGAACCCGCCACATTCCCTAAGTTTACAACACGTAGCCAACTGCTCTCTGCCCCAGCTCTTTCCAACCGTTTTCACATTATGACATATACAGAAAATGATAATACTTACATAGCACACCAGGAATAATGGAAGAGGCTACTCATTTCTGGAGGTGACTCCAATGCCTCAGACAGCACAAGATAAGACATACTGCTAAGTCTACTCTTTCTTTCTTCTCCAAACCATAAGTCATGAGAAAAAATTTCAACAAGAATATTTTTAAAAAATTATCCCCAGGAACACATAAACTCTAAGCTATTTAGAGTTTAAGTATGAGGTGAGGGACGACTGAGGAAAATTTTAAGTGAAAAGGCACACTAGGAAAGCAAGTGAAGAGATAATGGGAGCTTTCCATTACTTTAATCTATAACCATTCCTTTACTATTCTTCAAAAAATATTCTTTAAATCTAATTGGAAGACAAGCATCGATAATAAGCTATCTTTATGGGGTAACAAGAGAAAAGAACAAGAAGAAAAATTTTGTAGTTTAATTTTTACTATTCCCCTGATTTCTTAGAGAAGCCAGGGTCTGTGGTTTAGATGGCGTATACCATCTGTCTATTTTAAGGAGGTGCTGAAGAGAAATGTTTATCAAGGAATCGCCAAAGTAATTCAGCTGCAGGCCTGGGATCAGCCAACCTTGTTTGAGTATAGATTCATTCACCTAACGGGCACCCACTTCGCTCTATTCTTTCCAGTCAACTTTTTTGCTCCATGACTCCCAAATGCCAAATATTTAGAGGTATTTACACTACGCGGTGTTAGATATTTGGTTTGCTATTTCAAATATTTACATAGTTTGGTCTCAGCCTTAGAGTTCCTAGATACCCAGTCAGGCTGTACTAGGAGAATATGGAGCCTCCTCACTAATTCTTCAAATGTAGATATAGGTAAAGACTTTAGCCATTACAAAGTTCAATCAAAACCTTTCACTGTGTGTACACTTATGCACAACGGAAAGAAAGAGAAAATGAAAGAGGTGACACAAATTGTACATGATACAGGAGAAACCTAAAGTAGACAACAATTATAAATTACAAAAGACTAAACCATTAAAACTAATTCCACTATATAAAATTAATTACAATTATACTTGATTCCCTGAAATGCTTCCACTTATTTATATATAAAGTGAAAATACCAATGTGGCTTTGACATTGGATTTATCTAGGAAGGGCTGAATTTCACCTCTACAAATCATTAATAAAAATAAAGATATAAACAACACTTCAAGGCTACTCAAGAATTAAGATAGATAAACATGGTAGTGAAAATAATAGAGTTTAGGTATATACATGTAAATAAATGTTACTTTTTTTTCCTATCCCTTTAAATATTATAACACAATGCTTGCTTATAATTTAAACATTCATCAGATATTTCTTATTATGTATACCTCATTATCCTAGATGCTTACCAACTGAGGAAAGATATTCCTTTGAGCCAACTAATGGAAATTAATAACCGAAAAAAGTACTGACATAATAGTGACATATTTTCTAAACCAATGTTCCATTATAAAGGTAACATTCATTAGACTTACTTTCTTCCAGCTTTAAAGAAACTGAGGGATTGTTTCCTGTTTCGTCCATATTCCCTTCACCACCTCCTCGAGATCTTGAATTCCAGACTTTAATCACTTCAACATCATTGTCACTGCCACTTCCACTTGAGCTACTGCCTTTTTTTCCCTTTTTCCCCTTTGTTTTCTTCTTTCTGAAGAACAAATTCAAACAATTAGGAAAGCATAGTAAAGATACAAGTGTCAATTATCAGGACCAATCAGCAAGCAGAGATTTTTAATGTGTCAAGGTACAAAAATATTCAATTTACTTTGTATAATCATCAGAGCTTAAACTCATGGAGGTTTCATCGGAATCCGAAGCTATAAATTCATCCATACTGTCTTCATCAAAATATCCCTAGAGAAAAAAAAATTATGAATGTTTTAGTAGTTTATTTCAACTTATATTGGAAATTATAATGATGTTGGTTTATTTCCTTAAGTTAATTGATATGAGATAAGGAAGAACTGAGGAACTATCATGAATTAGGAAAAAAAAAAGGAGACATGACAGATATGACTACTACATGCAAATGTGAGGTCTCGGATTGATCATAAAAACAAAAAGGACGTAAATACGAAAACTAATAAAATTCAATTAAAGCTTGTTGTTTATTTAATAGTACTGACATAAAAGTTTCCTAGTTTTGATCTTTTAATTATGATCATTAAAGATGTTAAGATTAACACTGACTACTCCTTCCATAATCATAATGCATTCAAACATATAGCAATTAACTAGAATAAAATAGGTTGAGTTACTGTGTACCACAAAGCAAAAGAAAATTCGAATATGCAGTAGGTCTATATAGATCGACTTTTTTCCTCAAGTTATTCTGCTTCTAACAGATCTTTTAATCAATTTTAAGTTACTTAATTTACCTTATTTTCTTTGCTAATGTAGTCCAGCTGTAAACACCAAGGATGAGTCCAGATTCTACTTAACATCTGAAAATCTTGAAAAAGTTTTGCACCTGCTTTTCCTCTTCCACCTTCATTGCTATTACCTACACCTAATCAAAAGAACAACAGTTAATGTTAAGACATAAGAATTCTATTTCAACCAAGGTTTCTAAATTATAGGTTTTAACTTTTATTTATTCCAAGAATTCCTTTGGCAGTGTGAAAAGCTTACAGACCCACTTTCTTAATGTTTTGGAATACATAAAATAAATAGGATTAACAAAAAATAACCTTACATGGATATTATCAAAACATTAGAAAACAAATCTGTGATACAGTAATATGTATACTTTATTAACGCATTAAATAAAAAAGAAAACACAGAAGCAAGTCTAACAAGTATCTGAAATTTTGAGTATTGATAAATAATTTTGAGAGACCATTAACAATAAAATATAGAAATATTTCTAATTTCTATTGGTACCGAAGTCATAGTTATCACTAATCTTACTATGGCTTGTTGCCTACATGCATAATTGGAAAAAATGCTACACATTTGTTGGTGGTTAGTGAATATTAATATGTAATTTTTCTTATTCAGATTCATATACCCCATAAATTCTATCCATGGACTCTTAGACTACAAACTCCTGTTTTAGATAAAGCCTCTCTCTGTATACAGTCCTTCGGCAACTCTTTACAACTAATCTTACACGAAAAATATACTTCTAAAATTTGTTTTTCATGCTGAAAACATTAGATTTCTTCTGCCAGAGTAATTTCAACAAAATTATATTTTTTCTATGAAAGTTAAATGAAAACAAGTGCACATTTCATTAATATGACAAAATTATCAAGGGAGTAAAAGGCAACAAAACAAGCTGATTAAGAGTAAAAAACAGCATTTAAGCTAGTTTTTCTGTCCAGTTTTGAAAGATGTAAATTCACTGAAAATTAGTAAATCATGCCTCCATTAATGATGAGTAAATGTAGTAATGTCATGAAACACCAATAAAAATGAATAAAAATGTGGTACTGATTATTTAGACTGATTAGAGGTATTTCTACTGGGTATGATAGAAATCATTACTGTAAAAACGAAGTTATCTCATTTCTTGATATACAAGTCTTCATACCATTCTTTTATAATTCTTTTATTTATGTTAAGGTCAACAGTGATGGTATTTCATTTCTGATTTTAGCTTTGACTTTTCCCTTTATTAGTTTATAAGTACAGCTAAAGAGTTATTTATTGTTATCTCCTCAAAGAACCAACATACGGTTTCAATGATTTTGGTTTTTTTTTCCTTTGTATGTATTTCTGTTGTAGTCTTTATTGTTTACTTCCTTCTACTGTCTTTACATTTAGTTTGCTCTTATTTTAGTTTCATAAGGTAGAAAGTTGGATTATAAATTTGAGATCTTATACTTCAAAATAGGCATTTACAGTTATATATTTCCCATCAAGTACTGCTTTATCTGCATCCCATATTTTAAAATCCTATTTTGTTTTCATTTATCTTTAAATATTTTCTAATTTTCCTGTGATTTCTTTTTTGACCCATTGGTTCTTTAGGAGTGGGTCACTTACACATATATGTGAATTTTCCAACTTTCCTTCAATTATTGGTTTGTAATTTCATTCCAATGTGGTTAGAGAAAATATTTTCTGTAATTTTATCCTTTTGTATTTATTGAGGCTTACTTGATGGTCTAAAACATGACATATCTTGGAAAATGTTCCATATGCACTTAAGAGGGATGTGTATTCTGCTCCTGTTGGATGGAGAAGTCCATAGATATCTATCTATTAGGTCTAACTGATTTAATGTATTTTTCAAGTCTTCTATCTCCTTGTCAATCTTCTGCCTACCTGTTCTCGCCATTATTTAAAGCCTTATTAGTCTTGAAAATTAATGTAAAAGAAAGAGATTTCAAAAAAGGTAAGCTAAAAACTACTATTTTATTATACAAGAAACACTGACTAAAAAGTCAATTTTTGGGGGGAGGGGAACTACTTTTCTATATATCATAATAAATATTATATAAAATTTTCATAAGACTTTAGGTGCAACTGGCTGTAGTATAAAAAGAAAATTCCTAAAGAAAAACTGTAGTTCTACCTACCCTATTTACTTTGTATTAGAGTTGATTTTCTGTGAGAAATAAGAATCAAATAAAAAAAGATATGCTAATAAACTGGCCAAATAAACATCTGCAGAAAAATGTTTTCTACTCAAAAGAGCAATGACTGGGGTAAAGACAGTCTCCTCAATAAATAAATAGTGCTGGGAAAATTGGACAGATATATACAAAAAACTGAAACTGGACCACCCTTGTACACCATGTACAAGAACAGACTCAAAGTGGATTAAAGACTTAAATTGAAGACCTGAGAACCATATAACTTCTAGAAGAAAACATGGGCAGTAAACTCTCTGGTATTGCTAACAGTAATTTCTTTTCAGATATTTCTCAACGGGCAAAGGAAACAAAAGAAAAAATAAACAAATGGGACTACAACAAACAAAAACTTTTTATACAGCAAAGAAGACCATCAACAAAATAAAAAGACAACCAACTGAATGGGAGAAGATATTCGCTTATGATACATCTAATAAGAGGTCAATATCCAAAAATATATAAAGAACTTATACAACATAACAACAAAAAAACCAAACAATCCAATTAAAAAATGGGCAGAAGACCTGAATAGATACTTTTCCAAAGAAGAAATACAGATGGTCAATAGACAGAGGAAAAGATGCTCAAGGTCACTAATCGTCAGAGAAATGTAAATTAAAACCACAATGAGATATTACTTCATACCTGTCAGAATGGCTATCATCAATAAATCAAAGAAAAAGTGCTGGCAAAAATGTGGAGAAAAGGGAACTCGTACACACTATTGGTAGGATTGCAAATTGGTACAGCCACTATGGAAAACAATATGGAGGTTTCCCCCAAAGTTAAAAATGGATATACATACCTTTTGACTCAGCAATTGCACTTTTGGGTATTTATCCAAGGAAAACCAAAATAATAATCCATAAAGATCTATGCACCCCAATATTCATGGCAGCATAATTTACTACAGCCAAGATATGGAAGCAACCTAAATGCCCATCAACAGATGATTGAATAAAGAAGTTATGGTTCATATATGCAATGGAATATTACTCAGCCATTAAAAAAAATGAAATCCTACCATTTGCAACAACATGGATGGACCTAGAGGTTATTATGCTGAGTGAAATAAGTAAGACAGAGAAAGATAAATACCATATGATTTCACTTACATGCAGGATCTAAGGAATGAAAAGAACAAACTAATCAAAAACAGACTCACAAATACAGAGGACGATTTGGTGATGGCCAGAGAGGAGGGGGGTTGGAGAGCTGGGAGAAAAAGGTGAAGGGTTAAAGTAGTACAAATTAGTAGTTGATAGATGGTCCCGGGGATGGGGAGCATGACATAGGGAATGAACTTAGCATTAATGTAACAGCTAAGTGGAGAGCCAGAGGAAGGAGTAATTAGGGGGATTGATTTATAAATTATAAAAATGTCTAACCAATGTGCTGTATACTTGAAACTAACAATAAAATAAAATTTAAAAAGAGCATTGACAATTATTACTGAATCATTCTTTTTTAAAAAAATGTTTTAACACTAAATGGTTTTATTTGGAAAAACAAGCACAAAAAAAGGCAGGTCAACAAATAATAAATTAAGAATGACAATCTATTATTGAACTTCATTTATATCTACAGTTTCTATATGAGATGTTATCATGAGGTCAATGGTAAAGTGAATTAATGGTTCTCCACAGTCACATCCTGATCCCAGGCACCCATGAATATTATTCTACATGGCAAAAGGGACCGTGCAGATACAATCAAGATAAGAACCCAACGATGATTCTAGATTATCAGGGGTGAGTCCAATGCAACAATGGTCCCTATAAGAGGGATTTGGAAGTAAGAATCAGAAGTGATATAATGACATAAAATGACATAGATGAAATAGCAGAAACTGAATATATATTTTTAAATTTTTTAATTTTAATTTTTCGATTAAACACTCAATATTATTTTATATGAATTTCAGGTGTACAGCAAAGTGGGTAGACACATATAATTTAGAAAGTGATCCTCCTGATTAGTCTCGTACCCACCTGGCACTATACAGTTATTAGAACATTTCTGGCTATATTCCCTATGCTGTACTTCACATTTCCATGACTATTTTATAACTACCAATTGGTACGTCTTATTCCTTTACCTTTTCTAACTAGCCTCCAACTCTCCTCCCATCTGGCAGAATACTAGTTGTTCTCTGCTTCTATGAGTCTGTTTCTGTTTTGTTTGTATATTTTGTTCTTTAGATTCCACATATAAGTGAAACCATATAGTATTTGTCTTTCTGTGTCTAACTTATTTCTCTTAGTCTCTAGGACCATCCATAATACCCTCTAGGACCATCCATGTTGTTGTAAATGGTAAACTTTCATTTTTTATGGCCAAGTAATATTGTATTATATGTAACTACCTCTTCTTTATCCAATCATGTATTGATGAGCACTTCAAATTATGGCTATTGTAAATAGCGCTGCAGAGAACATGGGGGTACACGATACACTCTAGGTCCATCCTTGTCGCAAATAGTAAGATTTTATTTTTTATGGCTCAGTAATATTCATTCATTCATTCATATATATATATACATACATATATATATACATACATATATATATATATATATAAAAAATACACACACACACACATACACACACACCACTGCTTCTTTATCCAATTATCTCTTGAATGGACACTTCAATGGCTTGCATATCTTAGCTATTGTAAATAGCGTTTCAATGAACAAAGGAATACATATACCTTTTCGAATTAGTGTTTGGATTTCTTTGGATGAATACTTAGAAGTGAAATTGCTGGGTAGTAAGGTAGCTTGAACTGCTAAACTGTTTTCCATAGTGGCTGTACCAATTTGCAATCCCACCAACAGTGCAGAGAGTTCCCTTTTCATCACATCTTTGCCAACACTTGGTTTTTGATTTATTGATGATAGTCATTCTGAAAGGTGTGAGGTGATATCTTAATTAGATCACTTCAAATTGCATTTCTCTTATGATTAGTGATGTTGAGCCTATTTTCATATGTCTATTTGCTATCTGTATGTCCTCTTTGGAGAAATGCCTATTCAGGTCCTCTTGCCCGTTTTTTTTTAAATTGGATTGTTGTTTTGGTGTTGAGTTATATAAGTTACTTTTATATTTTGGATATTAACCCATTATGATATATCATTTGCAAATCTTTTCTCCCATTCAATAGGTTGTCTCTTTATTTTGTTGATGGTTTCCTTCACTGGGTAGAAGCTTTTTAGTTTGATGTAGACCTATTAATTTATTTTTGCTCTTGTTGGAAGACATATCCAAAAAGATACTACTAATACCAAATTCAAAGCATTTATTGCCTATGTTTTCTTCTAGTTTTATGGTTTTGGGTCTCATATTTAAGTCTTGAATCCATTTTGAATTGATTTTTGTGTAAGGTGTCCAGTTTTCTCAATAATGCTTTTGAAGAGACTGTCATTTCCCCATTGCCTCTTATTGCCTCCTTTGTCACAGATTAATTCACCATGTAAAATTAATATACAGAAATCTACTGTATTCTATAAACCAATAACCAACTACCAGAAGGAGAAGTTAAGAAAATAACCCATTTATAACGAGAATACACAGGAATGAATAACCAATGAGGTGAAAGACCTGTACTCAAAAACTGTAAGACTTTGAAAAAAGAAAACGAAGAGGACATAAATAGATGGAAGGATAAACTGTGCTCATGGATCAGAAGGATTAATATCATTAAAATGTCCATATACCCAAAACAATCTACAAACTCAATGCAGTCCCTATCAAAATACTGATGCCATTCTTCCCAGAACTAGAACAAATAATCCTAAAATTTATATGAAACCACAAAAGACCCTGAATAGGCAAAGCAGTCTTGAGAAAGAACAAAGTTGGAGGTATCATAGTCACTGATTTCCAACTATACCACAAAGCTATAGTAATCAAAACACTGTACTATTGGCAAAACAAAACAAAAAACAAACAAACAAACAACAACAACAAAAAAACGCCACAACAACAAGGCACACAGATCAATGGAACACAGTAGAGAATGTAGAAACAAATCTTTGTTTATATGGTCAATCTAATCTGACTTAAAGAATTTTAAAAGCTTCAAGCACAGATTGTAATATAGAGAAATCTTAGACTAATAATATCCCCAGACCCCTAGCAGAAACAATTGCAAATCCTTTCTGGAGTACCCAATCTTTATCCTAGGCCTCAAAGAATTTCCATATATATAAAATAGTCTAAGAAATATTAGAAACCTGTGGTCAAAAGTACTTAAACATACAGGTAAACAAGGCAGTATGCCTGAAAACTGATGGAAACAGGAGGGGGAGGGAACGAAGGAGTGGAGAGAGAAAGAGGTGGGAAAGGGAGAGAAAGAGAGACCTGAAGGAGACATACAAGGATTTCAGAAACTAGAATGATAAGTTTATAATTATTTAAAGAAATGTTCAAGAAAATCTTGAAAATACACAGAAGATACAGGAAATCAAAGAATTAACAATTAGCTGGAAATAACCAAATAAAACTGAATAAA
Source organism: Rousettus aegyptiacus (assembly GCF_014176215.1). Classification (NCBI taxonomy): domain Eukaryota; kingdom Metazoa; phylum Chordata; class Mammalia; order Chiroptera; family Pteropodidae; genus Rousettus; species Rousettus aegyptiacus. The sequence goes on from NW_023416312.1 coordinate 39,561,297, forward strand.
ACTAGATTAAAACACACTAAGTTTTTAAGTTTTGAGATATATTCCACATATCACACAATTTACCATTTAGAGAACACAATTCAATGGCATTTAGTTATTCACAGAGTTGTGCAACCATCACCAAAATCTTGTTTCTAAAACATTTTCATCACCCCAAAAAGAAACCCTACAGTCCTAAGCCATCATCCCTCAATTTCCTTATTCCTCCCACAGCCCTAGAAAACTATTAATCTACTTTGTCTCTACAGATTTTTCTACTTTGGGTAGTTCATATATATGGAATCATACAATATGCAGTCATTTGTGACTGGCTGCTTTAACTTATCATATGTTTTCTAAGTTGATATGTGTTGTAACATGTATCAGTAATCCTTTCGATTCCCAAGTATTGTTCTATTATATGCGTATACTACTTTTATCAATTCACCAGTTAATGAACATATCAGTTGTTTTTAGCTCTTGACTATCATGAATAATGCTGCTATGAACACTGGTATATAAATCTCTGTGTGGAAGCATGTTTTCATTTCTATTGGGTATACATCTAGGAGTGTAATTACTGGGTCATATGGTAACTCCATACTTAACCTTTCAAAGAACTACCAAATTGTGTTCCATATCCATTACATCATTTGACATTCCACACCAGTGATACATAACGGTTCCAATTCCTCCATATCCTCATCACCTGTTTTTCCTATTTTTTGTATTATAGCCATCCTAGTGAGTAATGAAGCATAATATCATTGAAATTGATTTGTTTCCCTGATGGCCTGGAGTGTTGAGCATCATTCAGAACAGTGGTTCTTAAACTGAGAGTGCATCAAAATTACCTGTAGGGCATATTAAATGCAGATGTTTGAGCCCTACTCCATATGCACTAAATTAATGTCTGAAGGGTGGCAATTGGACGGATGTATATTTTAGAGACAAAGCATATTATTGCTCTCCACTTATAGAGTAAAATTCAGTGGCATTAGGAAAACTCATAATGTTGTGCAACCATCACCATTCTTCATTTAAAATTTTTTTTCATCATCCTAAATAGAAAGAGAAACTCTGTACTCATTAAAAATAACTATGTATTCCCTCCTCCCCTAACCCCTGGTAACCACCATTCTACCTTCTGCAGCTATAAATCTGACTACTCTAGGTGCCACTAAGTGGAATCATACAATATTTGTCCTTTTCTGTCTGGTTCATTTCACCTAGCATGATGTCTTCAGGATTCGTTCATGTTGTACTATGTCAGAATTTCCCTTCTTAAAAGATTAAATAACATTCTATTGTAAACATATCACATTTAGTTCATCTATTCATCCATTGATGGACACTTGGGTTGCTTCCACCTTTGTGGCTATTATGAATAATGCTGCTATATAAACACAAGCATGCAAGTATCTGTTTGAGTTCCTGCTTTCAATTATTTTGGGTATATACCTAAAAGTGGAATTGCTGGATCATATGGCAATTCTACAATGAACTCTGAAGAACTGCCACACTGCTTTTTCCACAGGAGCTATATCATTTTACATTCCCACCAGCAATGCACCGGGGTTCTAATTTCTCCACATCTATGCCAACACTTGTTATTTTTTTATTTTTTATAGCAACTACCCTACCAGGTATGAAGTGTATCTCATGTATTTGATTTACACTTCCCTAATAACTAGTGATGATGTAGAATATCCTTTCATGTGCTTATTAGGCATTTTTATATCTTCTTTAGAGAAATGTCTATTGAAGTCCTTTGCCCATTTTTTAATTGGGTTATTTTGTTGTTGAGTTGTTGGAATTCTTTATATTCTGGATATTAATCCTTTACCAGATATATGACTTGCAAATGTTTTCTCATATTCCACGGGTTGTCATTTCATGTGTTCCATTTTTGCATGCCTTAAGACAGTGTATTGATTTTAACATTGATTTAAACTTAAAATCAGGCTAATGTTTACTTAATAAAAACTAAGTATCCACATGTATAAAACCTAAAGTGTTTACTGAAGGCAGAGGCTTACGTGTAAATATAAACTTCTGCTACCTGACGGTAAAAGGAAGACTGCAGGATCATACTGAAAAAAGGGAACAAAGGAAAGTTAAGATGATTTTAATTTCCTTGAAATTCATTAAAAGTCTCTTATGATGTTAATTCTGCAAATATTAAATATATTACAAATGATCACTACTAAAATTAACATCAAACTATTGCTAGTATTAAAAGCAAAATTTAAACAAACTACTTAAAACTAAGTACAGTCTAAAAGGAGTCAAATACACTCACAGACATGGACAGTGGATTAGTGGATACCAGAGAGAAGAGGGGAAGAAAGGATGTAGATAGGTTAAAGGGGTCAAATATTTGGTGACAAAAGGAAATCTAACTATGGGTGGTGAACACACAATGCAGTATGTATACAACATACTATTAAATTGTACACTTGAAACTTACTGGATATTGTTGATCAATGCCACCCCAATAATTTTTCATTAAAAAAATAAAAGGAGTCAAATATAGAAACAAAATAATTTTTGGAATTTTTAACAGATAAAATACCAAACACTTTAAATGCAAGTAAAATATGTGAGACATTTTGGGAGAAATACTGTGATGGTTTGTAGTTAGAATCCATTTGTCCTTTTATGGAAGTTTTCTCCAAGGGGATATTAACTCAGGTTACTCTACATTAAGGAAATAAAAATGTCACATTTAATATGGGGAAAACCCCAGACCTTTACATGACTGAAAGATTCATGGCACCAAACTGTACTTTAACATTCATACCTTTCAGATTTTTGAAATTTTGGCAATCAGCACTTTAAATATTTATTCCTATCAATTAAAGTCACAAAGAACCAGATTACCTCAATTCTTAAATACTGCATTGCTTTCAAAAGAGTACATTTTAATATCTATACATGAGCTATTTGTTATTACGGATAGCTGATTCTCTAATACTTGAAAACAATGTAGCTAGTACTTTCCCTAAAACAAAATTTTAAATGGGAAAAAAATATTAAATGACCAAATTTAATACCTTTTATTACTCCCTTTGTAGTTTACTCCTTAAACTACAAAGCAATTCTCTCATTAAATGACTTTACAATATATAGTCTTAAATGACTATATTTAACTACTTATGTCTTCAATTATTGTAATTCAAAACAGGATATAATAAAACTTACAGCTTCTGATTGATATACAAATGAAAATGTATGCCTTATTAGAAGTGATTTTCTTTCGGAAGTCAATAAGAAAATTGTTTTTATAATATAGTAAAAAAAGAGTTCTGTGGAATACTAACGTTCGAATCTTGATTTCCGTAAAGCCGAACAATTCTTGTGGACCATCATTATTCTACACTGCAAAATGCACTGCTATTATGAAGAGCATCATTTTAACTATTGATATATAATATGAAGCATCATTTTGTGTGCACACTTCCACCCTCTATTATTTTTTGATCAATTACTGTATCCACAATGGCTGAAAGGCATCTTCTAACCTGTATCCCCTAAATAAACCTGACACATCACTTGAGGAAAGGTACCAAAATAAAGTGACCGACAAGTAATAAATATCGCTCTAGGACAAACCAACTAGATTTTGTTCTGTGAACAGGGACAACTTTGAACACACAATGACTCCACACATAGACACACAGACACACAAACAGACACACACACAAGTTTATTGATGATAAAACAATACCTACTCACTGTACTTTTTAAAAACCCATAGAAAAGAGTAAGAAATAAACTAAAGGTCGATCATAATGAAACCACCCAGAAAATAATCTCTGTTAACATTTTGGTTTATTTAAGGCATTCGTACATATTTTTATTGTAACAATGGGAGCATAACATTTGCCCTGCCTAGTATTCTGCCTTTTCCTTTCCCTCAACCTTTGTCAATTTGAAAATTGAGAAATGTTTTCATGGATTTGAATTACATCCCTTCTATTATTAATGTGGTTGAGTGTTTTTCTAATAATATACTGGAATTTTATGTATCCTTTATGGATTTATTCATTCATAATTTTTCTGAAACAAAAGCTCTTCACAAATTAAGGGCATTATTCATATATGTTGTATATGATTTTTCACCAGTTTATTCCTTAATTTTATTTTGACAATATTAATGTTTGTTAATTAGAAATATTTTGTGCTTTTACAAAATAAGCCTACCTGTTTCATTCAAATGTAAAACTGAAAAAGAACAACTGACATGGTAAACTTACCAAGACAGCATTCTACAGAAAAAGAATGTCTTTAGAGAAAAGATATAAACAATAAACTAAGTAAAATCGTTACCTGTTAAATGATCTAAGTAGTACTGATAGAGCTTGCACTGAATAGGAGTCATTCTCACCGCTAACACATATTCATGTTTTGGAGGCAAGAACTTTGTTAATGCTGTATAATCTTTCCTCTGTAATTAACAAGACAGAGAATGAAAATTAGTTAACCTAAATATATGACAGGAATTAATTACTCTAAGAATTATAATTGCTTGAAACTGAAAGATATGCATAAATAGGTACGAAACATATAAGAAAACATCTTCTTAAACATATTTAGTCTCTTTAATCAATGATTCCTATATGATTATTGTTAATGTATTTCATATGACTATACAATATGATGTACTTATAACAAAAATACTGCAACATAGGTTTTAAATTAAATTGGTCATATTACCAAGTGAACAATTTAGGTTTTAAAATGGTCTCCTCCATATATAAAAAGGAAAAAAGAAAAAAAGAAAACATGATGGGGAGGGGAGGTAGTGGGTAGTGCTACAAAAACACTTGCTTTAATCATACGATAAAACAGGTGAATCAAAGTCAGATATAGTCTGGGTTGTCCTTTGTTTAAGATGTGCCAACATGCCGGAGGATAACATAAATCCAGGGGGAATCTTCACCCAATTGAGAAAGCAAGCCATGTATAAGCACTCTTGAAACAATTAATTATAGGAATAGGAAAGAAAGAACACTAATATACAAGATACAAATAACTACCTAAACCATAAAAACTCTGCCTAGGTAGTAGCAGCAATACATAAACAGTACTTGCTAGTACTTACCTATAGCCTATCTGAAAAAAAAAAAACAGAATGACTTTGCCTTATATGATGGTAGTAATATCCAGGCAGAAGGAGAGCCTATCTTATTTGTTACAACATCTTTGTGGCTACCATTAGTATCTAGTGTTGGAAGCAAAAGTGTGAATCTTGAGATCTATTAACTGCTGGCTCAGTGTCTACATACTTATCCATTCATTAATATAGGTTCACCAAAGATCTGTATGTAAATACTACTATTAGACCATTCAGGGTTTGGTATGTACTTGACAATAATAAAATTGTTTCTTTAGGATTACATTAAAAACAGTACCTCTTATAATTCATAATTGTCTTTCCTACAACCATTTCAAATAAGTGAGATTAAGAATACTATAAATTTAGGGTGAGCATAGGAACTTCTTAATCGTAATAGCTATGTTCCTTTTACATATTCACTATCTGAAGGATGAGGAACCTAACAATAAAATATGAAGCCAATATTTGGCCAATGAATTAATCAATTATGTTCTAAACGTTTCAATGAAACTTTTTTTAAAGTCAATGTTGCATAACCTTTTGAAGACAATGCAAGATCTAACTATAATATTGTATACTGAAAAAGGGGGAAGAAAACAAAATAAAGTTTACATTCAGAAAACACTTTAGAATTGCAATATAATAAAGTAACAATATTTTATTACTTTTGAATGTATTTGTACCTGAACACATCCAGCTAACATCTCATAGAGAATGTGAGCACGTTTTTTCATTACTCGGACATCCACCATAGTAGAATCTGCACATTGACCATTTTGGATTGGGTTTATAAATCGATTCCTGAACTCCTTAATGGAGCCAAGCAAATTTTCCTTAATAAAGTTAACCATGCAATGATCTAAAAAAGAAGACGTTAGTCCATTAACAATAATAATGGCAAAAGGACTCAGAAAAGTTCTCTGAAAAAAACGTTCATGTCAGAAATGCATGCCATGGGAGCAATAAAATTAAGCTACAAAAGAACACCACCAAAATGAGTCTGCACTCATTTTGGTGGTGTTCTTTTGTAGCAAAAGTGTGAATCTTGAGATCTATTAACTGCTGGCTCATAACACTGGTTATAAGTCTGATCTAGAACTAGATTACCTAAACCAGATGAGAAATTCAAATTAAAACCACTCTAAATTCTAGACATAAATGTTTTTTTAAATCTAAGAATATTTTATTCTAACTCACAATTCTTTACAATAAATATGAAGGACAAAACAAGTATTCTATACTTTTAACCATAATTTTTGGTCAGCAAGGATATCTTGTGAAAAACACATAGAATGTGAGTCAAAATAATAAAATCAGGTAATAAGTTACTATATCAAATTTTATTTTAACTGATTTGTAGTTCCAGAGGTCCTTAAAAGAGTGACCACTTACCCTATACAAAAAGGACTACGATGTGAAATAGTATTTCTATAAATGGGGTAACAAAAAAGGGGGAAATGGGAACAGATAAAAAAGATAAAATATAGACTAAGGTGAAATAATAACCAGAATTATAAATAATAAAAAAAAACACTTGAATTGCTATAAATATATTAAATGAACAGAAACAACGTAAAAATAACGAAAAGCTATTACAATGGATTATAATAGAAAATTTCAATTTATTTTCTGAATAACCTTATGTTCCCTCTTTAGTATCACTACACACATATTAAAAAGAGAGAAATTACAAGTCATTCTCTGGGTTCGCATCAATTGTCCTCCGCCTCAGCACACTCTATTGTGATATGGATTCAATACAGTTCTCTCATCTCCACCTTCCTAAAATGTTCACGCATAGCATTTCTTTGAAATGTCCTATCTAGACATATTGTTTTACAGTATCTCCTGAAGTCACAAATCTAGTGCTCTTAAAGCAATCATTAAGACTTCTGACACTTTTTACATATTTCAAATTCTTTATTTATATTTGCACACTCACAATGGCACATCTCTTGACTGTGGTTTACCATTCACATTTATAAAGCATTCCACTTGAGAGGGAGGAAAATAAATGGTGTAGATGTTAGAGGCTCTGTTCATCCTTCTGGCGACCAAACTGAAGTTGAGATAGAAACGAGGAGCAAATGGCAATGGAACATCACCTGAGATCTAGATGAACAAGCCATACAACTAGGGAGATATCTAAGAAATCAACCCTGCAATGGCAGAAGGTAGGAGCGAGGACCTAAGGTTGCCCAGTCCCAAGCAGCTGAATAGGACAGAGGCTGTGTCATTAGTAGCCGGCAGCTGCAGAAGCCTCTTAAATGAGCCGTGTCTGCAACTTTAGTTGTAACGAACCTGCTCACTCTGAGCACCAGTGCCAGTTCAGCTGTGCAGGGACTTACAGGGGAACACTGAATTGTCGGAGTAAGGGCCAAGGTGAGACTCGCTCTATACAGAAGTGCTGGTGGTTTATCAATTGTTCCTCTGTTGAGCCCTACTCCCTCCCAGTGTGCGGACACAGCCCTACCATAGAGGAGACGTCATCAAACTGGATAACAGAGGTTACTCCAACCAAAGGATTCTCTGGGACTCTGCTCCCCTAACTCACAGCCCCATCCAAGCCACATCCAGTATGTCCTCCCTTTGTCTGTTGCCCCTTGCTGAGCAGCACCTAGACTCACACTGGAGGCAGCTGGCCTCGGTTTCTGGTGTGGCCTTTTGAGGTAACTATAAGCATAGCATCTGTGGATTGCTCGCTGAATCTTAACAGGTGGCCCCAGAGGGGTAGAGGCTGGGGCAAAACTTGGCCTGCAGCTGAAACCCTCTCAGGACTGTGCCATTGGACACCTACCACACAAAGCCACACTAATAAGACCGGAGACTTAAGAACTTTGCTTAGTACACAGAAAAAGACAAGAAAGGCAGCCAAAATGGAAAGACAAAGAAGAGGAAACCATATGAAAGAATAGACAGAGATCCAGAAATAATGGAGTCAAGCAATCTAACAGATACAGAGTTCAAAACACTAGTTATAAAGATACTCAATGAACTTAGGGCAAGTGTAGATGAATTCAGTGAGAACTTCAACAAAGAGATAAAAAGTGCCATTTTCTCTGAGCTGTTGCAGCCCTCTACTGGTCTCTGGAAGTTGTACAATTATTAACCCTATAAAGCTAGAAAGAGGTCAGTAAACTCAGCAATTCATTTTATAACCTTAGAACCTTAAAAGCCATTTAAGTCAACCGTCGCAATTGCAGATGAATATTTTATCTATCCACCTTAACAATTCTGGAAATACATACAGATATTAGATGTGTAGTTATACATATATATGTAAAATACCCAGGGCAAATAAATCATTGTAAACACACACACAAAAAATAAATAAAGCATTCCATGTGAAATGTAAGGTATGCTTTCACAGTAGACTAAGATGGACCTATGTAGATCATGGTTAGAGACTATACTAAACAAAAGAAAGGCAAATGGCAAAGTGGCGAAGCTAGTAAACTACAGCATAATTGCAGATATTAACTCACACTCGATTAGGTTATTTTGAAGTGGTGTTCCTGTTAAAATAATTCTCCTCCTTGATCGTATAGAATTCATAGCTTTTGAAACAGCAGATGCTTCATTTTTTAGAATATGGCCTTCATCACAAACAACAAAGTCAGGACCTATAAAAATACATAGAAAAATGACATTTAACTAATATATAACAAATCTAAAACTGTAATCCATTCAAAGATATTAAATTTATCATTTTACAGTGCTGAAGGCATGGGAAGATAAAACAATGATCTTATAAGAACAGTCACATTTTATCTGTTGTTGTATTGGGTTAATGTTGCCCAAACTAGTATTAATTATATCCAAACAGTAGAGTGTTAAAAGTACTACTATAGATGGTACTCAAAAACAGGCAAGAATAAAAATAATGACAAGGGTGAAAAGATGCCCTCAAAAGATGAAGTATTTGAAAAAACAAATATCTTTTATAAATGAAAAATGGTATCTAAAGAAGTATTTCAGCGCTTGTGTAACAAGTTAAAACTATCCCCTAAGACTAAGAGCAATTTATTTATACACATACACACACACACACACAGACACACACGCACAAAAAAAGAAATTTCAAAAATCAATTTTAAGAAATACATAAATCACAATAAAGGAGTGATGTCAGAAGCAGAGGAGAAGTAACATCAAAAGCACGGCGAGGAGAGGGAGCTCCCCAGATCTCTCCCCTTAAAATAACAAGCTGAATATCTACAACTCAACGAATAACACCCAACTGACACACAAACAAGTCTGGGAGGTCTGTGCATCAGAGCACTGGAAAGGTGAAATCACAAGAGGCTGGGGTGGGGGAGTGGGGTGTAGACTGAGAAACAAAGGACCTGCCATATGTAACTGAAGCTACGTGAAAGGGGGATAGGGAGATTTCATGGCAGGTTCCCAGAACAGTACCGCCTGAGTGATCAAGGTGTTTAATGAAGCTGAGCCTAAGGATCAGGACAGAACGCAGAGCAGAGACTGAGTGCGCCCCGGCAACAGCTGTGTCTTAGTGGCCCACTGCCAAATGGAAACTGAGAGAGACACAGGAGCCTGGCCGTGCGCCTACCAACCAACCCAGAGAGCACTCTTCCCCCGCCCCATATCCTCTAAGAGCTAACACCACTGAAATCCAGGGAAATATGCACAACCAGTACTGAAACATACATGACAGCTGGTACCAGACACAGGCATGATGATACTGAAGCAAGACAGCTGAAACCTGGAGGACAGCACTACGGTAAAGAAAGTGGCCACACACACCCAGACCTCTCCCAATTAACCCCACCCCCTCCCAGTCAGGCCGAGTCAGAATGAAGCAGCAAAACATTGCATCTGACTACTGGGACAGCAAAATGACTTAGGGCCTCTTCAGAGTCTCAGACACCCATTGCCCATCGTACCTATTCATGGGGATGAAGCCCTAGGAGAGAGACGACCTAATTGGGAAGAAAGCATATGGCTTACCAGAGAAAAAGGAGCTTTTTTAATCTCAAAGCAGAGACTCAAGAGGCGTGGACGCCACCTAATGGAAATCAAAATAAAAACCCCTTCACATCAACCTGCTGAAAAGATTACTATGTAATAAATTCTTTTTAAAACAAAAACAAAAACAGAGTACACACTCACTAATGCCAAGGAAGAGAAACAGTCCATCAAACACCATGAAAAAACAAGGTGAAAAGGCACATCAAAAAGTGAAAAATTTCTAGAAGATAAGCTTAAAGATATAGAAAATGTGATTTAAATGACAGAATTCAAGATCGTACTTCTGAGAAAACTTAATGACATGCAAAAAAAAAAATTAACCATCAATTCCATGAAATTAGAAACAAAATAATCAAACAAAATGAATATTTTAACAAGGAGACACTGAAACCCTAAAAAATGACCAAATAGAACTCTGAAGATGAACTCATTAAAAGATGAAGATTGAAATAGTAAGCTTAAAAATAGAGTTGACCAGATAGAGGAAAGAATTAGTGATACTGAAGACAGAAACCTGGAAATGACACAGATGGAAGAAGAAAGAGACTTGAGAGTGAAAAAAAAAAATGGAAAGTACTATTTGACACCATCAGGAAAAGCAACAAAAGAATAATGGGTATACCCGAGGGAGAAGAGAAAGAGGTCAACAGAGAGCCTATTCAAATACTCGACGAGTAGTTCACAATCTATGGAAAGAGCTGCATCTTCAAATCCAAGAAGCAAAGAGAACATCCAATTATCTCAACTCGAAAAGGCCTTCTCCAAGACACGTTACATTAAAATTGTCAAAGATTAATGACAAAGACTTCTCAAGGCAGCCAGGAAAAGAAAATAGTAACTTATAAAGGAAAACCCATTAGACATCTCAGCACAAACCTTACAACCAAGGAAGGAGTGAAACGAAATATTCAAACTATTGAGAGAAAGAAATTACCAACCAAAAATAATATATCCAGCAAAGCTCTCCTTTCGATATGAAGGAGAAATAAAGACCTTTGCAGACATACAAAAGCTGAGGGAATTTTCCACCACAAGGTGTTCATTATAGAAAATACTGATGGGGGTCATTCAACGTGTAACAGAAGGACAAAAAATACGTAACTATGAGTAAGATGACTAACAGAAGACAGAAGGAGAAAGGTGGAACCCTTACTAAAAACAGGATATTAAAAAGCTTAAAAATTACATAACGGTTAAAGGTAAAAAAAAAAATACACTGTAAAAAGAGAAGATAACAGCTACTACAACTTAGAAATGAAAAGTTCACCATATGTAACTTTAAGATAACAAAAACAAAAAAAATCAGAAAAATCCCAATTCACAAAGGGGCAGAAATTCACAGAGATAATGGATTACTCTGTATGTATGTATGTATGTATGTATGTATGTGTGTGTGTGTGTATTACATAGAGGTAGATACAGATATATAGATATATAACTATCCCTTATATAAATTTAAAGGTAACCACACTCCACAAATCTAGAACTGAGACACATAGCATAAAACATGGAGGAAAAGAGGGAAAATTCACAAAACACTACCAATTCATTTTTATTTTTATTTCTTAACACCGCCAATTTAAAATGACAGACAGAAATACAAGGGTAAAGAACACTGGAGATACTGAGCTACCAGAAAACAAAAGACAAAATGGCTATAGGAAAACCTATATTTCAATGATCATCCTAAATGTAACTGCACTGAACTCAACAATAAGAAGGCACAGAATAGCATATTGGAACAAAAAACAAAACCCACCCATATGCTGCCTTCAAGAGACACATCTCATTGCAAGGGAAAATATAGACTCAAAGTAAAAAGTTGGAAAACGATACTCCATGCTAATGGCATCCAGAGAAAAGTGGGTATAGCTATACGTATATCTGAAAAAAACTAGATTTCGAGATAAAAAGGTAAAGAGAGGGAATGATGGACACTTCATAATAATAAAGGGATTCAAACATCAAAAGACCTCACACTTATCAATCAATATTTACGCTCCCAATCTGAAACATCTACTAAGAAAATTAAAGGGAGAAACTGACAAAAACACAGTCATAGTAAGGGGGCTAAATACTCAACATCAGAGAAAGATAGATCATCCAAACACAAAATCAATAAGGAAATAACCTCCTTAAAAGACACATTAGACGAATTGGACATAATTGATATTTACAGAGCCTTTCATCCCCAAGCAGCAGCCTATACAGTCTTCTCTAGTGAACATAAAACATTCTCAAGGATAGAATAGATGCTGGGACACAAAACTAGCCTCGAAAAATTTAAGATGACTGAAATCATACCAAGCACAGTCTCTGATCATAATGCTTTGAAACTGGAGATCAACAGTAAAATGAAAGCAGGAAGAACTACAAATATGTGGAGATAGAACAACATGCTCCTGAAGTACCACCATGTCTTAGAAAAAATAAAAGGAAACATCAGGAGATACATAGAAACAATGAGAATGAAAATACAACACATCAAAACACTGGGACACAGCAGAAGAGGAAATGAGAGAAAAGTTCATAGCATTACAGGCCTATCTCAAGAAATAGGAAGTGATTCCAAATAAACCACCTAGCATTACATCTTAAAAAACTAGAAAAAGAACAAATGAAGCCCAAAGTGAGCAGAAGGAGGAAATAATTAAAAGTAGAGCAGAATTAAATAAAATAGAGAACAAAAAGAAAATTGAAAAAATAAATGCAACAAAGAGATGATTCTTTGAGAAGGTCGATAAAATTGACAAAGCCCTGGCTAGACTCACTAAAGAAAGAAGAATTAATTACTACAGATACCACCGAAAAACAAAGGATCATACAAGAATACTATGAAAAATTATGATATCAAATTTTATAACCTAGAAGAAATGGACAAGTTTTTAGAAATATACCACCTTTCCAGACAGAATCACGAAAAACTGGAACATCTAAATAGATCAATCAATAGTATGGAAATTAAAACAATCATCAAAAACCTCCCAAAAAGTAAACATCCAGGACCAGATGGCTTCATGACTGAATTCTACCAAATACTCAATGAAAATTTAATAGCTATTCTTCTCAAACTTTTAATTATTTAAAAGAGGCAATATTTCCTAACTCATTTTGTAAGGCCAACATTACCCAAATAACAAAACCTGGTACAAATAACACAAAAAAAGAAAACAACAGACCAGTATCTTTCATGAACACAGGTGCAAAAATCCTAAATAAGATACTAGCGAACCGAGTACAGCAACATATTAAAAAAGATTATACATCATGATCAAGAGGTCTTCATCCCAGAGTCACAGGGATGGTTCAACATACGCAAATTGATTAACGTGATACACTCACTACGTAAACAAATTAAAAAATAAGAATCATGTGATCATATCACTAAATGCAGAAAAAGCCTTCAACAAAATACAGCCTCCGTTTATGATCAAAACACTTAACAAAATCGGTATAGAAGGAAAGTATCTTAACATATATGACAAACTCTCAACCAATATTATACTTAATGGTGAAAAACTAAAAGCATTCCCTCTTGCAGTGGTCCTCAACTCCTGGGCTGTGGACTGCTACTGGTCCATGGCCTGTTAAGAACGGGGCTGTGCAGCAGGAGGAGAGCCATGGGCAAATGAGCAAAGAAGCTTCATCTGTATTTGCGGCCATTCCCCAGAGCTAACATCATCACCTCAGCTCCAACTCAGATAATCAAACATTACATTATCATAAGAGCACCAGTTTCTGGTGCCAA